>NC_080092.1:67448990-68048990 GCF_950005125.1 Chionomys nivalis
TGCTTTGAAAATCCCAGATTAGCATAACAGGTGTTTAAATGGTCCAACCCAAACAGTTGTAGTCAGGAGTAGGCCTGGTGGAGGGGCTACTTGAAAGCACTGTCACATCTACATACAGGGCTGACACAAGTATGTAGGAACAGGTAAAAGAATTTGTGTGTTATATGTGTGTGCGTGCACGCGTGAGTGTATATATACATCTGTCCTTTGGTTAATGGCTATAGCTACTGTTTTAAATAATATACTTTTATATAAAAAGGAATTTGTATAATCCCAGAAAAATCAATTTAAGGAGTAGGATTAATTTAAGAAAAAATCCTTCCATAGGCAATTTTATTTACTAATTGAGTCTTTAAATATCTATAAAGCTCTGGAGCAATTAAATGGTTAGATATCTAAGTATTGCTGAGTAAAAACCTCTTATGTAAGTTTAGCCTTCTGAAGAAAATGGTCACATACCTGATACAACACTATTCTAATAGCAATAAGAAGGCCTTGAAGAGATTTAAGGAAAATAATCTTTAATGCTTCAATGCAAATGGAATACACGCTGATTAAATACAATTCAGTGTTCTTTGAAAATATCTGTGACAGCATTTGATACCAGTCAAGGCCAGCAAAACAGAAGTGAGGAAAATATTGTATCATCTTTCATTGGTTTCATTACCATTGCCTGTGATTATGCAACCCAATCTTTTCTTTCAAAATGTCATTTGTTGGTATTGATGAGATGTGATTTATAAATTCTGATTTGCTTTTAGCTCACAGGCGAGGAACAGCTGCTGACCACTTCCTCTTGCTGTACTGTCTGAAATAACTGGCAAAACAGAAACACATTTCCTGGCTGCTTTCCTACTTCCTGAATTGGATGGTCCACTGCTTAGCCTGTTTCCTTCAATGTGTCACTGTGGTCCTGGGTTCTCTGCTGCTTTCTCTCAAGGAAACGAGCCCGTGCATCTGAAATAGATTTGTCATCATTTCTTCTTTGCATTTTCTTTAGAGCTTCTTTTGATATTCCATCTGAAAACAGTGCAAAGATATCCTGATTTTCAACATTAAGAAAAATGGGCTAGGAAGATGATTTGGTAGCATGCACTTGTATAGCAAAATCAGAGGTGGAGACAGGCAAATACCAAGGAGCACCAAAGCCAGCTAGCCTAGAGTACACTGTAGCAAACAAAGACCCTGTAATCACCAATAACTGAGGCTGCCCTCTGACCTCTGTCCGCATGCACGCACATGTTCACATATGAATACACACAGCATAAACATACAAATATTTTTTTGTTTGTTTGTTTTTTAAGACAGGGTTTCTCTGTGGCTTTGTAGCCTGTCCTGGAACTAGCTTTTGTAGACCAGGCTGGCCTCGAACTCACAGAAATCCGCCTGCCTCTGCCTCCCGAGTGTTGAGATTAAAGGTGTGCGCCATCACCACCCGGCTACAAATATGTTTTTTAAAGAGAAAAGATCATCGAGGTAATTAAATGTTGTCTTGATTAAAGTCTGGCTGAAAGAGCACACAGGTGAGGATGCTGAGCTCAGTGGTACAATGTATACTTCACACGAACAAGACTTAAGACTACCACTACAATAACAAAAAGTACATGGGCCAGCAGGTAAAGGTGCTTCCTGCTAACTCTGTCAACCTGAATTTAATCACCAGGATCCATGTGACGGGAGAAGGCTAACTCTCACAAGTTGTCCTCTGCCCAAACTTATATAGAAAACACACACAAATAAATAAATGTAATAAACAACAATAACAAAAAGATTCATGAAGGCCAACCAGTCAGAAAAACTAACCCTAGTTCAAGCACATAGGACACTATTATAATACTGCAATAAAACATCTAGTGATTACCATATTTAAAAACCTTTGGATGAGCCAGGAATGGTGTTCGTGTACTTGGAGATACCAGAACCTGGGAGTCAGCAGTAGATAGATCTCTGTGAACTTAGGCCAGCTAGGTCTACTTAGCAATTGTCCAGTCAGCCAGAGTTACATGGTAAAGTTCTATTTCAACAAGAAACCTTTCTGTGACTTCTTGAGCAACATGTTCTACCATCTATTTCCCAGGGATGTTAAATATAATACAATTCATCATTCTGCCTCAAAAAGTTGTGTCAAAAAGCTTTTAATGTATGTGAGATAATTGTGTTTTATACTACAGTTCATCACCACAACTGTTTATATCTTCCATCTATAGTCCTAACTGCTCAGAAAACCTGTTAGAAAAATAGAAATTTGGAGGTAATAAGTCACAATATTTGATAAAATAAAAACAGTAAGTAAAACTGGGAAAAATAAAATTTAAAAAAATGAGCCAGGCAGTGGTGGTGTACACCTTTAATCCCAGTACACAGGAGACAGAGGCAAGCAGAACTCTTGAGTTCAAGACCAGCCTGATCTACAGAGCAAATTCCTGGACAGCCAGGACAATTCCTTGACACAAGAACACTGTCCAAAACAAAATAAAAACACTGGGAGAAGACGGTTTCAAAGTTAAGAGAACGCCAATAATCCCAGGATTCAGGATGCTGAGACCACAGGGTTACCACAACTTTGAGGCTACTCTGGTCCACAAAGTAAACCCCATCTCAGAAAAATAGTAGAACAAACAATTCACTCACCCTTTAGCTGCTTCACATTTTCCTTATTTGTCCATTTTCTTCTTGCATCTTCTCTCATTTCACGTCTAGCCACGCTGCTTAAATCATGTGCGTTAAGTTCGTGTAACTTGGGTAGTAAGTCTCTCACCCATTCATAACGGATTGGACATACAATTCTTGCATAGACTTTAGTGGTAACTAATACTTCATGGAAAATAATCCATTCAAGTTTGGTTTCCTGTTCATGAAGCTATAAATAAATATAAGGCTTAAATGAATACAAAAATTTCATTTAAGGATAACTATTAGTAATCAGCCCTATTCTACATTAGAGCAAGAAAATAAGGAAAGCCAGGACTATAGAGAGAGACTCTGGCTCCAAAATAAAAAGAAGATGGTATCCTGAAACCTGAATGTTTATTTTCTTCCTATAAAACAGAAGTCATAGCTGGGCAGTGGTGGTGCATGCCTTTAATCACAGCACTTGGGAGGTAGAGGCAGGCAGATCTCTGAGTTCAAGGCCAGCCTGGTCTACAAGAGCTAGTTCCAGGACAGGCTCCAAAGCTACAGAGAAACCTTGCCGCGAAAAGCAAACAAGAAAACCCCCAAACAAACAAAAAACAAAAGTCATATGCCAACCAATACCTTTAAGCTCTACATAAAAGAGATGTAAAAATCTGAAAATGA
Source organism: Chionomys nivalis (assembly GCF_950005125.1). Taxonomy (NCBI): domain Eukaryota; kingdom Metazoa; phylum Chordata; class Mammalia; order Rodentia; family Cricetidae; genus Chionomys; species Chionomys nivalis. Next base: position 67,452,288 of record NC_080092.1, read on the forward strand.
AAACTAGAAGACACTGGTATGTTAGTACTACACTTTTATAAAAGCCTACCTTTTATTGAAAATAAGATGAATTAGGGCTGGCAAGATGGCTCTATTGACCAGAGTTTATTCCCCGTAGTGGAAGGAGAAAACTGACTCCTGCAAGTTATTTTCTGGCATTAATGTGTGTATGCCTCTCCACCACACTCCCCGAAAATGTAATTAAAAAAAGGTACTTTAAGGGCAAGGGATGTAAAATTCCTGCCTTACATGTGCAAGGTCCCAGGTACTACAAGAGAAAACAGAACAAAAAATAAATAAATAAAAAATAAAAAATTTAAAAATAGGGGCTGGAGAGATGGCTCAGAGGTTAAGAGCATTGCCTGCTTTACCAAAGGTCCTGAGTTCAATTCCCAGCAACCACAGGGTGGCTCACAACCATCTGTAATGGGGTCTGGTGCCCTCTTCTAGCCTGCAAGCATACACACAGACAGAATATTGTATACATAATAAATAAATAAATAAAATATTAAAAAAATTTAAAAATAAAAAACCCACAAAGGCAATTGTTGCAAGGCAAGGTGGTGTAAACCTGTAATCTCACTACTTGGGAGGTAAAAGCAAAAGAAGCTTGAATCTAGCCTGAGCTACACAGAGATCCTATTTCAAAAAAGGAAAAAAGTACTTACTGCTGAGGAAGGGTGAATATGAACTGGACTTCCACGCCCATCCATTGTGCAAAACGTTCTGCCAACAGATCTATACATAGGAAAAACAAAGGATAAAGACTAAAATAGCAAAGCAATAAGTTAACTGTTATATAATATTTTACTACTAAAATAAGCAGAAGTTTACCTGGGGAAGAAGAACCATTTAAGTAACAAACAATATTGTCACAAGAGCTAGTTTAAAGGAGTCCAAGCTCAAATTATATATTCTCCTAATGAGTATCTATACAGTAAGAACCTCTTTTTTCATCACAATTCTAAAGAAAGGAAGCTGTTATTACAGAAGAGATTTAACTAGTGGGTTTATACCTTATACCTTTAAAAATATATACTAATGCATGTGGGCAGGGGTGCATGCATGTTTTGTCATATGTGGAGGCCAAAGGACAACTTTGGAGTCAATTCACTTTCTACCCTTATTTCAGTTCCAGGTTTCAAACTGAGCTCATCAGGTTTGCAAGGCAAGCATCTTTATCCACTGAGCCATTTACCAGCCCTACAATTATATGTTTATGTGAAAGTAACTTCAGAATGTTAGCTCATTTCAACATTTTCTTCAATAATTTTGTACATGTGTGCATGTGCCCATGCATATAAATAGGGAGACCAGAGGTCAACTTTATTTTTTAAGACAGTGTCTCTCTCTGACCCTGAATCTCATTCTGAAATAAACTAAATTTACAGAAAATTACTACATAAAGGACAAAATAATTTTTTTACTAGAAGTACTGAGCAGTAAATTGCCAACCCAATACCTCACCGGTGCATTATTACCAAATGCTTGCCATTTTCCTTCCTAGTTAAGCCACCAAACCAGAAAATTAACACTGATGCATTATTAACATCAAATCCTAAGACCCCACTGACATATCACCACTGTCCTAATATCTTTTAAAGCAAAACGACTCAATTAAGAATCAGCACCACCTTTATTTTTCATATCCTTCATGCTGGAACATTTGCTCATCCTGACTTTCATAGTGGTATTACTGTTCCCAGGCTCTCTCAGATGATAGTGCCAGGAGACCAGACATAAGCCACTATCCCTGCCAACTCTGAGTATATCTAATTCCTTTCGCCATTATCCTTACAATATTTACTTATGTGATCCATAACTAATTTTCCATTACCAGTGTTCCTACTTTCCTTACAAAGATACTCTTATTTTAACCCATCTTAATTGAGTCCTGATAGTCCATATATCTAAGCTTTGCCAAGGATGCCATTGTCTTGTTTGGCTCTTACACTCTACCTGGGGCCACAAAACTACAAAAACCCTTGTCATTTGCTTTAGATGTTGACACATCTGCCTAGTATGTACTCTTTTCCTATCCTGCCTTGACTCCAGTACCCCAGTTTGAATCACAGTACTTCCCTGTGCACAGATGACAATTATGAAAAGATTTCTTATAATTGTTATCATCACAACAGAATCTATAGCACACCTTCAATCTTTAAATATTTTACCACTGCAATTAGATACAGTAGTGTTTATGAACTTTCTTAAGCATAATGCTCACCTTCGAGCAACATTTTTGAAGTAGCCTGCACAAAGACATCTTCGTAGTACTTCATGTTTAGGCCCTTCAAAAGTCTCTCTTGGGAAATCACTTTGCTGTAGAAAGAATATGTATTCAGTGAAAAAGATCACAGGACAATATGATCTAATTTTTTTTTTAAAGTTCACATTCCTAAAAGCTTCTGGGTAATATATTGTAAGAAGGATTAGATTTAGCCTTGTACCCAAAATAGTCAAAAGACACACAGTATAAAATAATTGACAGAATACTATGTATCAGGCAACAAAAGGAGACAAAGAATCAAGAGACAGGAAATTAATACCAATAAAAATTCTGACTATGGCATAAGAAAGAAAATCCAAAACCAGGCAGTGGTGATGCATGCCTTTAATTCCAGCACTGCGGGGGGGAGGGGGGAGGCAGAGCTAGGTGGATTTCTGTGAGTTCAGGCCAGCCTGGTCTACAAAGCAAGTTCCAGGACAGCTGGGTTATACAGAGAAAACCAGTCTCAAAAAAAAAAAAGGAAAAAGGGGGAGGGAAATGGGAGGCGGAGGCGGGGAGGAGGCAGAAATCTTTAATAAATAAATAAATTTAAAAAAAAAAAAAAAAGGAAAAATCCAAATGGAATCCAGAAGGAAACAAAGCCAAGAGACTGAAAAGACCAAAGTGGCTGGAATTTGGAGGAAAAAGTAAATTCGGGAGAGCTATTCAGAAACAACATTGGAGATCTGCAGAAAATAAGTATCTGCCCAAGTAATTAACCTCCCAGAAAAATAAGAATGCTTAGAATCTCACAGAGCTAAGAATGATGCTATAAAACAAAACAAAACCTTCTAAGGCCTGGTTTTGGATAGAGTATTTAGAAGGGGATTACCTTTAATACCAGCACTTCGGAGGCAGAGGCAGCAGATCTCTGATTTTGGGGTGGCCCTAAGATATATATGGAGTTCCAGGCCAGCCAGTGCTACATAGTCAGACACATATACACCAAAAACAAAACAAAACCTGCACATAAAATATCATGAAACATTATGAGAGGTCTATATATTATTTTTAAAATACTTATTTTAAATTATGTAAATGTGTATGTCTTCATGAATATGTGCAGGTGAGTACAGTAGAGAGGTCAGAGGCAACAGATTCCTGGGAGCTGGAGTTACAGGCAGTTATGAATCACCTGATGTGGTACTGGGAACTCATGTGTAAGAGCAGTATGTGTACAGTCTGTCCTGCACTGTTATTATTGCAGTATGTGTACAGTCTGTCCTGCACAATTCTTCTTTCTTTTCTTTTTAGACAGATTCTATTAAGCCTTGGCTAACCTGGAAAGATAAACTAGGCTGTCCTCAATTAACAGAGATCCATCCACCTGCTTCTGACTGGAAGGTGCTGGAATTAAAGGTGTGCACCACCAAGCCCAGACCAGACCTGTTATCCTGATTTTAGTAATGCCTGAACAGGTATGTACAGACGTCAAAACCTCACAAACTGGGCATTGTTGTTGAGTGTTTTAAATGTATTTACATTCGCTTGGTGAGTGGACAGGTGACATGCTCATGCCGAAGCATAATTATGTGTGGAGGTCAGAGAACAACTTTTGGGAGTTCCTGAGATCAGACTTGGGTCGTTAGATTTGGTGGCTTGCACCCTACCTGCTGAGTCACCTCACCAGCCTCACACGTAAAGCTTACTATGTGTCAACTATTCTTCAGTACAACTATTTAAAAATATTTTCATTTCTTCAGATGTATTTCTTTACTGCTACTAGGATTCACTGGGTCAGAAAGATGGCTGTACAAAGCAGCATGCAGATGGAAGGTGGCCGACTAGAAAAGGTGGCATAAATGAAATGTACGTCACAGAAAGTTCAGTATGACATCGACAGGCTTAAAATGCTAGTCAAGGAAACAAAACAATACAAACTAGTGATCACCTGTTTAAGTTTCCTGATCAGTTCCCGAAGTTGAGCTTCCACACGAAATGCAGAAAATAAGCACCGCCAGTGAATCCAATGCTTTTGGCACCACGAAGCTGGAGCTCCACTACAACACAAAAATACTCGTCTTGAAAATACCTTCTAGCCGGGCGGTGGTGGCGCACGCCTTTAATCCCAGCACTCGGGAGGCAGAGACAGGCGGATCTCTGTGAGTTCGAGACCAGCCTGGTCTACAAGAGCTAGTTCCAGGACAGACTCCAAAACCACAGAGAAACCCTGTCACAAAAAACCAAAAAAAAAAAAAAAAAAAAAAAAGAAAATACCTTCTATAAACAAAAGACAAAAAAGGTCCTCATTTCCTTTACTAAAAATGGACAGCAGTCATGTGTGATATCAGGGTTAGGGTTGTTGCAACCTCAGCTCTTGAGGTAAAGGCAGAAGGTTCAAGAGTTCAAGGTCATCTATCTGCCAGCTTAGGCTACAGAAGACCATCTCAAAAAAAGCAAGCAAGCAACCAACCAACCAACAACAACAAACCCCAAAAGGAAACCCATAAGCAAATGAAGAGATAAGGACAAACACTAAAAAAAAGTATTTTAGAAAATATGACAAAAAAAAAAAATTATCAGGGGCTGGAGAGATCAGTTAAGAACACTTGTTCCTCAATCTGGATTTGGTCCCCAGCACCAACATAGCAGCTCACAACCATCAGTAACTCTAGTTCCAGGGAATCCTACACCTTCTTTAGTTTCTATGGGCACCATGCAAGGCTGTAGTACACATACATACAAGCATGCAAAGCACTCATATACTTAAATCTTCTCAAAGAAGGGGGAAAAGATTGATAAAAAATAATGTCAGGCCCTCTGACTAAATTTTAAAAAATAATTTGTAAATGGGTTTCTTTTTACATATATGAATTAACAAATATATAATTATTTAATCTAAGTATCTTCATAAAAAATCTGTAAAAATCATTTTCAGGAAGGATTTGATGAAAGAGGAGAACTACTATTTTCAATAAACAGCTACTAAATGACATGACAGCCTCCTGGCAATCTCACTGATGTTAAAAACACCTTGAAGTCAGTTTCATCCCATTGATCTTTACTGTCTAAGGTCATAAACAGTAAGTATGTAATGGAGCTGCAGAGCAGACTGATGTTTTTCAGAACCAAGGACCAGCTTACATACCTTGATTTGCACTGTTCAAAAATGACAGCTAAAGTTGCAAAGTCATTAAATCCTCCAGCTTTTGCTGCCAATTCTCGATGTCTCTGTTCTGCTTCCTTCTGGTACTCTGGATCAACTAAAAGACAAATCAAGAGACAGTTTAAAGTCAAGTGCCTACATTCACTTTGCTTTCCTTTTCACCATGTTCAACAAAATCTGCCTCACTCTTTTTTTTTTTTTTTTAGGATTTTTCGAGACAGGGTTTCTCTGTGGCTTTGGAGCCTGTCCTGGAATTAGCTCTGTAGACCAGGCTGGTCTCGAACTCACAGAGATCCGCCTGCCTCTGCCTCCCAAGTGCTGGGATTAAAGGCGTGCGCCACCATCGCCCGGCCCTATTTTTCTTCTTTTAAACGCATGCTAGAGATTTACAATAGTCAACATTACTTCTCTCAATTCAGTTTTTAAAATAGTATCTGGAATTTACTGTCTAAAAAAATTCATGGTATATTATAAGCATAGTTAAAAGGGGTATAAGGTAAAACTTCCATGTCCAAAGTCTGTCACATAAGCATCTTCAGGTCCCCAACTTAGAATAATCAAACTTTATAATGGTGTAAAAGCAATATAATTTACATTCAGTAGAAACTGTACCTCCAATTTTCTACTTTAATCTTTTCCCAAATATCAACACAACAATCTCTCCCAACGTTAGTACCATATTGAGCCTCTGCTCCTATTCAGCCATGCAATTATAAGGATAAGTAAGATAAAAAACAAAAATACTTTATTACACCATGCAGCTTTGTACAGTAGGTCAATTTTTTTTTTAAATAATTTATTTAACTTTATTTTATGTGCATTGGTGTGAAGGTATCATGTAAGATCCCCTGGAACTAGAGTTACAAACAGTTGTGAGGTGCCATGTGGGTGCTAGAAATTGAACCCAGTCCTCTGGAAGAATGGCCAGTCCTTTTAACCAATGAGCCATTTCTCCAACCCTAGGTCAATGTTTTTAATGCATGTTTGACTTAGCATGTTTTCAGTATCATAAGAATTTAATCAGGATGTGCCCCATCATAAATCAAGGAAAATCTGTAGTAAGTTTGTGCTCTGCCAAGTATTTTCCACTTTTCTCCTTCTACCATGTGGATTCCAGGGATCAAAAAAGTGGTCAAGAGTCAGCAGGATTGCTCAGCAGGTAAAATTGTTGGCCTCAAAAGCCTGATGACTTGAGTTCAATCCCCAGAATTCATGTAAAGGTAAGAGAGAACTGACTATACAGTTTTGTCTTTAGACCTCCACATACAATGCCATGACAAACATGTACATTATACACATACAAAACATATAAAGAAGTGATCATGATCAAGCATTGATTGCCTAAATGTATAAAGAACATACACAATTTAACTAGACATTATATAACGAATTCAAAATAATAGGTAACTAAACTGGACCTCCATATACATTAAGCATCCCTATTACAAGTATTTCCTAATTTTATAATAATGTATAACAAAAAGCCAGGCGGTGGTGGCGCACGCCTTTAATCCCAGCACTCGGGAGGCAGAGGCAGGTGGATCTCTGTGAGTTCGAGGCCAGCCCGGTCTACAAGAGCTAGTTCCAGGACAGGAACCAAAAAGCTATGGAGAAACCCTGTCTCGAAAAAAAAAAAAAATCCGAAAAAAAAAATGTATAACAAATATACAGAAGCTGGGCGGTGGTGGCGCACGCCTTTAATCCCAGCACTCAGGAGGCAGAGGCAGGCGGATCTCTGTGAGTTCGAGACCAGCCTGGTCTACAAGAGCTAGTTCCAGGACAGGCTCCAAAACCACAGAGAAACCCTGTCTCGAAAAACCAAAAAAAAAAAAAAAAAACAACAACAACAAAAAAAACAAATATACAGAAAACTACTTAAGCTGTGAATGTATACCCCATGAGGTAATTTTTTTTTTTTTGGTTTTTTTTTGGTTTTTTTCGAGACAGGGTTTCTCTGTGGTTTTGGAGCCTGTCCTGGAACTAGCTCTTGTAGACCAGGCTGGTCTCGAACTCACAGAGATCCGCCTGCCTCTGCCTCCCAAGTGCTGGGATTAAAGGCGTGCGCCACCACCGCCCGGCTCCATGAGGTAATTATAAACATAGTGTAGCAGTGTACTCAAACAGATCAACAACCATGAGCATCAGAGAAGCCTAATCACATAATACTATCTACTTTCCTCAGATGGGTAACCATAGCCTGACTTCTAACTCCACAGACGGGTCTTGCCTGTTTCTAACCTTTAAAAACATGTTTTTACATTTATTTTGTGTGTGTGATCATGCCACTGCATCTAATTTGGAGGTTAGAAGACAACTTGCAGGGATCAGAAACCAGTTTTCTTCTTCTATCATATGGGTCCCACTAATGAAGCTCAAGTCATCCATCTTAGTAGTAGGCACCACTGCCCACTGACTGGCCCATCTTTCCAGCCTTGCTTCTAACCTTTATATGAACGGAATCACACAGTATGTACTTGATGCATTTAGTTGCTTTTGCTCAACAATATGTTTTTGAGATTTAATTGTTTCCTTACTTTGATCCTATTTTTCTAAATCCACTTCAAGACTGACATGCTCTGAGTTCGAGGTCAGCCTGGTCTATAAGAGCTAGTTTCAGGACAGGAACCAAAAGCTACGGAGAAACCCTGTCTCGAAAATCCAAAGAAAGAAAGAAAGAAAGAAAGAAAGAAAGAAAGAAAGAAAGAAGGAAGGAAGGAAGGAAGGAAGGAAGGAAGGAAGGAAGGAAGGAAGGAAGGAAGGAAGGAAGGAAAGAAAGAAAGAAAAGAAAAAAAAAAAAAGACTGACATGCTCTCTGGTCAAATTCCCCACCCAGCACTTTATCAGATTAATCTTTATTCTGCCTGGATCCCCTGGGTTATGAAGCCATAGAGAAGCTAACATATATGGCCTGATTTTTCTGTTCATTGTAGGCAATGCTACAAACCTTCAATTGGCCTACTATAGTCATTTACACTCTGTCTCAGCCTCTTATGGAGACAGCAGCTTCATTCTGCAAGCTCAAAGTTGGTCTTGTCTATATGGGAAGTTTTAAACCAACTAAGGCTACACAGATCCTGTCTCAAAAAAACAAACAAATAAAAAATGCTAGGGAGATCAGTGGTATAGTGTTTGCCAAGCATGGGGACCTAATTTTGATCCCCAGGATCCATATAATGAAAATATACAAAAATCTAAAGATTTAAATTAAATTACAATTTTAAATAATTTAATTTAAATTAAAATTTAAAAATTCAAATGTGGTAGTCTCTATTTGTAATGACAGTACTGGAGCGGGAGGCAGAAAGAGGTGGAACTTTGAGATTAATTGGCCAGTCAATCCAAGTTGCAGGCTGTGAGATTTTTTTTTTTTTAGACAAGGTTTCTCTACATAGCCCTGGCTATAGAACTCACTAAGTAGACCAGGCTGTCCTGGAACTCACAAAGGCGTGCCTGTCTCTGACCCACCCAATGATGGGATTAAAGGTATGTACCACCATACCCCACCCAGGGAGAATTCTTATCTCAAAAAAAAAAAAAAAAAAAAAAAAGAAGGAAAAAATAGGATAATGCTTGAAGAATGGCACCTGAAATTGTCCTCTGGCCTACACACCCAAACACACCTACACATATACAAGGAGTCAAAGGAAAAGCCAAAACAAAGTTCATAGGTGGCACATACCTATAATTCCACCACTTGGGAGGAAAAGGCAGGTGAATCTTTGTGAGAGCAAGGACAGCCTGGTCTGCAAGGTTCAGGCCAGCTATGGCTACACAGTGAGACCCTGTCAAATCTCTTGGTTAATCTACTAAATAAACACATGAGAAAACAATCATTATTTTTCAGGCATAATAGTTTACGCCTTTAATCCCAGTACTTGAGAGGCAGACAGAAATCTCTGTGCGTTGGAGAGTTCCAGGCCAGTGGGGGCTACTCAGCGAGACTATGTTTCAAAACCAAAAACCTCATTATTAGCCATCACAAATCTGGAAAGTGAAAACAAAGAAATATATAATACAGCGTATACGGTGCAAATGGTTCTGCAATACCAACTGTGGAGGAGGATATGTGCAAGATAGTTCAAGCTACCAATAATAAATACTTACAGTATTTTAAGTACAACTATTTTAAGAGTAAGATTTGGCTGTTTTGTTTGTTTTTGAGATCACTATGTGGAGCGGGCTAGTTTCAAACTCAAAGAGATCCTCCTGCCTCTGCATCACTAGTGCTGGGATTAAAGGTACTAAATCCAGCTTGTTTCTTAATCATAAACTTGTTCAATAGCACAACAATTTTTTCCCAAGCATTTTTTTTTGTTGTTGTTTTTTTGTTTTTTCGAGACAGGGTTTCTCTGTAGCTTTTGGAGCCTGTCCTGGAACTAGCTCTTGTAGACCAGGCTGTTCTCGAACTCACAGAGATCCGTCTGCCCCTGCCTCCCAAGTGCTGGGATTAAAGGCATGCGCCACCACCGCCCGGCTCCCAAGCATTTTTTTAAGCTAAGCTAAATAAAAATATACAAAAGGCTCACACAAGAATTTACTCAGGAGTATTTGCAATATTTTACACATAAACAGCACTAAACAAAAATAATACACATGTTCATAGACAGAATAATACATAATCAATTTATTATATGTTCATACAGTAGAAACTACTCAACAAAAGACCAAAATACAGACACATAAATAAAACAATATAGATGAACTTCACATGGAGTAAGTTCACCAAAAGTCAAATACACACCCAAAACTGCATATTGTACATTTCTACTTGTAATTTCAAAAAAACTAACATTTAAAAAATATTCCAGCTGAGTGGTGGTGGTATGTGTTTTTATTCCCAGCACTCAAAAGGCAGAGGTAAGCGGATCTCTGTGAGTTCGAGGCCAGCCTGGTCTAAAGAGTTCCAGGTCAGCTGGATTTACACAGAGAAACCCTGTCTCAAAAAAAAAAAAAAGAATAAATGAATAAATAAATAAATAAAAAATAATAAAATTTAAATTCCAGAAAAGAAACCAACTTGGAGCCAGGCAGTGGTGGTGCATGCCTTTAATCCCAGCATTTGGGAGTCAGGGGCAGGCTGATCTCTATGAGTTTAAGGCCAGTCTGGTCTACAGATCAAGTTCTAGGACAGCCAAGGCTACAAAGAGAAACCCTGTCTTCTTTCATGTTGGGGATTAAGGCGCACGCATGCGCGCGCGCACACACACACATACATGTCACTCTGCAAATGGAGTTCATAGGACAGTGTGTAGGAGTTTCCCCCTTCTACTCTGTGGATCCCAGAAATGAACTCTGGTTGTCAGTCTTGGTGGCAAGTGCTCACAACGTAACTCATTCATGTCACCAGTCCAAAACATTCTCTATCTTGATAGGGGTGCATGTTATATGGCTATATTCATTTCACAAAATTCACTGAATTATGCTAATGTGCATGCATTTCACTATATTTAAATTTTGCCTTTAAAATGTCAATGAAGACCTTCAAGATCACTTGATCTTGTCACCCAACCAGATTCTTTTTCTAGCCTTAACTATTGAACCCAATTAGTGTTGGGTTCAATTAGTGTTGAACCCAATTTCCTGGTTTGCTACTGTTGTTTTTGTTTTGTTTTCTGGGAGAAGGTAAGAGAGTTTCAACCCAAAAACACACAGAGAAAGAGAGAGATGTTCATAAATTCACTACATAACCCAGGGTGGCCTCAAACACCCAGAGGTCCTCCAGTGTTGCCTTATAAAATGTTGGGATTACAGGCATGCACCACTATAACTGGCTCTTTGGTTTTATAAATGAAAAACATGGGAGTCTGAGAAAGCTAGGCTCATAGTCAGGTAACAGAACAGTGAGAACACTCAATTCCTGACTTTCACTTTATACTCCCTGGTAATTCTGGAGTATCTTTAGGCTTGATACTCCCTAATGAAAGCCAATCAACATTCTTTATTGCACATACTATTTAACTGAAAAAAAGGGTTGCAATTGGGTATATTATGAGAATTAAAATTTTGGGAAAAAAATTTGAGTAATTTTAAAATTTATTTTGTGTTTGTGCATGTTCATTTGCCAAGACACGTATGTGGTAGTCAGAGGATAACTTATGGGAATTAATTCTCTCCTTTCATCATGTTCTGAATTCTGAGGAACTCAGGACGTCAGGACAGGATAGATGGCTCAGCAGTTAAGAGAATTACCTGGTTCTTTTCAGAAGCTACATGACAGCTCACAATTGTCTGTAACTTCAGTCCCAGAGGATCCAACCCCCACTTCTGACCTCAATAGGCTCCAAGAAAGCACATGGTACACAGATAAACAAAACACCCATACACATAAAAATGAATTAAAAACAAAAAACAAAAACCTCAGGACATCACACTTGGCAGCAAGTGCCTTAACTCAATGAGCCATTGTGCGGGCCTAAGAATCAAAATTTTGACAGTTAAAAATGAGGTCTATTTGGGGTAGGCAGAAAACTGACTCAATAACAGTACTTTTACAGAAAAATGTATTCACCATTATAATCATAGCAATGACAAATCAGTCTGGACCCAATAATCATAACCTATAAAAGGAAAGGCCAGTGGAGTACACAATCTATTGTTACAGCATTAGCTGAAGGTCTAGTGACTACTCTCCTTATGGTAAAAAGTTATGTCTCTAGATAAAAACAAAGCCAACACGTGTTAAACTGTCTCATACTGACACACCAAGAAACAAAGAATAAAAAGGAAAATAAATAAGGACTTGGAAACCTAAAAAAAAATAAGAAAGCCGGGGTGGCGCACGCCTTTAATCCCTCGGGAGGCAGAGGCAGGTGGATCTCTGGGAGTTCGAGACCAGCCTGGTCTACAAGAGCTAGTTCCAGGACAGGATCCAAAACCACAGAGAAACCCTGTCTCGAAAAACCAAAAAAAAAAAAAAAAAAGAAAGAAAAAGAAAAAAACAATACTCTAAGGATAAAGGGCTAAACTACCTGTTCTTTTCATTCTAAGAAAACAAGTTAATATATTACTAATTTACCGCAAAAGAACAAAAGTTCACCTTATTATCTAGCTTTATCCGTGAAGGGAAATTAACTTTTAGCTAAGAATGTTATATACTCCCTATGCCAAACAACTAAGTTAAAGGATAACAAAATATAAAAACATTTACCCAGTTTCCCGCTCCACAGCTATATGGTAACCCCCTAAAAGACTCTGTGAATTACTGGAGACCAAAATAAACAGCCAGACATCATGGACATGGTTAGAAGCTCCACAGGGTAAGATGGCGGTTCTTCCTAACTTTACCAGGTCACACTGCAATCCTTTTATGGATTTCAACTGACTCTGCAGTTCACATGGAGAGGAAAAGAGAGCAGCCAGGGCAGTGCTGAAGGGGAGGAACAAAGTCAGGAATTCCCTTATCTAACTAGGTAAGAGTGCTCAACAAGTTCAGTCAACTGCTCTATAACAGAGAAACAAAGACATTTCAACAGAGAAATGACAGTATTTTGACAAATGATCTTAAACAAATGTATACCCAACCATTATATGATAACATTATGAGAAAATCTAAATGGCCATAGTATGGAATGACCTCATTGATATACTACTAAGAGCAAGATCCACAAAAGAAAACAGTTATATTAGACTTCATTAAAATCAAAATCGTCTGTCTGCCAAAAGCAATTCCAAAACAATGAAAGGATAAATCAAAGACTTGAAGAAAACACTTAAAAGCTGGGTAGTGGTGGCTAATACCATCAATTCAACACTTGGGAGGCAGAAGCGGCAGGATCTCTGTGAATTTAAGGTCAGCCTAGTCTACAGAGTGAGTTCCTGGACATTCAGGGGCTATACAGAGAAACCCTGTCTCAAAAAAAAAAAAAAAAAAAAAAAAAAAGATATACTGGGGTAGATGAGGTGGTACACACCTTTAATCCCAGCACTCAAGAGGCAGAAGCAGGCAGATCTCTGTGAATTCAAGTCAAGCCTAGTCTACAAGAAACCATTCCCTTTAATAAGTGGATAAACAAATTCCATATAGTAGAATGGAATACAATTCAGTGATAAAAAGAAATGAGCTGTCGGGCAGTGGTGGCACATGCCTTTAGTCCCAGCACTAGGGAGGCAGAGGCAGGCGGATCTCTGTGAGTTCGAGGCCAGCCTGGTCTACAAGAGCTAGTTCCAGGACAGGCACCAGGACAGGCATCAAAGCTACAGAGAAACCCTGTCTCAAAAAACCAAAAAAAAAAAAAAAAAAAAAAAAGAAATGAGCTATTATGCCACAAAAAGGGGGAGGATTTACACACACACACACACACACACACACAAAATAAATAAATAAATAAATAATAGATAAAATAATGTAATACAAAGAGAATCTTTAAAAATAAATAAAGGGCCAGGCAGTGGTGGCGCATGCCTTTAATCCCAGCACTCGGGAGGCAGAGGCAGGCGGATCTCTGGGAGTTCAAGACCAGCCTGGTCTACAAGAGCTAGTTCCAGGACAGGCTCCAAAACCAGAGAAACCCTGTCTCAAAAAACCCAAAAATAAATAAATAAATAAGTAAATAAGTAAATAAAGTGTTTACCAGGTCTGATGAAGACATTTTCTACAGACAGCATTGCTGCTATTGGAAGCAGTAAATCTTCACAATCAAGAGAAGCAGCCTTGATCACTGCACATGTCAGATGTGGGGGGAGAGGAAACTCCACCATAGATAAACCCAATCTTGTCACATGACCATTCCTTAAGAGAAAGAAAAAGTTCTTAGGACTTTGGGACAATACAAATACAATGTTCTTCATTCAGAATAAGTAAGATATAATTTAATTACTTAAACTCATCTCTAGAAAACCAATTCAAAGAATAAAACACCATGGTCACTGGTAAGAACAATGAAAAGTGGTTGGTGGTGGCCCACACCTTTGATTCTAGCACTTAGGAGGCAGTAGTAGGCAGATCTCTGAGTTCCAGGACATCAGGGCTACACAAAGAAACCGTCTTGAAAAACAGCTAAAAATAAATAAATCCTCCATTATTACAAGTCTTACTTTTCTTTCCCTTTTCTTATTGCATTCTTATTAAATAATGAATGTGTGCACACATGAAGCAGCAAGTATGTGGGGGTCAGCAGACAACCTGTGGGAATGGTTTTCCTCTTCTACCTGTGGTCCCAGTGATCAGACTTAGGTCAGCCCAGATTATTTGTTTATTTACTTATTTTTAATTTTTCAAGACAGGGTTTCTCTATGTAACAGCTCTGGCTGTCCTGGAGCTCACTCTGTAAACCACATTGGCCTTGAACTCAAAGATCTGCCTGCCTCGGTCTCCTGGGTGCTGGGATTCAAGGCGTGCACCACCACCATATGGCCCAGAAATTTTAATACATCCCCCTCAAAAAAACTACTCAATGAGATAGAAAACTGTAATATAAAAGCTATAAACATTCAACAGAGCAGAGATATTCTTGAAGAAATGAAGGGAAACCAATTATCAAACCTTACCTCAACATACAACCATGACAATGAAGTCTTAGCATTCTTATGTAGCTAGAATAATGCTCGGCATTGAGATGGTATTCAAAATTACTTTTTTTAAATAACAAATCAAAAGCCAGGCACAAAAACTCATGCCTGAAATTCTAGTACTTGAGAAGCTGAGACGTGAGGATTATATTCAAGGTCAGCATGGACTACAACATAGCTACAAACAAAATAAGACTAACAATATGTTTATATTATATTATATACCTGTCGATAGCATCACACTGATAAAGCTGTTTAAGTGCTTCCAAAATAAGTCTCTCATTAGGCGGGTCCAAATATGGAAACCTGTGTGTTTAAATGAGATAGGAGATGTCAAGATTATTCACCGCAGGATTTAATACACACTTGATAGAAATTTCCTTAAAAGGTCTTACTTATCCACTTCATTTTCTTTCATTTTGTTTTGTGGACAAGGTATCTTTTTACATAGCCCTAGTTGTCCTGAACTCAACCAAGCTGGTCTCAAACTCACAAACATACCACTGTCTCTGCCTCCCAAGTGCTGGGGTTAGAGGTGTGCTTTACCATGCCCTGCCTCCGTTTTTCAAGTCCTCCTCTCCCTGAAAACATTCTAGCACCACGGTCAGCATTCAAAAAGAGGAAAATTTTGCTTTTCTGGAATCTCATTCCTCTCATTCAAAACATACCTCATTCTCCTTGGCTGGAATACTCCCATCTTTTCTCTTTATCTTTTTTTGAGACAGGGTTTCTCTGTTGCTTTGGAGCCTGTCCTGGAACTAGCTCTTGTAGAACTCACAGAGATCTGCCTGCCTCTGGCTCCTGAGTGTTGGGAGTAAAGGGTGTGCCACTACTTAATCATGACTCTGGACTTGAACTTTGTAGCCAATCACTTTCTCTTCTACAGGTCATGACAGTTTGCAAAATGGTTACAAAATAGAGAAAAGTGTCAACAAGATGAATCAGTTGAGTTGGCGCTTTTCATCAAGCCTGACAATATGAGCTCTATCTCCAAGATTCCTTGATGGAAGAGAACTGACTCCTCCAAGTTGTCTTCTGAACTCCCCATGCACACTTATGTGCGTGTGCACACACACAATCTAAATAAAGAGGAAAAAATAACTGAAAGTGGCTGAAAATTTCAACTTATCTAATAGTAACTCAGTGCTAGCTTTGATTTCAAAGAGACCTACCTGCTTCGGCCTTCAAAGTGGTAAAATTAAAGATGTGCACCACCATGCCTGATCTCCCAACCCTCTTATTTTAATTACAAGAAAATGGCTCTGACGATAAAGTGCTACCACACCAGGCTTAAACCTGGTTTCTTTCTTCTTTTTCTTTCCTTTTTGGTCTTACTCAAGATAGAGTTCTGCTGTGTATTCCACATTGGCTATGGCCTCCCAGCAGTCTTTCTACCTTAGCTCTCCTAGTACTAGGATTACAGGTATGTGCTCTGATAGTGCATGCCTATAATCCTACCACATTATATAGCAAGTTTAAAGCCAGCCTGAAAGACATGATATCCTGTCTCAAAAAACATCAATGGGATCTGGAAAGATGGCTCAGACATTAAGAGCATGTGTTGCTCTTAAGAGCAGAGGCCCATGTTTGGTTCCCAGAATCAACATGGTGGCTCACAATCACCTGTAACTCCAGTTCCATAAATATCCTGCTTCATGGAAAAGTCTGCCAGCTGCTATGGGCCTGTAGGCTGAAGATGGATGCCCCAATGGTACAGAAGAACTTTGGGTGACTGTCCGGGCAGCAAAATGTCTCTGTCAATTCTAGAGTTTTGGAAGTTGCTTACAATGCACTTCCTGTTTACTTAGGTAATATTATATCCTTCTGGAGCCTTTGATGGAGTTGAAGAGTAGATAGTAATAATAGAGTTTTCCTTAGTTATGATAAAAGATAAAGTAGATATAAATATTATAACTATAATTCTTACTTGATTCCTATTTTGTTATATGTAATTTTACTATGTTAAACTTAAAACCTTCCTTTTTTTTTATTTATTTTTTTTTTTTTGGTTTTTCGAGACAGGGTTTCTCTGTAGCTTTGGAGCCTGTCCTGGAACTCCCTTTGTAGACCAGGCTGGCCTCGAACTCACAGAGATCCGCCTGCCTCTGCCTCCCAAGTGCTGGGATTAAAAAACCTTCCTTTTTATTTACAGAAAAGGGGAGGTGGATGTGGGATTCTCCTCTGTATGCTGTGAATATGATTGGTTAATTAATAAAGGAACTGCTTTGGTCCTATAGCAGAGCTATAGGAGAGCAGAGCTAGGCAGGAAAAGCTAACTGGAATATTGGGACAAAGGAGGAGGAGTGAGAGAGACGCCATGTAGCCCTGCCAGAGCCAGATGAAACTTTAGTTAAACCACAGCCACGTGGCAATACACAGCTTAATAGAAATGGGTTAAATTAAGATATAAGAGTTAGCCAATAAGAAGTTAGAGCTAATGGGTCAAGCAGTGCTTTAATTAACATAGTTTCTGTGTGATTATGTCAGGGCTAAGTGGCCAGGACAAACAAGCAGCCTCCTTACTACACACAGGCTCTAACATTTCCTGACATCTGTGGATACAAAGCATGCAAGTGGTGCACAGATTTGTATGCAAGAAAAACATCGATATACATAAAATAAAAATCTAAAGAAAAAAAGCAAAAGAGTGGTAGCAATGTAGACAGTATTAAGTCATTTAAAATGGACCAATGCCTAGTCATTCCTATTTTTCTAATGTGGTACTCTGTAGTTCTTTGAGGGTATGCTAGGAATTAACACCAAGCTTACTGGGCAGTTGCTTTCAGAGTCTTCTCTTCCTAAATGAGATATTTCAAGACACTGTTTTTAAATCTAGATTTACATGAAAGTTTCCTATTTGGTCGTTTAGTTCTTTCAATGGCTTGTTATTTATTTCTCATTGGCATAATTTATTAATAAAGTTAAAATTTACATATTCTCCTCTACATTCTTTTTTTAAATATATATATATATATTTTTTTTTTTTTTGGTTTTTCGAGACAGGGTTTCTCTGTGGTTTTGGAGCCTGTCCTGGAACTAGCTCTTGTAGACCAGGCTGGTCTCGAACTCACAGAGATCCGCCTGCCTCTGCCTCCTGAGTGCTGGGATTAAAGGCGTGCGCCACCACCGCCCGGCTTCTCCTCTATATTCTTAATTAGAAAATCTCTTGTTTTGAGCCAGATATGGCAGTGCACACCTATAATATCAATAGTTAGAAGTCGCAATCAGGTAGATCACTGAGTTCAAGGTCAGCCTGATCTATATAGTAAGTCCCAGCCCAGACAGGGATGAATAATGAGACCCTGTCTCAAGGAAAAAAAAAATTATAGTCTTATTTGAAAACATCTAAATTAGGCCGGGTGGTGGTGGCACATGCCTTTAATCCCAGCACTCGGAAGGCAGAGGCAGGTAAATCCCTGTGAGTTTGAGGCCAGCCTGGTCCACAGAGCTAGTTCCAGGACAGGCTCCAAAGCTACAGAGAAACCCTGTCTCGAAAAACAAAAAGCAGGGAGCTGGAGAGATGGCTCAGTGGTTAAGAGCACTGCCTGCTCTTCCAAAGGTCCTGAGTTCAATTCCCAGCAACCACATGGTGGCTCACAACCATCTGTAAAGAGGTCTGGTGCCCTCTTCTGGCCTTCAGGCATACAGACAGAATATTGTATACATAATAAATAAATAAATATTTAAAAAAAGAAAAACAAAAAGCAAAAAACCAAAACAAAACAAAAAATCAAAAAAACTTGAAAGCAAGTATTAGTTTAACACTGTTTACTTCTAGATTCCTCAATCTTAAATTATAACAATTTGAGGCTGATGAAAATGTTCCGATATCTGACAGTGGTAATGATCATGTACCATGTGAATCTACTAACAACAATTTGAACTGCACACTTTAAAATGGCTAAAATATGGAGTTCTGTTTTAGGTAAATTAATTATTTTTGGTTTAGTTTAATAGCAACCAACAAGAGAACAAACCCTGGAAATAGATTAGTCTCAATTCTCAGGAACACATTATTCAGTCAAAAAGTAAAACTGATTTCTGAGACATAACCAGGCTTCTTCCACTCTAGCCACATGGCTTTCAAGGTCGCCCACATACCTTATGACATCATGGATGGCAAGGCACTTTAATGTCAGAACTACAGATGTCAAACTAGTTCTCTTAATCTCTGGGATCACATGATCAGGCATACACTGGTTCCAAAAATCTTTACTATAAATCCGAAAGCATTTTCCTGAAGCAGTCCTGCCAGCTCGGCCACTTCGCTGTAATGCTTCACTTCTACAAAAGAAAACAAAAATAGTCCCCAAATGTTTTGTGGGTTTGCCAAGTAATTTACTTCCGATATTCAAACAAGTAGAAATACTTTAATCAGCTAATTGTTCTTTGAATTTAAAAGCTTGATAAAGAGACTTACTTTGAAATAGGAACCACTTCCAGGATGTCCAACCCTAATCTGGGGTTGTGATTCAACTGCTTCACAAAGCCTCCATCCACTACATATCTAAGAGAATGAAAGCAAGTTAAATATCTAGAAATAAGGGGAGATGCATTAATTTTTACTTTAATTTATGTGTATAGGTGTTTTCCCATGTGAATTACTGTGCACCACATGCATGTCTGTTGCCCACAAAGGCAAGAAGAGGGCCACCAGTAGATCTCCTAGAAATGGAGTTACAGACAGTTGGGAGCCACCAAATAGGTGCTGGGAATCACACCTAAGCCCTCTGGAAGTGTAGCCAGTGCTCTTCACCACTAGGCTATCTCTCCAGCCCCAAAACTTGTCCATTTTAACCACTTCAGGGTCTCCTTTTCTACCGCATTTACTGCACTATTTATGTTAAATATAAAAATCGGGATTCAACTTGATGAGATGATTTGGAGATAGTAAAGGCACATGCCAACAATCCTGATGACCTGAGTTCAATCTTTGGAACCAGGATGGTACGAGGCAAGAACCAACACACACAAGCGTGCACACACACACACACACACACACACACACACAAATACAGAGTGTGTTAAATAATATAAATGAATGTTAAAAAAAGAAAGAAAACAAAAAAGTTGAAAGTCAAGAAATGGAACCATCATCATACATAGTTGATGACAAAGTAAAGTCTTGGCAAACTAATGGTGGTAAAGCCAATGAGGGAAACATTTTGGCAATTCTTCAAAAAGCTAAAATAGAATTACCATGTGATCTAGCAATTCCATTCCTAAGTACAGATACCAAAAAAAATATACAAACATTTGTAGATGACTATTCATACCAGAAGTAATAACAAAAATCAAGAAGGTAAAAATTCACCAAATTGTTTATTAAAACCTTACAGACTGGAGACTAGAGAGATAGCTCAGTAGTTTCTCTTATAGATAAACTCACACGGTGGCTCATAACCACCTGTAACTCTAGTCCAAGAGGATCCTACAGCATTCTGGCCTCCACAGACACTGCATGCATCTGATGTACAGACATAAATACAGGCAAGAAACCCATACACATAAAAAAAAAATCATTTTTAAAAAACCCTAACAGATTCAGAGCCAGCAAGATGGCTCAGTGGGTAAAGTACCTGCTTAATAGACATGGGGTTTTATTTTGAGTGAACAATATTTGGGAACTAGATAGAGGTAGTACTTAAACAAAAGTGTAAATGTATGAAATTTAATTTTTTTCCCATTTTTAAATTTATTAAAACAGGATTCACACTGACCTCTGAACTGTTGTAACAGATTCAAAATCTAATTCTTTAGCATCCCGTTTTAAGGCACTGTATAACAAGTTGGGTAAAAGGTTAGGAACAGCACCAAGTCTATCATTTTACTAAACAACGGGAAATCTACAATTACAGAAGTCAATGTACTCTACTGCTCTAACCCTTTAGAGAAATCGCTATTTTTTATTTTAAATTTTAAGTATCTATTTGTATTTTATTTTTGATACAAGGTTTTACTGTATGGCCAAAGCTGACCCTGTAGTCACTACTTGTACCTTAAGATGGCCTCAAACTCAAGATCTCCCAGCCTCTGTTTTCTGAGTGCTGGAATTACAGATACACTACAATCGAACATACCTGGATAAGAAATCATTATTTTTATTTTTATTTACTTTTTAAATTTTTTTTTTTTTTTTTTAGACTGGGTTTCTCTATGTAGCCTTGGCTGTCCTAGAACTCAATCTGTAGACTAGGCTGGCTTCGAACTCACAGAGATCTGTCTGCCTCTGCCTCCTGAGTGTTATATGTTTTGCCTCTTTGTATATATGTACACAATATGAAGCCAGAAGATGGCATCAGAACCTCTGGAACTGGAGGTCCGAACAGTTTTGAGTAGCCATGGATGCTGGGAACCAAAACCAGGTCCCCTGCAAGTACAACAAGTGCTCTTTTAAATCTCTGTCTCTTTCTGCATGCACACATGTTCATGCCTCTCTCTCTCTCTCTCTCTCTCTCTCTCTCTCTCTCTCTCTCTCTCTCTCTCTCTCTCTGTGTGTGTGTGTGCGTGTGTATGTACATGTTTTACCTGCAGGAATGTCTGTATACCACATATGTGCCCGAGGCCTGCAGAGTCCAGAAAGGGGAACTGTATCCCATGGAACTGGAGTCACAGGCGGTTGTGAGTTGCCATGTGGGAGTTAGGAACTGAGCCTGCGTGCTCTGGAAGAACAGCATGCTTAATTGCTGAGCTAACTATCCAGCCCATAATCATTATTTGTTTTTTTAAGTAGAAGAAATGTAATTTCTCTTTACTCATTCACCCAGAAGAAATATAATTGAGTCTTAGAGACTGTGACCTAGTCGTTGTGTGGCAGGCAGTATGACTGAGTGAAAGATATAAAATAGATAAAGTATCAGAAAGGGATATAGCTTAGAAGCCTGAAGAATTTCACATTAGCTATGACTATGGAATTGAACTTTCCAGGTGATTCTCTACTAATTTTACTCAAAATCTGACTGCATTATTGAGTACATCCAAAAGCAATAGGAACTTGCAACATAATTCAACTTCACAAGGAAGTGAAAGAAACACTCCCTCCAGATAAAACTACCAAATTGGGCTGGGGACAAAAAGGTGTATCAAACCATGTAAGGTTTGATAATGGCAGCTAAAAAAGCAGCTGGCTAAAACCTATGAAGCACTATAAATAATCTTGTATTTAGGAAGAAAAGGCTTCAATTTAACAAATAATTAATTAAAAAGATTACACAATTCAGAGTGTATTTCCTCTCCATTTCTCACTCAAAGCAATCAGTAATTATAAAATATGGAAGGCGAGCTAGGTGTGGTGGCACATACCTTTAATCACAGCACCTGGGAGGCAAAGGCAGGAAGATTTCTGGAGTTTGAAATCAGCCTGATCTACATAGTGAGTTCCAGGGCAGTCAGGTTTACACAGTGATATTCTTTAAAGAAAAACAAAAACAAAAACAAGAAAGGTGAGAATAAGTTAAGAACATTAAAAAGAAGTTAAAGAGCCGGGCGGTGGTGGCGCACGCCTTTAATCCCAGCACTCGGGAGGCAGAGGCAGGTGGATCTCTGGGAGTTCGAGACCAGCCTGGTCTATAAGAGCTAGTTCTAGGACAGGCTCCAAAGCCACAGAGAAACCCTGTCTCAAAAAACCAAAAAAAAAAAAAAAAAGAGGTTAAAGAGATGGCTTAGCAGCACTTAAGAGCAGTGGCTATACAATCATGGGCATTCTAATCCTAGCACCCATGTAGCAAGCCAGGCATGGTCCTGGCATGCCTGTAACCCTAACAGAGCAGGGAAAGACAGAATTGATGGGGCTTGCTACCTGCCAGCCTAGATGAAAAACAGAACCTCTAGGTTCAGTGAAAAACCCTGCCTCAAAAGGAATACAGTGGAGAATGAGAAAGGAGGACACCCACTGCCTTCAGACCTGTGTATATGTACATACAAATAAAATTTAAAAAAAGAAAAAGTCGAGTGGTAGTAACCTTTAATTCTAGCACTCAGAAGGCAGAGGTAGGCGAATCTCTGTGAGTTCATGGCCAGCCTATTCTACAGAGCTAGTTCCAGGACAGGCTCCAAAGCTACAGAGAAAACAAACAAAGACAAAATAAAAGAAAAAAGTAAGAAAATAAAACACTAAGAAATAGGTGAGAAAGGAATTAGTAAAAAAACACAGGTTTGCAAACTCTGTAATGATTTATGTTAACTAAATGGTTTCCTTTACTTTTAGAGAATTTTCAAAAGTTTTAAACCTGGGCCAGCAAGACAGTTCAGTGGGAAAAGGCACTTGTATGTAAGTCTGGCCACCTGAATGCAATCTCCAATACCTAAATGGTAGAAGGCAAAAACCAGTTCCCTCAAATTGTCCTGACCTCCACAAGCACACATATACACAAATAAGTTTTTTAAAAAGTTGTACCTGATCCCATCTATTGTCAAAGATGTTGCAGAAATATTGGTGGATATGACACACTTTCTAATTCCAGGTGGAGGTGGCAAAAATATTCTCCTCTGTTGATCTAAAATATACACAGAGAAAAAAAAATACTAGTTTAAGACATGCTCTTGTCAACACCAATCTTTAAAAGAAATCATTTTTTTTCATTAGAAGTTGTATTTTTATCACCTCTTCTTTCTTTTTCTTTACTATGTAGCCCTGGCTATCTTGCTATCCTGGCACCCTCTTCATAAACCGGGCTCACCTCCAATTTAGAGATTTGCTTGCCTCTGCCCCGAGTGTTGGAATTAAAGGTGTGTTCCACTACATCTAGCTTACCACATCTTAAATAAACTAGAATATAAGCTAAAATAACAAAAACTATTTCTTAATGTTTCACATTTAAGATTTTTAAATCCAGACTGGAAAGATGTCTCAGAGCTTAAAGGAACTTACTGCTCGTCCTATGGACCCAAGTTTGAATCCCAGCACCGCATCTGTTGGCTCACAACAACCTTTAACTGCAGTTCAAGAGGATCTGAAGACCTCCTGCCTCCAAAGGTACCTGATCACATGCACAGACCCACCTACCTACATACAATTAAATATAAATCTTTACAAATAGATTTTCTTAAAATATGGAAATAATGAAAACAGAATTCTCATCATGGAATTCCCTGTCTAAATGCTCTTACCAAAAGAGCCCAAAGCAGAAATATACTTGTTTAGGCATAGAGTCTATGTGGATAAAAGGAATACAATTCAATGTAGTGAAACCTCAACAACTGCCAATCAAGAAGCAAAGAGTAGGACGACTGTGGAATGCAATATTTCCAAGTTCAAACTCTGCCCACCCTGAGAAGTCATCTGATGCATCAAAGAAATGCCTTGAGCATTATTAACAACACATGAAAATCAACCTCCTGACATGAGAAAATCTTAAATAATTACAAAAATACATCTAAAAACATATCAGACTAGAAACTACAAACATTTGAAGGACAGAGACTATGCAACATGAGAATGACTTATGCTAAAGAAATAGAGACGCCAACAAAAGGGGCAGAAACTGCATTCAAAGACAAAATTCAAGAGAATTTCCTTGAACTGAAGCACTGAATCTGAAGACAAAGAGTACATCGGGGGTGCTTATCATGCTTGTGATTATGTAAGTAGACAAACTGCCAAAATTCAATGAATCATAGCTTTAAAATAATATTACATGTCTTATTTATTTATCATATGTAAATTATATCTCAAAAAGTTATTTTTAGAAACTGGAGAGATAGCTCAGCAGTTAAGAGCACTGGCTGCTCTTCCAGAGAACCTGAGTTCATTTCCCAGCACCCGCATGGCAGCTCACCACTGTCTGTAACTCCAGGATCCAACACCCTCACACATACATACAGGCAAAACACCAACAAAATAAAAGCAAAATAAGAATGATAAATGAAGGCCAGGCAGTGGTGGCGCACGCCTTTAATCCCAGCACTCGGGAGGCAGAGGCAGGCGGATCTCTGTGAGTTCGAGACCAGCCTGGTCTACAAGAGCTAGTTCCAGGACAGGCTCCAAAACCACAGAGAAACCCTGTCTCGAAAAACCAAAAAAAAAAAAAGAATGATAAATGAAGCAGGGATAGCTGAGTTAGCACATTAATCAGTACTGCAGCAATTCCACCTGAACGCCTCTTTGTACTATTACAAGCTACTATAATTATGTTCATAATGGATCATAAGAACTTACACATGATAGTACTCAAAAGAAAAAACAAACTAAAACCTCCAATGAGAGTTTACTCATACAACTTCATCATGTAGATAGATAGATAGAAAAAATTGCATAGACTCAGAAATAATGCTGAACACAGCTTGTAGTCATAGTGAAACCAGAAGTATACTTTCAAAGGGTATATTTACCACTGAACTCGATGGCAAATTAAATCAGGGAAAATGAATTAGTCGACCACAGGGACAACTCAAAACACACACACATACAACTGTAGCAATGGTTAAAAAAGAAAGAAATGATCAGCTAAAAGAACAGGGGCTGGAGAAATGGCTCAGCAGTTAGGAGCATTGGTTGCTCCTCCAAAGAACCTAGGTTCAATTCTCAGCACCCACATGGCAGCTCACACCTGTCTATAACTCCAGTTTTAGGGAACCTGAAACCAATGGCAAAACCCCAATGCACATAAAAATTAAATATATATTTTTTAAAAGTGCTACTATTAAAAAAAGAAAGATCACTTCTATAAGTTGCCATTTACTTGGATTGGAAGATCTAGGTCGATAAATGCACAAGCCAGAAAGCTGACTTAGAAACCCAAGAGGCTTATAGCTCAGGAGCAAGAGAGAAGTAGAAAAGGCTCTCAAGAGTTAGTCACGAAAGTGCAAAATAAGTCTGACATGTCTCCCAAACAGAAACGGTTAAGAAAACGGCAAGTTAAAACTGAAACCTTAAGAAGCAGTCTCATTTCAGTGAGGGAAACAAAGCTGGGAAGAAGAGCTAGCAACAGTCCCAGAAAAAGAGCAGTCACAGAGGTGAGATATACATTACCATACTGGGCTTTTTACCATGGTTTCTAAAGTTTTTAGTTACAAAGTTAATTATCAAAGTCCAGAAAACAATGAGAACCTTAATAATTGCTCTTAAGCAAGGTGGAGCATACCTTTAATCCCAGCGTTCAAAAGGCAGAGGTAGGTGGATCTCTGTGAGTTCCAGACCAGTCTGGTCTCCAGAGTGAGTTCTAGTACAGCCAGAGCTGTTGAACAGAGAGATGCTGTCGGGGGGGTGGGAGGACGACTGCCTTTAGACTGGGTGGTGCTGCACACTCTAATGGCAGCACGCAGGAGGCACAAGTGGGCAGATCTATAAATTCAAGGCCAGCCTGGTTTACAAATGGAGTTTGAGACAGAGAAACCTTGTCTCAAATAAACAAAACAAACAAAACCAAACCAAAAACAAGTTGTTGAGTTTGTATATTACACCGAATGGTCCATACACCGAATGGTCCACAATCAGACAGAATCTTGTAACATCTAAGTT
This sequence comes from Chionomys nivalis, assembly GCF_950005125.1. Taxonomy (NCBI): domain Eukaryota; kingdom Metazoa; phylum Chordata; class Mammalia; order Rodentia; family Cricetidae; genus Chionomys; species Chionomys nivalis. The sequence continues at coordinate 67,478,628 of NC_080092.1, forward strand.
GGTCTACAGAAGTTGAATTAATTTTGTTATCTGTCTTTGAGACTTGGCTTTGGCTTGAGTTGGGAGTTTCCAGACAAATCTGGTCTATAGAGCAAGCTCCAGGATAGCCAGGGCTACACAGAGAAACCTTGTTTCAAACTCCCCTCCCCTCAAAAAATGAAAAGAAAAATAATTGCCTTTATGATGTAAAACGGAGATCACTGTTTTTTTTTTTCTTTTTTTTCTTTTTTCTTTTTTTTTTTTTTTGATTTTTCGAGACAGGGTTTCTCTGTGGTTTTGGAGCCTGTCCTGGAACTAGCTCTTGTAGACCAGGCTGGTCTCGAACTCACAGAGATCCGCCTGCCTCTGCCTCCCAAGTGCTGGGATTAAAGGCATGCGCCACCACCGCCCGGCTCGGAGATCACTGTTTAATCTATGATCAAGAGTCTACTATCACAAAATATTTCCAAAATAACACCTGTTCTATGGTTAACTACTAATGTAATTTCTAGCTGTTTTTTAAAAAAATTGTTTCTCATGGGATACTTTGACGACCTTGATATGCCAAGGATTTCATAAGCAAACCCAAAAGGGGAAATAGATAAATGTGGCTATTAAAATAAGAACTCTTGCTGCAAAAGCATGCGGACCTGAGTTCAAATCCTCAGAACCCACATTAAGAAGCCAGGCATGGTCACATGTGCTTGTAATCACAGCACTGAGAGGTGGAGATAAGTGGACCTCCAGAGCTTGCCAGCCAGCCTACCCAAAAGGTTGCACTTCAAATTCAGGGAGAGACCTCTCTCTGGGAATGAGGCAAGAATAAAATGTCAGTTGCAGAGCAAAGCAATCATAAAACATGATACCATCGACATAAAAAAATGTAAGTAGAATAAAACAGAAATACTTGCTGAAGCGAATCAGGTATTGTTGAAGTTAGAGTTCTTAATTTAAACATTCTTTAAACCATATAGATGTACTTTAGGTCAAATCTGTTTGGATGGTTGATGTATTTCATTCAAAAATATATAATAACTGAATTCTGTAGCAGCAAGATTTGCTGGAGGAGGGATTTTAAAAAATTGTTTCTATTTTTTTATGTGTATGGATGTTTTGCCTACATATATGTTTGTGTACCTCATGTGTGTGGTGCACAAGGAGGCCAGAAGCAGGCTTCAGTCCTCTAGAACTGAAGCTACATATGGTTGTGAGCCACCATAAGGTGCCAGGTACTTAACCAGGGTCCTCTGGAAAAGCAGTCAGTGCTCTTAACTGCTGGACCATCTTTCTTCAGCCACAGCACCCCTTTTAAGTTTTATAAGTTAACTCCAATAATAAAAGAAGTGTCACATAAAAAATTCTAGGTCTCATTCAACAATATTTATTATAGCCAAATAAAAGTTTGCATATCCTCTTTGAACATACACACACACCAAATACATGACCATTCTTGAAAAGTGGCCAATACATGGCTACTTAATAGAGAATAAAAATCCACTCTGTTTACTGTAAGACATACCAGGACACCTAAGATCTCTACCAATTTTGCAGCCATGGCAGACTAAGTATTGAGAGACTATAGTCCTCATTTGAAAGAATGCCCAAAAGGAACTTGGTTCTGTTGGGAGACCACAAAATTCACTCTTAAAATACTGAGGAGATTCAAGGTTCTTGAAAGCTACCGTGAGAGGACTTTAAACAAAACCGGTTCTCTCAAGGGATGATGGTTCTCTTAACATTTTACTTCATGATTTGGGTTAAGACCTGGAAGTTACAAAACCAAGATCAGTTTGTGAAATTTTTTGACCCAAATATTAAAGATCTATATATGTTTTATATATATACAGTAATTAATGAAAAACATTTTAAAAGGGGGATGGAGAGAGAGTTCAGTGGTCAAGAGCTCTTGCTACTCTTTCAGGGGACCAGAGTCTGGCGCCCAGAACCCCTATCAAGCAACACACTCCTGCCTGTAAATATAGCTAGGTATGCAATGCTCTCTTCTGGCCCAGCCGGCTCCCACAAGCATGTACTCATACATGGACACACACAGAAATACATAAATAAAAAAACTAAATAGTTTTAAAAAGTCTTTAAAAGCCTGTCATATTTTCTTTCCTAGTAAGGAATTACCTGTTGTCATAGACCCATAACACGGCAGTATCAATAAGCCATCTAGCGTGGTGTCTTGAACATCATAATCGTAATCGACAGACTCAGCCATCTGAAAAAGCAGTTCACAACTCTTCTCTATTTCAAACTGACCTGGATGAGAAGGAAGAACTTCAGGAATTGAACTGTAATTTTTTTGGAGCCTGTCCTGGAACTAGCTCTTGTAGACCAGGCTGGTCTCGAACTCACAGAGATCCGCCTGCCTCTGCCTCCAGAGTGCTGGGATTAGAGGAATGTACCACCACCACATGGCCTGAACTGCAAATTTTAAAGATCTTTTTAAAGTCCAGTTTAAAATTAGCTTAAGGTTATGCTATATCACTTTTTTTTTCATGTAAGGTATGTCCAACCTCAACAACAAAATTTAAGCAGAAGTATGTTTCTGATTTCTAAAGAAGCAAAAGTGTTAATCAACTTCAAGCCCTCAGGCTGTTAATACAGAGTTTCAGGAAGACTGAAATACACACAGGAGAAACTAGTCCAGGAAATTACTGAATTCAGGTACATTGCAAAAACTTGAACTTAACTTTCAAACAGTGAAGATACAGTTTTAGAAGTCTCACTTCAGACATTAGTACAGGCAGAGTAAGCCATTAGCAATGAAATAACTTATTTCTGTTAGGATGCAGCAGTTAAAAAGTTAAATTACTCTTAGTAACTTCTCTATTTTTGACACCCCAAATCTGCTACAAGCTTGTCTATAATACATGGAATCTATATCATATCTACACTGTGTTATCTCACCATTTCAAGGAATGACAGTTGAGATGTCTGAATAAAAGAATTAATTATTCAGAACCAGGATTAGAGCTCTGTCTATAGTAAACTTCCCTCCCCCCCGACTCCCCCCCCCCAAAAAAACCACTTTCCAGAGCTAATTTCTCTCTATGAAAGAGTGGTGTACTTCATATGTTGTATTAGTGAGCCTAGCGTTTTGTCTACCTATTATCTAGCTGAGAATCATAAACAGGTAAGGCAACAGCTGAGAAAGAAGTCCAAATATCCTAGGAGAAGGGGCAGTCTGTCCACTCCAGTGTCATATTTCCTGCTTCCAAAAGAAAGACATTAACTAGGTGCAGTGATGTGTGCCTGCTCTTCCAGAGTGGTCTGGGCAACATATCAAGAAAGACCTTGTCGGGCTGGAGAGATGGCTCAGTGGTTAAGAGGACTGGCTGCTCTTCCACAGGTCGTGAGTTTGCTTCCCAGCAACCACATGATGGGTCACAACCATCTGTAATGAGATCTGGCGCCCTCTTCTGGTGTGTCAGCATACATGGAGGCAGAATGTTGTATACATAATAAATAAATCTTTAAAAAAAAAAAAAAAACACAAAGCTAACGGCCACAACATAGACACAGAGGACCTGGTGCAGACCCCTGCGGGCTCTGCGCTTACCGTCTTGGTCTCCTCTCATGGCATAAAAAAAAAAAAAAAAAAAAAAAAGAAAGAAAGACCTTGTCTCAAAATCCACAAAATCATTTCATTTACTTACTTATTTATTGAAGAATTGAGGGGGTTTTGTTTGTTGTTGTCCCTCTTTGTTTTTGAATGGGGGCTTATCATATAGCTCAAAGCTAGTCTTGTATGTAGCCTGATCTATCTTTGAAGTTGCAGCAATCATTCTGCCTCTGTCTCCAGAGTCCTGAGGTTAGTACCATGCACCACTATACCTGGCTTAAAAACTATAGATATTATTAAACCTAGTAGAGAATGCTCACCAGTCAGAAAAACTAAAATGTCTCCAGCCATTTCATTCAAATGAATATCCATGGTCACTTTCACAATCTAAAGAAAAAAAGCAAAAATACAATAATCATATGTTGGTATAAAATACTCATTCACTACCATATCTTCTTGATCCACAAAACAAAACAAAACAAAAAACAAAATATGGGCTCCCCAAAGTCCTAGCATTCATGAAGGCACGATGGCTCAGTAAGCAAGGTGCTTGCCACGCAAGCTTGATGACCTTAGTTTAATCTCTACAACCCACACAAAGGTAGATGGAGACAACAACCTCAGAGTTGTCATCTGACCACCATATGCATGCCCCCTGCAAGACATCATACACACCCGATAATAAATGAAATTTGTAAAAATTGCCCAAGTAAAATCACAGACACAAAAGACACAAAAAGATTGCTAAGTAATACCGCTTGAATATATGCAGTATTTTCTCTGTCTCGTGGGCCAATCAAATTACAGAATTTCTCTCTGACTGGATAGAGTCTTCCAGGTATATCAAATATGGGGCAGTTTCCAAAGAATGCAGAGAGTTTCGCTAGCTCCATAGTTGCTGACATCACCACCACCTTTAAATGTTCTTTCCTGTTAGGAGACTTATCCTGAAACAGCTTCTTCAGTAAACCAAATAAGATATCCTGAAAGAAAAATCTAGTAAGCCACAAATACTAGCATTTTATTATTTTACTTATTTGTTCATTTCTATTTATTTATTTTTGAAACCGGGTCTCACTGTGAAGCTCTGGTTGGCTTAAAACTTACTAAGTAAAACAGGAACCTGCCTGCCTCTGTCTCCCGAGTATAAGAAATATTTATGTTTTGAGACAGAGTTTCAAGTAGCCCAGGGCTGGTGTAGAACTAGATATATAGTCTGGGATGACCCTGCATTTCGAATCCTCCTACTTCCACTTCAAGAGTGCTGGGATTTTTATGCAGTGTTGAAGATCAACCCAGGGCTTTGTACATACTAGGCCGGCACTCTACCAACTGAGCTACATCCCTAGCCCAGCTAACCTATTTTATTTTATTTTTGTTCGTTGAAAAAGGTCTCACTCTGTAGAATGGGGTGGTCTGGAACTCCTCTGTAGACTAGGCTGGCCTCAAACTCTTAAGAAATCTGCTTACCTCTGTCTCCTGAGTGCTAGGATTAAAGTCATCGACCATCATGCCCAATCACAACCTATTTAAAATAGATTGCTATTATAACCAAAGAATTTCTATCAATAGAATAAAACATAAGAGGAGGCAATTCTTGATACAGTAAAAAGTTACCCCAAACAAACGACCTATTTTTTGTTTTTGTTTTTTTCATTTTTTTGAGACAGGGTTCCTCTGTGTAGCTTTGCAGCCTATCCTAGAACTCGCTCTGTACACCAGGCTGGTCTTGAACTCACAGAGATTTGCCTGCTTCTGCCTCCTGTCCAAGTGCTGGGATTAAAGGTGTGAACCACCACTGCCCTGCAAACTTATTATATATAAAAAAATATTGAAATACTCACTGTAGTTAAAGTTCTTTCATGAGCTTCATCCAAAATAATGACACTGAATTTGTTAAGATTTGGATCTCCCAAAATATGTTTGAGTAAACACCCATCAGTCATGTATTTGATTGCTGTTTCCTAATGTTTGAAAGCAGAGTACAGCAACTTGTAGCATCACAAAACTTCACTAAGATTCAACTAATTCCCCATCCCCAAATGCACAGATCAAACCACCACGTTAAAAGAAACATAAAACTGTTTAACAAGGATGGTTAACTATAAAAGACACCACCAAAATAAACAGGAACTAAGGAGTGTCCTGAGATAAAGCAAGTCACCAATAAGGAGACACAAAGATGTCTGTGGAATGTGGCAAGATAAATTCTTACAGATAAGATACGGGGGATACGTTAGTGGCAGTGCATGCATTCTCTAGCATGCACAAGGCCCTAAGTTCTATCCCCAGCATGGCAAACAAACTAAAAAAAAACTTTGCTGACTTGGTTAATTAAGTTGCCAAGTTTTCCATTGATTAAAGAACATCAAGACCCAGTTTTGAATAAGCTGGCTATTCTTTGTCAACTTGACATAAACTATAGTCAGTCACCTGAGAGGAGGGAACCTCAACTGAGAAACTGTCTCCAAAGATCAGTGCCATCCTGGGACATGTGGTTATAGAAGGTTCTATGATAAAGCAAACTGAGCAAGCCATTGAAAACAAGTCAGTCAACAGCACTCCATGGCCTCTATGTCTATTGCTGCATCTAGATTCCTGCCTTGGTTTCCCTAAATGATGGTCTGTAACCTGTAAGCCAAGTGAACTCTTTCCTCCCCAAGTCAGTTTTGGTTAACATTTTATCATAGTAATAAAAAATAAACTAAGATAATGAATAGACTCTGAAAACAGCTAAGTGTGATAAGAGGTACAAAGTAAATACTGTGTTATGTCACTTAGATACTTTGACTAGGCATGTTTATAGAGGTGAGAGCCACAGGGGCTGAAAGCAGTTTCTGTTTGAGATTATAAAAAAGTTCTGAAAATAGCAGTGATAGTTAAACAACATTGTAAACTGTGAATGTACCTGATGCTACTGAATTATACACTTAAGATGGTTAAAATGGCAAAGTTCATCTTATGTACACTTTAGTACTACAAGAAAATAGTTTAAATATGAAAGCCACCAACACTAGGTTTGAAGAGATGGTCTACTGGTTAACAGTGCTGTTCTTGCAGAGGAGCCTAGTTTGGTTCCCTGCACTTACATGGCAACTCACAATCATCTATTAATTTCAATTCCAGGGAATCCAATGCCTTCTTCTGCCCTTCTCAGGTATCAGGCATGCATGTAGCACACGAACATACATGCTGACAAAAACAACTATACACATAAAATAGATTTTTAAGGTATAATTTTTAAATGCAAATAACTTATGATTTAAAAAAATATATCTTAAGAAAAATAAACATTACCTTCATTTGATAATGGATAAATTAGCTGAGGAAGGAGAAAAGAGGGTACTGGGTACATAAGAGAATAAAGCTTTAACCATATGCAACAAAAATTAATTCTAGGGGCCAGAGAGATGCCTTAGGAGTTAAGAACACTTGCTGCTTTTTCTCAGAGAAGCGGGATTCAGTTGCCAGCACCTGTAAGGTAGACCCATCCCATCTGTAATTCTAGTTGCGGGTACCTGGTGCCCTCTTCTGGACTCCTCAGGCACCAGGCATGTACATGGTGCACATATACCACACAGACAGGCAAAATACTTACATGCATAAAAAGTCAAAAAACATAACAAAACAAAAATACCTTACTTTTGTGAATTCTGAGGACTGAACTCAGGTCCTCATGCTTCAAGGCAGCAACTGAGTTATCTCCCCACGCCATACATCACCCTACCCCATCCCTACTCTTAAGGTTTGCCTATTTTTTATTTATTTGAAGAAGCTAGCTTTCATGAAAGAGCTAGCCTACTTGGGGAGACCGTGAGTGAAAAACAAACAACACAAATACACACATGGCACTTGAGGTGCAACACTTAAAGTTACCCATTGACCACCACACACAAGTGCGTACACGAGATCACAGAAAGACAAACTAAGAGTTAGGGGTGTACGTTTATAGTACTTTAAAATGTATACCAGTAAAACTATTGTACCTTGGAGCTGCAATCATCAAAACGAACTTGGTACCCTACTTTAGAGCCTAAAGGGCATTTCATTTCTTCAGCAACCCTCTGAGCAACTGATATGGCAGCAACTTTTCGTGGCTGAGTCACGCCAATCATGCCATGTTGTGAAAATCCTATCAAAACCAGAAACAAACACACAAAGTTAGTTAGCAATGGTTTCTTCCTACTGAACTAAAATTTAAATTGTTGCTGGTCAATCAATACAAATAGAATGAATGTTTCCAAAGGAAAATCCTCTAAATTGCAACATACTGTAGCATATTTGCAAATACACTACAAATAAATCTATTGATTTAAAATAGAAATGCACACTCAGAGACCAGAAAGATGGTTCAGCAGCTAAGCATGCCTGATGACCTGAGTTCCATCCCAGATCCCACAGAGGCAGGAGGGGTCTAACTCCCTACAGTTACGCTCTGACCTCCATATGCACATTGTGTCACACATCTGTCTATACACACATATACTGATATAAAAGGAAGTTAATTTTAAAAAATACACATGCATAGCCATTCTAAATGTACAAGTGTTAATTAGGTGTGAGGTTTTCATTTTCCAATTTTTAAAGATTTATTTATTTTGTATACAGTGTTCTATCTGCATGTGTGCCTGCACGTCAGAAGAGGGAAGAAGATCTCATTATAGATGGTTGTGAAACACCATGTAGTTGCTGGGAATTGAACTCAGGACCACTGGAAGAACAACCAGTGCTCTTAAGTGCTGAGCCATCTCTCCAGCCCCCACTTTTCAATTTTTTAAATCATTCATAAATATGCCAAGATTCTGTAGGTTTGGGTTGTTTGTTTTACTTTTTGACCAGATCTCATTATGCTGTCATACTTCCCTCAAATTCCTAAGCTCTACTGATTGTCTTGGCTCCACCTCCCAAGTAGGTGGTACTATAGGCATAAAGACTGCACCTGGCTTTAGAAGTGTAAAACTGAAATCTAAAAACCTCCACACACTTCCTAAACTTTTTCTTGACACAGAAGTAAAACTGGACTTAAATAAACCACATTTCCATAAGTTTCTGAAGATTTTTTTTTTTTTTTGAATTTTCGACAGGGTTTCGGTTCCTGTCCTGGAACAAGCTCTTGTAGACCAGGCTGGTCTCGAACTCACAGAGATCCGTCTGTCTCTGCCTCCGAGTGCTGGGATTAAAGGCGTGCGCCACCACCGCCTGGCCCGTTTCTGAAAATATTTTAACCATGAAAATGGAGATGCAATATATATTAGGTAGCACTTTTTTCTTTTTTTTTTTTAAATATTTATTTATTATGTATACAATATTCTGTCTGTGTGTATGCCTGCAGGCCAGAAGAGGGCACCAGACCCCATTACGGATGGTTGTGAGCCACCATGTGGTTGCTGGGAATTGAACTCAGGACCTTTGGACGAGCAGGCAATGCTCTTAAACTCTGAGCCATCTCTCCAGCCCCCACTTTTTTCTTAATAACATGAAAATAATGGTATGCCTTAGCAGATGTCAAATTAGGTTTGATGCATCAGATTAGGTTAATATAAGGGCAGACGTGATGGAGGCCAACATGAAGAAAGTAGATGGAGGCCATTCACAAAATAAAATTAATTAAAAGTTGGGCGGTGGATGGTGCATTCCTTCAATCCCAGCACTTGGGAGGCAGAGGCAGGAGTACGTCTGTGAGTTCTAGGCCGACCTTGTCTACAAGAGCTAGTTCCAGGAAAGGCTCCAAAGCTACAGAAAAACCCTGTCTCGAAAAACCAAAAAAAGAAAATGAAAAAATAATTAGTTAAGTTTTAAAATATATGTTTTCAAGTAAAGTGTGTATATCTCTGTACTTGAATGTACACCTTCAGGTGCCCAGGAGTCCAGAAGAAGGCATCAGATTCCCCAGAGATAGAGATAAAGTGGGTGCTGGGAACAGAAGTCTGGACCCTAGAAAAGCAGCCAGAACTCTCATCTGCTGAGCCATCTCTCCAGCCCCCTCCAAATTAGTTTTTATTTTAATGTGAATCATATCCAAAATGATTTTGCTCTTTTCCAACCTTAAGACAGAGAATGTTGTCATACTAGTGAAACAGACACTTTCTCGGTCATTTGTTAGCTTGATGCTGATAGAATCTGAGAATATTTACCTAATAAAGCTCCGGAGGAAGAATAATAAAAATGCCAGCAACAGAGAACACCTACCTTCTCCCTTCACAATTGCTTCAGTTCTCTCTGGGTAACAAGACAGCCTTATTCTAAGGGGAAATTAGCATCTATCTGCTATATTTTTTTCTTCCTCACCATATAACCATAGCTGGCCTGGAACTCACTATATAAACTATGTTAACCTCAAAGTTCAGAGATGCCCTTGCCTCTAACAAGTGCTGGGATCGAAATATGTACTATCACACCCAGCCTTCTTCTATTACTACTACAGCAAATAAAAATGGAAAAAAACCTCACCAGCAATCCCTGAGCCTGAAATAAAGCAAAGGAGACAGAGCGAGGATGGGGAAATGGGAAAGTGGGCAAAATGGGCTTTTACACACTACAGCAGTTTTACTAGACCCTAAAGTTTTGTTTTGTTTCTCTCGTGCTTCCAGGTGTATCCAAGAAGATTACCTGCTTCATAAAGGTATTTTGGGAGTTGAGTTGTTTTACCACTTCCTGTATTTCCAGTAACAATGAGGAACGAATTGTCCCTCACAGCTTGAATGAGCTTTTTTCTTTGTTTTTGAATAGGAAAAGTTGGAGTTGTTCCTCCCTCCTGCGATGTGCATCCTTTCTCTTCTGTAACAACACAAAAACAGTGCAATTAAAAGACCTGTGAAGCTGTCTCTGACAACGTCTCAGAACCGAATGAAGAAAAGCAAAGAAATCACACAACTGGAAGGCTCAATTCACGACTTTCCAGTGACGTCACTTATGGACAAATCACACGTCAAAGTTTCTAAACTTAGAGTAACTTTTTGGTAAAAGTCAAACAACTTGAACATTGTTGATGTGTAACTCAAAGTACTTGACAAAGTCAGTCTAACACTAGGAACATGCATGCATGCATACCTCCACAGAAGCACAAAACTCCAAGTTTTATTAGACAACAGAGCAAAAACCTGAACCCAGCGGAACAACTCTCAGAAGAATAAGAAGCCACCTGTATTTGCTTCTGATTCACGGTTCAAGTTAGGTCCCTGTTCAAAGTGACTGATATCCCAGAAGGCCAAGTGGTGGGTAACCATGGAAACTGGCTCCTGGAAACGGGCTCCCTTCATACCGTACCCAAAGGCAGGCTGGCGGCCCGGCGAAGGGGAGGGGGATGAACGGGTAGAGAACAAAGGCTTTATGAGGCTGTTGAAGAGCAGAACGCATTTTGGGCGTTCGGGTCCACTTTCTTACCCCCAGGCGAGGTTTTCACCTAACTTGGGTTTGGGACCGCCCCCCTCTAAGCCAAAGTGCTCACTGGACGCAAAGTTCGCCTTCAGACTTGAAAGACCAAGAGAACGTCTGAGCCTCCTCCCCCTCTCCTCTGCCACCCAGAAATGTACTTTTCACCCCTCAAATAACTCCCGCCGGCTGCCACGCCGTCCCGCGGACCGCACCTCTGTCAGCGATGCGAACAGCTGACGGCCGCTCTTCCTGGAGCTCTCTTGGCAGTTCACCCTCCTCCTGCCGCCTTGGCGCCCTGCCCGCGACGGCGGGAAACCGGGACATAGACCCGGTCCGGAGAAGAGGCGATCACGTCCACCGAGCTGAGGAGATGGGAGGGGAAAGGCGAGGGCGCGCCCTGATGACGTGCGGGTGTTTACTTCCGCGCGTGCGACTGCACTGACGGGAGGAGGAGCGGCTCGGTGACGTGGCGGCGGCCGCTTGGACGCGCACGGCCCGCCCTCCTGGGGAGGGCTCCGGAGCCCCGCCCCCAGAGGCGCTCCGCCCACTGCACGTGCCTCCGCCTGAGCTGCGAAGCCGCGCCTGAGCACCTGAAGGCTAGTTCATGGTTTTGGTTTTGGTTTGTTTTTTTGAATTCTAGAGTAAAGTAAGGCAGGGCGACACCTCCTTTAGGTGCCACACCATCACCGGTCTCCTCTATCCCCACACACCCCATTGGAAGTGACCCTTTCCCAGGAGCTGCAGCCGTCCTTACACACTGTGGTCCTGGGCAACTCACTACCCTCTCTCCTTTTCTGGACACACAGTTACTGAGTTTTCAGCCAACTTTTAGTGCTGTAGTTTTCAAAACTTTGGTTCTCGTGCCGTTTCATCACCTTCCCGGAAGTCTGCATTTACATTTATTTGCATGGTTTCCACACCCTCCGAGTGGCTGGAAAGGCCCACAGGAGCCAGACTTTAAGAACACCATTATTCATTGTACACCTGCAGGTTGCAGTGACTCGAGGTGGGAAGTCACTATCTGAAGAGGAGAGATGAACTGACTTTTAACGGAAGTGTCTTCCTAATGAAACAGAACTGCTGAGAATTCTACAGATACACTCTCAGAGATGGGGTGTGTGTGTATGTAAAGGTACTCTGGGGACTTGGTGTATAGTTCAGTGGTAGAGTACTTATCTACTCTATGGGAGGCCCTGGTGTTCAATTCCCAGTATCACATATAAACTTTATCAAAGCTGAGTGTGTGGTTTGCACCCATGGCCATAGTACTTGGGAGGCAGAGGCAGGAAAATTGCTGTGAGTTCCAGGCCACCATTAGAGTACAGAATGAGACCCTGTCTCAGAGAAGGAGGAGGTGGATGAGAGGGAGAGAGAGAAAGAAGGGAAGGGAAGGAGAGGGGAGAAGAAGAAAGGAGAAGGAATGAAAAAGGAAGAAGAGATGCTGTTGGACCAGACCTTCAGTTAAAATACCAGCTGATTCTCTAAGTAGACTCAAGTGTGACAAAATGTGAAGGAAACCGCATCTTACACTTAAAACAAGACCACTGTGTAGCTCAGGCTAACCTAGAACTCATCATCTTCTTGCCTCAGCTACCCAAGTGCTGTGATGTCATCATTTCTGTCTGCTTCTTGTACTTTTCAATAGTTCCTGCTGTTAAATCAAAATTTCCAGGAAAGCAACAGAAATCGATGTTCACTATCATCCCAACTCTTTGACCAAGCTGAAAAAGATGTAAGGTTATTAGAATCCAAGACTTTGCTTTAAAGTGTACGTGTATCAACTCCTTTTCAACAGAACTGACCAACAAGTTTATCTACTCTATGGGAAGCCTTGGGGTTCAACTCCCAGTATCACATATAAACTTTATCAAAGCTGAGGATGATGGTTTGCACACAAGGCCCCAGCACTTAGGAGGCTGAAGCAGGAGAATTGCTATGAGTTTCAGGCTGTAGTTTATCAGATTTTGGATGGTAGCAAATTGGGTGTGACCTTCTAACAGCTTAGGTAGTTTAGCAATAGCCCTGGTAATGGGAGAACACTCAGGTTTCTCCAAAGCATTAAAGCCATCTCTGAACCTTCTGATTTCCTTTGGGAATTCAAGCTATTATGTCAGTATCTCAGTTCAGGACCAGCTATTTTACAAAGTCCCTTTCCCCCCCCTTTTTTTTTTGTTTGTTTGTTTTTCGAGACAGGGTTTCTCTGTAGCTTTGGAGCCTGTCCTGGAACTAGCTCTTGTAGACCAGGCTGGTCTCGAACTCACAGAGATCCGCCTGCCTCTGCCTCCCAAGTGCTGGGATTAAACACGTGCGCCACCACTGCCCGGCCAAAGTCCCTTTCCAAAAAAGTAAACAGAATCATTTCAAACCAATAATGATTACCATTTACAAAGCAATTTGCAGCTAAATGTTTAAGACAAAGAAACTTTTAAAACTTTCTCTTGGGAACAAATAAAGAGAAACAAAAAAGCTGGGATTCAAAATTATTCTAATAATCCAATACTAGAGTGAGGATTGGAATAAATGAGATATGTTCTTCCAGCGTTTGTAACGATTATAGGATTGACTCCATGCATTGAGAATCACCTAATAAAATAGCCAGAAGAAATCTGGAAGCCAAGAATTAAGGAAAATAAAAGCAAAGAGCCCAAATGATAACACTGTTCTTTTCACAGCCAATGCCAAGTAAAATATGTTACCGTTAATGACCTAGGCTATTACTAATAGAAAGGTTATTTCTTGACTATTGGGCATACAAATTACAATAGTAAACAAAACACAAACACAAAGTGAAAACAGAAAATGTGTGGATTAAATTTTGGGAGAAAGGTCTGCATCCCAGCAACACTGAGTCCAAGTCTCGTTACCTTTGACTCAGGAGAAAGATCAAAAGGGATAAGCAAAGAATAAGAAGCATGGATTGTACTTTACTGCCATTGCTTCGGTGAGCAGTTTTTCAAAACATCCTTGATTCCAAGCCATCTATTTCCGAGCATTGAGGGCTCAATTGTAAAGACTTGCAAAAATGCAATAACATGATTATGTCGTCTTCAGGAAGGAAAGGAAATATAGGCTTCCTGCTGTGGTGGTTACAGAGCCTTCCAGTTATCATCAGACTGCACAGTGAGTAAAAGCACTCACCCACCTACTGCCCCACACACATTGTACACACTCACACACAAAATATCAAATAATCAGATATTGTAAAGTAAAAGCAACACATGAAGCAAAAATATCATATATGTTATTTATGTGCTACCAAGCAGAGTTACAAACAGTGATGTGTAGAAACCCAAGAACAGGACATGGTAGCTCGTGGCTCATTGGAAGAGTGAACAATGAAATCAAAATACATGGATTTTTTTAATTCACTAGTTTTACTAAAGCAAAGATTGGTCATGTAAAGAAGAGCAGACAGAAGCTGTACTGTACATGGATGAAAAGAGAATTAGAACACAGGCTGAAAAGTAACTTAATGAGTTTGTTGAGCCCTGGTTAGGATGAGGGAAGGGAGGGGAAGAAGGGAAGGGAAGAAGGGAAGAGAGAAACAGGTGGTGAAAGATGCCACTAAGACAGCGTGAGTGTGATGATGAGGAAAAGGCGTGGAGAGGGCGTGGTGGTGCACGCCTTTAATTCCAGTTCGCGGAGGCAGAGGCAGGAGGATCTCTGAGTTGGAGTCCAACCTGGTCTATACAGCAAGTTCCAAGCCAACCAGGGCTACACAGTGAGACCCTGCATCAGAAAGAAAAGCCTTGGTCAATGATGTTACCTGAGATATAGCAGAGCGTGTTTAGGAGCATTGAAACAGGCACTGAAGAAGGCGCATTTTAAGAATTGTCAAAATTGGCGTTAAAAGTTTACATTTGGGACAAGTTTCAGTCTTTAAATATCAACCTGATTCTCTGTATTTTGCTCTCCTTTCTTTCCTTTTAGCTAATAAAGTGAGGGTCTTTCTCCCCACCTCTCACCGAGGCAAACACAGAGATCCAAGGGTATTCCTGAGCAAAGGGCTCAAATCAAACCTTCTGGGCTTCCTTACTTCTCTCTGATAGAAGCATCTGGAACTTGGGAGAAAGAAGGGAGGAGGTTGCTGAGGCAAGAATTGACAGAAAGGATAAAGAACTCTCAGCTGCTGTTGTTAGAAAAGACCTAATGGAAGGAATTCAAGAAAAAACAAGACGCTGGACGGTGGTGGCTCATGCCTTTAATCCCAGCATTTGGGAGGCAGAGGCAGGTGGATCTCTGTGAGTTCGAGGTCAGCCTGGTCTACAGAGTGAGTTCCAAGACAGCTAGGGCTGTTACCGCAGAGAAACCTTGTCTCAATAAGGAAGGAAGGAAGAAAGAAAGGAAGGAGGGAAGGAGGGAGGGAGGGAGGGAGGGAGGGAGGGAGGGAGGGAGGGAGGAAGGAAGGAAGGAAGGAAGGAAGGAAGGAAGGAAGGAAGGAAGGAAGGAAGGAAGGAAGGAAGGAAGGAAGGAAACAGGCCATCCTCAGATGTAGAACTCTTCTCCTTTAAAAATAATCAAGAGGTAGGCAGGTGGTCCTGTTCGCGATCATTGTATTAAGTGTACATGTTATCAAAGAAGACATTCTGAGGACCACAGTGGAGCAAGCACGATGAGGAAGCTTTGTACCTAGCAAAAAAATGACCTAAGCTTTGGAAACTGAGACAATTACAATAAATGCCAGAAAAGTTTCAAGACAGAGCAAAATACAAAGGTACTACCAGATCAGAATGCTATCAAGGAATTTTGAGAAAGATGCAAAATTAATATTTTATCTCTAGCTATGGTCTCTGTAAATCTTGCAGTTGCCTGAAGGTGGCAAGCTGGGTTTGGGAAACTTCAGCAGCAACATTATTTAAAAGAAAAATTAAACAGTACTATTTCTCTAAAATGAAACAACTTTCAATAGCGGGCTACAAAATCAAAAGAGTGGAAAGAAAATCAGACAAGGTCTGACAAGGTAGCCCAGTTTGACCTTGAATTCACAGAGATCCCCCTGCCTCTGCCTCCTGAGTGCTGGGATTTAAGGCGTGTTCTACATGCTCTGTATTATTTAAATTTTATAAATATTTAATATATGCACACTTAGTGGTACAACTGTTTTTTATTTTAATATTTTAATTTGTATTGTCCTTCTTGACTTTTCAATTGTAATTTCTCCACAGGAAAAAAGGGGGCCAACAAGTGTTTATTACCATTAAAATCTATGCTCAGCGTTATTGAAAGTCTTGTATTGAATGGTCACGTTTATTAAGACTGAATTCAAAAATAGCATTTTAACAAGTAATTTTGTGGCTTGTGTCATGTATATATAGTTGTATGACCAATGTCATCAATAGATATAAAACAGAAGCTGCCTAGATGGCTCAGCAGGTAAAGGCATTGCCACCAATCCCAACAATCGGAGTTCTATTCCTTGGACCCACACAGAGGGAGGAGAGAACCATCTCTGTCAGAATGACCTCTGACCGTCACACCTTTGGTGGCATCTGTATACCAGCATTCATATACACTTATGCACAATAAGCACATATTCTTTAAATACCAAACAGTCTCATCACTTTTTTGACTGACACTTTAATTTTAATTGTGTGTGTTTGTGTGTGTGTGTGTTTGTGTGTACATGACAAGAGTGCAGGTGTCTGAGGAGGACAGAGTCTGATTTTAACACATGTCACTTTCCAGGACCCACCAAGGACCACCAGGCCACAGGCATCCACTCTGCTCAGAGACATCTGACCCTGAGACATCACATGTTGATGAGAATTCTCCTCAGTACCACCATCTCACAGGTCCTTCTAAACAACTGGATGTGATTTTGAACAAGAGCAGGGCCAAGCAAGGGAGGGAGAAATAGAAACATTTTGCATTCACTCCAAAGGAAATATAGCCCTCAAAAGGAAGGAACTTCTTATTTGAACTAAAAAAGATTGTTACCTAAATTGACATGTTTGTTTGGTTTTTTTCTTCTCATTATGGAGCAAGAGAGAAGCTTGCAAGTAAAATGGGGTTCATCTAAGAAAATAAAAAGTAGAAATAATTTTGGTAAATTTCTGAGCCGCTATACAAACACAGGTTTGTGTGCTTATACACATTCATGTGCTTACATACCCAGAGGACAGCCTCTGGTGTCTTTCCTTAGGTACTGTCCTCCTTTTTTGAGACAGGACTTCTCACTGCCTAGGAACTCACCAGTGAGCCTGTGGGAGGAGTGGTGCGGGGTATGACTGTCTCTGCCTCCCGAGGGCACCACCATGGCTGGATATGTCACATGGGTTCAGCGGCGCTCAATTTGGTCTTCGAAGCACTTTACTTAGTTAGCCTTGGCCTTGGCCATACACAGTTTTACAGGATTATTATACCTGGTTTTCCCCTCCTGATGTTACTACTCTTTCTTAATTTGTATATATTACTTCCCTTTTGAAATTAACTGTGGCCCACGTTGTGTTGGCCGAGGACACTCCAGACATGGTGACTGCCGTGTATTCTGGAAATGGCTGATGTAAAACATATGCAAGAGTCAGTAAAATCAAGAAAAGATTCATTTCTTTGTCCTCACGAGAAAACGCCTACCCTGCCACTGTGTGTTCCCTCCTGCTTCAGTCTCCGTCTCTCTGCTTAAAATGCACTTGCAATTAGAACCATACAAAGCCATGGGCACTGCGATCGTTCCTTGCCACTGGGGCCATTCCCCCCACGGAATGCAGAACATTTAGTAAGCCTGTCCGGCATCTAATAACAAAGGAGAGACACGTGGCAGATCATGATAATGATTTTGTGTCTTTATGGAAAGATGAAAGAAAAGCCTGACCTTGCGTAATAATCACTTTGTTATTCGGAGAAGTTAACTGGCGTCTCATGAATTTTAATGTGCCATCCATTTTCTCACTTCCCCACAATGCTCTGTGAGCCTTTACAGGGCTTTATTCCCTCATATCTTACTTTCCTTCAAGGAGGTAATTATCCTACCAAAGCCAGAAGACTTCGGGGTGCTGCCTTTTTGTTGGATTGGTCAGTAAACTGGTCTACATTGATATTAAATAACCTAGAGCTATCCCTCTGTGCACCAACGGGTTTTGTACTTGTTCTGCCTTAATGCATTTTGCTTGATTTTAAAAAAAAGTTTATTACAGAAATACCTGGAACATCCTGTGATCATAAATTTGTGCCTTTCTACAGAAATCATAATTAGTGGCATTCATGGAGGTGCAGGGTTTTGCTCAGTCTTCTCCCAGTCCTGGAGCATATGTGGTTTTTCTCCTTCTTCATTCTTCTTTAGTAGGCACAGTTCATTCTCAAATTCAGCTCTGCGTGATGTATACACAGCACAATAAGATTCCATAAAACTCAACTCCATTCACGGCTATTTAAGGACATAGACTGATTCTTATCTGTGTATTCAATGAAGTATCTTAGCCAAGAATTTCAAAACAGAAAGTCCTCATAAGAATTTGCGTCCTATTAAGGGTAATCTTTTGAGCTGTATGTAGTGGTGCATGCCTTTAATCCCAGCACTTGGGAGTCAGAGGCAGGCAGATCTCTATAAAGGCCAGCAGACTGGTGTACCTATTAAGTTCCAGGACAGCCAGAACTACATAGTGAGACCCTATCTTGAAAAAAAAAAATAAAAACAAAAAAGTTATTATTATTATTATTTTTTTTTTTGCAGAAAACAAGCCAGTGGTTGTGATGTGCTACAGGCGGGTGGCAGGGATTGACTTCAAAGAGACAGAGTGGATTTTACAACATTGAGTTATTTTCTCCATATTTGACCGCGGTGGTGGGTACTCTGTACAGTCATCAAAGAATTATACATTTCAAACTGGTGAATTTATTACATGTAAGTTACACCCCAATAATGCCAACCAAAGATTCTATGTTGAAAACAAATGTTCCTTATAGAGAATAGGTGGCAACAAATGCTGACTGGTGCGCTTGTTATAGGAATGCTGATGCCAGGAAAAGTGTGCAGCTGGACGAGGATTAGAGACGGTTCTGCCTTCCGTAAGGCAGTAACGGTAACACTGGTTAAGTTGATTGATTTTGGAAACACAGCCAGTTACCAAGAAGAAGGTTCAGGCTTAATTTTGATATTAGAGAGAGAGAGAGGGAGAGGGAGAGGGAGAGAGAGGTCTTTTTTTCTTACCTTGCTCTGTTTTTTACTCCCACTTCAAAGCTGACCTGACAAAAGAGACTTGAGTTTGCAAGACTGGATGAATGCTCCTCCTTAGATTTCCATGAGGATGCCTGTCTCACGTCACTGAGGTCCCTGCTCAGGCTTCCTTCACAAAGCGGGCTTCCTGAGCATGGTTCCTTAAACAACATCTGTCTATCCACTCCTTTTGGTTTTTGCTCAAATCATTGATTACCATCTCACATTATTTTTATTTATTTATTTATTTTAAAGATTTGTTTATTTATTATGTACACAGTGTTCAGCCTCCATGTATCCCCTCAGGCCAGAAGAGGGCAACAGATCTCATTAGAGATGGTTGTGAGCCACCATGTGGTTGCTGGGAATTGAACTCAGGACCTCCGGAAGAGCAGTCAGTGCTCTTAAACTCTGAGCCATCTCTCCAGCCCTCACATTATTTTTATAGTTGTCACTAATTTAAACTTTTTAGGGAAGGGATGAGTGGCTGAGGGAGGGTATAGCGTAGTGCTTGCCCAGCATTTGCAAAGCTCTTGATTCAGTCCCTAGCAGGGAATGAAGAACAGTCAAAAGAAAGAGGGGCTGGCAGGACTGGTCAGTGGGTAAGAGCACTTACTAGATGAGCATAAGGACCTGAGCTTGAATCCCCAGCACCCATGAAAGTTATTCATGGTCATGAACCCATGCCTGTCACTCCAAAAATAAGGGAAGTGAGAAACAAGAATGTCTCTAGAGCTTGCACACATAAAAATAAAATTTGGAAGGAAGGAAGGAGAGAAGAAAAGAAGGAAAGGAAGGAAGGAAAGAAGGAAGGAGGGAGGGAGGGAGGGAGGGAGGGAGGGAGGGAGGGAGGGAGGGAAAACAAATAAAAAGTGAAAGCAGAAAAGGCTATCCTTGGGAAAGGACCATATGTCTTATTTATAGTGTTGGGTCTTGTCTTAGCTCTCTATAGTCCAGTATTATAGCAAATCACCTGAGATAAACAACTTTCTCTTTAAAAGAAATAATTTTTGAGCTGGGCAGTGGTGGGGTACTCCTTCAATCCCAGCATTCGGGAGGCAGAAGCAAGAGGATCTCTGGGAGTTCGAGGCCAGTCTGGTCTACAAAGTAGGTTCCAGTACAGCCAGACGCTGCCTCAAAAAGAAATCCATTTTCAACCCTGGGGACTAGACCTAGATCCTCACATGTAGTAGGCAATCTCTCTCCTATGTAGCCTGCAAAAATTTATTTTGGGTCAGAGCTTTGGCTCCATTGCTTTAGGTATGTAGTGAAGCAGAGATCAAAACCTTTTAAATCAAGAGACAGGGGAGTGAAAATGGGAATAAAGAGGTGGCTGGATGTTGTTTTTAACTAAGTTGTTCTATTTACCAATAAAGATTCAGGAGTCAGATGTTGGGGTGAAAACCTGCTAGATCAGAGAAGCCGAGAAGCAACCAGATGACCTTCCTTTTTGGCCTGAGACCCAGCAAGAGAGGCATCTCTTCACTTGTCCCAAACCAAAGAAGTCCGGGAATCTCTAAGTCCCTCGCTGCTCCTTCCAGTGTGTCTCTCTATCCGTGTTCCTGGCTCCTCCATACTCTCTATAGCTAATTCTTCTCAACTAATTACTGGCTCAGCATTCTGATCCAACGTTGATTTTATTAACACAGTCTTGGGGTTTCACAAATGCAATCAAATATCCAACAACAGCTGGCACCCCACAATCCCCTTGAAAGGCATGTTTTTAAGGGCTTAAAAGCCTCTCAGAAGGCCCCACCTCTTAATGGCGTGACCAGTTAGTTCCCAATGCCATCCTCAGGACCAAGTCTTTATTGACACATGGACACTCGACATCTGAACTATCACAGGTGTCTAGGACCAGAATTAGCTCTTTGCACGCTCTGTCAGTGAGTGAGTGGGCTTTCTGAAGCTCTCTCTGGCTAGAGTAACTTAGCCAAGTCTTGAGGTCCTCACTTGAAATTCTGACAGTTTCACTGTGTCTTCTTTTTAAAACTTTTGCCATATATTAACATTTAAATCGCTGTGAGTTCAAAACTTTACCTATTTAGAGAAAGGCCCGCAAGGGAGAGAAGTCTAAAATACCGTCTTGAGAGCATAATTCTTGTAAAGCTGAGCTGTGACAACACACATCCCTGTCTTCTAGGTCAGAGACAAGTTTCCCAAAAAATATAGCTGTGGTAGTTTGAATGTCACTGACCCCTTAGGCTCATATATTTGAACCTTGATCCACAGTTGGAAAGTGTTTGGGAAGGGTGAGGGGGTGCAGCCCTGTTGGTGGATGTGTGTTGCTGGAGGTGGGCTTTTGAAACCTCAAAGTGCAACGGAAGACAAAGGAAGATACCTTAACTGAGAGGACTGACAGGTGCAGTGATGTGCACCTGCTGTCTTAGCTACTCAGGAGGCCACAGCAAGCAGATGGCGGCCCATCAGAAGAAGGCTGCATCTCTTATAAAAGGCGGCAGTGGGGATCCGGGTGGGTGTCCTGAGAAGACGGCTCAGCAAAAAGCCAGCACAGTTATAATCACAGTGCTGGGGAGGTAGGGGAAGGGGGTCTCTGGGACTCAATGCTCAGTCTAACCATTAGTGACTGTTTTGTTTTCTAAAAAATAATGTATACAAACAATTTTGGAGAAGACATCTGATGTTGACATCTGGCCTACACACACAAAAGATAAAATAAAAAGAGGGAGAAAGATGCAAATACATACCAGTAAGCAGCTCCCCTCCATGGCCTCTGCATCAGCTCCTGCCCTGACTGAGCTCCTGTCCTGACTTCCTTCAATGATGGACCACAGTGTGGAAGTATAAGCTGAAACAAACCCTCCAAGTTGCTTTGGTCATGGTGTTTCATCACAGCAATTGAAACCCTAAGACAGCAAGCTAGTGTGTGGTTTGACGGGAGAGCACTTGCATGTAACAGAGTTCTATTCCTAGTACCCTAAAACAAATACAGCAATTAGAGTGCTTTGTACGTTCTGTTTTGAGAAATGACCATTCTGTAGCCCAGGCTGGTCTTGAACCCCTGCCCAAACCTAGGCATTCAAAACCAGCCTTGGCAAAATATCAAGACTACTACCTACAAAAAAAATTGAGCCGGGCGGTGGTGGTGCACGCCTTTAATCCCAGCACTTGGGAGGCAGAGGCAGGTGGATCTCTGTGAGTTCGAGACCAGCCTGGTCTACAAGAGCTAGTTCCAGGACAGGCTCCAAAACCACAGAGAAACCCTGTCTCAAAAAAAAAAAAACAAACCAAAAAAAAAAAATTGATACTTTATGAATTGGGGGTGTGTATCTCAGTGGCAAAATGATTATTTAACAAACTGAAGACCATGACCTGGGCTAGCTCCAGCACTAACTTACACAAACCAGAAATAATAAGATAAATGTAATTTTAAAACATTATTAAAGTATTTGATTTCAGCACCTACCTGGAAGCCTGACACTATTTACTTACAGATTAAAAATACAAGTGAATCATTTACATATCTCCTAGAAACCAAAACTGTATGTAACACCTCAAGTAACTTGAATAGTGCTGTGGGTTGAGAGTTTGTTTTTTTGTTTTGAAGTCTAAGCCATTTATCTCGTCAGCAGGACAGTTTTCTCAAACATATTCTTAAAGCCAGTGGGTTTTATTTAGTACTCTGCAGAGCTGACTATTTGGTGCTGCTTCTCCCTGGAGAGGAGTATTTCTTCCTGCTTAAGCATTCCTTTCTTGCCTGGAGTTCTTTGTCTAGGGTTGAAGCCTCATGGTCTTTCCCCATCCACTTTAGTATGTATATTGCTATCATCCGTGTTCAGGCCATGTTTAGACAGCCATGATGATGAGTTCATGGGTGTTGTGTCTCTGACACTTCTATAAGACACACTCTCACAGCAAACTCTGTTCTTTGGGCTCTTAGAATCTTTCTGCTCCCTCTTTTACAATGATCCCTGAGCCTTAGGTGCAGGAATTGTTACAGATGTATCAGTTGGGTTCCACAAATCTGCATTTTGATTGGTTGTGTGATGATCTCTGTCTGTAACAAAGAGGAATTTCCTCAATGAGGGGTGAGAGCTACACCGATCTGTGGGAATAAGGATAAACATTTATAATAGAGTTAGGGATTATGCTGGTTGCGTTAAGCAGTGCTTGTAGACTCTCCTCCAAGATCCATGACTTCACATGACTTCACTAGCCCTGAGTGGCTGGCTAGGTTTGCATTACCAGCCATGGTTTTACTCTTGCCCAGGGGGCCGTACGGCCATTTAGGGAGATGTTGGTTGCTGCCAAGGACTGAGTGCCACTGCTGCCTCTATGGCTATTGTGCCATGCTGGTCATTGTTGTAATTCATAGGTATCATTTGCAAGCTTGCATGGCACCTTCTGCTACCGTGAAAATGAGTTCTCAGGAAGAAGACTTTTAGGTCAGATCCAGCTACATTCCTCTAAGCCATGTGTCTGAAGTGCCTTCTACCTCTGGGAGCAACCCAGGGCAACAGCAGTAAGTTATAACACTTAATTGGTCTTTTGGACCAGGCAGTAGTGGTACACATCTTTAATCCCAGCACTTAAGGGGCAGAGGCAGGCGGATCACTGTGAGTTCAAGGACAAGCACGATTTACAGAGTGAGTTCCAGGACACGCTCCAAAGCTATACAGAAAATCCCTCTCTCAGAAACAAACAAACAAAAGGAGTCTCTTGAACAACTCTGACAACTCAGAAGAGGACTTTTCATGACTAGAGTCGATATTTTTGCTAGATTGTCTATGGCTTTTAAGGGGAACGTGTATATATAAACATATATATTGTGGGTATGTTTAGATGAGTAGTTAATAGTATGATTCTTGTCTCAGTGTTTCTATTGCTGTGAAGAGACAACATGACCCTGGCAACTCATAAAAGAAAATGTTTCCTTGGGATGACTCTCTCACAGTTCAAACGTTCACTCCATTACCATCATGGCAGGACACGGCAGTGAGCAGGCAGATGTGGTGCTGGCAACAGGAAGTGATCTAAGACACTGGGGAGTATCTTGAGCATATATGAGACCTCAAAGCCCACCCCCACAGTGACGTAGTTCCTCAACAAGTTATACTTACTTCAACAAAGCCACACCTCCTAATACTTATCTCTTTTTTTTTGAGTGAGGTTGGATATTTATTTGGTGGGTTATGGAGGGGAAGGAAAAAGGGGAGAAGAGCAGAAAGAGAGAGAGGAGAGAAAAGAGAAGAGAGAGAAAAGAGAGGAGAGAGAGAGAGAAGGGGGAGAGAAGGGAGAGATGGAAGCTGCCTCTCTGAGAGGGAGATGGAAAAGAGTCACAAGACTTTTCATAACAGTGAGATGTGGCTCCTCCTGGCAGTACCAATCTACTTCAGAAAAGATGATGGACATCAAAGAACCTCCATATGGAGTTTGCTTTCAATGTGGCAAAAGTAGTCACTGGGCAAGAAACTGCCATTCCCTTGACTGCTGACAGTGTGCTGTCCAAATTAGACAGCAAGACCCAAAGGAAGTCAACTGTCAAACTTTGTCAAGACAAGGTAGGCCAGTCCTTCAAAATTCCTGCTTCACAGAAAAGTCTGTCAGATATTCTAGGCCTGTAGGCCAATGATGGATGCCCCAATATTGCAGAGGAAACTTGGGTGACTGTCCAAGCATGCAGCTGTCTCTGTCATTTCTATGGTTTTGGAAGTTGCTTTCTCTGTACTTCCTGTTTACTCAGGTAAAATTTTGTCCTTCTCAGGTCTCTGATGGGGTTGAAGACTAGATATTTATACCATTTACTTTGTTACCAAATTCATAAAAGAAACTCACAAAGGAGATATAAAATTTCTATTAAAAAATTCTATAAAAAACATAAAAGCTTAAGTTGCTTATCTAAGAAAATGTTTAAGGTCTAAAAAGATATTTTTAGGTTGGTTATGCAAGTTATGATAAAAAGTGGTTTAGATATAAAATTCTGGACTCACCAAGATAGAATAGAAAATAGATTTCTTTTCTGAATTTGCCAAATACAAATGGACTGGATACTGTGAATGTAATTCTTACCTGATAATTGTTCTTATTGTATATAGTTTTACTAAGTTAGAGTTAAAACCTTTCCTTTTTATCTAGACAAAAATGGGGAAATGTTGCAGGATATTTGATCACCCTGTGAACCCTGAGTTTGCATTTGAGTTAATTAAATAAAACAACCTTGGTTCAGGAGGCAGAGCCAGCAACTAGTCAACAGAAAGTAACCATAGAGAATCAGGGATTCTGGAAGTCAGACAGAGAGACTCACAGGAAATAGTAGGGAGGGACTTTGAGTGTGGCAGTCTTTTATGGTTTGGCACTGGTTTGAGACACTGACAAAGAGGGAAAATCAGCTAGTTGCACCTCAACCTCTCTGAGTTAGCAGGTTTTCACCCAAGCCTCTTGACTATAAAATTTTATTGATAAAGAGAATGATAGAGATTTGGTTTAAAACTACATTTGGTGGCAGCGGAGGGAGGTAGATCTGAGAAGCTACCTGAGAAGCAGGCCAGTGACTGCAGAGCCACAATTACTGGACGGAACAGCAGTAGATTCAGGTGCGGCTGCTGTGTCTGAGGAAGAACATCAGGGATGTCACTCAGTTGTTAAAGGTTCTTGCCTGGTGTGCACACAGCTCCAGGTTTGCTCCCAAGCTCTCCATAAGTGCGTGTGGTGGCACATGCCTGTGATACCAGCGCTCAGGAGATGGGGGAGGGAGGATCAGAAGTTTAAGGTTATCCTTGCTTTTTATTGAGTTTGATGCCAGCCTGGGATGCATTAAATCTTGCTTCAAAGAAAATTTAAATAAGGAGCAGACACACCTGTAATTCCAGCTCGGTGAGGCTGAGGCAGGAATATCATAAATTCAAAGCCAGCATCAGCTACATCGTTGAGTTCTGAGGCCAGCCTGAGCACATGAGACTGCTTTAAAAAGAACAACAACAAAACATATTCTACAGAGAATGAAGAGGAGAATTCTGTGTTCTGGATAATTCTTGCTACACCAGAGAAATAAATAGTCGCTGTCCCACCCTGAGAGAGCACACAGTCTGAGAAAATGGCCCAACTGGGAAAAATATAGACATAGTTTAAGCTTAGCATTTGGTAGTATTTAGTAACAATAAGCACAAGATGGATTCTTTATTTTTTTCATTTTATCCCTCATAATTTTTAGCAGCTTTATTCAATAATGTTCTTTATAAACTGGGAATGAGCACATCCCTTACCCTCACTGAATGAAAAAAAATAATTGAAACTTTAATTTTCATTTTAAAACTTTATATCAGTTCTAGTCTAATTTTGATGATGTGGGCTTTATCAGACAGCTGCCCTTATTGTAGATGGGACAGCATTTTTAACAGAAACTATTCTTGGTGAATATTTTGATCTTCAAAATAGAAAAGCCAATTTGAGGGTTGCATATTTATCTGATGAGTGTGATGGAGCCAAGATAATTTAGGACAATAGGAAAAACAATCTATTTCTCACTTAGCTAATTATCAAAGCTGGCAATGACTCATATCCATGATAGCCGCATCAAAAAATCATAATGAACATAACCTTTCTTAGGAAAAAAGCTATAGATTTTAATGAGAACCCATATTTTATTTGAATAAGTTAATTATTTTAAAGCAGAGTTGGAATTTGTTTAAATGATTTTTTTTTTTTTTGGTTTTGGTTTTGGTTTTGGTTTTTTGAGACAGTGTTTCTCTGTGTAAACCTGGTTGTTCTGGAACTCAGTATGTAGACCAGGCTGACATTGAACTCAGAGAGATCCTCCTTCCTCTGCCTCCCAAGTGCTGGAATTAAATATGTGAGACACCACCACTGCCCAGCATTAAATTTTAAAGTTTAGTTATTAGTGTGTACATGTGTGTGTATGTGTGCATGGGCTTATGTGTGTGTGTGTATGTATGCTTGCATACATGTATGCATGTGTATTGGGTGTGGGTGTACCTGTAGAGGTCAGAGGTCAACTTTCAGCAGTTGGCCTTCTTCTACTCTGTGGGTTCCAATAATCAAATCGGGTCATTGGGCTTAGCAGTAAGTTTCTTTACTCCACCCCCACCCCAAAAGCCATCTTGGTTCTCACAAAAGGGATTTTTTGCATCAACTTAATCATGAGAGTTAACAGAAAGGGGACCACTCAGGGGAACCCAAGTGTGGATGTGGCCTTCTTAAGGGACTGTCACCTGGTACCCACTTATCATGTATGTACACATGTCCATGTGTCTTCAGGTGCATGTGATGTCAGGTGTCTTCAATCACCTTGTTTTTTGTCAGGGTCTCTCACTAAGCCTGGAGGTTTCCACTCCACCAGGCTGTATGGCCTTTGAGCCCCTGGGATCACCTGCCTCTGCCTTATCAGCACTGGGATTAGAGTGCATGCCAACACCCCTGGCTTTGTATGTAGCTGCTGGGGTCCACATTCAGGCACTCAGCCCTTCACAGCAAGCATTTCCCCAGCTTTCTTGGTTTGTTTGTGTATTGAGACAGAGTCTCACTGTATAGTCTTGGCTGGCCTAAAACTTGCTTTGTAGACCAGACTGGCCTCAAACTAGAAATCTGCCTACCTCTGCCTCTCAATTGCTGGGATCAAAGGCATGTGCCATTGATGTGGGATTCCCCTCTGTATGCTATGAATATATTTTATTACCATTGGTTAATAAAGAAGCTGCTTTGGCCTATGGCAGGACAGAACATAGCTAGGCAGGAAAACTAAACTGCAGGCAGGGAGAAAGAAAGCAAAGTCAGGCAGTTGCCATGTAGCTGCCCAAGAAACAAGATGTGAGGTAACAAACTATAAGCCTAATGGTAAAATATAAAATAACAGAAATGGATTAATTTAAGACATAAGAGCTAGCTAGAAATATGCCTGAGCTATTGGCCAAATAGTGTTGTAATAGTTTTTGTGTGATTAGTCAGGTCTGGGTTGCTGCGAAATGAAAGTGCAGTCTCCGTTTCCATGGCACTATGCCCAGCTATTTGTTTACACGTGAGACAGTAGACCAAGATAGTCTCCAACTCTCAATCTTCCTACATCAACCTTCTAAACCCTGAGATCACAGATGTGTGCCGCCATGACTTCATTCAAAGATCAAGCTAAAATTATGAGGATTGCATTTGGAAATTATCACTGTAGGGCCATAGAGATGGCTTATCAAAGAAGGGCATTTGCTGCCAATCCTGTTGACCTGAGTTCAAATCCCAGGACCTGCGTGGCAGATGGACAGAACCAATTTCTGCAAGATATCCTCTGACCTCCACATAAGTACTGGGTCACATACACCCCCCCCCCAATACACACTCCCTCATACGGCCCCAAACAATGTATTATTTAAAATTGTCTCTGTAAAAGCCAAGTGTGGTTGTACATGCTTGTAACACCTGAAGTTAGGAGGTTAAGGCAGAATGTTGCAAATTAAATACCATTGTGGGCTACTTGGAAAGACCCTGTCGCAGAAGCGTTATTAGTGCCCAGCTTCTTGATAATTAAAATAACTTTAGCTCACTAGGAATACTGATGATTAAAACAGGAAGGGATAAGCCGGCTGGTAGTGGTGCACACCTTTAGTCCCAGCACACGGGAGCAGAGGCAGGTAGATCTGTGTGAGTTCGAGGCCAGCCTGGTCTGCAGAGCGAGTTCTAGGACAGTCAGAGCTGTTATATAGAGAAACCCTGTCTCGGGTGGGGTGGGGAGAGCCAGGAAGGGACAACGGCTGTTGGGTTCACAGTCTACACGCCTGACGCTGCTCCACTGACGTCACACATTTCTCTGAAGCCTCTCAACAAGCCGTTGAGGTGGCTCCTACGATTATCACTTTTGGGTAGAGAAGAAACCAGCAGTGGTAAAACCGGGCTCACATTGAGCACCTGAGCTTTAGAGCAGGCCTCTCAGTCCTCTAAGTATCACCGAATGCAGAGCAGAGAGAACTTCTCAACCATTTTTTAACCTCCAAAGGTATCTATTAAGTCTCTTTGGTGGCAAAAAGTCATAAACAATTTCTAGAAACTCATACAGAAAAGAAGGTGCTCGAAGAATGTGATGATACTACAGAATTCACGGGAAGGCTGAACAAGCAGGCTTATGTGGAAGCTGGGGGCAGGGCAGAGCTGGAGGATCAAGGGAAAGAATGATTAAAAGCTTAAGGAGCAAGTGGTCTGCGCAGGACCTCCTCCTGGCTGGGATCCCAATCATGCACTGTCTGCCCCTTGGCTCTGGAAATGAGTTACTCTGGGTGAATGTTTAATTTACTCAACTGTGCCCAGCTTGGAGCAGA
Source organism: Chionomys nivalis (assembly GCF_950005125.1). Classification (NCBI taxonomy): domain Eukaryota; kingdom Metazoa; phylum Chordata; class Mammalia; order Rodentia; family Cricetidae; genus Chionomys; species Chionomys nivalis. The sequence continues at coordinate 67,507,981 of NC_080092.1, forward strand.
AAAGACACAGGGTCCCTGATAGCTATCTCAGGTTAGTGTGTCCAGTAGAGTAGAGCGTGGGAAACAGTCATTTTTGGTGCTGGGGATTGAACTCTGGACCCTGCATGTGTTCGACAAGGGCTCTATCACTGAGCTACTCTGTGGTTCCATGTACACATATAGAAAGTAGGAATAAGTATAATTTCTTTCTCTCTCTCCCTCTGTTTTGTTTTTTGAAACAGAGTCTCACTATGTAACTCAGATTGAACCAACTCAACCTGAATTCTTGCCTTAGGCTTTCTGAGCCCGAGGTTTGAGATTACTGGCTTGAACCACCATCGTAGTCTAGAAGAATTTTACAGGCAGAGAGATGGCTCAGCTGGTAAAGGTGTTTTGCCACCAAGCCTGATAACCTGAGTTTACTTTCTGGAACCCTCATGGTGGGAAGAGAGAGCTGACCCTGAAAGGGTGTTCTCTGACCCCCACATGCGAGGTACATACACACTTGAACACGCACGAATGAATGGCATAAAAGTTAAAATTTAATTTTTCTTTCTTCTTTCTTTCTTTCTTTCTTTCTTTCTTTCTTTCTTTCTTTCTCTTTCTTGTTTGAAACAGGCCCTCTTGTATCCCAGGGTGGCCCCAAACTTGCTATATAGCCAAGAATTGTCCAGTCTAGGTAAACTGTCCACACATTACCATGGAAGGAATCCGTTTTCAGGACTGTTTCCTAGGTCAGGGGTCTGGATGAAATCACTGGCGGCATTGCAGAGAGCCATCTCCCCTGGGTATAGTTATGAGGCCTCTTTCCTAGGCATCGGAAGGAGATAAGATCAAATGGTTTCTGCCACATTGAGCAGAGTGCTACACTCTGAGGCTTGGGCCAGAAGCTCGAACCCACCTAATGTCTTACGGTACTACAAGGATTCATGGGGGGGAGCATGGAGGGAAAGGAAGCAATGAAGAAGGGGGAGTAAGGAAAAGTGAGAGGTACAGGTCGGCCAGAGCTACACAAAGAACCATAAAAACAGAGAAAAAGTCACCCATGTACATTGTCAATGAACTAAAGCATCACTGACACCTCCGCCATTACACAGGCAGCAGCTCGCATGAGAAGGTGCTTGAGGAGAATGAGCAGCCGGAGGCCCCATCCCATGAAAGCTCTAGAACATTAGGACCATTCACGCAGCTAGAACAGGAAGGTTGTATAATGCCCTTTGCTGTGTCCTTGTCGGTAAGATGACAGCCAGTGTGAGTTTGTTATTGCCTTGTTTCCCAAGGCACCCTTGTCTGGTGACTGCTGTTACTGGCGGGAAACTGTTTGATGGAACACTGTGAGGCCAGCTGTAGCGTACCAGGGCCGTTTGTTTTCTTTCTTTGTGTGTGTTCGTCTATGTGAACTCACACATATGTGAAAGCCAGAGGATGACATCGAGTGTTTTTCTTGTCTTTCTCCACTTTATTGTTTTGTTGTTGTTTATTTTGTCTGTTGTTAGACGGAGACTCATGGAGATCACAATGGCCCGGAACTCACAATGCAGTCAAGGGTAACCTAAACTTCTAGACGTGCCTCAGCTCCCTGAGAATTGGGGTTACAGGTACAAACCACCCCACCACCTTTTAGGAAGTGCTTGAAATTGAACCTACAGCTTGATGTATACTAGGCAAGTGTTCTACCAACTCAGCCACATCTTGAATTCTATAACTTTATTTTTAAAAGATTTCATTTGGCTGGGCGGTGGTGGCGTATGCCTTTAATCCCAGAACTCGGGAGGTAGAGGCAGGTAGATCTCTGTGAGTTCGAGACCAGCCTGGTCTACAAGAGCTGGTTCCAGAACAGGCTCCAAAGCTACAGAGAAACCCTGTCTTGAAAAACCTTAAAAAAAGATTTCATTTGTTTTTATTGTATGCATCTCAGTGTTCCATCTTCATGTGTATGTCTGCGCCATGTTTGTGCAGTACACTCGGAGGTCAGAACAGGGAGTCATGAAAGCTTGTGAACTCCCGTGAGGGTGCTGGAGACCAAACCCAGGTCCTCTGAAAGAGCAGCCAGTGCTCTTAACCACGGAGACATCTCTCCAGCCCCTGCTGCTTTGTTGTTTGTTGTTGTGTTTTGTTAGTTTGTTTTCTGAAACAGGGTCTCACTTACAGCATTGGCTGGCCTGGAGTTCACCATATAGACCAGGGTAGCCTCAGACTTGCAGAGATCCACCTGTCTCTGCCTCTGCCTCCTTAGCTGCTGCCTATTGTTTGAGGCGGGGCCGCTGAGTAATGAATTTTCCAGTCCTGCCTGTTTCAAGCCGTCTTCTCCCAGAACTGGGGTTAGAGATGCACGCTGGTATGTCTGGCTTTTACAAAGCACTCGTCGTGCTCGCTCAACAAGCACTTGACCAGCAGAGCCATCTGCGTCATTTTTCCCCTCCATTTTCTCAGTCAGATGTCAATCTAGGATTCTACAAAACTCATGTGACAAAGTGCAGCTAAGTGTGGAGGAAGGAGAAGCCCTCTGGGTCTGTACAGTTGTCAAGCAGCTCCCGTAAATTGCTGCTTCAGGAATGGTCTTGGCCGGTTGACAACACTTCCACAATTGGGTCAGAGGTGAGAGAGAGCTGCTGCCCTCCAGTGGCGGCTATGGTAACTACATCAGTGGCTGCACTGCTCATGAAGCCATCAAGAAACATACCAGGGCAGGACAGAGCAGGGGAAAGTAGATTTGTCCAGCAAAAGAGCTGGTAACATTTCAGGTACTATGGCTAATATGGACCTACTAGTAATCCCAGCTCTGTGAAAGTTAGAAAAATATGTATTACATGAACTGTAGGTTTTCAATAATTACATACGGCCTTTAGCCAGAGACGGTAGGTGTAAAAGTGTTCATACTACACTAACATCACAAAACCTGGACACGCAGAGTAATTAAACCAGCTGCAGCGTGGCACACGCGCAATCCCAGCACTTAAGAGGCAGAACCAGGAGACTCGGGAACTCAGGGACAGCCCTGGCTAAACAGTGAATTGGAACACAATGGGATTAGAGAACCCTGCAGCTGGGGTTTGCTCTGTTTGTTGAGCTGGGTTTTTTTGTTTTTTGTTTTGTTTTGTTTTGTTTTTTTTTTTTCGAGACAGGGTTTCTCTGTGGTTTTGGAGCCTGTCCTGGAACTAGCTCTGTAGACCAGGCTGGTCTCGAACTCACAGAGATCCGCCTGCCTCTGCCTCCCAAGTGCTGGGATTAAAGGCGTGCGCCACCACCGCCCGGCTTGAGCTGGGTTTTGTAGTAGTCCTCACTGCCTTTGCCTGGCTATCTTCTGCTTCAGCCTCCCGAGAGCTGGAATTACAAGCTTGAGCTACTGCACCCAGCTAGCGTTCTGTTTCCCCCAAACATTTAGGATATTAAAGAAGATGGCCCACAAGAGAAAAATGGAGATTGCCAACATTTCTCCCAATTTTATAAATACAATTAACCGCTTCATTGAATACAATGCTTGAATCGAAATGGCCAATAGATTCACACTAGATTACCCTTTGCTGCTTATTAATTTTCTTCTTTCCCTAAAATGAATTAATCTTTTTACAAAATTTCATTTGGCCTACCTACAGTTCTCCATTAAATTGAGATTTTTAGTGAGTGATTCGATTCAGATTCTTATCAGAATGCTGCATATCTATATAAACAAGCTATATCTTTACTAAAGGCTATGTGCTTTATTTTCTTTTGTTTTGAAAGCCTTATTCTCCTGCCTTTACCTCGCAAGTACTGGAATTACAGGTGTGTGCCCACATTTAGATGCAAAAGCCAGGCTGGCCTCAAACTTAGAAATCCTCTTGCCTCTGGACCCAGCTCAGAGAACTTTTTAACTCAAGATTTTATTACTTTAATTATTACAAAATAATTATACTTTATTGATAAAATTATTTTAAGCTAATAAATTTGTAAGCATTAAAGGCAATTAGGTTCATCACTTGGGGGGTTGAGGCAGGAGGATCTCAAGCTTGACCAGTCCACACCACTCTCTATATATCAAGTTCCAGGCCATCCTGAGTTAGAAATTAAAGCTGACTCTGTGTGTGTGTGTGTGTGTGTGTGTGTGTGTGTGTGCGCACAAACAGGGGATTTAACTCAGTGGTGATAAAGACCTTGCATAGCTATGTAAGACCCTGGATTTGATCCCCAGCACCATGAAAACTAAAACCAATTAGAAGGTTTTCCATCATGAAAGGGGGAAGCGGCACAGCAAAAGGAAAGTGTAGGTGAGTTTTTCTGGGTCCAGTGTTTCACAAAAAGGAAAGGGCTTTTAAAATTGTTCATTGTCTTGAATTACTGGAGATAGAGCCAGACTACAAAATCAAGGCTCAACCAAATTAAAGATAAAATAGAAAATATTTGTAAAGGTTTCCTATTTAAAATAATAGACTTGATAAATATGAGACAAACAATAGCAGTTTCCAGCTGGACAGGGTGGGCACAGCTGGAATCTCAGCACTAGGAAGGTAGAGGCAGGACAGTGAGAGGCTTGAGACCAGCCTCAGCTCCCTAAGACCCTGTCAACCCACGAAAGTAAGTTGTATTTATAAAACATACATATTATGTGAGTCTATTTCATATCAATACATAAATGAATAAATAATGTATCTACAAATGATAAATATTATAGACAATATTAAAATAACAAAAACCAAGGCCATTTAAAGCATCTCCAAAGCTCTCCGTTTCTTCACACGGTATTTCAGGATCTGCACAATCTGGTGCCTTCCTTTCTCTGTACCCTGCCCCAGGCCCGGACATGTGCTCCCATGGTGTCTTAGCATCAGAAGTAGGTCAGCGCTTGCTCACACCCTGGCGCACGAGGCTCCTGCTGCAGGGAGATGAAATAACTGCTGAAGAGACACCTCAGCTGTCACCTCCCCCCAGGAAGCCATGGCAACTCCCCAGGCCCGAAAGACACCTCACCTTCGGTTCCTTAGAACCGGTGGGTGCACATCTTCAGATCAGTAAAGGAAGAAGAAGAGAAGCAGATTTTAGAGCCTGAGCGTTTCATGGAAGTAGGCCACCCTGCCCAGGAGATTGCCCTGTTTGGAAAAAGCTTTAAAAGCTCTGCTTTATAGCATAAAGACTTGAGCTGTCTGCCTCTCAATAGCACAGGTCCTGCATTTGGTCATTATTCTCGGGCCCAGTGCAATCCTCAGTTCAGGGAAGGAAACAGAATATGAATGGAAATGGGACTGTGTTTATTCCTTACTCAAAGAGCCCTAGCTTCAGAAAGCTCCTTCCTGACCCGAGCATCCTGTTATTCCAGCTAAGCACACTTTACCCTTGTAAAGTTGCCCTTAACTGTGTTTGTTCCTCTTCCCTGGTGATTTATTGCCCACTCTCCCGGATGCCTGACCAAGGGATTAAGAAGGCTGTTTTCTCTGTATGAAGTAAGAACGTTAAGAGCTCCTACTGCAGAGGTTTTTGTTTGTTTTGGGGGGGCGGAGGGTAATAAGGAATAAAAGGGAATAACATATGCAAAGCAGTTAGCACAGCGTCTAATATTAGGAAGTGACAAATGAACGTGTTAAAAATAACGACAGGCCAGTTAGGCGCAGTCACTTTTGCAGAGATGTTATTGCCCCCGTGAAGACAAGAATACAGGGAGTTGCGGCATGGTGCGGTGAGTCATCTCACAGGGCACACTTGCAGACTTAAGAACTCATTCTCCTGCCTCACACTTCAGTGTTCTGGCCTTCCTGATTCAGCTCTTCCTCCTGTCCCCGCACTAACCTAATTGGAATAATAATATTAATAATAATAGAATCGGCATACTACTGCAAACTCTGCCCCCCTTTGGAAAAGTCTGTGCTCGAAGCTTTTCTTTAAATATTTGTCTTTCAAGTCCTTAGCATTTTGTAACGTTTAGTAGCTTCCCCCAAGTGCCGATTTCCAAAATATCTTAACTTTAATCTCCACCCTGGCGTCTCCTCCTGATATCTGGTATGAGTTCACCGGTGCCAAAAACGCAATCAGTTCCGTCCATCTCTGAGCGGAAGAGGTGAGGGTCAAATATTCAGGGTCTGAAGCAGGAAGAGCTGCAGACTAGCAGAAGGCTGCGTGTTGCTTAATCCTGAACAACAAAGGAGAAATATTAACTCCAAGCCTTGGCTCCGGGCCAAGGCTGCTTAGCGATAATCCAGACGGACTCTCAGCTCCAACTGCTTATCCCACCCGCTTCTAGCCCTCCTCACTCAGCACATTTTTTCCCTTGTTAAAGGCCAATCTCTTTGAAAATGGAATCTTTACCTGCTTTAAACCTACAGGAGCTCCTGGGAGCTTCCTAGTTAACCTTTGGAGCCAAGTATCTAGATTGCAACCGTGTGACCTTTCCAAGGCTTGGCGTCTGTTCCGCTCTCATGATAACCGAGAGGAAGATGTAGGTCTAGGAGGTCTAGCCAGTGTAGATCCACAATGTTTGAGCTACAGAGCCTAAACAAAGAAAAGGGGTGGTGTGCACAAACTCATTACATTTGGGAGTGGTGGGGAGAGGAGGAGAGATAAGGTCTCATTCTGTAGCCCAGGCTGGTCTGGAACTCTCTATGTAGCCCAGAATAGTCATCCTCCTGTCTCAGCCTCTGGAGTGCTGTGATTACAGGTGTGAGCCACCTTGCACATCTGCCTCTCAGAGTTATTTCATCTTAAATAAAACAAGGATAAGAGCAACACTGACCCCACCCACCAGTCTAAGTGTTAAACACTGTTGTATTGCTATCAGCTCCTTTAAAATATAGTTTACAATTATTTGTCAATGTATTTACACTTACTCTGTGCTGGAGAAATTGTACACATATCACAGTGTGTGTGTGTGTGTGTGTGTGTGTGCGTGTGTGTGTGTGTGTGTGTGTGTAGGTCAAAGGACAACTTTTGGAAGCCAGTCCTCTCTTTCTACCTTGTGAGTCCCAAGGATTGAACTCAAGTCCTTGGGCTTGGCAGCAAGTGCCTCACTCACTGAGCCATCCCCTCTTACAGATACAGTGAAGGTAAGGCCTTGCTTAATTTTGAATATAAAATTTTATCTGGGCACGAGATGCTCCTGTATAATTTCTGCATATAAGAGGCTAAGGCAGGGGCTGGAGAGATGGCTCAGCGGTTAAGAGCACTGCCTGCTCTTCCAAAGGTCCTGAGTTCAATTCCCAGCAACCACATGGTGGCTCACAACCATCTGTAATGAGGTCTGGTGCCCTCTTCTGGCCTCCAGGCATACAATCAGACAGAATACTGTATAAATAATAAATAAATAAATAAATATTTAAAAAAAAAAAAAAGAGGCTAAGGCAGAAGAACTGAGAGTTCAAAGCCATCTTGCACTGCATAAGGAGACTCTGTCTTGGCTTTTTCTTTACATCATTTCCTCCTGTACCCAATACAAAAGCTTTCTTCATACAAAGAGAATTTTGGAAATATTTAATTTTCCTTGTCCTGTGGATTGTTTTCTGAGGTAGGTCCTAATTACGTAGCCCTGGTTGGCCTGGAACTTGCTATAGAGACCAATCTGGCCCCAAATTCACAGAGACCTCCCTGCCAAGTGCTGGGATTAAAGATGTGTGCCACCACACCCAACTTCCACAGTAATTGTTTTCTTTTAATATTCAGGAAACACTTGATGCTGACTCACTGAGCACTTACCATGCACCAGACTCTGTTCTAGATCCTAGGGACACACGAGTGTGTCAGACCATTGTACAATTGGGAAGAGATGGGGTGGGCGATGAAGGCCAGTAGGCAGCAGGCAAGACAACACACACTAAAACATAACATTGCTCAATCCAGAAACAGATTGCCTGGCCTCCTGGTCTCCTGATCTCCTCTCTGCCATTGGCACCTTCTAGGGTGCTGACCACTCCCTAAAGTGATTTCTTCTCTGAGGAAATCTTTCAGGTGATTAGAGGGCTGAAATCTATAAAGTATTTAAGATTTGTATAAGAAATAAGAGAACATGTAAAATGCTTGGTAAACACTTTGTTTCATACATTAAACTTTTTAAAAACATTTAGATTTTTAAAACTTACAGATATGAATGTTTGGCCTGCACGTATACATGTGCGCCACACGCATGCCTGGTGTCCTCGCATTCAGAAGAGGACTTCAGATTGCCTGGAACTGTAGTTACTGATGTCTGTGAGCCACTGTGTGTGTGCTGGGAACCACACCCAGGTCCTCTGTAAGAGCAGTATGAGCTCTTAATTGCCGAACCATCTCTCCAGCCCCACTAAATTCTTAGTCTAAAGCAGTGGTTCTCAACCTGTGGGTCGAGACCCCTTGGGGATCGAATGACCCTTTCACAGGGTCACCTAAGACCATTGGGGAATACAGATATTTACATTATGATTCATAACAGTAGCAAAAGTATAGTTATGAAGAAGCAATGAACTAATTCTATGGTTGGGGGTCCCCACAACATGAGGAACTGTACTGGAGTCCTGGCATTGAGGAGTTGAAAACCACTGGAGGTGCTGTGGGTAAGGATTCATTCGCTTTCTCTCCTTTATCATATATATTTGCATTTGATAAATGCTCTCTTTCCCCCGTCAGTTACCATGAACATCTTTACCTGTGGTGAGAAAAGCAGTATTGATTATGTGAACCCGGGAAGATTGAAAACAGACCCAAGGCCTGTAAGGCAGCTCAGTGTGAAAGCTTGTCCACCTGAGTTTGAAACCTGAGACACACATGGTGGAAGGAGAGAACCAGCTCCTACCAACTGTGATCTATAGGATGCTTCGCATATGTACACGAAATGCAAACAGTGCTCCCAGAGGCCAGAAGGGGGCACTGGCTCCCCTTGAACAGGAGTTACAGATGGCTGTGAGCCATTATGTGGGTGCTGGGAATCAAATCCAGGTCCTCTAGAGGAGAAACAAGAGCTCTTAACCCCTGGGCTATCTCTCCATCCCCATAAATAATCTACCTATCTATCTATCTATCCATCCATCCATTCATCTATCTATTTTTTTTTTTTTTTTGAGATAGGGTTTCTCTGTGTAGCCCTGGCTGTTCTGAAACATGCTTAGTAGAGCAAGCTGGCCTCAAATTCAGGGATCTTCCTGCTTCTACCCCCTGAGTGCTGGGATTAAAGGTGTGTGCCACCATGCTAGCCTTCTCCCCCTGAATTTTGATTTAGGATTCCCAAGTCCGTTACCATGACCCATTTACTTCTCAACAATATGCTGTTGTCTTAGTCACTGTTCTATTGCTGTGAAGAGACACCATAACCAAGGCAACTCTTATAAAAGAAATCATTTAATTGGGAGCTTGCTTACAGTTCCAGAGGTTTAGCCCAATATCATTAAGACATGGAACACGACATCACACATGTCACTGGAGCAGTAGCTGAGAGCTACATCCTGATTAGCAGGCACACACACACACACACACAGAGAGAGAGAGAGAACCTGGAATAGACTTTTAAAACCCCATAGTCCACCCCAGTGATACCCTCCCCCCAACAAGATTATACCTACTCCAACAAGATCACACCTCTTAATTCTTATGATCCCTTCAAGCAGTTCCACTCCTTGGTGACCAAGCATTTAAATATTATGGGGGTCGGGGGATTCTCCTTCAAACCATCACAGCAACTTTCTCTTGGGATGAGGTGTGTTCAACCTCATCCTCACATATAGGCATATATGTGTCAGCTCATCCATCTAAATAGCAACTCAGACATACATGTATCGGCTCAAACAAATACACATCAACATGAACAAAAGTAGAAATAAGAATCCCATTAGGGCCGGGCAGTGGTGGTGCACGCCTTTAATCCCAGCACTTGGGAGGCAGAGGCAGGCGGATCTCTGTGAGTTCGAGACCAGCCTGGTCTACAAGAGCTAGTTCCAGGACAAGCTCCAAAACCACAGAGAAACCCTGTCTTGAAACACCAAAAAAAAAAAAAAAAAAAAAAAAGAATCCCATTAAAGGGCTGGAGAGATGGCTCAGTGGTTAAGAGCACTGGCTGCTCTTCCAGAGGTCCTGAGTTCAATTCCCAGCAACCACAACCATCTGTAGTGAGATCTGATGCCCTCTTCTGACCTGCAGGTATACATGCAGACAGAACACTATATATAAGTAAATAATTATAAGTAAATTATAAGTAAATAATTATATATATGATAAGTAAATAATTATATAAATATATAATAATATATAATATATAAGTAAATCTTTAAAAAAAATCCTATTAGGGCTAGGCAGTGGTGGCACACAACTTTAATCCCAGCACATGAGAGACAGGCAGATCTCTGAGTTGGAGGCCAGCCTGGTCTACAGAGGGAGAGCCAAGACAGCCAGGGCTACACAAAGGAATCCTGGCTCAGGAAACAAAAATAAAACTGATAGACAAAAGAGAAGGCTAGTTCAGTGAAACACACACACACACACCACTCACTGTCTTCCACTGGCTGCAAACTGCCTATTGTGTGGGGTTGACGCTGGCTTGAAAGCCCATCTGAATTAAATCTACGGTCTAAATAATTTTCAGCTAGAGGAATTAGGAAGTTGTCTCCTGGAGGACTTAATTATATTCTGCATGGTAGAGCTAATCAGGGCACTGAACTAAACCCTGAGGTAGAAATAACTCCGCTAGGGGAGGAGCTGACACCCTGTTATACTTCCTTTGCTAATTTTCTGACAACCACACCTTTTTCTGACTCTGTTGTGTTTAAAATTACTTTTGAAGAAATTTCCTTGCTGTAGGCGGACAGGTTGAAGATGATAAATTCTCACCTGGTGTACTTTGTTTAACCTTTTCACCAAGTACACCTCCCCACTTCCACGGAGATTAACAAATTTGAAGTTTGCATGCATACATCCTTTGGGGGAGGAGGGGACAAAGCAAAACCTTTGCTGTTGTTTCTGCTGGTCTGATGAATTAAAAATGAAAATGGCTGTCTTTTCTGTCCTGTGTGTGAACCAGACCCCCAAAGGCGTCTCTGGATCATCAGTTGGGTATAGCAAGTTAGCACACCTGGTGGGACCGGAGAGGTCATTCAGTGACTATAGAGTGATGCTCTCCAGGAGAACCCGAGTTCAGTTCCCAGCACCCAGGTTAGGCAGCTCTCGACTGCCTCTGAACTCCAGCTCCAGTGGATGCAAGACCTCTGGTCTCCACAGACAGCTGTACTCATGTGTTTCTACCCCCACACATACACAGAGTTAAAAATAATAGGAATAAATCTTCTTAGAAAAAAATTAACCTGAAGCCGGGCAGTGGTGGGGCAAGCCTTTAATCCCAGCACTCAGGAGGGCAGAGGCTGGTGGATCTCTGGATTTGAGGCCAGTCTGGTCTACAGAGTGAGTTCTAGGGCAACCAGGGCTACTCAGAAAAACCCTGTGTCAACAACAACAGCACCCACACCTGATACAAAATCAAAATAATAAATGCATTGCTCCACCATTCTACTTTAAAAATATGTGAATATATATGTATTGTGTGTCTATATACATACTATATATGTGTATAATGTATACGTGTATAACATATACACAGCCTATATGTGTATATATACATTACATTATAAACTTCATGTCTCCACATAGTCACCAGCCCCTAGAGCACAGAAGTTGCGGCACGTGGCGTGAAAGCTTCTCTCCGCGCTGTCTAGAAGCTCCCCTTACCCCTATGTTACTTCCAACATTGCACACTTCCTTCTCGTGCTGTCAAGTTCTGATCTTTTAAGACTCATTGCCAGATCTGGTTTCACAGCAGAAGCCTCCCTCAGGATGGAGCTGGCTCCTATGCCTGCTAAGAACTAACCTGGAGTGATGGGAAGATGATGATAATCCTTGTCAGAGAGCAAGCATATGGGTTTCTGACGAGCAGCCTGCCAACTGGGACCCTCACTAGCCCTCTCCATCCACCAACAGCTGGTTGACTCAGCACCCAGATTCCTCATAGTTGAGAGAACGAGAGTCCAATCTCACCACATCTCTCCACATTTGAGAGGATTCTGAGTCAATGCGAAGAGTTTCTGAAGCTTGGTTTCCGTGAGGTTTACACCAGTGTGTTTTCTCATCTCTAGATGGGAAACTACCTATTTATTTATTTGTTTATGACCGCATCTTTTAATATGGCTGACTCAATGAGGTCACTACACACAGAGAGAAAGAAGTGAGGCCATTTTAAACACATATGGTCTCATAAGCACACACACACACACATCATGAAGGCATTGGGCTTTCCTGTAGTGTGTATTTTCGATGGTTCTACCCCGACTGTACAGAGCATGTCTAAAGGAGGGATAGCCCTGTTAATTAGGTGGAAGCCAGAGGAATTTGGTGCATATTGTTAAGCATAAGGTCCCGGGTGATTCAATTAAGATCTCTATCATTACAAATTGGCTTTCCAGGTAATTTTTTTAAAAAACCTCATTGGCCACTCTGTTTCTCTTGGGATATATGCCAGGTGGCATCTAGGTATTTTAGGACATAATTTTCTGTCGGGGGCATCTCTGAGTACAGGAAAATCAGAGAGGCAAATTTGAATTTTTCTCATAGTGTCTGTTTCAAACATTTGAAAGCATAGAGCAATTTGCCTCTTTTATAAACAGTAGAGGGATAAAAATCCATCTTCTCTGAATCCTATTATATAGCATTCTATTATCTTTGAAGCTTAAATAAATCAATAAACACAATAAGCACATTGTGTATTTTCTGGTTACACAATGCAGAGAGAAGACAGATGGTGAGATCAGAATTAAACAGTGTTGCCAACGTCCAGAACATTGGAAGCAGAGAGAAAAATGAATTGAAAATCCAGTTGCTGTTGCGGCTGGGGGGCTCCATTCACAGATCCAGGACCTAATTAACAGAGACAATCAATTAGGCAGCTGGCGCTGTACCCATCAGCCCCTCTGCTCCTATGGAAGCATTCAGTATAACCAGCTAAGCTTTCAAGTTAAATTCTAAACCGAAGAATTGTCAAAAGGAACTGTACATTGACACTGCTGTTTCTTCCAGCTGTTCTAAGCTGGCGCAGCTCCCACGGCTCCTGCAAGGTAAACCTGCCCAGCCAACGTTCCGGAAGATCTGCATTCCACGAATCTGTCCTCCAGCATATGTCTGTAAAAGTTCCAAGATGACCAATCTCCCTGAAATAGACCCGGGAGCGATTTGGTATTTGTAGACCAAAATGAGTCAGCTACAGACACTCTCCCGCAGCAAACTGTTCAAAGAGGGATGAACACTGGAACCCAGTAAAGCATTTTGACTCCGAAAAACAGATTGCAGCGCTATTTTCCCTGCAACTGCTTCGACAGAACCTAGAAATCAAATTTGGCCCAGTACTGGTTCCATAGACTTTGTGAAAATACTATGAATATCATCAATAAGTTTCATAATGCAATTTAGAAGGTGACCTAATAAGATTACCATTTTCTTTTTCCTTGAGCAGGCAGTGTCGTGCTTATTAATAAGAAAAACACTTCACCCACTTGTTCAGGATAAAAGCAGGCTCCAACGCCCCCAGGAACTGTGCTCTCAGGGGTTCATTGCTAAGTTGGTTGTTTAGGAATCAAACTGTGGTGATGGTTGTTGCTCTGAAATCCCAACACTTGGAGGTAGAGTTAGAAAGCTCATCCTCAGCCACACTAGGTGAGTTCAAGACCAGCCTGGGTGACATGAGACCCCTTTTCAGAACGACAAAAACAAAAAAGAAATAAAAATTTTTTTTTCCCCTTGGCCCACGGTAGGAAAAAAATGTCAGCCATAATCTGAATATAAACTCCCACTGTGATTAACTGCTAAGACATAGGAGCAGAACCAGCCTAAAGCCCAGCTGCTGGCATTGAGTCCTATGCTCGTCTCTCTCTTTTTATCTCTGTCTGTGTGATTTTGGGTGGATGGATATCCTGAGGACTGACTCACTCAGCTTGACTCCCTTGCTGGGCCCCTGTCATGGAGGGGAATGGACCAGTCATGGCAGAGTAAGAAAAGATGATACAATTCTTGTCCTGGTTTGCTGTCACCTCTGAGACCACGTGCCTTGATGGATGGTGGCCCCTCTTCCCAGCATTGAGTCTTCCTGGACTCTGCCCGTTCAGTCCTTTGTGCCCCTCCCGGCACCTTCCACATACAATGACTCCCTGCTTTTGCAGTTGGTGTCTGAACACCTTTTGCTGGTTTTCTTAACTCAGCCCATCCCACACCTAATACTCTCCTCAAACAAATTCTCTATGTGCATCTTCTGAGCACCCAGTCACCGAGCCCTGGCATCGAAGGGAGAAGAGGCGCACGCACCTTTCCTGGGAGGAGAGGTCCTCAGAAGATCTGCGGGCAAGCTCGCCTGCTATGTACAGATAGTAATAGTGCCTCGTGTATACCATTCATTCTAAATATAAGATTGAATTCCTGCCCACAAGGAATTTCCTTTCCTAGTTGGGGAGACAAACAAGGGTACAAATGTGTAGACAAGGTAGCCATTTGTTCTGGAAAGTATTATACAGAAATAAACCAAGGGTTCTGATGGAGACTCACTGATGGAAGAGGGCAGTGCTGAATAGGATTAGTCAGAGGGTGTTTTTGTTGTTGTTGTTTTGGTTTTTTTTGTTGGTGGTGTTGGTGTTGTTTGTTTTTTGAGACAGAGTTTCTCTCTGTAGCTTTGGAGCCTGTCCTGAAACTCACTCTGGCCTCGAACTCAGAATCTGCCTGCCTCTGCCTCCCATGTGCTGGGATTAAAGGCATGAGCTACTACCGACTGGCTCAGAGGTCATTTTGAGGGGTTGGCACGTAACTGAGATCTCAAGGTTGAGAAGGAAATGGCCACCACAAGCTGGCAAAATTGCGAATGGGTTCCAGGAAGGGGTGGAGAGTGTAAAGGCTTGGAAATGAGTGAAGAGCATTGTGGGAAAAGCAGGACCTGTGGCAACTTTTCTTGACTTTGGAGGAAACTGAAGCCAGGCAATTTCAAGCCTAGTAGAGGGCAGTCAGGGGGTGGGGTGAGATGAGGCTGGCTAGGAACTGGAGTAGAAGGGAGTCTGGGGTAGGGGTGGGGGTAGGGGTGAGGTGAGGCTGGCTGAGGAACTGGAGTAGAGGGGAGTCTGGGGTAGGGTGGGGGTAGGGGTGAGGCTGGCTAGGAACTGGAGTAGAGGGGAGTCTGGGGTAGGGGTAGGGGTGAGGTGAGGCTGGCTGAGGAACTGGAGTAGAGGGGAGTCTGGGGTAGGGGTGGGGGTAGGGGTGAGGTGAGGCTGGCTAGGAACTGGAGTAGAGGGGAGTCTGGGGTAGGGGTAGGGGTAGGGGTGAGATGAGGCTGCCTAGGAACTGGAGTAGAGGGGAGTCTGGGGTGGAGGTAGGGGTGAGGTGAGGCTGGCTAGGAATTGGAGTAGAGGGGAGTCTGGGGTAGGGGTGGGGGTAGGGGTGAGGTGAGGCTGGCTAGGAACTGGAGTAGAGGCTTTTATTCCATACATAAGGGGAAGCTAAAAAGAATTTTAAAGAGAACAGCTCTATGATTATTATCCCTTTCATTTCTTTTCCCTTTAATCTATTTTTAAAGACTCATTTTTTTTTTTTTGGTGTGTGTGTGTGAGTGAATGTCACATGTGTGGGTGTTCCTTCAGAAGCCACACAAGGATGTTGGATCTCCCTGGGGTCAGCTACAGGCACTCAGATTCTCTGGAAGAGCAGACAGCAGTCCTAACCATTGAGCAATCTCTCCAGCCCCTGGTCTATCCTTTGAAAAGATCACCGTGGTTTCTCGATGAAGAAGGGGAATGAGAGAGAAGCCTAGACTAACCCAGGCAGCCAGGTGTGGGCTCTAGACGTGCACCCCCGGCACCAGATGGGTAGAGACAAATCTCAAGGTTGAAGCCACCTTGAGCCATAGAGTAAGACTGTCTCAAAGGACCAAGATAAGGCTCTTACCTCTGCAATTACAAGTGCTCTAACCAGAGGACCTGCGTTCATTCGCTCACCCCACAGGATGGCTCGCAATTGTCCACAACTCCAGTTCTAGAAAAATCTGACAATCTTTGCTCAAAAATACACAAGAGCAAAACACTCATACCAGGAAATAAGTCATTTTAAAAAAAAACCCAAATAACAAAAATAGAGGCAGAAGGCAACTATGCTTTCATTGAAAGCGGTGGGTGGGACTGAAGAAGAAGAAAAACACGTCTGTTCTAGTTAGGGCTTGATAAGGATTGCGATGGAAAGAGGCAAGGGGGAAGGGCAAATAAAAATGGCTCCCATTGGATGGGAGACTGGCAGCTTGGTGCACCTGTTTATGGAGAGGAGGAAGAGGAGGGGAAAAAGAAGGAGGGGACAATCGCTGAGAAGAGCTGGAGAGCCAAGGGGAATGCCCAGGAGGCAGATGGGGATCGCAGCCCAAGGCTAAAGAACCGGTTTTGGCTGCCTGACTGCCGAAACTATTTTCCAGTCTTTTAGTGCTCAAACAGGCTTGGCTCAGGAGGATCTTGGACATACTGACCAGAACTCTACTTGGGTTTAGATGTGAAACCCTGTTTAGATGTGAGCACACATCCCTACACTTTGCTTTCTTTTCCTTGATACAAGACATGAGGATCCTAGTTCCTTGACCATAGGAATCTTGTCTCTAGACTGCCAATTTCAAGACGACTAATGATCTAATTGAAGAAGGCCTTCAGAGTCCAGTGTGGCTGACATATAAAAATGTCCTTACAGGGAGCTACATGCCCATAGAGAAGAAGTTAGAGAGAAGGTTCCAAGGCTTTCTGCTCTGGTTGTCATGGTGACAGCGGCCCGAACTCCGGAGGTGGTGAGGAGGAGGAGAGAGGAGAGGAAAAAAAAACCCTCTAAACTGCGGTGGTTGTTAGTCTTTGGAAAACAATGAAAGATGATATATGTAAGCCACATAGAGTAAAGATCATGTTCGTCCATGGCAGTTACACAAATATACAATTTGTAAGTGGACAAATTATTCACTCTAAGGACTTAACAAAAGCTTTGTCTGACTCAGGGGCTGGAAGAACATCACAAATCTATTTTGTCCATTGTGCCCAGAGGATTGCCTGGGGCTCTGGTTAACTAAATGAATAACTAAGGTTTCAAAAGGTGAGCACCTACACTAGTTATCCTGTATGCTTGTGAAGTTGAGAGATGATACATAGATCCTTTGACTCAATATTTTATCTTACGTCAAAATCATGTGTGTATTGTGGCCAGCGGTTACAGAAGGACAAGCGCCGGCGGTTACAGAAGGACAAGCTTTAAAGGCAAACTAATGAATCCAGGCATGGAGATGCCCATCTTTAGTCCCAGCACTCCAGTACGTGGAAGCAGACACAGACAGATTTCTGTGAGTCAACCTGGTCTACACAGTGAGATCCTGACCCCCCACCCAAAATAAAGACTAACCCCAAAAACCAAGTCAGACTCCGGACTCAAGTCACTCCAGTGCTGACCCGGAAGATAGTGGAGTCTGAGGCCAGCCTAGGACACCGAGAAGTCTAAAACAAACAAAACAACAACAAATAAGCAAACAAAAGAAAACAAATGAAGATAAGTGTGACTATACACACCTGTAAATCCCAGTGCTGGGAAGGTCAAGGTATGAAGGTCAGGGGTCAAGGTCATCCCTAGCTATGCCTATAGTAGGTTTGAGGCGAGTCTAGGCTACCAGAGATCCTGGTTCAAAACAAAATATAACACCCCACATTAAACAACAGTCAGTGAGCCCCAATAAAGCAACTGAACAAAGGAAATCCCACCCCGCAGGGGCCAGTAAGGTGGCTCAGCTGGTAAAGAGCTTGCTGTCAAGTCTAGAGACTTGAGATGCATCCTCAGAACCCACAACTTAGGAGAGAACTGACTGCTGTGTGTTGTCCTCTGCCCTCCACGTGTGTGCATGCGTACCCTCAAACATCCTCCATATAACTATAAAATTTAAAAATAAAATACAAAAAGATAAACTCAGAAGTTTCATTCTTTGGGGTTGATGCTAAGATTTTTTTTTTTTAATGTGTGTGCACGCATGTGGAGGCCAGGGGTTAGCTAGAATATCTTCCTCAATTGCTCTTTGCCTTTCTTTTTGTTTTGTTTTGAGACAGTGTAAGATCTCTTTCCTTGCTGTCCTAGAACTCTCTATGCAGACCAGGTTGGCCTGAACCTTCAGAGATCCACCTACATCTGCCAATGGAGTGCTGAAATTAAAGGCATATTATTTGTTTATGTGTTTGTTTTTGAGACAGGGTCTGACTTCGTAGGTCCATCTGTCCTAGAACTCACTATGTTGACCAGGCTGGCCTCGAACTCACAAAATCCATATGTCTCAGTCTCCCAAATGCTTGTTTGCTTGCTTCTTGAGGCAGAAACTCCTGTAGCCCAGGCTGGCCTGAAATTCACTATTGCAGCTGAGGTTGGCCTTGAACTCCTGATCTCCCTGTCTCCACCTCCCACCTGCTGGAATTGTAAATGTGTGCCATGACATCCTAGCTGAAATTAGATTTTTAAGATTAAATGAAGTTGTAGAAGTTAAGAAAGGAAATTATATGATAAAGAAGGCAGACAACATTGAGGAAGGAGCTCAGGAGGCCTCACCTCCACCTAAGGAATTAATTGTCACTAGGAAAGGAGAAACGTTTTCTTCAGTGGTGTGACCACAAGCAAGAGGCTCCTGGGGCTGTGATTAGTCCCTTACCCAGGCCCCTGTAAGCAGCCTTCAGGGAACCCATTGGGTTCTACATAAACATCGACCTGGAAACAGAAGAGGGTTAGGTGAGAAGAGAAGGGGGATCGGCAGGAAGAGAGTGGGGTGAATGTGATAAAAATCAATTGTGTTTATGTGGGGCTAAGAACGCTCACTGCTCTTTCAGAAGAACTGGGTTGGTGCCCAGCGCCCAGGTCAGGTGGCTCACAACCACCTGTAACTTCGGGGCACCTGGTGTCTTCTTTGGTCTCCATGAGTAACCGCACTCACATGCAGACACACACACACACACACACACACACATATACTTTTATAATATACATGCATTCTGTATATTTTGAAAATGCCAGAATGAGACTCATTATTATATGTTAAATAACATATGCTGGTAAAATTGGTTTTTAAGATTTATTTATTTGTATTTTATGTGTATGAGTGTTTTGCCTGCATGTGTATCTGTGTACCATGTGAGTGACTAGTACTTACCAAGGTCAGAAAAAAGGGACAGATACCTGTGACTGGAGACACAGAAATTTGAAAGTTGCCTTGTGGGTGCTGGGAACTGAACCCAGGTCCTCTGTAAGAGCAGGCCTGTGCTCTTAACTGATGATCATATCTCTAGCACTTCGTAAATTCTAAAAAAAAAAAAGTTTTATAAAAGAATATAGCTGGGCGGTTGGTGGTTCACGCCTTTAATCCCAGCACTCAGGAGGCAGAGGCAGGCGGATCTCTGTGAGTTTGAGACCAGCCTGAGCTACAAGAGCTAGTGCCAGGACAGGCTCCAAAGCTACAGAGAAACCCTGTCTCAAAAAACAAACAAACAAACAAACAAACAAAAAGAATATAAAACCTGGGTGTGGTGACACACACCTGTAATCCCTGCACTCAGTAGGCAGAGGTGGGTAGATCTCTGGTATTAGAGGTCTACATTCTGAGTTTCAGGACAGCCCGTTACATAATGATATCCTGTCTCAAGACAAAAAGCAAACAAACAAAGAATACAAATAAAAGTGAGTCCTTGTCAACCCTAAAAAGCAAGAGACTTGAGGACTTTGAATTTTTCAAGAGAATGTAACATATCTGATACTTACAAATATTGAGACATTTGAAAGGAAAATCCCCAGTGCTGAAGACCCTTGGATATGGTGATAACAGTTATTCTCTCCAAAGGCAAGACCCTTTATTTGGGAGCCAAATATGACTGACCGTGGCCACCAGAACACAGATTTGGATTTCGTCAAATGCCATGTTCCAACATTATAGCAATTTCATGTAGTTGGCATAGCAACAGAATAATGAAAGTCGTCAATCAACAAGGTTCTCAAATACACTGGGGAAACATCCAGGGGGTGGGTTTAGTGAAACAGGAAACCTCTACCATAGGCCTTAGGTGCTGTCTAACAATGTTCTGAGCCTTTGGATCGGCGAAGCTGAGGGGTCTGTTGCTACGCTACAAAAATATTTCCCTAATTGTCTCGAGATGTTAAGTCATACAAAGGAGGGGAATGGATGGTCAGTCAAAAGCTAAGCAGGCTGTAGGCTCACATACTGTACAGTGGCGCGCGGACTGTACCGAGAGTAACACGGGCGCACCGTTCCACCTTGGCAGCCAAACGCTTCCTCCAAATCTCACTGTGCCTCCTTCTCACCTTTCAATCACGCCTTGTGTTCCCAGAGAGATCCTGTGCCCCTCCTCAGAATCTTTCCCCTTTGACCACCATCTATGGTCATTATCTAGCCTGTAACTTGTTTTGGCTATCCCAATATGACATCTTGTTGAATCATTTACTCTCTTACTCCCCCATGGGAATAAAAGTCCTAGGCTGCCGGGCAACCAATACTCGCTTAGTGACTTGAATGTGGTAAAGAAAGCAGTGTGACTGGAGAAGGTGTACCACAGGAAACAGGTAGACCTGGAGAAGGTGTACCACAGGAAACAGGCAGACCTTAAGCTCACAAAAATGCACGTGCCGTAGCCTCCCAGATGCTCGTTTGTTTTTTTGAGACAGAAACTAGAATAGCCTTAGGTTCACTACTAGCTGGGGTTGGCCTTGAACTCCTGATCTTCCTGCCTCCACCTCCCAACTGCTGAGGTTGTAAGCACGTGCCATGATATCCCAGCTTGATTTAAATTTTTTTAATTAAATATTATTCCTAATCCAGACAGTGGTGGTGCTCTCCTTTAATCACAGCACTCAGAAGGCAGAGGCAGGCAGATCTTTGTGAGTTCGAGGCCAGCCTGCTCTACACAGATAGTTCCAAGACAGCCAGGGCTACACAGAGAAACCCTGTCTCAAAAGACAAAAAAAGAAAAAAAAATCTGAACTACTATCACAGAAACTGTCATCTTGTCTAACTCAGCAATAGGTTTTAGCAACTACTTGTCAATTAATTGACTCATACATTTGGGGAAAATAAGCAATTTTTAAAAATCTCTTGCTCTTCCTTGATGAGAATAGCAACTTTTCCGACCTGCTTTTAAAAGGTAAAATGTTCTCTGAACAGCCTGTTTCAGGCTGAGAAATTCCTCTTGCGGAATCTGAAATGTCTTTTGAAGAGCTTCGTCTTATCATCTCCCCAATGCAGAGTGACTTGGAGGAGGCAGGGCGTCTCCAGGGAGTGGTGATATGCTGGACAGTGTTTGCACCACACAGCGTTTAACATCCTCTCTTAATAACAGAACATGCCCCAGTGGCATTTGGAGGAAGTGTTTCTTTCCTTCTTCCAACCTATGCATTTTTATTATTAAATCTCATTGTAAACATAATGAATTTTATTATAATATCTTTGTACATCTGTATCATTGCACTTGATGCAAAGCGAATGCATTTTATTGTATGTGCATCGTTGTGTTCAGTTGGAAGCTTCCCTTGACCCCCCTCCCTCCATTCCAAACCCCACCCTTCTCAGAAAGCTCACCAAGCATTCATGCCTCCCCCTGAGCTGCTCAAGGCCTGGACTACAGGGTATTTCAGCTTCAGCTCTGGTCCCCAGACCTGCCCAGTGATTACTCCCCCGCCCCCCCCACTATGGGAGCTTGAGAGTCACCGAGAGACACTTTGCTCATTAAACCTGGTCTTTTTGATTCAACTTGATCTTGCTTATTGTATCAATGGAGAAACCTACTAGCAGGAAGCCAGAAATGCTTAGCACATTGGACTTGGTCTATGCATTGTGTTGAATTTGTATTTTGTGTGCATCTGTGTGTGTGCTCTTGTGTGCTGTGGTTGAAACTGGAGGTCAGAAGACAACTCCCAAGAGTCATTCTCTCCTCTCAGGCCGGACATGGGGACCAAGCTATGATCTTCAGACTTGGTAGCAAGCTCTTTTACCTGCTAAACCTTCTCACTGGCCCCAGAAATTCTTTAGTTTTCTGTTTGCTTGCCCTTCCAAAATTTCTTTCTGCAGATATAAACAAATGCAAATCGATTTCTATTTCTCCTCCTCTTGCTAGACAAAGGGAAGTATGGATTGCTCTGTTCCACGTGAGTTTTTAGTTTTTTAAAGATTTATTCATCTTAGTTTATGTGTGAGTATTTTGCCTCCATGTATGTGCACCATGTGTGTGCCTGGTGCCCTTGGAGGTCACAGTGCATCAGATTGTTGTGACTCACCACGCAGTTGCTGAGAACCAAACAGGTCCTCTGCAAGAGCAATCCGCATTCTTAAACCTCTTAGCCAGCTCTCCGGTCCTGTTTCACCAACATTTCGTTTCTTCAGTCTGTTTATCCTGAGTACTCTTGCCTGCATTTCTATAGGCCTTTGATTATTTCAGGGACTCAGAACCTTATTTAGTCCATCTGATCCCTTCTCTGTTCTGTTACCCTGGAGGCATCTAAGTTTAATGCTTGCTGGGGAAACCTATTTCATCAGCATTAGAGAATTCAAATCAGGATCCAAAATGCAAGGCTTACTTTAAACTTAGAGAGAAAGAAACACATCTAGAAAGGTCAGTCTCAAGGACACTGACAGACAGAAGACTGGCCGTGGGGAGGGAGCTGTGAACACAGAAAACTTAAGGAATCTGAATCTTTAGAGCAAAAAGAGATTCTAACGAGATCCGAGTGTATTTCCAGGTGGCACATGGCCTTTGTTTTTTTCCTTAAGATTTGTTTATTTTTATTTTATGGTCATTGGTGTTTTGCCAATCTTTCTTTCCAGTTTTTTGTTTTGTTTTGTTTTTTAAAACATGGTTTTTCTTTAGCTTTTGGAGCCTGTCCTGGAACTAGCTCTTGTAGATCAGAGCTGGTCTTGAACTCACAGAGATCCGCCTACCTCTGCCTCTGAGTGCTGAGATTAAAGGTGTGCACCATCACCTCCTGGTTTGCCAATGTTTCTTAAGATTTGTCAGTGTGAGGGTCCCAGATCCCTTGGAACAGGAGTTAGAGACAGCCATGAGCTGCCATGTGGGGTTGGGAATTGAACCTGGGTCCTCTGGAAACGCAGCCAGTGCTCTTAACCGCTGAGCCAGTTCTCCAGCTTGGACACACGATCTTGAATATGTGTCAAATTCAGTCTCCTTGGTTGAGCAAAGGCATTTTGAACTATATGTATATGTGCCCGAGTGTATGTGTGGGCACCAGGTGGGCACAGGAGCCCATGGGAATCAAAGGAGCTTGCTGGATATCCTGGAGCTGGAGTTACAGGCAGTTATGAGCAGCTATGTGGGTGCTGGGAACTGTATCTTGCAAGAGCAGTAAGGAAGCCTCCTTAATTGCTAAGCCTTTTTTTTTTTTTTTAAGACAGAGTCTCAAGCAGTCCAGGTCAGCTTTGAACTTTCTGATCCTTCTGCCCTCACATCTGAAGTACTCAGAGACAGGTGTGAGCTACCATCCTGAGATCCTTGCTGGCAGGTGTGGTGGCTCATACCTACACCCTCAGACTTGGGAGGCCGAGTCTGGAGGATCATTGAGTTTGAGACCCGCTTGGGTGATATGGCGAGACTCTGTCAACAGAAAAATTAAAACAGCCAGGTGTGCTAGCATGTGCTTTTTTAAATCTCAGCACTCAAGAGGTAGAGACAGATGGAGCTCTGTGAGTTCGAGGCCAGCCTGGTCCACATAGTGGGTTCCAGGCCAGTCAGAGCTACATAGTAAGACCCTGTATTTAAAAATAATAATTCGTCAGGCAGTGGTGGTGCACGCCTTTAATCCCAGCACTTGGGAGGCAGAGGCAGGTAGATCTCTGTGAGTTTGAGGCCAGCCTCATCTAAAAGAGATAGTTCCAGGATAGGCTCCAAATACACAGAGAAACCCTGTCTCAAAAAGCCAATAATAATAATAACTCACTAAAGTAATATGCAGATCCACATGATCTTAAAGCCAACAAGTAGTGCACTAACCCTTCAGTTCAGCAGTGGCTTGAACAGGCCTGGCTCCCTCTGCACTCTGACGTCAGACAGTTTGCCTGAAGCAACAGAAAAGAACATTTTAAAATGGAACCTACACACAGTGGCTTTTCTAAACTTAATCTTTTTCTAAAAAAATCACATTCAACCTTCATTATGAAAGAAAATGTCTAAAAATATGAACCTCAGTGAAACAAAGCATTGAAAAGAAAGGCAGCTGGAGCTGCGTTAACACGTCGCTGCAGGAGGCCTGCTAGTTCAGTTCATCTGGTTAGGTTTTCTTGATCCTATTTCGTGCTCGGATGAATCAAAGCTGGAGCTTGGCGCATCCTGGCTCCTGTTTATAGGTGAATGAAGGAACCAGTCAATGGCCTGGGATTCGTCCGCCATTTTACAAAACGTGGCTGCAGACCCGCACCTGCTCGTGGTAACCTGGTTCACGTGGTAACTTGGTTCACGTGGTAACTAGGTTCACGTGGGTATACAGGCTCGGGATTCTTAGCTGCGCTTCAGAGGAAAGCTATTTCAAGAGCATTACCGCCAGGTCTTTTAAAAATCCCATTTCCTTCCCTTATGTTACAAAACTGCAGGAACAGACTCAGTGGAGGTTCATGTCTTCTGTGGATTGGTTAGATTCCAAATGAGTTACATAAACGCATTTCCTTTAGTTATTTTTTTAATGTGTGTGTGGGTGAAGCTGTGGGGAGATGTTTATTTATTTATTTATTTATTTATTTATTTATTTATTTATTTAGTGTGTGTGTGTGTGTGTGTATGCAGATACATGAAAATATATGAGCCCGTGAAGGCCTGAGATCAACAATGGGTGTCTTTTTCTATTGCGCTCCACCTTAAATTCTGAGACAGGGTCTCTCACTGAACCTGGAGCTCACAGTCTGGCTAAACTGCCTGGCCTGGCCGCAGCAGGCTTTTTGGTGGATGCTCATGTTCATCCAGCAAGTCCTGTACCCACCGAGCATCTCCCCGAGCCCCTATTTCCAGCTTTCTGGTTTTGCGCAGTTCTCCATCAAAGTGAATGAGCTCCTTTCCTCCTTCAGGAAAATCTGTGTTGAGGCCGAGGAAGGCAGCACACACGTGGAATCCCAGCACTCGGGGTGGGCGTGGGGGCTGAGACGGGTATCTTTGTGAATGGTCAAGGTCAGCCTGAGCTACATAGTAAGAACTTGTCTCAATTTTTTTTTCCTTTAAAAAATTTATTTTCTTAGAAAGTAGTGTTTATTGCTTACTTTTCTTTAGATCTTGAAAATTCAAATGATCACGAGGCTGGAGAGAGCTCAGCAGTTAAGAGTACATACTGGCCTTGACGAGGACTCTAAATCTGTTCCCAGCACCCATGTTGGGTAACTTGAGCTTCAGGGGACACCGTACCCTCTTCAGGCCTCCCTGGGCACCTCTCCTCACATGCGCACTCCACACCCATATATGCTTATAATTAAAAATAAAAATAAATCCTAAAAATACCCCAACGGTCAAGTCTAGAGCTGTAATCTCAGGAAGTGAGGCAGGCAGACCTGAGTTCCAGGACAGGCTACACTGCATGGGAGGTCTTCCTCACAAACTGACCCACTCCTGAGAAGGATAAGTAAAATATAATTCATATTAGAGTGGTCAAGGGGTCATGCGAAAAATATTTTAGATTTTTAAGCAAACATAATTGCTGCTTGTGTTTTTTCAGCTACAGTCTCGAAGGGGGGAAAATGAAAATTCAAAACAGACATTCTCTGGGGGACAGGGGTCATAAAAATGTACTGCAGGGAGCTGGCCTGGTATCAAATACCTTTGATCTCAGCACTCTGGAGTCAGGGACAGGTGGATCTCTGTGAGTTTTAGAACAGCCAGGGCTACATGGAGAGACCCTGTCCGCTCCCGTCAAAGAAAAATGTACTTTAGGGATCATTTGCATAGGACCTGGGTTTGGTTCCCAGGACCCACGTGGGAGCTGAGGACCCTCCCGAGGGACCCATACTCTCTTGTAACCCTCCCCAGCTTCTGCACCTCTGCAATGCACAGACATAATTTAGGCACACATGTAAAAAAGAAAATAATGGGCTAACAGCTGGGGAACCTGCATAGGACCAACTAGACCTCGGAATATGGGTGACAGTTGTGTGGTTTGGGCAGTCTGTGGATTTATCCCTAGTGCATGACCTGGCATTTTGGAGCCCATTCCCTATGGAGGGATACTTTGCTCAGCCCAGATGGGAGGGGGCAGGGGGAAGGCCTTGGTTCTGCCTCAAGTGATGTGACAGATTTTGTTGACTCCCATGGGAGACTGCTCCCTCTCTGAGGAATGGATGGGGGGCTGGAGATGGGGGAGTGGGAGGAGGAGAGGGAGAGGGAACTGGGATTGGTATGTAAAATAAAAAGATAGTTTAAAAAATAAATACTGTGTTTTTAATTTTTAAATTAAATATAATTTAAATAAAATTATTTTACTAGAAAATTAAATATTTTTTTAGGGAGTAGATGACTCAGAGAGTAAATGTTCATGCTTTGAGAAGCCTAGTGACCTGAGTGAGGTTCCTGGAACCCACAGAAGGGTGGAAGGAGAGAACGGACCCTACAGAGTTGCCTTTTGGCCTCCACATGTGCACTGTGTCATGCCTGCCCCTCCTATATCTGCGCCACGAAAGAATAGGAATGAAAATAATGATAGTAAAATCTAAAAATTTATACCATAATCAGGTTTACTGGCTTGTGCCAATAATCCCAGCACTGAGACAGGAGGATAATTAATTACAAGTTCAAATATAGCCTGAGCTACACAGCAAGATCATCCTCAACAACAACGAGAAAAGGAAGAAAGGAGACGAGAAAAGGGAAATGCATTGTGATTTCTGAACCGAGTCGCCTTAATAACTAAGCATTCACTGCATCCTCTTTTTGATAATTCTTTCTTAATAATTCTTTCTAAATAATTTAGCATTCACTGCATCCTCTTTCTTGTCCTGAAAAAAATGAAATATTGTCCACTGTGTTGGTGATGTCAGGAACACATTCCAGATGCTGGGCTCTTAACAAACAATTGTGGAACATACTTTATTCTAAAATATACGCAGTTTTAATTAAAGTAGATGTCTTAACACTATTGTCAAATTTCAATGCCTTTTGTTTTGGGGGCAATAAAACAATCAGAGGCTACATATCTTGGAACGGAAACTTTTGTTCTATCGAGGTACATTTTCCAAGGGCTAATTCACCATTAGACCCATTCCAGTCATAAATGTGTATACTCAGAGTGCAATTTAGCTCATAGACTAGCAGCTGTAAAATAAGCTGGGGTCCAATTATGAGCCAATAGGTTATGCCAAAGCATCGGTTGATTTCCACCCCGGGGCAAGCACCATGTCTACACTAATAGTCCCACTGACAGACTTTACTGCTAGGGTTCTTTTTCTTCACTAACAAACCATGTATGAAGGAAAAAGAGCGTTCTTGGCACAGTATGTTATACAACAGGGGTCTAACTACTCACATACGCTCTGACATTTAACAAAGTCTACATTGTCCTCCAAAGGTAGCATGGAGTGGCTTAGGTTCTAGAGGTTAAACAACAGAAAAAGGCGTTTACAGTTTAAATAGACTGGGGTATGTAGCCGAGGAACAATGGAGACCGTCCTAGTTTGTGGCTTTTGAGAATGTAATAAACACATGTCCTTCAAGGGTGTGTCACCAATCAAAAAATTTAATAATAATAAAAAATTCTGCAGGGCAGTGGTGGTGCACACCTGTAATCCCAGCAGTTGAGAGGCAGAGACAGGTGGATCCCTTAGTTCCGAGTTCAGGGCCAGCCTGGTCTACAGGGTGAGTTCCAGGACAGCCAGGGCGACACAGAGACACCTTGTCTCAAGAAACAAAAACAAATACAAGTCTTTTGAGACTGAGTCTCACTATGTAGCTTTTGGGTCTTACCTGGGATCACTACGTAGCTCAGGATGGCTGTGAGCTCATAGTAATCCTTCTGCTTCAGCCTCCAGTAGGCTGGAATCACCGCCACCCTGCCTGGCAGCGCATGTGTCTGAGAACAAGTGCAATGATGTCTTTTTCTCCTTTCCTCTTTCTTCTCCTCCAAGCCCTCCGTTGCGGCTTCCAGTTTCTCATTCTTTGCTCATCACAGACCTTTGAGTCACTTTTATTCTGTACTAACTCGCTCGACAATGATGCCGCTATAAATACCAAATTGCTCTTCATGGAATTAGCTGCTTTATAATAACTCATTGTCACCATTAAATTCCAGCTCACTTCCTTCATACAAATGCCTTTATGGAATGACTCATTTTTCTTTCAGGGTTTCTGGGAACTGCTAATCAGTCATAATTCTTAAGAATAAGGCCAGGCTCAGCTGTAAGCCTCAAGTCATTTTATGGGGTGTTTAAGTCTAATCTGCTTGTGCCCTTACTGTATTCACGTCAAGCTTGTTCCTGTTGAAAATTAGGTTTTACCAAGTTGCCAATGAGGGATTATACTTAATTCAGGCCAGGTTTTTAGTGACAGTAATATTTTAATAATTTTAGAATAATAACCCACACAGCGGCTTTACAACTGTCTGTAATTCCAGTTCCTGCGGCTTTGATACCCTCTTCTGGACTCTGGCACCAGGAACACATGTGTACACATACATACACATCAGCAAAACGCTATATAGGTGAAAAATAAAAATAAATATTTTTTAAAAACTTTTATATATTTGGCTGGAGAGATGGCTCAGTGGTTAAGAGCACTGGCTGCTCTTCCTGAGTTCAATTCCCAAGAACCACATGGCGGCTCACAACCATCTATGGTCAGATCTGGTGCCCTCTTCTGGCCTGCAGGCACACATGCAGGCAGAACTCTGTATACATAATAAATACCTAAATCTTTTTTATGGCCTCTTTAGAGAGAAGCAATAGCTATAATGAGCTCAAAGTGATGGGAGTTCTCTTTGTCCCGGACACATTCACTTACCACAGAGAACTCTTTGTTCATGGCTCCTGACAAAAGCAAGGCCACAATGATCAATATTCCACAGAATTCTGGCCAAAACGCTGTATTGAGTAGTCTTTTAAAATTTATTTACATAGTTTAGTTTGTTCTCAAGACAAGGTTTCTCTGTGTAACAGCTCTCGGTGTTCTGGAACTTGCTCTGTAGACCAGGCTGGCCGTGTACTCACGAAAATCCACCTGCCTCTGCCTCCGGAGTGCTGGAAGGTTTTAGTTTTAAGTATATGTGTGGGAGAAGAATGTCCAGAAAAGAACAACTCAGGTCATGTGAGGTTCATAAGCATCCGTCCATTTTAAGGAGCTAATATTTCTCAGCTGGAGTTGCATACGGGTCTAAGGAGAGCGAGCAAAATGCACCATTTTCTCTTCCTGTGCCTACCTCTCAGCCAAGCCTCCTGCTTCCCTCTAGACAGATGCTCAGGCCAAGTTCAGGTAAACAGCAGGTTTTCTAACAAGAAGCACTTCAGACACACCTTGCCTTGGCAACTTTGGGTTGACTACCAGGGTAGAGGCTGCTGTCAGAGGGCTATGTTTTCTTCCTAGCCAGTCCTGGCCCCACCCCACTAAAGCATGTTTGGTTAAGGAGACTAAATCGGGACAGATTCTTTTCATTAAAAAAAAAGTTTGGGGACAAGTACTGCAATGTTTTTATAATAATTCAAACTGAAATCAAGGGAATATTCTGTTAAAAAAAAAAAAAGCCACACACACACATGCACACAAACAAGCGGTAAGCTTCATTTGTTTATTTTTCAAGTTATTGCCAGGAAAAGGCAGTTCTTTATACAAACTCTTTGGACAGAGTTCTTAGGATAAAGGAAAATTGTTGAAGGGTCTGTTTTTTTTTTGTTTTTTGTTTTTTTTTTTTTTTTTCGAGACAGGGTTTCTCTGTAGCTTTGGAGCCTGTCCTGGAACTAGCTCTTGTAGACCAGGCTGGCCTCGAACTCCCAGAGATCCGCCTGCCTCTGCCTCCCGAGTGCTGGGATTAAAGGCGTGCGCCACCACCGCCCGGCGAAGGGTCTGTTTTAAGAGGGACAATGTTACTGAACCAAGAGAAGGAACAAACTGACAAAGATTAATCACCGAGCAGAGGGGTCTATCCTGAAGATACTTGACTGTGGGAGTATGTATTTGGTTTTATTTTCGTTTTTAAAGAAATAGATTTCTGCTAGTGTTTATCTTTCATCCTTTGATCTTTTTGTGCATTCAAACCCAATTATTGTTTGTGTGCAGGCACACAATGGTGTGATGTGTGTGTAGTGTGTGTGTGCTTGTGTGTGTGTGTGTGTGGTGCTGAACCTGCAAGAGGCATACTAAGTTTATGCTAGCCTGACAGTCTTATCTTCCCTGGACAGGAAGCTATAAGTGTCCTGTTTCCTTCCCTCTTCCAGTAACACCAGACTTCCAAGCTGCTACATTGTCTCACTGTCCTCCTCTCTATTTTGTAGGCTTACTCCTAAAAACTGTTGATTTGTTAAGCAATGCTGATGTCCGGGACACACTTCTAAGGCAGCTCCTGAGTCTTTCATCTCATCTTCCCGCACAGCAGTCTGCATCCATGCTGGCCTGCTCCCACTGCCCCTTAACTTCTCTGATCCTATTCAGTGTGTTCTCAGACTGTAAAGTCAAAAACGCATCCAAGCCCAATGAACGGGAAAGCAGCCAAAGAAAATGCCTGTTTCCCTTTCTCACGTCTGTGAAGGAATATATATATAACAGGAGTCTGCCTCTGTGTTATCTCTAGGTTTGTACAGTTTGTGAGAGAGATTCCTGGCTGTGCCCCTAACGGTCTGGGTGATCTTGGGCAAGTTACTTACCCAGATATCTGAAATGCTTTCTGGAACAAGGCAAGAATATAAATAAATGACCTTGCCCAGACTTCATTTCCCAATTATGGAGGAACTATGGCCTGGACATTAAAAGCACAGACTCATGCCCGAAAGAGACTTGGGTGGGGGTCTTAGACTCCCCA
This sequence comes from Chionomys nivalis, assembly GCF_950005125.1. NCBI lineage: Eukaryota > Metazoa > Chordata > Mammalia > Rodentia > Cricetidae > Chionomys > Chionomys nivalis. The sequence goes on from NC_080092.1 coordinate 67,538,926, forward strand.
CGGACTCACTCTGCGACCTTAATTTCCTCATTTGTGATTTAGGAACAAAAATAATGTGGACATCAAGGGCTTGTGAGGAGCAAGGCGGGAGATACGGCAGAGGGCTTTTAAAACAGCCTGGCGCTGTCTAGCCACTGACTGTTTTCCTCACCATGCTCCTATTTTCAGTAGCATCACAGCAGTTAGACTCTTGGAGGCTCTGTCACAAGACGAGATGCCACTTTATGGAAATGGTCCACATTAAGATACTTCTAAGTATATTTAAGTAGTATTATCATTTTTTTTTCTTTCTAGGACAGAGTTTTATGTAGCCCAGGCTGGCTTGCTTTGAACTTCTGATCTTCCTGTCTCTCCCTCCAGAGTTCTGAGATTATTGCACCCAATAGTGACTACAGAAGTGAACACACACTCATGTGCAAATGTTTTTATCTGTTTAGTGTCTTTGGGGGAAGGAATGGAGGCAAAGTCTCACGAAACCAAGATGACCTTGAATTGAGGATGACCTTGCTCCTGGTCCTCTTGCCCCCCATGCTGGGATTTCTAAGGTGTACTGCCAGACCTAGTCTTATGTGGACTGGGGATCGAAACAGGATTCATGAATGCTAGGCAAGTACTTTATCAACTGAGCTATAGCCCTGCATCAATATATTTATTTTTATTGAAGCAATTTGCTATTGAACTATCTAGAATTTAATGCCTATTTCCTCAATGAGCAGAATCCAATATTGCTTCTGCAGAGTAGAATTCACTATTGTATATTGTTACTGAATCAAATGACCCACTTCTTTAAACATGATGACAAATAAGGATTGGGCATGAAACTCAATGATAGGGTACTTGCCAGCATGGGAAAGGTCCTTGGGTTCGGTCCCTAAAAACTCCCCCTAAAGGGTCAAAGTCCATGAACAGTTTCAGCGTTGGGATAAAGGGCAGTTGGAAGATTGTGCAGTCTGCCCCACTGATAGCATGCCTGAAACTGGATCCCAACCACGTACCTCTAAGCGGTATAAGAGCAGTCCTTTCTGTCTACCCTGGCACCTAGCCATCATGCTTGGTTCAAGTATTTGCTGAAAAATTAATAAAGAGGCTGCAGAGATGGCTTAGTGGATAAAAAGGCTCGCCACGCAGGCCTAACAACTTGAGCTTGACTCCCAGAACCAAGGCAGAAAGAGAGAGCCCTACTCCTAAAAGTTGACCTCCCCTGCCCGCATGCACGAGGTTCCGTTCCCAGCACCCACAGGGCTCCCACTCACAGCTGTCCATAACTCCAGTCCCAGGGGTTCCAACGTCTTCTCCAGAACCCTCAGACACCAGGCACATGTGGTGTACACATGCATGCATACATAAAATAAACAAATCTATAAAAAAAATTGAATCATAAGATTTGCTGTTGGGGCTGGAGAAATTGCCTCCTAAAGTGCCTGCTGAGCAAACCTGAGAACCTGAGTTTGATCCTTAGAACCCAAATAAAGCCAGATGTGGTAATGTAACCCCAGCACTCCTCTAAGGAGATGGAAAAATCCATGCAGGAATGACCCGGCTTGCATTTTACCTCGGGTAAATTTAAAGTAACTTTTAACACTAGCTGTTCAGTCTGTGGATTGGCAATAGCATTGTATTACCTCAAAAGAGCAGGATCGATGTGTGTGTGTGTGTGTGTCTCCTTCCAGTGCACTGTCATTCTGCAATCTCGTTCCCACCAAGTGTGATTTCACACCCTCAGCTCTCTTCTGGAAACTTCCCTGATCTCACTGGATTGTTCCACCCAACCCAGAGTAGTGGGAAAGGGCTTGGAGCTCTGGAATACAGCAGGTCTGGTTTTGTCCGTGCTGGACCACTTCAGGGTTAGAAAGGTGGGGGGGGGCAATCTTTCTCTGCACCTTGATTTTTCTGTTCATGGGGTTTAGAGTATGTTTCTCATAGATACAGGAATTAAAAGGGATCATCTTTGTACACAGAATAAATCTTTCAAATGAAGTGTTTTTGCCAAAAAACAGGCAAGTCTGCAGCCAGAAGCATCTACACCAGCGCTCACCTAGAGGAGTTAAACACAGCTGTGTCCTTGAACAGGTGAACCAGAAACTCACGTTTACAGAATGCCGTTCGGGACTGGGTTGGACGAGGCATTGGGGGTAGAGGACAAAGATGAGCTCCTTGGCACCAAAAGGCCTAAGACTAGACCAAGAGGGAGAGGCCGAAGGAAAGGTAGGACAGAGAATATGTTCAACAGACCGGCCAAACGGGGACGCCACCATTCTTCATGTGGCAATAAACACTTTGTATAAGAGCATTTAAAGAAGGTTGCAGGGACTGGAGGGATGGCTCAGTGGTTCAGAACACACTGGCTGCTCTTCCAGAGGATCCAGGGTTCAAGTCCCACCATCCACATGGCAGTACCCAAAAGGCTACAACTACAGTTCCAGGGGATCTGGCGTCCTCTTCTGGTTCGTATTGGTACTGCAGGCACAGCATGGACATACAGACAGAATACCCATGCACACAAAAAAATAAGTTTTTTATATATAAATTAATATATATTAATTTCAAAAAGGCTGCAACATCTGGGAGTGGAGCTCAGTGGTAGAACACTTGTTCAATACCGTGACTACATGGGGTTTGATCCCTAGCACCACAGAAGAAAAAGAAATAAATACAGATTGTAGACTCTCCCCTGCGTGACACAAAGGTGTTATTTTGTTGAGATGCTGTCCCTCCCCAGGAACAGGACAAAGGCACACAATTTGCTACCACAGCAGCAGGGACAGTGGCTCCATGGTGAATCTTTCACTGGGTAAGATCCGCTTAGCTCAACATAGATTATCACAGATATCTCCTGAGCCCATTCCAAACTAGATAGGCACGTCAACTTGGCTGTGGAGGACAAGGAATGCAGGAGAAAAGACCAGACACCATCAAAGCAGCCTGGCCTTTGCCCTGGTCTGCTCATCAGGGATCTCCGGGCTCCTGGATGTCCTGCTGCCTATCAACATTTTTGTTTGCCTAGGAGCTTTGGCCGTTGGAAAAACTAACATGAGATTTGGGATAGGAACTTTGGATCACAATGATATCAGTGGTGACCTTTAGAAGGACCTGGAGACTGAACACCACAAGGACAATATGTGGTCAGACCCCATTAAAAACCTGGCAGGAAAGGCTTGGGTGAGCTTCCCTGTGGGAACACCGTGTGTATAGCATCATACCTCTGAGTGAGGACTCCAGGGCTCATGGGGAAAGCATGACCAGAAACGAGTGTGTGGACACCTCCTGAACTCTGTGTACCCCTGCCCCTGGCTGATTTTGTCTAGTTCGCTCTAATAAATTATCACCGTAAATATAGCAACTTGGAGGCAGCTGACTCGGAGGTTAAGAGCGCCAGCTGCTCTTGCAGAGGATTGAAGTTCAGTTCCCAGCATCCACGCGGTGCTCACAACCATCCACAACTCCAGTCTTAAGGGATCCAGCCCCCTTTTCTGGCCTCCTTCTACACCAGGCAGGATGGCAGTGTACAGCCATTCATGCAAACAAAACACTCATACACATAAAATAATAAATACATTTTAACTGTGGACTCCTTTTCTGAAGTCTGTGAGTCATCGTGAGGGCGGCGTCACTGTGAGGGTGGCTGTGGGAACCTCTACTTTGGTGGCCGCTATTCTGAAGCAAAGGTTGTCCTGCGGTCCTACCAATGAGGCAGCGGTATCTAACACAAAGGCTAACTTATGACCACCGGTCCCTCCATCTGAAAAGTCAGATAACCCAGAACCGTGGCTGAGCGCTGGGGAGCTGCCAGGGCAGGACGGAACCGTTGTGGGAACTGGAAGCCCGTCTAAGTTTCAGACCCTGCTTAGTTGTCTAGGCCCTGCTACGGCCTTCCTCCCACACGTGTAACCACACAGCACGCACTTCAGATCGGCACCTCTTGTCTGCGAGTGTCAGAGACCCATCTTGACTTTAGAGTGCAGAGATTTACTGAGTGCCGGCCCAGTGACCTATGACCCGGCATCGCCCGGCAGTGACTGAACAGAGGAAAGCCAGACGAAGGGCTTACTTACTAGGCAGTACTTTCTTCCTAGGGTGGGTTCAGTGTGGAGCAGATGCAACACCGGGAGGCTCTCTGCTCTGTTTCCTAGCACAGATTAAACCCTAAACCCCATTCTGCTCTTTTGGGTCCAGGTTCACCGTGCCGGGGGCCATGTTTTGCTATTTGCTTAAACCTAGGGTCTCTTAGGAAAGGCACCTTGCTGCATGCTTGGAGGTAACCATGGAAACTGGCTGCCTTTATCAGATTAACTAAAGGAAAGTTGGTAACAAGCCTGAATGGTAACAAAGAGAAGACTGAGAACAAAGACTTTGCGAGCCATTTTAAACAACACCCGTGTTCCAGACTTAGGTTGAAGATTTGAATTCCTGGAGAGTGGGCACCCAGCTCCATCCTGAGACCCCTTTCTCTTACATCACATGCTTCCCAGGGCTTCGAACAGTCTCTATCGAGTTAAGCCCCCATCACAGCCCACTGACTTCCAGGGATCTCCCTCTGCCTACCCGAGAGCCCTGAACATGTGATATTCATGAAAAAGCTCCGGTTTAGGAAACCAGGGCTAGATTGGTCGGAAGCATAGGGATGCACTGGTTTGAAAGGCCACTGTCACAAAATACCACGAGCTGGGTGACTTCAGTAGCGAAATGTTATTGTCCTTAAGATCTGGAGGCCAAACATCTGAAATCAAAATGCCAGCTGCGTGGGTCCCTTTTGAGGGTGAGGGGATCTGCTCCCTGCCTCCCCCAGCTCCCCGGGGCTTGCTGGTCAGCTGTGGCCCTCCTTGACATGTGGAAACCTCACCCTACTCTCTGCCTTCCCCGTCACAGGATATTCTGTGTCTCTAGATTTGTTTTAAATTCATTTTCATTTGCTAGTCTCTGTGTATTGTCTTGCCTGCATGTATATCCCAGTACCATGTGTATCTCTGGTGCCCAGAGAGGCCCAAAGAGAGTATTGGGTCTCCTAGAACTGGGGTTATAGACAGTTGTGAGACACCATGTGGATGCTGGGAATTGAACCCAGGTCCTCTAGAAAAGCAACCAGTTCTCTTAGTCACAGGGCTATCTCTCCAGCTTTCTAACTTTCTATCAGTACTAGGAACAGGGCCACTTTCATGACGCCTAAACTAATCCCATCTGTAATAGCTGTATTTCCAAATCAGGGCATACACTGGGGTGCTAGGGCTTAGGACCGTCACATGTGATCTGAAGAGAGTGGCATTCTAGCCCTGAGAGGGGGTATAGGCAAGGAAAGGCCACGCCTCAACATCTGTCCTGTTTTTCAGACAGGATCTTGCTATGTAACCTAGGCTATCCTAGATTTGACCAGCCTTCTACCTTTGATCTTTGAATACTGGGATTTCAGGTATGTACCACCATTCCCAGCTGGCTCAATTCTTTAGTATTGAACCTTCTTGAATTTTTCACTACTACTGCATTCTCTAGCAGGGAGCCCTGGATATTCCGAGTTGGGCCTTGTGCCCAGAATGCGGCTTGCCAAGTTACCTGCTCCCCTTCAGCAATCTAGTCCTATCTTTAACTCCCTTCCCCTCCTGGACTGTAGGTGGACATCTCTGTGTTTCCCTGCTATGCTTACTCTCTGTATTTTATTACTGTGAACTGAACCCAGGGCTTCTATATGCCAAACAGGGCTTGTCCACTGGGCTCCAACCCTAGCCTTCGTATGCCTGTCCTCCAGATGGTTCTGCGAGTCTGAGTGAACTTTCTCTAGTGGAGCCTATTCTTGGAACGGGCTTTGCCTTGCAGAGTGGAGCTAGTTTGGGGGCTCGTTTTGCTGTGCCATGACCTCTGTAGGTAGTGGTGTGAGCTGTGCCCCATCCTCAGGGAAACCAGCGATGCTGGAAGCTTGTAGAAACGTAGCGAGAAGCCGGCACTAAGATCCAGGCAGGCAAAATTCAGAGCTCCATGGCAGAACGCTGCAGAAGGACACAGGTAAGCAGGGTTACAGTGCAACCTGGTGGAGATAAGGGGCTTTTCACCTTCTTTTTCTTGTAAGGACAGCCGCTGCCCTCAAGGCTGGATATTGTCACATGAAAGCCTGCAGCTGAGTCCAGCCCTAGAGAGGAGCGGGGGCCATCCAGGTGGTTAGAAACCTGGAAGTCGCCCTCTAAGCCTCAAATTCCGCATGCATAAAATAAGACCTGTAAGGAAATTTATCTGAAGACACTTTGGTGGAGATTGAAAGAGCACTAACATATGGCCTTAGCCTAGTGCCTTGTACAAACAAGCTCAGCACATACTGGTTTCTTTCTCCCCATGAAGACCGCTTTCGGTAGATGCCATATTTTTAGTGTTTCCACAAACAAATAAAAATCAGATAAACTGCGGGGGAAATGATCGTGGCAGATATGGTGGCATATGCCTGTAACCCCAGCAGTTAAGAGGTAGAAGCAGGAGGGTCAGGAGTTCAAGGCCAGCCTTGGCTAGTAGTAAGTTTGAGGACAGCCTGTCTCAAAGCAAACAAAGAGGGCAGAGAGTGGCTGGGGAGGTGATTCAGTTTGGTAAAGTATTTACCACAGAGACAGGAGGACTTGAGTTTGGATCACCGGCACCCACTTGAAGTCGAACATGGTGGTACGTATTTGTAATCTCAGCACTGGAGAGGCGGAGCCAGGAGGATGCTTGTTCTCCCTCCCCCACACACGGGGGGGGGGCATCCCTGCTGCTTTGGCCGTCTCTACACAGTAGAATCCTTGGGTTATGAGTGCTGCTCCGTGACAGGAGCTGTCAATTTCCCATCCACCCTGGGGTTTTTGCAGCTCTTCTGACATAAACAAGTGTCTTTTCCTTCCTTCCCCAGAGAAAGGGCATCTGAGATTTTAAACACTCGGCTGAAGCGAGGTCCTCTGAGTGCTAACAATTATCCTACACACTTCCTTAGTTAGCTCAAAAATACCCACACTTAAGAGCGGGTCAGGAGCTAATTTCCTCAGGCGGGGCCTGAAGCAGATGAGCTGTCATTATGTGCATCCCCCTCCTGCCCCTTAGAAGCTGAAATGGGAATTAATGCATCTCAGAAACGAAAGTTCAAAATGTGCGTTTCCCATGTGAGAAAAACAGTCTGTCAGGAGGCACTCAGAAGGGCACAGCAGACCGGCGGAGAACACCCAGGAGCAAGTCCTTGGCCTTCTTTTCTGCTTGCCTGACAATGTCATTCAAGCTGTGGCTCTTGACAGACTGCTTCCTACCCGTGACCATGGCCTCGCCTGGTCCCTGAGGATCTGGGTTGGAGGCCTCTACCGGCTGCTGGAGAGCCAGCTACAGCTTAGAATATCAAAGTATCTCAGAGGGAGGCGGCCATTTCTGCTCTCTTCCAGCCCCCCCCACCCCCCGTCCCTTTTTTACTGTTATGCTGTTTGGGTTTATTGAGGGGCTAGGAAGGGAACCCGGGGCCTCATACAAGTGGGCAAGTGCTCCTCCGCTGAGCTATATTCCCAGCTGACCCCCCACCCCTTTGATGGAAAGTGTTTCTATCCTGTTAGTCATCCAGGACTGGCTGCTAGGTTGCTAGGTGAGTGAGCCTTAGCTTTTTTAAAATTAAGTCTCCCTGTGGGCAGTGTAGTGCACACTTTTAATCCCAGCACTCGGGAGGAAGAGGCAAGCAGAACTCTGCGAGTTCAAGGCCAGCCTGGTCTACAAAGAGAATTCCAGGACAGACAAAGATACACAGAGAAACCCTGTCTCAAAAAAAAAAAAAAAAAAAAAGTTTCTCCATCATTTGGGCTGAATGAGTGGCATGGACCATCTTCCCAGAATGGGCATAAGGACCAATGCGAGTTTCAGGCCAGCCTGCATAATGTCTCCTGTCTCACGAGGCCTGACTTTCCCTGCTTTTTCCTTTATGTCTTTTTTTTATGTTTTTTTGAGACACAGTCTCAAGTAGTCCTGGCTAGCCTCAAACTTGCAATGTAGCCGAGAATGACCTTAAATTTCTGATCCTCCGGCCTCCGTGTCTGGGTGCTGGGATTACGAGTGTACACGTACCACTATCCAGTTTCCACAGGGAATGAACCTAGGACTTCATCAATGCAAGCAAACACTTTGCCAACTGAGCTACCCCATCCCAACCCCACTGCTACATCTTACTAATGAGAATGTCGGGCAGCCTGGTCTATAAGCAAGTTCCAGACCAACTAGATCTATGCAGTGAGAGTCTTTCTTAAAAACACAAAATAAGTAAAAATGTCAGGGGTCTTCAGTCTCCCCTTAAGCCACACTGGTTTCTTATATTTTCTAGTATTTTCGCAAAGCTTAAACAGTGCTGGCTGTGATAACACTCTTGCAATCCCAGCATTGGAAAGACTGAGACAGGAGACTGGTGAGTTAGAGGCTAACTTCAGCTATACAGCAGGGGCTTATCAAGTTGGCTGGAGGGAGGAAGTGGGGGGCTGAAGGATAGAGAAAGCAAGGAGGAATATACAGGAGGATTCGAGGGGGGGCAAAAGCAAAGAAGCAAGGAAAAATGATGCAGTTATATTAAAATCTCAAAAATAATTTCTTAAGAGGAAATAAAGAACAAAAAAAGAGGAAAAGTTGGAGGTGTAGCTCAGGGGTAGAGGGCTTGCCTAGCATAAAGGAAGTCCTGGGTTCCATCTCCAACACTGAAAAATAAAAATAAATGAATAAATACCTCAGTGTCTTCCTGGTATTGAAGTAAATATGCCTTTAACCTGATATACAGGGCTTATCATTTCTGACTACATGCTTTTATTTATTTTTAAGATTTAGGCTGTGTGTGTGTGTGTGTGTGTGTGTGTGTACAGATACCCTCAGAGGCCAGCAGAGGGCACTGGATCCCTTAGAACTGCAGTTGTAGGTGGCTCATGAGGCGCCAAAAGGATGTTGGAATCAGAACTCTGGTCCTGGGAAAAACAGAAGTGTGGTTCGGGGCCAGGATCAGTACAACCGTGAGGATGGGAAACCAACAGTGTCACAGGACGGTCAGGTTCTGTCCTGTGTGGCGTTCTGACTACGGGCAGACATTGTGCTTTGAATTATTCATGTTCTAGCTCTGGTTTGCTTGTTTGTTTGTGACAAGGTCTTGAACATAGCATAGACTGGCCTGGAACTCGTTCCTTCAAAGAGTCTGGCTTCTAACTTCTGGCAACCCTCCTGCGAGAAGGATGATAACCATGGACCACCATACCTGGTTGGTCTATTCTCTGCTTTTATTTTTAGGCAGGGTTTCCCTATGTATCCCAGACTGGCTCTGATTTCATTGTATTGTGAAGGTTACAGACAGGCAACCATGCCTGGTCTACAAAGAGAGTTCCAGGACAGCCAGGGCTACACAGAGAAATCCTGTGAGTCAGCAACAGTCTTCCCATGAGGTGACTATTGCTGTTCTGTACATGGAAACCATGTACATGTGAACGGAGGTGCTGACAAGATCGCTTTAGTTACGGATGTCAATGTGGTTTTAACAGAGACTTAAAAAGGCAGAGTAGACTGCTTTCTTACTCACACCGTAGAAAAGAACTAGATCCATCCAGACTCACCAGAGACTCCTATTCCCATAAGCCCAGCACCGCCACAGTCAGGATCCCAAGGTGATGAGTTTTTCTCTGAGAGTACAGATGAGTCAGAAGCTGCCAGTGCAGTTGGAGGTAGGCCCTTCTGCCCTTCTAGCTGCTCTCTGGGGAACAGCTCCCTGCAGAGATGGGGAAGGCAGCCTTGCCAGCCTGCCTTGGCTCCCTGAGGCCTCCCCAGATGCCAACACAGTACCTGGTACCTAAGGAGCTGGAGTGTACCCATGCTGAAGGTCAAGGCTCTGTTCTTGGAGCAGTGGGGTTGGCAAAAGGAGTGAATCTTGTGGAGGATACCCTGTGCATCCTCACTGAGCCGAGAACTAGGGCCGCAAAGATGGGTTCCGAGGGCAACTCCACAGGACGAAGTGTGAAGAGGGTGGGGGACACCTGTACTTGTTCCGAGAGTACCAAGACTGTCATAGCTGGGGCTGAGCGAGTGCGAATGCTTGTCTAGCATGGACAAGGCCCTGGATTTGAGACACTGCCCAAACCAGGCCTGGGGGCCCATGCTTGCGATCCTAGGAGCCAGGAGGGGGAGGCAGAAGGATCAGAAGTTCAAGGTCATCCTTAGCTACTTTTTGGCAAAGGCTCTCGTGTGACAGCATAGGTTGCATGCCAATGAGGCTGGTCTTGAGAGAAATAGGAGGTCGCTGTCACCAGAGGGGCCTTAGTTCAGTGAGAAGGACAGACAAGCACATGCAATGATTCCTGGGGTAAATAGTGTGGGCACGGAGGGGAGGCTGCCACTCCCTGTGTAGTTTTGCCTTGAACTCATGTGGATCCTCCTGCCTCAGCTTCCAGAGAACCAGGATTGCATGTGTTGGCTGTGACGTTTAAATTTCGTGCAGACTTGTGTTCACATGTTTTCTTATCCCTCTCCTTTTCTTTCTTTAGGCTTCTACCAAGAGTGGAGTTAATTGGTTACGTTGTAACTCCAGGTTGCTGGGTAAAGCCAAAGCCAGCCAACCAAGCAAACAATAACAACAACAACAACAACAGAAAATAGAAGGACTAGAAAGAGGGCTCGTTAGTTAAGAGAGCTTGCCGCTCTTGTTAAGTACTGGAATTTGGTTCCCTGCACCCCAATTTGGGCAGCTCATGACCACATGTAACTCCAGCCCCAGGGGATCTGAACTGGCATACAGGCTACGCACAGCTGGCACGCACCTGAGCTACTGCCAGCTCACACGGTTCTCCTCGGCACATTTTGTATTTCTGATTGTGAGCCTAACCTCTACCGGCTGAGCATCCCTCCAGGCCTCCCCCCACCCTCGCACATCTTATGTCGTCATTATTTGAAATCACATTGTGTTAAGTTTGGCAAGTCAGAGCTGGAAGAGTTGAAGGGCCTTTAATTTAATCTAAACACCACAAAATAGGATGGCCTACGAGGAAAGAAACTCTGAAAGGTAGGCTAGTGTCAGGCATTGTTAAATACCTCTTGGGTAACCTGTCAGCGTGATGTGTTTGCTACTACTCCAGGGGAGTCGTTGACAGGCCCTTTGATTTTATGAGAAGTTGTGCCTTGTTGAACATTTTCTTTAGAACCTCGTGTTGACGTATTATGATAGCGCGCCTTCTGGAGAACGCCAAGGGCTTTTGATCTTTATATGTTATTTAGTTTGGAACAAGATCCTATTTCTTTATTTCTCCTTGGTGCTGGGGCTAGAACCCAAGACCTTGAGCAAGAGCAAGGCAAGATCTTTATTATTGAATTACAACCCAGCTGGAGATTCTAAACAACTCTAACCTTTCAAGGTGGCAGAGGGAGAATTGGATATTGATACAGATCTGACTGCCAGACTCCCCTGCTTTTTCAGACCCGGAGTGGCTGATGGAATGTGTGAGTATGAGAAAACTCTAAATAGTTCAAATAGAGCCCGGTGTTCTGGGGCCTATGGAGATGGGGGAGTAGGAAGTTCCAGACCAGTTTCAGCTACATCGTGAATTCAAAGCCAGCCTCAATATCCTGTCTCAAAAAACCACCAACAACAAAAAAACTAAATGATAATGACTTTACCCCAGAGAAACCATATCTTTCCTCTCAGAGTAAGAAACCCAAGGAAGCTAGGTGTGGTGGTGTGTACCTTTAACCCTTGCACTTGGAAGACAAAGGGGGAAGGATTGTTCCATGGTTCAAGTTTGAGGCTAGCAGGATCCTGAAAAAGTAAAAGTAAAAAAGGAAAGATGGCCCAGTGATTCTGAGCAATTCCGGCTCTTACAGAGGGCCTGAGTTTGGTTCTCAGTTCTCACGTCTAGGAACTCACAGCCACTTCTAACTATAGGTCAGGAGCTAGACGCCCTCTAGTGGATTCCACAGGCACCTGCACTCATGCGTACACACACACACTAAAACCAATAAACCAATCTTAACAAAGAATAAGCAAAGGACTGGAGAGATGGCTCAGTGGTTAAGAGCATTGCCTGCTCTTCCAAAGGTTCTGAGTTCAATTCCCAGCAACCGCATGGTGGCTCACAACCATCTGTAATGAGGTCTGGTGCCCTCTTCTGGCCTGCAGACATACACACAGACAGGATATTGTATACATAATAAATAAATAAATATTAAAAAAAAAAGAATAAGCAAAGAAGAAAGTAAAAGAAGCAAAGCCCTTCAGTTCAGGGCTAGGCAATGGTTGAAGTACTTAGGTGTTGCATGTATGATCTAGTCAAGAAGAAAAGAAATGGCCAAGAGGCCAGACTGACTCATCCTTGTTGGAGAACTTTCTCCAAGGCCCTGAGCAGGTGCTTCCGTCCATGTCTCTTAGGCAACACTGCACACATGGTCTTTTGCCTGCAGAAGGGTCTGTGGTGGATGAGCACAAAAAGTAAGCTATGAGCAGCTCACTGCTGCATAATAGCCAGTCCTTCACAGCTGCAGGAACACCAGAGCATCTTTAGCTGATGTTCCCAAAAGGTCCCTTCTAAAGGGGCTGGAGAGATGGCTCAACAGTTAGGAGCACTTGCTGCTCTTGCTAAAGGACCTGAGTTCAATTCCCAGTCCTTACCTTAGGCAGCTCACACTGTCTGTAACTCCAGTTCCAAGGGATCCAGTGCCCTCTTCTGGCCTCCATGGGCACCTGCATGAATTAGTACACACAACCACACTCAGACTCATACACATATATACAAAATAAATAAGTAAATATTTTTCAAAAGAGAAAGAAAATTATAGTAACAGGTTTAATTTTTAAAATAAAATTAAAAATAAGGAAGCAAAATGCTACTCTGTTTTACTCTGTTTAGATCATATTTTTGAAGGTTTCTAGTAGCCAGTCCTGGGGAACTCAGGGACAAACAGGTATGCTCAGGTCCCATTGCCTCTCAGGGGCAGTTTCTAATCCCATCAAAGCAGAGAGGGGGTTGCTCCTCCTCCTTGGTGACCCTCCCACCCTCCGCAGTTCTTCCTCACTCTTCCTTAATAAGCCTTAACAAATCTATATTTGTTCTGCTTAAAAAAGAAAGAGCTGACTCACTCCTTTAGAATAACGCAGTCTTGTTAAAAAAAAAAATAGAAGTCAATGTTCTCTGGAAATGGTTCCCTTTGTGGAAATTATCTTTTTTTTTTTTTTTTTTGGTTTTTCAAGACAGGGTTTCTCTGTGGTTTTGGAGCCTGTCCTGGAACTAGCTCTTGTAGACCAGGCTGGTCTCAAACTCACAGAGATCCGCCTGCCTCTGCCTCCCAAGTGCTGGGATTAAAGGCGTGCGCCACCACCACCCGGCCTGTGGAAATTATCTTAAGTCAAATTCATGTTCAGACAGCCTGGACAAACCGAGCACCTCCTCCAGTGAGTCTAGTGACTCCAGCCCGCTGTCTATAAGTTTTTTGAACTAGATAATGACAGCTAACAAGAGGGTTTTTGTACCAGGAGTGGGGATGTAGGTCGTTAGTCTCACTCTCAGGAGGCAGGGGCAGATTCTCTGAGTTTGAACCCATCTTGGTTTTCATAATGAGCCCAGGGCAGCCAGGGCTACATAGTGATTTTCTATCTTAGAGAAAAAGAGAGAGGGAGAGGGAGCCAGAGAGGGAGAGGGAGAGAGGGAGGGAGGGGGGAGAGAGAGAGAGAGAGAGAGAGAGAGAGAGAGAGAGAGAGAGAGAGAGAGAGAACTTGTTACGTTGAGTATCCTAGTATCCTGCTTATAACTTTAAGATCATAGGATGAGCCGGGCGGTGGTGGCGCACGCCTTTAATCCCAGCACTTGGGAGGCAGAGGCAGGCGGATCTCTGTGAGTTCGAGACCAGCCTGGTCTACAAGAGCTAGTTCCAGGACAGGCTCCAAAACCACAGAGAAACCCTGTCTCGAAAAACAAAAAAAAACAAAACAAAACAAAAAAAAGATCATAGGATGATGCCACCTTAAATTCTTGTCCTGACAGGCAAAATGCAATGTATAGGTTTCCTTAAAGAAAAATAGCTGTGGGGCATCAAGATGGCACAGTGGGTAAAGGTACTTGTCACCAAGCCTGGCGACCTGAATTCAGTACCCAGGACCCTCAAGGTTGAAGGAGAAAACCAACTCTGAGCTGATGGTGGTGGTGCACACCTTTAATCCCAGCACTCAGGAGGCAGAGATAGGTGGATCTCTGAGTTTGAGGCCAGCCTGGTCTACAGAGTGAGTTCCAGGACAGCCAGGGCTACCCTGTATTGAAAAACAAACCAAAATAAAACAAATAAGAAAGTAGTTGCATTAGGCTGCACACTCTCTTAAATCTTGAAGGTTAGGATTTGACTCTGACCCAGAAGCCAAATTTGGATTGTTGCCTGCTAATCAGAGACTTTTCGAGGGGCCCAGCCATGCCCATTGGCTTGTGTGGTGCAGAAAGCCGCTTTGCAGCTACAGTGGCTGCCCTGAGTAGCTATGATGGAGACTGTGTGGCCCTAAAAGTCTCCAGCAGAACCTGACCCCCCTCAAAAGAAAAAGACGGACTTGTCTTTACTTAGCACATAGTTGGTGCTCAATAAATGTTTCTTTTTCTTCATTACAAAGGATTGTGCCTAAGACCTTCTGTGAGCTAGGTAAGTGCTCTAACACTGACTTATATCCCCAAATTCCTTTTTGCTTTTTATTTTGAGACAAGGGGTCACTAAGTCATCCAGGCAGGCCTCAAACTTGACATCTTCCCGCCTCAGCCTTCTGAAGAGCTGGGATTACAGGCCTCTATCACTGGGTCTAGCCAATAACCGTTTCTGAAGTTCATGAATGAACACATCCAATGCTTTCTAGAAGCATGTGAAATATTAACAAAGTAGCTCTCTGCAGACTTCTAGGTATGACCGTTTGTGCTCATGAATCTGAGCTTCGCACGTTTGCTCCCCCTTTATCCAGCATTTGCCTGACAGAGACCACACGCCTTGAAAGGGCCTTGTCAGTGTGTCACGATCCCAGAACACAAATAGCCCTTGATCCAAGTTTTCAGAGTTAGCCTTGGAGCTAAATAGGCCTCATGACATGTTTTATTTGGCCCACAGAATGCTGCCTTTTTTTTTTTTTTTAAAGCAACATTGGCTGCCAACACTTCAAAAGCAAGACTTCCCAGAAGAACCCAGGCTCCCAGCTCTGTAGACTCTGGAAGATTTGGCAACGCAGAAGCACCATTTTGCTAGCATCACCACCATCAACAGCTGGTGCTCCCTTAGCTGGGATACGTGTTCTCCTGTACCACAGTCCCCGCCACTCCCTATAACCTTACCTGTGCTGTTTCCAGGCAGCTATCATACATGCCTGGCCTTTCTGTAGTCGTGTGTACTCAGGATCATGTACAGTCGGGGAGAGCCATTTGCTACCAAGGCCCCAGCCTGCATCACTAGTCAGTAACGGTACCCTTCGCCTCAGTTTCCCTACTTGAAAACGGGTGTGTCCGTAGGTACGGCAGCGCATTCCTGAAACCTCAGGCAGGAGGATCTCTGTGAATGCCAGGCCAGCCTGGTCTACATAGTGGAGAGATCCTGTCTCCAAAAAAAGTTCAAGATACATAGGCTTGTTCGGGCTGCTTGAGACCCTGTCTCGAATGAACAAATCATAATTTAAAAAGATAAAGCTGGAAAGGTTGGCAGAGCCATCTGACAGCTGGCACCTGCTCTTCCCTTTTCTAACAAGTTTGAGGACTCAGTCTCCCTCCATCCATCTCATCGATGGACTGTTGCTTCCCTTCAACCCAGGGATACCCTCTCCCGGGCTCCCCGCTTCCTTCCTCTCCCCTTCCTGGCGTTTTCTGTTTTCAGAGTTAGTCACGGTGGGGAAACAGTCAGGAAATAACAAGTAGGACACTGCAACGTTTGAAAAGACTTGTCAGCCTTAGGGCCTGGGCCCTGTGGATGAGGACACCTTGAAGAGCAGCTGGATGGGTGGGTAGGGCCTGAGAAGGAAGGGACGGCGAGGGGTGCTTGGGCTTGACTGGGAACGGCCGCTAGGTGGCAGCACAGGGCACATCTTTCCGTAACAGATGGACCAAAGTGAGGCACCGAATTTTCTAGGAAAGGATGACCTAGCACCATATCAGGACAGGCATTTGGGCTGAGACCAGCGAAACAGTGACTCAGTCAAGACTCCCGGTGACACTGTGCTGTCCGGCAGCCAGCAGTGCATCGTGTGTCTGTGTTCCCTGGTAGAAGATTCTACAGCAGACTTCAGGCCTGATGTAATATTTCCACCCCAATGCCTAGATTTTATTTTAGTTTTTAGCTAGGTTTTTGTTTGTTTCTTTCCTTGAGATAGCATCTCATATAGCCCAGGCTGGCCTCAGATTACCTGTGTGATCAGGAATGGATTTGAATTCCTGATCCTTGCTTCTACATCCAAGGGCTGAGATTACAGGTGAGTGCTGCCTTCTCAATCCAACACCTTGATCTTATAGACATGCCTTCCAAAGTCCTGGCATTGGCATGTTCTCCAGTTCACACTGGCCCACCCTCGTGTTGGCTCTGCGCTGGGAATCCATTCCAGTGTGGCTTCACTAGTGCCAGTGGGGTTTCAAGTTGTTTATGGAAGTCTACTTAGCATGAGGAAATTCCTACCAATCTGAGCCAGGTCTGGAATCTCAGCACTGGAGCAGTGGAGGTTGGGGGATCAGAAGTTCGAGGCCAGCCTCATCTACATAGCAAATATAAAGCCATCCTTGGCTACAATGGCAAGTTCAAGGCCAGCCTGGGCCACATGACCTCCTATGTCTGGGGTAGGGGGGAGGGATTAATGTATGTGAAACTAGAGCAGAAATCTTTGTCCATGGTAAAGTGGAAGTGTATGGGACATAGGTAAATAAAACCAAGCTTTCTTTCTGCCTCCAGCTACCTAATCCTTTTGAGAGAAAAGTGGGGGCTTATTGTCAGATATTGAGGTCCCCGTCTCAGCACTCCATGCTGGGTAGAGAAAAGTGGGGGCCTATAGTCAGATAGTGGGGTCCCCGTCTCAGCACTCTGTGCTGGGTAGAAGGCATGCCTTTTTAGGGAACTAGCTGATACAATTGTGGCTCTTCTTGGCCGGGGTCTAGCATTTCAGAACTGGCCCATGTACACTCAAAATCACTCACCATTCCTCTCAGGCTTCATTAGTAAAACAAATGTATTCCTAGAATTTAAACACAGACTCCAACGGCTGCCCCATAACAAAACCATGTTCTCAGGCTTCAACTAACTTAGGGGACAGACTAGCGATCAAAGCAGGGAAAGACCTTATTAAGAGATAGCATTTGACCTCAGAGGGGAAATTTTCCTAGAAACAACTACCAATTCAAAGTTTACTGATTTAAAAAAAGAAAGAAAGGAAAGAAAAAAGGCCTAGAAGCTCCCAGCGGCAGAGTGTGACACCACCAAGTCCCAAGAGCAGAATCAGCTGCCCCTCAGCTGCCACCTGAAACTACAAAGCGTGGGCATTTCCCCAACCTTGGTGCAGAGTGGGCCTCATCAGAACAGTCAGCATGGTGGCAAACACTTGTGATCCCAGTACTTGGGAGGCTGAGGCGGGAGGGTAGTGAGTGTGAGGACCAGCCTAGGTTACATAGAGAATTTCACGCAAGCCTAGGCTATCTATACAGCAAGAATCTATCTCAAAAACTGAAATAAAGTCTTTACTAGCTATACTGAAGCTCTGTACTTGGTATCACAAGGCCTTGCAAGGTGCAGGCAGGAGGATCGGGAGTTCAAGGCTATCCTTGGTTATGCATCTAATTTAAGGTTAATCTGGGCTACATGCGACCCTTTCTAGAAAACAAAAGCACACTGCTTTAGGATACCCAAGAGAAAAGACCACCAATAACAGATGCCATGTCTCCTTTGCTAAAAATAGCCCTTACCTCATAGAATATAGGTTCTGGCACCCAAACCAAACATGAAAAACGGTGTGAAGAAATACCACGTTGGGAAAAAAGTAAACAAGAACACAAAAAGAAATGTTAACATTCGGGTTTGTGAGCTGGCCTAACCGGTAAGGGCGTTTGCCACCAAGCCTGATGCCTGCATTCAGTACCTGGGACCCACATGGCAAGACAGCCGCCACCCCCCAGTTGTCCTCAGGTCCCCAACAGGCACATCCCCCCTAACCACCACACTAAATTAAAAGTGGGTTTTGTTTTGTTTTTAAGACAGGATCTCACTAGCTGGCCTGGAACTCACTATGTAGATCAGGCTGGCCTCAAACTCACAGAGATCCTCCTGCCTCTGCCTCCAGAGTGCTGGGATTAAAGGAAGGCGTGAACCATCGTAATCTGAGTAATTTTTTAAGATAAAAAGGGGGGGGTGAAAAGAATGCATCACTGGAACCAGATGTGGCGCCTCCTATACTCCTGAGGCTGAGGCAGGAGGGTTTCTACAACTTTGAGGTCATCATGGGTTGCATAGTGAGACTTAAAAAAATAAAACAGTGAGAGAGAGAGAGAGAGAGAGAGAGAGAGAGAGAGAGAGAGAGAGAGAGAGGAGACAGGGAGGGAGGGAGGGAGGGAGGGAGGGAGAGAGAGAGAAAGCTCACTAATGCCAGAGAGTTGCCCTATTGGATGTATACAAAAGGTGTCTTTGGGCCTGTAATCCCAGCTGCTCAAGAGGCTGAGACAAGAGGACCTCAAGTTCAAGAGCTGCCTGGGCAACTCAGCAAGACCTTGTTTCAAAACAGAATGTTCAGAAAAAGAAAAAAGAAATAATGGCCGAGTTGGGGAATTGCTTCCAAATCAACCTGCTGGTTTTGATGCTGTTCTGTAGCTACTCATGGTGTTAATCCTGCAGCAGGCAGGTTGAAGAATACATGAGCCTTCTCTGTCCATTGTTCTTTCTTTCTTTCTTTCTTTCTTTCTTTCTTTCTTTCTTTCTTTCTTTCTTTTCTCATGTATTCAGTGTACGGCTTCCCTAGCATTCATTCATGAGGCCCCAGATTCAATTTCCATATTTTTTTAAAAAAAGAAAAGCAAAGAAAAAAAAGAACACTCACAGCTAAGGGAGGTTAGTCCAGGCCATCTTCTGCAGGCAGTACAATTTCCTGGGCTCTAGAATAAGGTCATATCAGGTGCTACTGGGCTTGGAAAGCAAAGAGAGGAAGGGCAGGAGACGAAGGGTATTCCAAGTCGACAGAGTGGGATCAGGCTGAGAGGTGGCAAGTTGTAAATTCCAGGCAATTGCAAGTGAGCTAGTATCTCACAAATGTTCGCAGACTTTTCATGAATCCTTACACACACACACACACCTGCTGCCTACCTGTTTAACCTCCTCATAGAAGCATAACTTCTGGCTCGTTCCTGGTTCCTCTGGGGATTCACCGAGTGTGTGCACCAATATGCAAACAGTTGCCTCTTTAGTTCCCTACAGATGGGCCTGGGCCCTTTCTCCCCCTTGTACGGTTGACTGTTTTATAGTTCTTTTGCAATTTCTTTTGGAACGTGGTAAATGGAACTCCTGTGTGAATTCTTCCAGATCGATAGTCTCTCTCAGAGAAGTGCACATCTCTGTCAAAGCCCTTAATCAGATCTCACAAATGATTAGACCAGAAGCGCTCATCCTTGAGGACCCAGCCTTACTGGGAGAACAGGGAAGATGCTCTTGTTTCCCTATCTTTAGGGCTAGATTTACTTTGCCAAGTGATTCCATGGAAGGTGAAATCCAGAGTTTTAGCGTCTGCCTTCCAAATGGCCTGGTGTGGCGTTCACGGTTTCACAAGGGAACCTGACAACCCCGTGTTCTTCTGGAAGCGGAGTAACAGGGATGAACTGGAGAGTGCCACAGCGCCCCCACTGGATGCCTGCGGAAAACATGCAAGAGGGAGGATGTGCCAGAGTCAGGGTTCAGAGAGAGCGATCAACACTTGGGGGAAGTAATACCCTTACATAATTCATCATTCTTTCTCTGTCCCTCCCTGTCTCTCCACCATACACACGTAGTGCAGTCCATGTGTGCGTGCATACATGTGATGGTCACATTGATATTAGATGGACCGATGTCTTCCTCAACGGCTCTCTGCCTTATTTTCTGAGATAAGGTCTCTCGCTGAGCCGGGTGCTGGCTGATTCAGTTAGACAGGCCAGCAAGCCTCAGCAAGCCTCGGGGACTCTGCTTCCCTGCCTGCCCCTCCCAGCACTGTGATTACAGGCATGCCACTGCACTTGGGTCTTACGTGGGTGCTGGGAGAGCCTAATTCGGGGGCTCAAACTCATGCAGCACCCACTTTACTGCCTGGGCTCTCCCCAGTCCCCCTAATTCTTTAGGTCACACATCAGCTCAGCTGCTGCTCCCCTTGGATGAACCCTGCTGGGAGATCGATGCCATCAGGACAGAGCAGGGAGACTGCCTGGGCTGTGGGGTTACAGATGACTCTGCCCAGCAACATTGACAGGGAGGAAGGCCTCGCTGGCCCAGGGCAGTCAGCTGTGTGTCTCTGCCAGAGCCCATCAAACGGCTGCCTGTCACTAGCTACCCGGCACACTGGGGAGGAAAAAACACACAAGATAATTTGGGTGCATAGCATCAGGAAAAGAAAGTGGTGTATCAGATCAGTTCTTGAACTTCACAAATGAATGTTTTGGCTCTGGCTCTGGCTCTGTCTTTAGGACAGAGACACTAAACGAAATGGACAGTTTGCTCCCAAGAATAGAAAATTCATTTTTCTTAATGAGACTCATCTAGAGACTTGATAGATTAAAGAAAAATCCATGGTGAGCGTCCCTCAGCTGGGAAGTTTGCACTTGTTTAGCATCCCAGACAGTAATGTGCCTAGCTGGGAAGACTGTGTGGCTGTCAATAACGCTGGCTGTCTCTCTCCTGAGACAAGGGCTCAGTATGTAGCCCAGGCTGGCCTAAAACTCTTTCCCACCTTCCACACCCTGAGTGTTGGGGTTTCGCGTGTGAGCAACCGTGCTCAGCAATAGTCATTCTTAAAAATCTGAGTGGTGACACATGTCAACAACCCCAGCTCTCAAGAGGCTGTGAGTTCGAGCCGGGCAGTGGTGGCGCACGCCTTTAATCCCGGCACTCGAGAGACAGACGGATCTCTGTGAGTTTGAGCCTAGCCTGGTCCATAAAAGCTAGTTCCAGGACAGGCTCCAAAGCTACAGAAAAACCCTGTCTCAAAAAACAAAACAAAACAAGAGGCTGTGAGTTCAAAGCCATCCTAGGCTGTAGATACAGAGGGAGACCCTGTCTCACTCCCCACCCCCACTGATTCTTCAGCAGGTATGGGGTATGGTGGTGTCCCCTCTAGTAGTCCCAGCTCCTCAGGAGATCCAGGTGGGAAGGTTACTCTGGCCTTTGAGCCTGGACAGGACAACATATTGGGACTTTGTCTCTAGAAAGGAAGGTAGGGGGATCTTTTCGGCATTATCCACAAGAGCAAGCCAAATGTCTGCCCTGGGTGAGCAGGAAAGTACTCTGGATACACGATGGAGACCGTCCTCCAGCCTTAGAAAGGAGAGAAAACTGCTTCAACACTAGTGAGAAGACACGAATGCAGTGAAAGAGAAAAAGCTACAATGGGGGTGAATGACAACGACGTAACCGCGAGTAACATAAGCCAAGTATAGAAAGACAAGAGTCATAGAGTTCACGGATACCTGGAGCAATCCAGTTCATAGGAACCAGCAGTACCGTGGTGGTCAGGGCTGGGCTGTGGGCACCATAGGGTGTTGTATTCCAGTATAGGAAGATGAAAGCAGCCGGGAGCTGGGCATGGTGCTGCTGGCCCGTAATCACAGTTCTCAGAAGGTGGAGGTAAGCACATCAGAAATTCAAGGTCAGCTTTGGCTGCGTAGTGAGCTTGAGGTTAGCCTCAGTTGTAGAAGAATTTGCTCAAAACAAACCAAAGCAGCAAAAGGTCAGTGGTGTTGAAGAAATGGCGGAGCGCTTAAGAGGACGCCCTTGCAGAGGGCCTGGATTTGGACTCCAGCACTCAATCAGGTGGGTCACAACCACTTGTAACTCAAGCTTCAAGAATTTAACACCCTCTTCTGAACTCCTCTACTACACACCAAAGCAAACACATATCCCACACCTCCCTGACACACAGAGACATAATTACAAATGAAGTAAATCTTAAGAAACAAACACCAAAGCGTAGCAGTCTTTCTTATGGGCCACGAACCAGCTTCCAAATCATGACAAGGAGACTTCTTATTAGTTATGAATGCTCGGCCTTACCTTGTGCTTGTCCCACCAGCTCTTATCACTTAACCTGCTCTCTTCATCGATGTTGGCTTGGGTTTATCACCTTTCTCTCCTTTTGTAGAGCTTACTTTCACTGTGTCTCGTGTCTGACTGGCAGCTGCCTAACTTCTGGGCCCCAGTGTGCCTCCTTCTCTTTTTTTGTTCTCTCTGTTCTTTTCTTCTTCCCTTTCTCTCTCCCTCCCTCCCTCTCTCACCTAAATTCCTCCTATTTATTCTCTCTGCCTGCCAGCCCCACCCATCCCTCTCCTACCTAGCTATTGGCCATTCGGCTTTATATTAGACCAAATCAGGTGCCTTAGGCAGGCAAGGTGAAACAGCAGCACATCTTTACATAGTTAAACAAATTCAGCATAAACAAATGTGACACATGTTTACACCATTAACAAAGGCAGCAGAAATAAATGTAATACACCTTCACACAGTTAGAGCAATATTCCGCAGCATAAACAAATATAACACATCTTTCCCTAGTTAAAATAATATTCCATAACACCAAAGGAAAAAGAACACTGGGTGGATGAATAGTGGTGACGGTGTTCAACTATACCAATGCACAAAATTCACTGAGCCATAACTTAAAATTAAGTACAATGCTGGAGAGATGGCTTAGTGGTTAAGAGCGCCAGCTGTACTTCTAGAGGACCTGGGTTCAATTCCCAGCAACCACATGGCAGCTCACAACTGTCTGTAACTCCAGCTTCAGGGATCTGACACCTTCACACCAATTCACATAAAGTTAAATAAATTATATAAAAAAATAAGTACAATGAGCCAGGCATGGTGGTAGACACCTTTAATCCCAGCACTCGGGAGGGGAAGCAAAGCAGGAGGAGCTCTGTGAATTCAAGACCAACCTGGTCTATATACTGAATTCCAGGACAGCAGGACTATAGAGACCCCATCTCAAAAACAAAACAAAACCACCAAAAAATGGATACAATGGTGACAAAATAGGCCTATAGCAATTCCAGCTACTCTGTAAGGTTGAGGCAGGAGGATCACAAGTTCAAGACCTGCCAGGGCTACAGAGGGAGCCCAAACTAGCCTGGGTAACTTAGTGAGAGCCTGTCTCAAAATAAAAATATTTAAAAGGGCTTGGGATATATAGCTAAGTGGCAGAGTGCTTGACTAGCATGCAGAAGGCCCTGGGTCCTGATACTGATAAAAAAACATTTTTGAAAACTTAAAAAGAACAAGTAGAGTTTACTTTTGATAATAAATTTGTGCTCATAGAGGCTGACAAACTGATCGTATGTCAAAGCAAAGCCCAGGTTGCGATACTGTGACATAAAGCTTACCGGCCAGGCAGTTTCCTATCGTGTAGATCAGGTTTTCAAGCCCGAATGTGCATGGGGCTCAAGCTGGCATATCTTAACAGACTCTGATACAGGAGATTGACAGTGCGGCTGGAGATCTGTTTGCCCTGTTGTTTGTCTAGAACTCTCTCTGCAAAAAGATCCATGTTCAGCCCTTGAGGGTCCCAGCTCCTTTTAAAATGGGAACACAGGCAGCTTGGGGTGAGAGGAGGGTCTCTGGGTGATAAGAATTATTTCTGGGACCCTCTCACTTTGCTTCTTACTTTAACCAAAACTTGGACTGCAAGCTGGCATGGTGGCACACACCTGTGTTCCCAGTTATTTGAGAGTACTGTTTCAGGCCCTCCTGAACTACATAAGGAGACCCTCTCTCAGAAACCTAAGGCTGAAAGTTGGGCCTGGTGGCACATGGCTTTAATCTCAGCACTCAGGAGGTAGAGGCAGACAGATCTCAGTGAGTTCTAGGCCAGCCCGGTCTACAAAGTGAGTTCCAGGACAGACAGAAAAACCCTGTCTTTAAAAACACCAAAAAACAAAACAAAACAAAAACCCCAAGGCTTCCATCTGATCCCCAGAATGGGTGGGAATTGGCTGTCTGGGATCTGTGGTTCTTAACTTTTTTCCACACCAAAGCAAGGATAAACTATAAATAACCCCCTGCCTTTGTCTTCCCCGGGGACATGCCAGACCAGCTAAGATTTGAAAGTACAAACAGAAATGAAGGAACAAAGGACAGAATGAAGAAAGAGGGAAAGAAAAAAATGGAAAAATTGGTTCAAAATTAAATCTTTATTTTATTTTGCATGTATGGGTGTTTTACTTGTGTGTATGTCTGTGAACTACATGCATGCAGTGTTCATAGAGTCCAAAGAGGGCTCAGGTCCCTCTTAACCCCCAGAGGGCTACAGACTGGCGCAAGCCTCCATGAAGGGGCTGGAAATAGAACCCAGGGCCTCTGGAAGAGCAACAAGTGATCTTAACAATTGAGCCATCTCTCCAGCCCTGTAAAATGTTTTAAAAATATAAACAACATAGGAGTAGGACAGCTAGATTGCTCAGTGGATCCCTGGGACCCACGCGGTAGGAGACACACACACATGCACGTGCACACATACAACACACACATATACACACACATGCGTGCACGCATGCAAGCACACACACAGACATACATACAAGTTGTCCTCTAACCTCCACATTTGTAATGTATGCTTGAGCTAGCTCTCCGCACCCCCTCTCTCTCTTCCTCTCCCTCTTTCTGAGGATTGAACCCAGAGCACTGTGAATGCCAGGCAAGTACCCACAGGTACATTCCAGCAAGTTCACACTCTAGGGCCACGGGGCCCACAAAGTCACCTGATGCCACCTCTCCCCATTCATGTCTGACATCCTCCTCTCTGGACACTGTTTGGACACAATGGAAGTCCTTTGTTTTCACGATTGTTCTTCCTTGGACCTGGGTCCTCATCCTCTAGTGTGTTATCTGGCGGGCACTGCCTCTTCTGTTTGTTTGGTTAGTTGGTTTGATTTGGGGTGGATTTTTTTGTTTTATTGTTGTTTTTGTTTTGCTGGGTTTTTTTTGTATTTTTTTTGTTTGTTTGTTTTGTTTTGGTTTGGTTTTTCAAGACAGGGCTTCTCTGTGGAGCTTTGGAGCCTGTCCTGGACTAGTCACTCTGTAGACTAAGCTGGCCTCAAACTCACAAAGATCCACCTGCCTCTGCCTCCCTGAGTGCTGGTATTAAAGGTGTGCATCACCACTGCCTGACTTTTTTGTTTTGTTTTGTTTAAGTTTTGGTGTTTTATTGAGACAGAGTCTGTGTAATCTGGCTGTTTTGGAACTCCTTGTGTAGATAGAGCAGGCTGGCTTTGAACTCACAGAGACCCACCTGCCTCTGCCTCCAGAGTGCTGAGGTTAAAGTTGTGTGCCATCATACCTGGCCTTGGATTGGGGGGTGAGATAGGATGTCATGTATCCCTGGCTGCCATGAACTTGTTATGTAGTGGGTGACCTAGAACTCCTGGTCCTCCTGCCTCCACCTCCCACATGCTGAGATTACAGACATGTGCCACACCCCCTCTGCCTCTTCTAGAAAGACTTCTCCAGCCATGCTCACAGCCATGTTTCCTGCCTCTGCACTAGGACGTTTTTTGTCCTCGGCTGCAGACTGGGCCTGCCTCAGCAACAGTCCCCTGCTTAGCTCTGCTGGGCAATGAGCTCCTTGAGAGATGAAAAGGCGCCTTTTGTCCGCAGCGCTCTCTGGGCCACTTCAGATATTCAAACAAGGCTGAAAGACGAGCAAAGGCAAAGCCCTGACACGCCGCGTGACATCTGAAGACGCGGCTTAGTTCCTAGAACACTGTGAAGGTGGCCTCACAACGACTCTTCTAAATGTCAAACCAATTATACCCATTCCTGTGTTCTAGCAACTTCTACTGAGCTCTCCAATCCCAACAAACTCCATTTCCACAGTATCGACAGTAAATAGCATTTAACATGTATGTCCTCCCGAAGACCATAAGACCGAATGCAAAGAAATATGCAGGGGGTACACACGCACACACACCTATACTCTCTCCTCTCTCTCTCTCTCTCTCTCTCTCTCTCTCTCTCTCTCTCTCTCTCTCTCTCTCTCTCAAACTGGGTTTTATTTAGCTCAAGCTAGCCTAGAACTCTCTAGGTAGAAGTGAATTTTTCAGTCCCCTGCTTCTACCTTCGGAGTACTGGGATTACAAGTCTATCCTCCATGCCTCGTTTATGTAACAGTAACTGGAGCCCAGGGCTTCATGCATGCAAGGCAAGCATCAACTAACTGTATTCTTTCTTTAATGGGGACTGGCACAGATGCTCTTCAGGAATTCTCTCTCAGAAGCTCTGCCCTAATGGCTGCCTCTTCTGTTTCTGTGGTCTCCTGGTTCTCCCAGCTCTTCTCTGGAACCCTTTTTACCCCCACCACAACCCCTGCCCCTCCGGTCACCTCCCTTGACCAGGCCACTGCGCTAGAGTCCCCTCAGGTCGGCTCTAGTGCTTCACCTCCACTGGTTCTTCAGCTCTGCCTAGTCTGTGCCAGGAGTCCACAGACCCAAGCCAAGCTCTCGCTTCCATCTTTCTCAACGCTAAAGCCAGTATTTTAAAAATATTTTGGCCCTGTGTGGTGGCACATACCTTTAATCCCAGCACTTGTGCAGCAGACACCAAGACCTGTTGGAGAATATTATTTTAAGCTGTGTTACTTTTGTTTACGTTACGTTTGTTTAACTCTGTGAAGCTGTGTTACTTACTGTGCCTGTCTAAAAACCTGATGGTGTTTTAAAGAGCTGAACGGCCAATAGCGAGGCAGGAGCAAGGATTGGCGGGGCTGGCAGGGCAGAGAGGATATATATGAGAAGTCCGGGGGAAAGGATCAGGGAATAAGAGAGGAAGGAGAAGGGGCCAGTCACCCAGTCAGACACGAAGTAAGAAGGAAAGAAAAAGTATACAGGAATAGAGAAATGTAAAAGTCCTGAAGCCAAAGACAGATGGGATAATTTAAGAAAAGCTGGCAAACCAGGTGATGGTGGTGGCGCACGCCTTTAATCTCAGCACTCAGGAAGCAGAGGCAGGTGGATCTCTGTGAGTTCAAGGCCAGCCTGCTCTACAGAGCTAGTTCCAAAGCTACAGAGAAAACCTGTCTTGAAAAACCAAAACCCAGGGGCTAAGAGATGGCTCAGAGGTTAAGAGTACTGACTGTTCTTCCGGAGGTCCTGAGTTCAATTCCCAGCAACCACATGGTGGCTCACAACCATCTGTAATGAGATCTGGCGCCCTCTTCTGGCCTGCAGGGATACATACAGGCAGATGCTGTATACATAATAAATAAATAAAACTTTAAAAAAAGAAAGAAAGAAAAAAAAAACCAAAACAAAACAAAAAAAAACTGACAAGAAACAAATCCAGCTAAGGCCAGACATTCACAACCAAGAATAAGCCTCCTTTTATTTGGGAGCTGGGCAGTGGCCCCCCCCAAATAATCTAAAGAGTAGAGTGAAGGAACTACAACACAGATCTCTGTGAGTTCCAGGCCAGTTACAGCGAAGCACTGTCTCAACCAAAAATAAAACAAAAATATTATTTTAAAATGAATTAGGTGGCTATGGGGATGGGGAGGGGACATGCTCTCATGCAGTACCTGCAGAGACCTGAAGATGGCATCAGATCCCCTGGAGCTGGGGTTACAGGCGGTTGTAAACTGCCTGGTGTGGGTGCTAGGAACAGAATCCTGGTCCTCTGCAAGAGCAGAGAGCAGCAGTCACTTTTAACCTCCAGCCTCACAAGGAAGAAGTTACTAACTACAAATGAGCCATGTCCATTGGCTGTTCTGCAGACATCTTAAACACAGCACATTATAATCTATTACCTGTGGTGGAGATCAGAGCCCCAATTCCTCAGTGGCACAGGTATTTCCAAATCTTTTTTTTTTTTTTTTAATGCAGCTCAGACTGGTCTTGAACTTGCACGATCCTCCTGCCTCAGCCTCTGGAGTGCTGGGATCATGTCCCTCCAGTTTTTTTGCATTCTTAACTCTTTTCTCCGTGCCCACCTAGTGGCTCGAGTCTGGCTGATTGGATCCCTCTGCTCTTCCTGGAACGCATCGAGTTCATTCCCTTTCCAAATTCAGTCCTAAAGACCTTATCATCGCCCTCCCATCTTGGCTGCTGAAATAGCATTCCACATGACTTAACCCCCACTTACCTTTTCAGGCCCCATTTCCTGCACACCTGGGATCCTTGCATACCAGACTGCTTACAACAACCTTAGCACGCTTATCAGTTCCTCTTTCAGGGGCTTTCCAGTTCCCCTGGAAAATCGGTGCTAGACATTTCTTCCAGGTGACTTCCCTTCTGAAGACATCACCTCCAGGCACTCAGAGTGCGCTTCTGTTAGAGCATCTGTCGGACTACAGCCATTATGTACGTGTGCCCCCCCCCCTAAGCTCCCAGCATGCAGAACCTCAGTCGCTCTGCGTTGTACCTGGCCCTTGGCGTGACTCCAGGTCAAGTGACCTTCTGTCATGGTTCAGTGACAGAATAAGGGACTAAGTCATCAGCCGTGACACAAGTCAGCACAAGAGCAATAGAAAAAGTACAGATTGCCTAGTGCCGTCGTGACCAGAGGGCTGAGTCACACTCATGCAAAGACTTGGTATGACTGACTAGATTCTCTTGACCTAACCTACTTGCTTATGGCTTAGTGTAAGGTCAGTTCTCAGGCACAGCTTACCCGTTCTCCATCGTCCTCTCTAGAAATGAAACCAGTTTTGCCCTTTCTATCCCTGGAGTCCAGGCTCACCCTGACTATACTGCGTACTCCAGGTGCCCATGTTTGAAAGGAGGGTTAGGGCCCGTTACTTAGTACAGCCTGCTTGGCAACCCAGATTCACTGTCAGATGGAGCAGCGTGTATTTGTAATCCCAGCACTTGAGGGGCGGGGGTGGAGGCGGGAGAATTCTAAATTCAAGGTCATCCTCGGAGCAAGCTTGAGGATAGCCTGGGCCACATGATCTCTTCCTTATCTTAAAAAGGTTTCAAGGGGGGCTGGAGAGATGGTTCATTGGTTAAGAGCACTGGCAATTCTTCCAGAGGTCCTGAGTTCAATTCCCAGCAGCCATCTATAATGAGATCTGATGCCCTCTTCTGGTGTGCAGGCAGAACACTGTATACATAACAAAAACAAAAACCTTTTAAAAAACGGATTCAAGAGCCTGCTGTATAACCAAGGGGAGAGGGTGGATCTGGTTGTGCACCATGGGAATGACTATCACTGAGCTGTACCCCCAGTTCCCTGCTGTAGCTTCTTACATAAAACGTACCTAAACAAACGTTTACTCCAAAACCACAGAGAAACCCTGTCTCGAAAAACCAAAAAAAAAAAAAAACGTTTATTGACTCAGCACTGGGGAGGTAGAGGCAGAGGCAGAGGCAGATGGACCCCTGAAAAATAAGGGACTGCGCAGCTACCACAGACACTTTTGAGTTGTGTGGCAGCTCTCACAGCTCCCGTGAACCAGCAGTGGCGGTGAGCAGCACGCCCCCTTTACACTGCGCATCTGGCTGCACTCCACGGGTTCTCAATTTGCTCGGGTTATATCTTGTTCACAGATCGCTTGAACTCAGAACACGGAGGGCCAGTGGATCTTCATGGCTCATAACTCATACAGTGCTGGTCTGCGCCAGGGTGGTTAATGGTTAGCCCTCACATCTGATGAGAATAACTACCCACACTCAAGGCAGCTTGAGTGAAGGGATTTGCTTGTTTCGCTTTGTGCCTGTCGCCTTGATTATCCGCCCAGCCTCTCTCAGGTGAGCACCCTCCTTTTCAAACAGAAGATTGTTGCACATGCTGGCACACCTGTGATCTCTACACTCGGGAGGTGGGGGCAGGAGGGTTTCCAGGTTAAGATCCTTGGTTACGGAACAAGTTTAAGGCTAGCCTGGGCTACATGAGAATCTGTTTAAAATCCCGAGGTGCTAAGGATGTAGTTCAGTGGGTAGACTGTATGCCTAGCATGCACAAGGCCCTGGATCCACTGCATAAATCTGTCATAGTGATGCAGTCAGGTGGAGCAGGTTCAAGACCATCTTCAACTTCATAGTACATTTGAGGTTGGCCTGTTCTACATGAGACTCGGTACAAAAAACAATATTTTTTGAAGCCAGTTTTCTCTGCATAACCTTTGGCTGGCACAGAACTCTCTATGTACACCAGACTGACTTTAAACTCAGAGATGTTGGAATTAAAGGCATGTGTCCCCACAGTTAGTACAGATACATATATGTGTGTGTGAATAATATTAATTATACATTATATTTATTTATTTTTTATTTTATTTATTTTTATTTATTTATTTATTTATTTTTGGTTTTTTGAGACAGGGTTTCTCTGTGGTTTTGAAGCCTGTCCTGGAACTAGCTCTTGTAGACCAGGCTGGCCTTGAACTCCCAGAGATCCACCTGCCTCTGCCTCCCGAGTGCTGGGATTAAAGGCGTGTGCCACCACCGCCCGGCTCATTATATTAATTTATTATTAATACATGATATGTTGATATAATAATTATATAATGTTGATGCTATATATGATATATGTAAATATATATATTTTTTAATCAAAAAGGGAAGGGGGGAGGGAAGGATCACAGAAGAGGTAATTCTAACCTAAGGACAATTCCCGGGGGCCCAGATCAAGAAGGGATGTCTAGGGATGGAGAAAGCCTTTACTCCGCCAGTAAAGAGCTTGCCTTGCAAGCACTAGGACCTGAGTTCAGTCCCCAGAAGCCACGTAAAAATGTTAAGTGTGGTGATATCTGCTTGGAAGCCCAGGGCTGGGGACGTGGACACAAGAGGAGCCTTGGGCCTTGCTGGCCAGCCAGTGTAGCCTAAAGGGTGAGATCCAGGTCAGTGAGAAGCCCTGTCTCAAAGGAGGTAGGGTGAGTTTCTGAGAACAACATCCAAGGTTGTTCTGTGGTCGGCACATGCATTGAGCAAACACACGTGTACATACGCCCATGCAAAAACAAAACAAAAACAACAAAAAAACCTCAAAATCAAAGTCTATTCAACCCAACAGTGTCCCAAGGATCTGCTTTTAATAACACCTGCATAGAGTTTGCAATGTAAATTCTGGCTTCCCAGGCTTGAACCTGGCACGCCAATTTGATCAGGGTCCCCCACATATTAAACAAATGTTCTGCTGCTGAGTTGTGCCCCAGCATTCTCTTCCTTATTTTTTTTTTGTTTTGTTTTTGTTTTTGTTTTTTGAGACAAGGTTTCTCTGTGTAGCTTTGGAGTCTGTCCTGGAACTTGCTCTATATACCAGGCTGGCCTTGAACTCACAGAGATCCACCTGCCTCTGCCTCCCGAATGCTGGGATTAAAGGCAAGTACCACTACTGCCCCGCCATAGACTGCTATTGCATGTTATATAAGTTACTCTCCTACTACTATGATAAAACACCATGACCAAAAGCAACTTGGAAAGGAAAGGGTTTATCTTACCTGTCCAGATCACACTGCATCACTGAGGGAAGTCATAGCAGGAACTCAGTACAGGAACCTGAAGACAGGAAGGTAGGGGTCATGACAGAATGCTGCTTACTGGCTTGCTCATCCTGTTCATTCTGCTTTCTCATGGAACCCAGGATCACTAGGCCAGGGACAGATCACCCACAGTGATCTGGGCCCTCCCCCATCAAACAAAAATCAAGACAGTACCCCATGTACTTGCCCACAGGCTAATCTGATGGAGGCGTTGTCCCAGTTAAGAGTCCCTCTTCCCAAATATGTCTAGGCTTGTGTCAAGTTGACAAAACAGTGAGCACTAGCACTGCGGTCCCTTCTTCCTTCCAAAGAGACGTCCAAATTGCTGAGCCGTGTAGAGAGGCCCCTTGTTATAGTAGAGCTCATTGTCAACTTGACAGACTCTAGAACCACCCGAGATGGGCCTCTCCGGGTCAGGGGTCCCTGAATTGTACAATGGAGAAAGTGAGCGGAGCACTGTCATGGGTTTCCCCATCTGTTTTCTGATGATGAATGTCATGTGACTGCCTGCCTCAGGCTCCTGCCGCCTTGACGCCCCACCAGGATGGACTGGACCTCTGAACCGTGAGCCAAAATCTACATTCCCTTGTTTTTCTCAGAGTGCTATTTAAATTAAAAATCCTTTATGCATATGGGAGTCTTGCCTGTGTGTATGTCTGTGCACCACCTGTGTGCCTGGAAGAGGGTGTTGGAGTCCTTGAAACTGGAGCTGCGGACAGATGGTTGTGAGCCACCATATGGGCACTGGGAACTAAACGCAGGCTGTCTGGGACAATAGCCACCACCAGTGCTGTTAACTAGAAAGCCACCCCTCCAGGCCGCTTTGGCAGAGTACGTCATCAAAGCAACAGGAAAAGAAACAGAGTATCAGTGAGATGGCTCAGCCGGGACAGGGTACTTCAGCTGGGTAGTGGTGACACATGCCTTTAATCCCAGCACTTGGGAGGCAGAGGCAGACGGATCTCTGTGAGTTCAAGGCCAGTCTAGTCTACAGAGTGAGTTCCAGGACAGCTACACAGAGAAACCATCTCGAAAAACATAAACAAAAAAACAAACAAAAAGTTACCTCTTCCTACCTCTTCCTAGAACCATGTAAAGGGAGAGAACGGACTCCACAAAATTGCCCTCTGACCTCCATTTGCAGTCTGTGACACATACACGTCCACACACACCACGCCCACAGACACACACATACATGTCCACACACATCATGCCCACAGACACACACATACATGTCCACACACACCACGCTCACAGACACACACATACACGTCCACACACATCATGCCCACAGACACACACATACATGTCCACACACACCATGCCCACAGACACACACATACACGTCCACACACACTATGCCCACAGACACACACATACACATCCACACACACACCACGCCCCCCCACATACACGTCCACACACACCATGCCCACAGACACACACATACACGTCCACACACACCACGCCCACACACACATACACGTCCACACACACCACGCCCACAGACACACACATACACGTCCACACACACCATGCCCACAGACACACACATACACATACACACACACTATGCCCACAGACACACACATACACGTCCACACACACCACACCCCCCCACATACACATCCACACACATCACGCTCACAGACACACACATACACGTCCACACACACCATGCCCACACACACTATGAGACAGGATAATAAAATTTAAAAAGTCACATTTAAAGAGACACTATACCAGGATGGACCCTCTGGTCAGTGTGCACTGTCCCCTGAGTGTGTGACCCAAGATATCCTCTGAAGGTCTAGTCACAGAAAACCTCAGGCACTTGAAGGGACAGCTAGGACGCGGGGTCTTCACTGTCTGGTAAGCGGTACATCCACAGTCTGCTGCAGCCAGAGCGGGAAGCACCAAGCTGCCGGGAGAGAGAGAAAGAGAGAAATGATGTCATGGGTGGCTCAAGAATGAATCCAACCCAGAGAAAGCAGGGCCAAGGAAGGATGTGTGTTGTCTTAGCTCTGGATTCAATCGTTCCCAGATTTCCAAAGAGCCATTCGATGTTTGAAATCACTTTATTTCATTTGCAACATTAAACACCACAGTTGATACACCCTAGTTAGACTATAAAGTTCGATGGCACGGAGCATCTCTCCCCACCATCCATGCATCCCTGGGCATTTGTTATGTTACCGTTGATACTACATTTCAGATGGGAAAACACTCCCACTCCATCTGCTCATTTGACAGCTAAGGAACCTGGCATTCTAGAGACAAGTAAGGAAGCACTAGCAGCCAGCTTCTCAAACTTAACAGGAAGTTCCCAGTAAATCTGGTGGGGTCTTTGTGGGGGACTAAAAATAGTAGCCCTTCCCCTTCCCTGCGAGTTTCAAATGGAATCAGAAGGCAGGAGTAAGTTAAATGAGAACCCAAAAAAAATCTGCAGTGCAGATAAACTGACTGGGAATGTGGCTCACGCTGTCAAGAAAATGGGCTCCAGGACTCAATCTTAGGATCAGACCATCTTGGCCACGCAGGGAGAGGACCCTGGGCCACAATGGACTCCTGTTTCCCACCCTGCACCTAGGAAGACAGGAAAAGGGGGTGCTATGAAGCCTGCTTCCTCCTTCCTACCCATCAGTCACACTAAACTCCTCCTCCTTCTCAGGGAGGAGAGAGGAGGGGAAGCCAAGAGAGCTCTACTAATTGAGTTTCTTTCAGAAGAAAGAAACCACCAGCCAGGAAGGATTCTGGGCCACAGACCTATAATCAAAGCTACTTGGAAAGTTGAGTCCAGAGGACCAGGAGTTTAAGACTATCCGGCTACAAGCGAGTTCAAGGCCAGGCTGGGCTACAAGAGACCTTATCTTAACTGAAAACGAAATAGAAAAAAGTGTCAGCTAGGCAAGGCCTGGTGGTACAAAAATACAGTCCCAGCTGCTCCAGAGCCCGAGGCAGGAGGATTACAAGTTTAAGTGCATCTGGGCTACAGAGTAAGTTCAAGACCAGCCTGGGCAAAATTAATGAGACCTTGTTTGGAAAAAGAGAAGGAAAGGAGGGAGCATCAGGAGGGCAAGGGAGAGGAAGGGAGGAAATTAAAAGTGGGAGGACTGTATTGTCCTGTTGTGTACTGGGTGAGATTCAGTCAATAATTCTACTTTGCTTTCAGCCAAACGGGATTCTTCTTCAAAGCTGTGGAATTTGAATCTAAATTATCTGTCTCCATAAATAGCTCACACACCATGGAAATCATAAAAAATAAATAAATAAATTTAGTTGGGCAGATAGACGAGCGGTGGAGATCTCAATCTGAGGTCTCATGGTAGAAGCTCCCATAAGTGGTTTTCTGACCTCTACACACGCATGAAGACATGAATGCATACATGTGCACACATGCACACACACAAATAATGGGGGGGGGCAGGCACGGTGGTGGCGCATGCCTTAAATCCCAGCTTTCGGGAGGCAGAGGTAGGTGGATCTCTGTAAATTCTAAGCCAGCCAGGGCTACATAGATTCTGTTTGGGGGGGGGGGGGAATTAAAGCAAAATTCAGAAGAAGAAACTAGAATTCATGGGGAAAAAAAAGAAATTACATAACCAGGGGCACTAGGTGGTAATAGTCCTTTGTGCCTACTCGCCATGCCCATCAAAGGCATCCCAAGAGCACGGAAGCCTCACACACTTCCCACGCCAACTGTCAATGTCTTTCTGGATGATCTCAGAACAGCACAAGTA
Organism: Chionomys nivalis; assembly: GCF_950005125.1. Classification (NCBI taxonomy): domain Eukaryota; kingdom Metazoa; phylum Chordata; class Mammalia; order Rodentia; family Cricetidae; genus Chionomys; species Chionomys nivalis. The sequence continues at coordinate 67,574,269 of NC_080092.1, forward strand.
CGCGTGAGTCACTCGGTGAGCAGAACCAAGGCAGAACTCCTGCTGGCAGGGGAGGGTGCACTGGGATGGGATGCTGGGAAATGCAGCCATAGCAGTCAGCCTCGGTCCCCACTCTCCAAAGTGTCGATGCTGGGGCATGAGCATTGTTCAGAGCAATGGTCAGCCTGGCAGTTGTGCCTGCCTGCCACATGCTTTTAGTTTCTCTCCTGGGCACTTTTCCCTGCTCCTGTTTTCCAGGGGCTTACACGGTGGTTTTGTTGTTTTGAAACAGGGATTTGTGGTGTTCAGGCCAGCCTCAGACTTAGAACGCAGCTGAGATGGCTTTGAATTCCTGATCCTTCTGCCTCCACCTCCTGAATGCTGGGATAGCAGGCATGTGCTTTTGCACTTGGTTTATGCCATCCTGGGGATCAAACGTCGGATCTGAGAGCAAGCGAGACAGGCAGACTGCTGATCCCCAGACCGTATCCCCAGCTAACATTTATCACCGTTCCCTTTTTCTTTAAAGTTCTTTTGTTCTTGTTTTTCCAGACAGGGTTTCTCTGTGTAGCCCTGGCTGCCCTAGAACTTGCTCTATAGACAAGGCTGGCTCCAAACTCGGAGATCAGCCTACCTCTGCCTCCCAAGTGCTGGGAGTAAAGGCATGAGCCACCAACTCCTGCTCTAACTCAAGGATTGAATACAGGCCAATTGCTCTCCTGCTGAATTAACAGCCCTTTTGTTTTGCTGTTGTTATTTTCCCCTTTGGTTTTTTTTTTTTTTTTTTTTTTTTTTTTTTTTTTTTTTTTTTTTTGAGATACTTTGTATCCCTGGTGCCTAGAATTTGCTATGTAGATCAGGCTGGCTTTGAACTCACAAAGGTCCACCTGCCTCTACCCCTGAGCACTGGAAATGAAGGTGTATGCCACCATGCCTGACCTGGTTTTGTTTTAAATTTTTATTTGCATGTAAGTATGTGTGTCTGTGTATGTCTATGCTACACATATGTACAGGGGTGCCTGTGGAGGCCAGAAGAGGGAGCCAAATCTTCTGGAACTGGAGTTTGGGGCTGTTGGAGCCACCTAACACGGGTGCTGGGAAACAAACTCTGGTCCTCTTAAAGAGCTGCAAAGATTTTTAACTACAGAGACGTTTCTCCAGCCCCAGCTTTGGCTTTTGAGGCAGTCTCACTCTAGTTCAGACTGGAGATCACTATTTGGACTCTGTGGCCAGGCTAACCATGGAAAACTAGGACATGGTGAGTTAAGACAATCCTTGCTTCTCAAATGGAAAGCCATTTTCCCATCTACCCCTGGCCCGCTTGCTTGTACCATCCACGCTTTCCAGCTCCACTAAAGCTCTCAAAAGCTGGCAGTGAGTTTTGCACTAAACGCTGCCCAGAATCAATCGAAACCACTTCCTCCAAAAGAGCCGACTGGGGGATTACTCAGCCTCCTACCTATCCTCTCTTTCCTTTTTTTCTTGCCTCCTACAAAATCATCTACCAGAAGAAGCTGAAATGGGAACCATTTTACCTAGATGCGCAGTTCTGAGTATGCACCGGATATTTGAGAAATGCTTGGGTTGACGAGCGAAGGAGCAATGGCCGCTCCAAGGAGGCGCTGGCAGCCAAGAGAAGTGGTGTCCACCGGAAATCTCAACACGTGCAAGGTGGATGCAGGAGGATCTGAAGATTGAGGACAGCTTTCAGAGTTTCAGTTCGAGTTGAGGTAAACGTGGTAATAATAATAATAAACACCAAAATAATTTTTAACGAAGTTGCGCTATTCACAACGAACATGAGCAGGTTTTCCTGCTGACTCATTAACTGTCACTATTTAAAGTCAAGGCCCCAGGGACAGCATTGGGTAACAAACATGGCTACAGGGAAAACCAACAGAAACTTATCACATCCCCAAAGAGAAGAAGTAGAGAATTACCAGCTGGGGTGGGCCATCTTCACCTTTGCTGGTTTCTTTCTTTCATGAACAAGATGCTCCCTAGGAAGCCAGACTTGTCTTTCCCCCATTCCCATGACAGGCATAGGACAAGGATTTTTGGTTAGCTCCCCATAGTCTCTGTCAGCTGGAGACATGGAAGGAGCTGGTCCTGTCTCTATGGTCTCAAAGTGACTCTAGAGCAGAAGGCTGTGGACCTCCACTCTCTGGAGAACTAAGTGCTTTTGATTTTTAGAGACCTTCCACATTCGGAGTAAACGCTTGCTTCCCTCTGTTCCTGATCTTGTGTCTGTGAGGCAAAACACTCATTGTAGCGAAGCAAGCCAGGAGAAGGTGTTTTATTGTGCAGGAGCGAGGGCCATGGCCTGAGGTGAGGGAGCCTCAGAGGGCACAGGGTTTCGTGGACCCGCCTTTCCCCTCGTGATTCCACTTGTGCGTCTTCAAGTCAGCCTCAGCACCGTGGTTGTCATATGGCCTGGTGTTTACAGCAGAGATAACGGAGCCATGGCGATATCTGTGTTTATACCCTGACCCCACGGTCCAGGAACCATCACCTGTACCAAGGGTAAACTCCGTCCTGTTTTTATCTGTGCAAAATAACAGGACGCCTCTGCCTCAAAGAGCTTGACCCTGCTGTCAGCTGCAGGGGAAAAAACACAGCCAGAGTTGCTATTTACACCCGAACTGTGAGCTGGGTAAAAATAGTGCCAGCAGCCGGGTCCGGCTTCAAACCCACTACAGAAAGAGGTTATTTTGGGAAGATTTTTCCTTTCCTCCCACAGATCTGAAAATGGTCACTTCTCCGGAAGAAAAGAGACAATCCCACGCAAAGGTGAAGTGTCCCCTTTTGTATGCCTCCCTAGGAGATTGCCCCAGGAACCAGCCTGGCAATGTCCTCCTCTGATAGCCAGGTCTACCCCCAATACAGACCTGCAGGTGACCTAGTTCAAGGTACAGTGAGAATTAATTAACTTTGACCACAACGAGCCAAGGCAGCTGTCTGGGCCTGGGTGCCTCTACTCCTGTGTTGGTTGGCACTGTTCTGAGGCCATTTACCTTTCAAAACAAGGAGGGGAAGCTGCTTTCCATTTCTCTCAGGCTCTTTGCAAGTCTGATCTGACTGTAAAGAGATGAACATGTTCCCAAAAGCCAGGGCTGAAAACCCTTGTGTATGGCTAGAGCCCAAAGCCTGTGCCCAGGGTCATGGGATCTCTTTCAGGCTCAGGAACTGACCCACATGACAATCAATGGCAGGAAAGCCACACCTTGAGATATCATTCTTCCCCCTTTGTTGGGAATTTTTTAAATTCATTTTATTATTTTATGTGTATGAGGGCTTGCCTGCAGGCATGTCTGTGTGCCATGTGCACGCTTGGTGTCCACTGAAGTCAGAAGAGGGCATCAGATTCCAAGGAACTGAATTGACCAATGGCTGTGAGCAACCATATGGGTGCGGGAAATCGAACCCTGGTCCTCTGAAAGAGCAGTCAGTACTCTTAACCATTGAGCCGTCCCTCCAGCTCCCTGTGCTGGGTTTTTAACTCAGGTTTTAAAGGGAAAAAAAAAGATTGTACAGATACATCTAAGCACATAGTAAGGACACCTAGGTAACTCTAAAAGAAGCAGATACCAATGGATATCTGTTTGCTTAAGATAGTCTCTGGTAGCCCAGGCTAGCCTCCAGTTCACTACCCTAAGATGACCTTGAACTCTAAACCTCCTGCTCTCTCCTCCCGAGTATGGGACTCACAGACTGTAGCCACCATACGCAGTAATCCGTGTATCGTTCTCATCACAGGAAATGGTGCTAAGATGTGTTAGAAAGCTGGAGAAAAAAAAACCACACCGACTCAGATGACCGTGGGAGTGCAGGCACAGGCCTGTGATCTGAGCCACCCAAGGAAGCTGAGCTAGCACAATGGCAAATTCAAGGCCTGCTTGAGCTACCGAGTGAGTCAAGGCCAGCCTGAGCAGTTTAGGAAGAGTGGGTCAATAGACAGACAGACAGACAGACAAATAGACAGACAGACAAGCAAAAGGCAGGCTGGGGACATAGCTTAATGGTAGCACACTTGCTGAGCACACACACAGATACTACAAACAACCCCAGACAGACCAATGGTGTCATTAAAGTGCTCTGTAATCTGCAAGTCCCCGGGTTACCCAGAGCTCCAGCCCAGGGGATACTTAAGCAACAGTGCAGGACACAGGAGACATCTTCCATGTCCCATCTCCATTCTCCTTCAGTGACCCAGGAGTCAAAACTGGTCTTCCAGTTTGGGGAAACATACCTAACCAATGAAAAGAATTTCTTCTGAACATCTTTTTTTTGTTTTGTTTTGTTTTTTTGTTTTTTTTTTTGAGACAGGTTTTCTCTGTAGCTTTTTTTTATAGTTCTTTAAACTAATTTTTTGTTTATATTTCTTTTCTTTCTCATTCTTTTTATTCTTTTTTAATTAAAATTTCCAACTGCTCCCCGTTTCCCATTTCCCTCCCCCTCCTCCCACATATTGCCCCCTCCCCCCACTCCCCTCCCCCTATCCCCACTCCTCTTCTCCTCCCCCCAGTCCATTCCCCCTCCCTCTCGATACTGAAGAGCAGTCCAAATTCCCTGCCCTACAGGAAGACCAAGGTCCTCCCACTTCTATCTAGGTCCAGGAAGGTGAGCATCCAAACAGGCTAAGCTCCCACAAAGCCAGTTCATGTATTAGGATTGAAACCTAGTGCCATTGTCCTTGGCTTCTCATCAGCCTTCATTGTCCGCCATGTTCAGAGAGTCCAGTTTCAACCCATGCTTATTCAGTCCCAGTCCAGCTGGCCTTGGAGAGCTCCCAATAGATCAGTTCCACTGTCACAGTGGGTGGGTGCACGCCTCGTGGTCCTGATTTCCTTGCTCATGTTCTCCTTCCTTCTGCTCCTCATTTGGACCTTAGGAGCTCAGACCGTCTCTGTAGCTTTTGAGCCTGTCCTGGAACTAGCTCTTGTAGACCAGGCTGGTCTCGAACTCACAGAGATCCACCTGCCTCTGCCTCCCAAGTGCTGGGATTAAAGGCGTGCGCCACCACTGTCCGGCTCTTCTGAACATCTTTAGCAGTTCTCACAACACACACAGACACAGACAGACACGTGCACACATGTGCACGCACATGTGCACGCACACACACACAAATGCATGTGCACACCTGCATCCATGCCCTCAGGGTGCAGATACAATAGCAACAAAGATGAGACTACAGCTGTCTGGGTCGCAGACTTACAAAGGACAGGGTGCGTCTCAAGTGCAGATGCCGCTAGCTGTAGCCTGGCCTCTCCCCCTGGCTGTCTTACAGGCTCAGGTTTTCATCTCCTCTCTGTCACCAAGTCACTCCACTGGGGGTGGGGTTTATACCACTTATTGTATCTTGTGGAGATATATAAAATGTTCACTGTGAGGCAGTACTCAGGCTGTGGGTTATGGTCTGACAGAGACTGGAAACAGGAGTCCAAACCATTTCAAGTCTACCACGACATCCTCTGGGCATGATCTGGGGATCTATCCTATTTCCAGGTGCCAGATGATGTTGACATCACCAAGACCTGCGGAAGTGCAGCACATTATACAAGTTACGAAGGCTATCTTGTTCCCACGCTTTAAGATCCCCTGTGGGCCCTCACCTTTCCGCTCCCACCTTTCTCTAACAGCCACATCTTCGAGCCTAGCCACCAAGCCAGAAATGGAATCACCCTGCTCAGATGTCTCAGCCTCTGGGGAGCTCCGACAAGCTAAGGACTGGATCAGCACTGGCTGCCTGGCCGAAAGAGGCCACAGAAATGGAGCCCGAGTGCCTCTTTCCAAGTCCCATCGACCCACGGCAAGGAGAGAAGGGTCGCTGCTGCACCTCCCCATGGACTAGGGAGAGACAGTTAAATGACCCTTTGCCCAGGACTGCTTCAGATTTGCGATTTCCCAAATTGAGAGCTCCAGATAATGCTGATGATTGCCCCAGGAGGGAAATGAGCTCAGGTCTGTCCCATCCCCTGACCTCTTACACAGGATTGTAGGCCAAGGTGGCCCGGCTCCGCTCGCCAGCCTAAGTCAGCTTCCTTCTGAGTCAGCTTTCTTCACCTCCCTATTAATAGCCACTGCTTTGGCTGACCCCACTCCCAGAATGATTACAGTTTAATAATACATCGCAAGCAAGGAAGCAGCGCCCTTCCTGAGCTGGGTTGCCAGGGGCCTGCAGGGAACACACACTTCAGCTGGGAGTACAGAAAGAGGCTGTGGTTGGCTTTTCCCAGCTGAGGCGGTTTGATAAAGAGGCTGGGAGACTAACCGACAAGTCAACTGCTGTAGGGTTTCAAGCCTGAGAATGTGACCCTGATTCGGAGCAGAAGCTAGGCATGCAGCCTGTCATCTTACCCCCAGGTATTCCTGGGCACCATTGACAAACTGTGGCTGCTGGCATCTCTGCCATGCGGATCTCTCAGCTACCTTGGATGTCCAGTTCTGAGCCAAACTGGAGTTAATCTCTACCAAGGTCATCCTTTCTCAGCCTCTGTGGTAATACAGTGACCTACTTACAGGAGTTCTGATTAGCTGGATGGGATGGGGGCACTTCAAGCACCCAGAACTCCACCAAAAAGAATTTTTTTTTCATGCCTAACCCCCATCCAGTTTCTTCCCAGTAAAACCAGACAAGCTGAGAGCTGGAGATAAGACCCTGGATTTAGAACCACTTGTCTTTGGAAAGGATCTGAGTTTGCGGGTGCACAAGCGTGGGTATGCACGCACGCACGCACGCAGCCAGAAAGCAGAGGGCTCCACTGTTTGCACCATGGAGTGTTCCCCTGTTTTCAAAGTTCTCATTAGAAGAACCAGGTCAACACTCCTGCCCGGAAGGCCAAAGGAGCAACAAAGTATCACGACGACACTTTCAGCCTACAGAGAAGAGATCCGCCCTCAGAACCTGATTATTAGACGACAAATAATGGTCCCTTGCACCCAGTACCAGGTGGCTCTTCTCATCAAACTCCTTCACCTGTGGGGGAGGGACCGGGAGACTGAGTTTGCTCCAGCTTGGCTCGCTTCCTTCTTGCTCGCCAGAAGCTGGCTTACGCTTGACAGCCAGAGGTCTTGGCAGGGCGAAGCAGGGCAAGCCCCAGCACGACCTGGCCCCCACCCCTGTGTGCAGCCTCTAGCCTGGCACTGACTAGGACAAGTGAGGGAGAGGAGAGTGCTGGGTCTAACTCGGCTCAGGCACCTTTCCATAATCGCAGCCCAGGCTGGATGCTGGTTCACACCTTTAAACTGAGCACTCAGAAGACAGACGCAGGTGGAGCTCTGTGAGGCAGAGGTCAGCATGGAATACAGAGCAAGTTCCAGGCCAGCCAGGGCTGTATAGCAAGATTCTGTCTTACAAGGGCAACTCAAAATTCTCCTCTGTCATAGGCATACTCAACACCCCTGAGAGAATGGTCCAGATTTCCTTTCTATGCCTGTCCTTTGTGTTGTCCCTAGCCTGGATCCGCCTACAAACACATGTTGAGGGGAACACACATTAGAATTTATTTGCACGCCACAAAGACTGCCCCAGGGAAGGACCAGCCACTCAAACACTTGTCCAGTTATTCTAACAAATCATAGTTTTGCTTTGTTTTGTGGTAGGGTCTCCTGACGTAGGCCTATCTGGCCTGAAAGGCTCTTCTGTATGTAGATCAGGCTGGCTTTGAACTCACAGAGATTCACCTGCCTCTGCCTCCCTGTACTGGGATTAAAGTCCTGAGTCACTACGGCCCAACACCTGTTCCAGGTTCTTTTTTTTTTCTGGGGGATGAGGGGAGGGAAGTGGTTTTTCTTAAGACAGGGTTCTCTGTGTTACCCTGGAATTCGCTCTGTAGACCAGGCCGGCCTCGAACTCACAGAGATTCAGCTGCCTCTGCCTCTGGAGTGTTAGGATTAAAGGTGTGCGCCAACACCTCCCGGCTCTGTTCCAGGTTCTTAACACAAGATAATGAACTTTAAAAAAAAAGTCTGTGTTCTAGACAAGGAGTATGAGAATTATCAAGTGTAAATAATGAGACCCATGGGAGATGCTAGTGAGGGAATTACAGCAACAGAAAGTAATGATGGCAGCTCAAAGGGAGGCCCAAAGGGTAGCTCTTAAGAGCTAAGGGACTTCCGTAGCAATTGCACATGAATGTCTCTTTTCACTGTTCATTTGAAAGTCCCTGAGCCTGGCATTAATGGTAGTGGCTTCCCAAAACAAAAGCCCCAAGAAGAACATGAGGGTACCTCAGTCAGGGGTGCTTAGAAATGAATTCTGGGAGAAGGGAGGAGGCTGGAAACCCTTTCTTCCATCTCTCTATCGAGAAGTATTTCCCCTCCCTTTCCACTCCACGACCCCCAGCATCCCACTGTCCTCAGTGCCAGGGCCTTTCTTTCCTACACTTATCTCCCCAGTATTTCCTATCCTCTGTGAGGACACTGCCTTCCTGACATACCCCGGAGAAGCTCTTCATGGTCTCCTCTCAGCATTTGTCAAAACTCTTTCCTTTAGGGACCCCGAAGTCCTGCCCTTGAATCTCTAGAAGTCAAATAGCTCTGCATTTTCGCAGATAAAGCTCTCCATTCCTGCTGGGCCAGTTAATTAGAGTCACTTTTCTAGAACTCTTCATCTTGGGGTTGTTTTCCTAAATTGGCATTAGCCAGCTGATGGATGAAGGATTTGGATAGTCAGTCTGCCATAAACCAGCTCAGAACATCAGAGCCGAACAGACCTACCTCTGAGCTTCATCTTCTATCAGTTTTTCGGCCTTGGACACATTATGCATCTTCTTTGGGCTTCAGGTTTTTACATGCAAGATGAGGAGGATTGTTATCTGCTCTGCAGAGTCTTTTTTTTGTTGTTGTTTTTTGAGACAGGGTTTCTCTGTGGTTTTTGGAGCCTGTCCTGGAACTAGCTCTTGTAGACCAGGCTGGCCTCGAACTCTCAGAGATCCGCCTGCCTCTGCCTCCCGAGTTCTGCAGAGTCTTGTAGAAAATGCTGAGAGGTTCGGAAGAAGCCTGGGTTGGAAAAGGTGGACTACTGGTTGGAGTCTTGGTCGTTTCATCAAGGTATAAAATCGTCTTTACAGAAGTCAGGCACAGCGCCACATGTTTATAATCCCAGCCCTTGGGAAACTAAAGCAGGAGAATGGAGTAGGTGTTTTCTTTTGGGTCACCAACTGGCACCCAAATCATGACGTGGAGACTTACTAGTTATGAATGTGCTGCCTTAGCTTAGGCTTGTCCCACTGGCTCTTATAACTTAACCTGTTCTCTTCATCTATGTTTTACCTTGGGCCTTTTTACCTTTCTTTTATTCTGTATGCCCTACTCTGTGCCCCAGGTGTCTCCTCCCTTTCATTCTCTCCTCTTCTCCCTCAAGCCTAGATTCCTCCTCCTACTTATTCTCTCTGCCCGCCAGCCCCGCCTACCCCTCTACCGCCTAGCTATTGGCCACTCAGTTTTTTATTAGACCAAGCAGGTGCCTTAGGCAGGCAAAGCAAAACAGCAACACATTTTTTTTTTTTTTTTTTTTGGTTTTTCGAGACAGGGTTTCTCTGTGGCTTTGGAGCCTGTCCTGGAACTAGCTCTTGTAGACCAGGCTAGTCTCGAACTCACAGAGATTCACCTGCCTCTGCCTCCCAAGTGCTGGGATTAAAGGCGTGCGCCACCACCACAGCAACACATTTTTATATAATTTAACAAAGGCAGCATAAGTAAATGTGACACATGTTTACATCTTTAAGCAAACAGCATAAACAGATGCTGTACACCCTTGCATAGTTAAAGTAATAATTTACAACATAAACAATGTAACACATCCTTACGTAGCTAAAGTAATAGTCCACAACAGGAAGACAGTGAGTTTGAGGACAGCCTGGGCTACATAGATGTTCCAGGTTAGCCTAGGCTGCACAGTGAGACCCTGTCTCAATAACTGTAGCATTTTTCTGCCAGACAGTCATCCTGGGTTACACACTCCCTCAGGGGAAGAACCTGTCCAAATGGGGTCTGCAGTATGGCTGTCACACCCCATGAGGCTGAAGTTGGCATCTGACAATGTAAAGTAACCATGCACAAACAGCCCAAGAAAAGCCAGACTCCTAGCCGGGCACACACCTTTAATCCCAGGACTCCGGAGGCAGAGGTAGGTGGATCTCCTGAGTTCAATGCCAGTCTGGTCTACAGAGCTAGTTCCAGGACAGCCAGGGCTACAGAGAAACCCTGTCTTGGAAAAAAAAAAAAAAAAAAAGAGAGAGAAAAGCCAGACAGCAGACTCCCTCAGAGACTGGTATGACCCAAAAGAAACCGCATGGTATGTACAAGTACATTTGTAACTGGCAATAAAATCTTGAGAATTTCAAAGTCCACAGGACTTGTTCCTGTACCTCCTGAGGTGCTCCGCCACCTAACTGCGAAAGCAGATGCCTTCTACAAGCATCTTGAGAGACAGAGAGGATAAAGATGCTAAACAGAGACCCGAATTCAGATTGGCTCCTTCACCATAAGACTCTCCCTCAAGGCAGGTGGTGGTGGAGCACACCTTTAACCCCAGCACTTGGGAGGCAGAAGTAGGCAGATCTCTATGAGTTCAAGGCCAACCTGGTCTATAAAGCAATTTCCAGGATGGTCAGGGCTACACAGAGAAACCCTGTCTCAAAAAACAAACCAAAAACCAATAGACTCCCCCTCTCTGTATCGGGTTGTTCCCACGTCATAGTCCCACCACCACCCCAACCCCAGTTAGGAGTCATGTAGGTTCTGACTTGGTATAAATTTATCTCCTGTACTTCAGCCATAAAATCAGTTTAAATAATAGTAATTAAAAAATAAAAACAGCCGGGCGGTGGTGGCGCACGCCTTTAATCCCAGCACTTGGGAGGCAGAGGCAGGCGGATCTCTGTGAGTTCGAGACCAGCCTGGTCTACAAGAGCTAGTTCCAGGACAGGCTCCAAAACCACAGAGAAACCCTGTCTCGAAAAACCAAAAAAAAAAAACCAAAAAAAAAAAACCAGTAACAAAAGGATACTTGCCCAGCATCAATTTCTTGAGCCATTTGGCCACAATAGCTTTGCAAATCTGTATACTGTTCAAACCTGGGGTCTGGCGTGCTAACAGTCACCTTTAGTCCCAGCACTCATGAGGTAGAGGTGGGCAGATCTCTGTGTTTGAGTTCTGCCTGATTGGCACAACATTCTGGGCCTCCAGGCTACACACTCTGTCTCAAAAACAAACAAAGAAGATGAAAGGCGAATATTTCAGGACCCAAGAAATGGTGAGGCTCCCAGAATTCCAGCTGGCGCGGCTCTGTGTTCGTGTTCAGACTGAACTTGGACGCTGGATGATGGGGTTCTCTCCAGCATAGGAGGCAGCCGTCAGCCACACTGCCCTCGTGGAACCATGCTCACCTATTGTGTTCAAACCACGGTGGTGTCATCCTATAATCCATCCAGAGACAGAGTGAAAAGGGAGGAGAGAAGGAAAGGCAGGGAAGAAGGCTCTAGAGACAGGCAGCAGGAGGAACATGAAGCCAGGTGACTAGGGAGCGACTGGAAGACAAAGGGGTGGTGTGAAGGAGCCACCCGATGGCTCCTGAAGTCCTGGACACCCGGGTCCAGCTGGGAAAGACTGTCCTCTGTGTTAAGGACCTCTGTGCCAAGTCCCCAGGCAGTGGACGTGTTAGAGGCACAGATTCAAGGCCTACGATGTGGTCCGGTGTTGCCAGGCTTTGATTCAGAATATGTAGGGCCTCGAAGAGTTCGGCTGTGATGCAGTCATAGAGGAGTTGACAAGTTCTCGAAGACTTCAGGACTCGTGGGAAAGTACCAGAAGGAGCAAGACAGGACATGGGGGAACTGCTGGTTAAGGAGACTACCGTGGTTCAGGCGGTAGGGGGACTAGCCAGCAATCGTAGGACCGCTGGCCCCTGCCGCACTGGAGAGAAAGAAAAACACAAATATCCTCAACACAAGGACTGGGGGGAAGCTCAGCTGATTGGAGAGGGTAAGAACTGCCAGGCTGTACAATGTGGGGCCTTGCAAATGAGTCTGATGTGAGGGTTGAATGACAGAAAGAAAGAAACCAAACTGGATAGGAAGCCTAGTAAGCTGGGAGGGGAAGGTGCTGTTAATTGAGATGCTATCTTTGGGAGGCGTTGTTTGTTCACATAACATCTGTCTCCTCCCTACATAACCTGGAACATTCAGATGTACCAGGGTTTTTTTTGATGTTGTTGTTTTGTTTTATTTTTTTGAAACGGGCTTTCTCTGTGTAGCCCTGGCTGTTCTGGAACTCACTCTGCAGATCAGGCTGGCCTCGGATCTGCCTGCTTCTGCTTCCTGAGTGCTGGGATTAAAGGTGAGCATCACCACCCGGCTGAAGCATCAGTTCTTGTGTGGCTCCAACAAAGTACCACAGAGGCGGTTGTCTTTGGGCCATCGTGGTGGGAAGGGTGTGGCTGACCAGAGACTCATCTTGTATGCCTGGGAAGCAAAGGCAGGATGGCCCCATCATGGCAGTGATGGTCCAACCTACGAATTTTTGTCCTACACCCATACCCCCCCACACACACACAAAGGCCAGGCGTGGTGGTACTTGCCCATATTCCCGACACCAGCCACATAATGACTTTAAGGCAAACATGGGTTATGTGAGACTTTGTCTGAAAACAAAATCAAAGGGACAAAGAAAGGAAGGAGGGAAGGAAAGTGAGTTAGCCATAGGCCCACCCTAAGGGCTAGTGTGATAGGTAATAAGACAGGCTCTAAGGGAGTGTGGCCATGGACACAGAGGTGTGCCCACACCTACAAACTATTGCTACCAGCTCTTTTCTTTCATTTGACCCCACTGTGACACCATTATTTTTGGAACCAAATGCTTGGATTCTAGTTCTCAAATGTGGGTGCTTTATTTTATCAGAGTTCATATTTGCCTTCCATGCTGCGTCACCTTGGAGCTCTGGGGCAAATGGACCCAAACAGAATCTAAAACTAGGAGGAGACTCTCGCTTCTGCATTTTGATTTATTGCCCAGAAACCAAAAGCAAGCTCTGCCGGCTGGTCACCTGGATTCTCCGACATTTCCAGCCTTAGGCTCGTGTCCCTTGTCCATTTTGCTTGGTTTGAAAAAGATGACTGACATAGCCAGTTCAGAAAACAGCAAGCACTTTCGGCTTGAAGGAGGGAAATGAGACAGACACTTACCTCAGGGTGGGCCATGGGGTATTTTGTTCCTGGGGGGGGGGCAGATGGGTGTGGGTGGGTCCTGGGTATTGAATATAGGGTCTTCAGTGTGCTAGGCACATGCTCTATCAATGACTCTCTCTCTCTCTTTCTCTCTTTCTCTTGTCTTTCCCTTACTTCTTTCTATGTCCGTGGAGTATTTTGTTCCTGTGTGTGCGGGGGCAGATGGGTGTTGGTGGGTCCTGGGTATTGAATATAAGGTCTTAGGTGTGCTAGGCACATGCTCTACCAATGAGACTCTCTCTCTCTCTCTCTCTCTCTCTCTCTCTCTCTGTCTGTCTCTCTCTGTCTCTCTCTCTCTGTCTTCCTTTTCCAGTTCTCCCTACCTTCTCTCCTCCTTTCCTCTGTCTCTTTTGTTTTTGACAGTCTCTATGATGTAGCTCTGAGTGTCTTGGAACTCTCTATGTAGACCAGGCTGGCCTCCAACTCCCAGAGATCTACTGGGATTAAAAGCATGTGCCACCTACCCCCAGGCTTCTCCCCTTTCTTTTCCTCCTCTTTTACCCCAAACCATCCCAGATACAGTTTGGGGAGTCAGTACTGGGAATTCTGGGGATCAAATTCAGGTCATCGGGCTTGTACAGCTAGGACTTTTATCTTCTAAACTATCTCACTGGCCCTATTTTTGGGGTGAGGGTGGGGGTTGGTTTTTAGGACAGGATTTCTCTACATAATAATCCTGGGTGTCCTGGAACTTGCTCTGTAGACCAGGCTGGCCTTGAACTCACAGAGATCCAGCTGTCTCTGTCTCCCAAGTGCTTGGGTTAAAGGCGTGTGCCACCACTGCTGGGCTCCCTGTTTTTAATCACTATAGAAACTCACCCTTGAATTTCTTCTTGGATTTGAACTTCATTTTGCCAAATAGGATTTTATATATATTTATCCCAAGGAAGAAAAACGTTGGTAAAAATCCGAGGTGGGGACCATGTACTTCTGTGACGACGACTAAACCGATGAATGAATGGTTGGCTGACCTTAAATGCAACAGTGATGCTCAACCAAGAACTCCAAGATGCTGCTGAGTGCGAAATGACGCAACTGCTAGAAACGCAAGTTTCTTATACACTTAAAATCCCCCGCACAAGATCTTGTGGTCGCATTCCTAGGAAGTCACCAAAGAGAACTGTTAAAAAATTATGGGGCTTGGGCTGGAGAGATGGCTCAGTGGTTAAGAGCATTGCCTGCTCTTCCAAAGGTCCCGAGTTCAATTCCCAGCAACCACATGGTGGCTCACAACCATCTGTAATGAGGTCTGGCCTGCAGACATACACACAGACAGAATATTGTATACATAATAAATAAATAAATATTTTAAAAAAAGTATGGGGCTGGAAAGGTGGCTCAGTGGTTAAGAGCACTGGCTGCTCTTCCAGAAGTTCTGAGTTTAATTCCAGCACCCACATGGTGGCTACAACCATCTATATAATAGGATCTGATGACTCTGGCATGCTGAACACACAACATAAATAAATTTTTAATTTTTTAAAAAATTATATTTATACACAGACACACACATTTACACAAACCAGTTTGCAAATGTTCTCAGAATTTTTTCATAGCAGTTGAAAACTACACAAATGTCCATTGACGGTGGGTCCACAGGGGTATATCCATACAATGGAATGCTGTTCAGCAATAAAAGCCGGGTGGTGGTGGCACAAGCCTTTAATCCCAGCACTTGGGAGGCGGTGGCAGGCTATATATAGAATTAGGCATGGTGGCTCATGTCTGTAATCTCAACATTCAGGATGCTGAAGCAGGACGATCACCCTAAATCCAAGGACAGGTAGGGCTATATAATGAGTCCCATGCTAGCCTGGACTATAGTGTGAAACCCTGTCTCTAAACAAAACAAACAAAGACAGCTACATTTGGGGCTGTGCGTATAGCTCAGTCGGACAGCTTTGGTTTAGATGCTCAAAGTCCTGGGTTCAAACTCCAGCACTTCGGAGGCTGCAGGAGTAGGGTGGTACAGAATTACTGAAAAAGCAAACAGGCAAGAAGAGAAAACGGTGCTGTCAGGAGTGGGCCGCACGAGGAGAGCGGGACAGCCCCAGGTCGTTCCTCAAAGTGGCTGTTTGCAGGCGGCATTGTTTATGTTGCTTTTTAAAATTATTTTTGAGGCAAGTTCTCTCAGTGGTCTGGGGCTCCATGACTCAGAGGATCTGATTGGTCAGAGAGACCCAGGAAACCACCTAGCTCCACCTCTCCCCCTGCCCCCACCCACAGTGGGATTATATGTGTGTGCCCCAAACCCCATTTTTTTTAATGTGGTTTGATAGAAATCAAACTCAAGTTTATGCTGCAAGCTCTTCCCCACTGAGCCTCTCCCTAGCCTCAACAGAACTTACTTTGTTGTTTGAAACAGGATCTCATGTAGCCCAGGCCGGCCTCAAATTCTAGGTAGCTAAGGATGACCCTGAATTTCTGATGATCCTGCCTCCACCTCCCTAATGCTGGAATTACAAGTGCCTGATTTAGGCATGTCTGGGAACTAAGCCCTTGGGTGACGGGAAGTCTATGCCTCTGCCCCCTTAGGAGCTATAGAGGGGACAGGCAAATACTGCTTACTTGATAAGGGCGATACCTGAGACCCCAGCTAAGAGCTTCAGGGACTCATTGGAAGAGGGGCTGCAGAGCAAGGACCCTGGGAGAGAATTCTGCAACTCTTTACTTCTGCGGGAAATGGATGGAGGGCAGGCAGAAGCCAGGACCTGCATTTAGGCAGAGCCTCTGCCACCAAGTTACGGCCTCAGCTTACAACAGATGCCTTCTAGTCCAGACGGTAAACTCTGTGGCAATGCGGACCTCTCATTCACTGGGAAAGTGAAAAAGGCACGGCCTTTGTTAAAGAAACATTTCCACGGGGAAAACTGGGGCTTTCACCCTTTTTCTGTGGTTTCTGGGGGTGACACACCTGCACCCCAACCTCGGCTATGACAGTGTTAGAAGAGGGGTGTACCCGCATAGGACTGCTCTCCTGGTGTGGACAGAGACCGCGTTCTATGCCAGACTTACCGAGAAAACGGAGGTTCCTAGTTTTTTAAAAAAAATTAAACACATATTTTTATAGAATAATTAGTTGTATGTATGTGTATATGCTTGCATGCGTTTTTGTGGTTGTCAGCTCCCATGCCAATTTGATGCTTAGAAGGAACCCGGGTTCTCAGCAAGAGCAGAAAGTATTCTTAATCGCTAAGCCATCTTTCCACCCCCAGTTCTTAGTCTCAATATTTTTTTATTTAACAAATGAACTCAGAAGGAAGTTCAAGGACAATTTTAATGGAGTTTAAGAGAGAAATCTAGAATGGATTACTTGAAAAATCCCAGTAGCTACCATGAAGAGAGATGGAGAAAAAACCTTGCCTTTTCAGTGACCAATGGGACAGAAGTAGAGATGATTCACTAAGAAAGGGTGAAACACTCCAGGGGGCTTAGGAGGGAATCCAAAGCATCCAGCCAGGGTTTTGGTCGATTGTAGGTGTCATCCTCTCGGGTGGGCCTGTATTTCTCTCTGTTTCCCACCAGGTTCTCTTTCTTAGATGATGCCAGAGAAAAGATGGGCTTCTGCCTTCACACGTCCACCCCAGCCTGTCACACGTCCATTCAACACACTTTCTGTCAGTTCCCACTCCTGTCGCATCAGTACCACCAAAATAGAAAAAAATAGTAAAGTGACAAACTTGTTTAGGAAGTGATACCAAAAAGGAAGAGAGAGAGAGAGAGAGAGAGAGAGAGAGAGAGAGAGAGAGAGAGAGCACCTCCATTATATTACTCATACTTCTCTTTGTGTGGTTGCAGGATTGCTTTTTTCCATTTTAATGAACACACATCCAGATTTGCCCTCACCACTGCCTAAGCAGTGAGCTTCAGGTTGAAGGTTCCAGATATGCCTAAGTTCTAGTATGTCTCCCTTGACGTGGCCTTCACAACTGTTCGAGTCAATTGAACCTCGGGGGGTAACTGACCCATCCATGTACAGAAGCTGGAAATCTAAGTGCGGGCATTTGTCCCAGGATCCCCAAAACATGGGTAGGAGAGAGCTTCAACACAGCATAGGGTTTTATTTTTTCTTTCAGTTTTTTCCTTTTTTTGGTTTTTCGAGACAGGGTTTCTCTGTAGCTTTGGTTCCTGTCCTGGAACTAGCTCTTGTAGACCAGGCTGGCCTCGAACTCACAGAGATCCGCCTGCCTCTGCCTCCCGAGTGCTGGGATTAAAGGCGTGCGCCACCACCGCCCGGCTTTCTTTCAGTTTTTTGAGACAGGGTTTCTCTGTAGCTTTTGGAGCCTGTCCTGGAACTAGCTCTTGTAGACCAGGCTGGCCTTGAACTCACAGAGATCAACCTACCTCTGCCTCCCAAGTGCTGGGATTAAAGGTGTGCTCAGCAAAGGTTCTTCAGTCTTGGATGTACCACACCCTTTAAGGCAAGCCTCCCTCAAGCTAAACATGATGTCACCAGTGCAAGAGGAAGTGTCCAAAGCTCTGGACACAGTTGGCCTGCACTAGTCACCTGGGAGGCAGCTCTTTCCAGGATGACTCTCCAACCCCTTTGTTAAACAGAAACTCCCTCAGGTCCTTCCAGAAGGTCAGTGGTTCCTCTCCTGCTGCAGTTTTCGCTCTCAGATGGCTGACATTCTCCTTGGTAAACAATTTCTTTTATAATATCATTGAGATCTAAAACAAAATGAAATTGGAACATTGGCTGCGTCTTGTTGCCATGGTAACGACATCAAGCCTGAGAGCCTCCAGGAGATGTGGGTGCTGGGAGACCTCCTCCCAACTGTGGGGCAGTAAAGGATTGGGCCCTGGCCAAGGTTAAACAGGTTTGCCATTCGATTAGCAGCAGTTTAGGGCATACATACATCACATTCAAGACAGAGCTGTGCCACCAGCAGCAGCACAATCCAGACTATGGTTTCAGTGTCTGTAGGGGGCTGGATTGGTACAGAATGTTGGAGACTGCGGACCACCAGACCCCGAATTTCTTGTAAACAACCTGTTTTCCTCTGCTCTGAGCACGAGACCCTGAAGGCAGGCTGAAAGATCCCCAGAGCTGGGGTGTGGCCAGAGCCCTATATAAGCTGCCCCTGAGCACAATAAAGGGGACATTCTTGGCATTTTTGTCTCAAGGATGTCCCCGTCTGTCTGTCTGTCTCTGTGTGTATATTTTTAAATTTTCAGCCTAGTTCCTGTAGTGTGTAGCGAGTATGATGCAGAACAGAACCGGTGTAGTTTTACAAGTGGAGGCCCCAGCGAGATCACCCTTGGGAATGGTGAGGGTGGATTAAGATGAGTATGTGTGTTATGTGTGTTTGAGTAAGTCTTAAAGAGACGGAGCACAGACAGATTATAAGCCACGAAAGTATAGGATGTGCACAGAGAATTTGGATTATGTATATTGTGTTTTGGTTTTTTTTTTTTGGACTGGAGAAAGACATTTGATTCCAGGAACTGCAAAAAAAGGTATTTTGACTTTAAACTACGGGTCTAAGGATATGTTGCTTTGGGAAAGAGGTTCTGTTTGTTTCCACAGAGCATGATGACCTGTGGATTTCTTCTAACTGGTGTGGTTTTGTGGACCAAGAGCCCCTGAAATGTCACTGTGAATACCCCCAGAGAGCAGGAAGTAGTCTGGAGAGAGAACTATGCCCAAATTCCCTAAATGATTGTTTAACCAGGGCTCAGGAGCCTGTTTGCCACTGTGGGCCTGAGGAGTAGTTTGCAGGCTAATAAGAAACCAAAATTACCCAAGAAATTCCTTAATCAAGGCCATAAACAAAGCCTTTCTGATTCTTTAGCATGGCTTCTGTGTTTATATGGCTTCACTCTGGCCCAGCGGGGGAACCAGGAGAGGCTGGAGGACAGGATTCCGACAGAAGTAAAATGAGCCAATGTTGGTTTACTGAAGACCACAAAGGTAGTGCCCATGAAAATCAAGGATGGACTTTCTGATCCCCTCTCCTCCATCTTCTCTAATGTAGTTTGTTCTGTTTTAACGGTGCTCAGAGTAGAACCCAGGGCCTTGTGTATGCTAGGTAAGCACACGACTGCTGAGTCACCCCCAGCCTGCCTTCTTTTGTACACGCTCTCTATGTGTGCCAGATACTACATGGAGTTACTTACTATATTTGACTTTTTTTTTTTTTTTTGAGACAGGGTTTCTCTGTGTAACAGCTCTGGCTGTCCTGGAACTAGCTCTTGTAGACCAGGCTGTCCTCGAACTCAAGAGATTCGCCTGCCTCTGCCTCCCGAGCACTGGGTGTATTTGACTTAATAACTTGGGTTGCTGCTGGCATCTCTGAGACCCGGAGAGAAATCAGTTAAGTAACTTCTCAGAGATGAACGTCTATGCATGAAGTCAGGTGATGTCAGGCTGTACCTGACATAGGGTTGTACATCCTCCTCGGAACTCAAGAGCCAGAGTTCCTATTGACTCTGGAGATTGTGTGTGTATGCTTTGTTTTTGTTTGTTTCCTGTTAATGTAGTTTAGGCTGGCCACAAAGTTGCTGTGTGGCCCGGCATGGCCTTGGCTCTGATCTGGCCTCTACTTTCCAGGTGCTGGGATTACAAGCAGCCACCACTATATCCAGTTTGATTCTGAGTTCATGAACTCGAGATAAATCATTAACACTATTTTAATCCCCCCTCAAAACACTTAATTGTTCTGGCATGGATTTCCAATAATTTGTTAAGAGCCTTCAGAATATTCTGGCTGTTCTATTAAAATGATTCTCATTATCACTTGGAAATTAGAAATCTCTTCATGTGACATATGACATTTAATCTGAAAAATTAGTCTCAAGAAAAAAAAATCTCAGTATATAGCCCATGCTGCTCTTCAATGTTCAGCCTCTTGCCTCTGCCTTCTCCTGCTGGGATTAAGGGGTGCAGCACCAAGCCTGCTGTTTACTGATCTTTTCCTGGGCAGAGCAAACATCTACCCACCCCCCATCCTCCCCACAGAGTTCCAAAGATAGACCAAAGTAGTCCATTACGCCAAGATCCAATTTTGGGAACCAATAACTTTGCTGGGCTTACTTACAGAAGCATGAGTGAGGAGGTACTTATAGGCCTGTGGGTGACCCCCAAATAACCACATCATTGAAGTCTCTCCACCAGTCACTGCAGAGATGATATCATACATCTGCTTCACCTTCCTGCCCCTGAGACCAGACAGTACTGCAGACGGCTGGAAGGGATCTGCAGGAAGGCACGGCTGGGATTGCTGGTGAGGGTCGCATGACCTTCCTCACTCACTGCCTTCTGGAAGGGCGTCCAATAGATCCAATCACATCACAAGGGCACCTGGAAGCAGTCACAGCTGCTTTGATGGGCATGGCTGTTATACTCTGAGTCAGCCCCTAGCCTTGTTCACAGGCTGGCAGAGAACTCACACAGATCCGCCCGCCTCATCCTCCCTAGAGCTGGGATTAAAGGTGTGTGCCATCACCACTGCCTGGCTCTTTTTATTTTGTTGACAGACTCATGTGTCCTAGGCAGGCCTCAAATTCAACTTGTCTCCAAGAAAGACTTAAGACTTGTCATTCTCCAGCATGGTGTGCAGTGCTGGGGACCAAACTCTGGGGCTCCTGCTTGCTGGTCATAATCTTTGCTGGGCTGTATTCCTAGCCCTGAGACTTAGAAATTTTAAATAATGTTAAACCATTTTCTGTGCTTAATGATAAACCCTTTTAAAAAGATCTATTTACCTATTATTTATTATGTATACAGCATTCTGCCCGCATGTAACCCTGCAGGCCACAACAGGCACCAGATCTCATTATAGATGGTTATGAGCCACCATGTAGTTGCTGGGAATTGAACTCAGGACCTCTGGAAGAGCCACAGGTGCTCTTAATTGCTGAGCCATCTCTTCAGCCCGGTAAACCCTTTTTTTTATTTGCCAAAGATTAAGGGAGCAGAGAATGGGAGAGAGAATACCATGACATCTGGATGTGTGTTTAGCTTGTCAAAAAGGGTCCTATACAGAGACGCCAGAGAGGCTGGTGCTACAAAAGAATTTTTTTTTCATAAGTTGATTTGTATTTTTTGTTTTGTTTGACACAAGATCTCTCTATAAAAACCCTGGGCTGTCCTGGGACTCCCTCTGTAGACCAGGCTGGCCTCAAACTCAGACATCTGCCTGCCTCTGTCTCCCATGTGCTGGGATTAAAGGTGTGTGCCACCACTGTGTGGCCTTAGGCACTATATGTATTTTCAAAAGCATCTCACATGGTTGACCAGGCAGGTCTCAGTCAAATCCTCCCAGCCCAGTCTCCCCAGGGCCAAGGTCACAGCATCAATCACCAAGCCCACAAAATCCTAGTTTTGCCTTGGGGATTCATTTAAGGGTCTCAGAGCCTTGGTTTCCTCACCTTTAAATGGAAGAATTAGTGTGAAAGCAATGGTGTGGAGAGCAAGGGACCGACTAGATTGTGCCTCAGACAAGCCACAGCAAATTTAAGGCTGGAGGGGAAGGGGAGCTGGGCCTTTGATCTCCAGTACATGTGTCCTAGGATAGCTAAGCTTACATAGTGAGACCCTGTCTGAAAATAAAACAGGGGCTAGAGAGATGGCTCAGTGGTTCAGAGCACTTGGTCTTGCAGAGGACCTGGGTTCAGTTCCCAGGATCCACATGGTGGCTCACACATCCCTAAGCCCAGTTAAAAGGGTCCAAAGGGCATAAAGACATGCATGCTAGCAACACATTTATTCACATAAAGTACAAAAAAATCAAAGAATAAAAACCCAGCTTGAAACAGTATAGGGGAAAACCCAAGAGTCGTGAAGTCAGATGTTCTGCTTCCTGACCCATCCCTTGTAACTGGCATTTGTCACTGCTTTCCTGTAGGTGCTGAGAACTCGGGGGATGTAAGGAAGAGCCTGAGCGTAAAGACCCTGCTCCAGGTTCTGCAAGCCAAGCACCAGGAGTCACACAGGTCAGGCACTCTGTACTCTCCCCTTGCTGGTCACTGTAGGCGGCGGAATTAGAACAAGGGCCCAGGATGACTGGCCTGGGACTGGCCGTCCGCTGCGTGTGTTTTTTTTCTCCTCTCTGTCCACTAAAGGCGAACCAGAGAGAGATGATAATGGGAAGTCTACTGAAGCAAACAGGTCACAGGAAGGAGACCATGCTCGGCGACAAATAAAAGACAGCTGCAGCTGGGCCCGGAGAAGACAGCTGGACATGCGTGGGACGCAAGCTCGGGGCTTTGTTTTACACACACACACACACACACACACTTTTCTCGGTGTGTGGCCCGGGCTGTCTCGGAACTTGCTCTGTAAACCAGGTTGCCTCAAACTCAGAAAGGCCAGCCTCTGCTTCCTGAGTGTTGGAACTAAAGGGGTGTGCCACCATGCCTCTGAAGAAGCTTAAAATACAGAGCATGGGTGGGGATCTAGCTTGGTAGAGTCCCTGCCTAGCCTTGCACGCATGAAGCCTTGGCTTTAAATGTAGAGTAAGACAAGCACTGGCACACGTAAGTGTATGTAGGTACTTACAAGCGACTGGTTATTCAAGACTGTGTGCTTGGAAAACATACACGGCTGACTTATCACAGAGACAGAATTCTCAGGTTTGTAATCTCAATTTAATACCTGAGCAAGATTTGATTAAGCCAGACGGTGGTGGCACATGCCTTCAATCCCAGCACTCGGGAGGCAGGGGCAGGCAGATCTCTGTGAGTTTGAGGCCAGCCTGGTCTACAGAGCTAGTTCCAGGACAGGTAAGGGCTGTTACACAGAGAGACCTGGTCTTGGAAAAAAATATTTTTTTATTATTTTTTTCACGTATTGAGATTGGATACTTATCTTCCATTGTTAACCCCCCCCCTCCCCAACCCGCACCTTTAACGCAATCTTCCATCTAAAGACAATGTCAACAGAAAAGCTTTCGGAAGGTGGATCATGGCACAGATAACTGGAGAAAGCTCATTCTGCACTTCTGATAGCTAAAGCCAGCTGAAAGGAGATGAACAGGAGACCTGAGATTCGCTCATGAACAGGCTTGCTGTCCTTAAAGAAATGTCCTTTACGGACTCAGCTAACAGGCCTGTGACCAGTGACAGACAGACGACCCAGCAGTGTATGCGTTAAATGTCAAGATAATACACATTGTGTCAATGAAAACAGATGCCTTCGGCCCCGGAATTAATATTTGAAAACTTTATTTTCTCAAATGAGCACCAACACAGATTGGAAATGACAAACAATACAACTTCTCACTAATACTGAGTCATTATGTACAGATACCGAAAAGAGGTGAAGACGCATCACTCAAAAAACAATCGCCTTTGTTATTGGAGCAAAGTGACCTGCGGGGGGGAAAAATGCCACCGAAGACAACCGAAAATGAGAAACAAACACAATTTGAAATCCAACAATATAGTTTGTAAACACAGACAGACAAACCTGTGGTACACAAGTCTCTGCGGGCTGGGAAGAGGGGACTGATTCTGCCTTCACCAAAACACTGTAAAACACCGGGCAGAGCTAACCTTGTAGAGACAATAACGTCTTTCTAGGCTTTATCTTTGATTCTGGTACATTTCATGACTGTATAGTAATTTTAGAAATCAATCACGATTTTAAAAACAACCTTTCCCCCTCACAGAACTAGAATGTATTTTCCATTGAGGCAGATTTTTTAAAATATAAAAGTGATGTTCAAAATTTGATTTGCCAGCCTCTGCCTGAACCTGAAGCAATCGGACCTTCAAAAAAAAAAAAAAAAAAAGAAAGAAAAAGAAAAGGAAAGCTACCGTGTTATCAATGTCCTTTTAGCCTGAACCAGTTAACATTTAATATGACCTGGCTTCTAGAACAACCAGAGCCCTCGGATGTGTGACTGATCTGTCCACATCTCAGAAGCATGGACCTGACTTTGATTTCATCTTACAGGTTTGATTTGCCAGCTTTAGAAGCAGAACACAGAGCACACTCCAGCTCAGGGAGAGAAATCCTGCTCCATGCTGTTGGTCCACTCAGACAGGGAAACCAGAGAGGGAAACTCTACGTGCCCAAGGTGTAAACTGTAATTCATATAGTGTCCTCAGTAGAAAAGGAAGCGCGCGCGCGCGCACACACACACACACACACACACGCACACACGATTCCAATTTCTCAGAAGTTCTCCCAACTACAGCAATTACTTATAAGTTGTTACTACTGAAACTTGTTTCTTTTCTAGCCAAGACAGGGTAAGAAAGTATCATTTCACAACCTGGTAATTTACTACAGTCTGTTCCACTGGGGAAAACGCAAACACAAAAATGCAAAAAAATGTTTTAAAGCCTCAATCCAAGTTAAAGTGACAGATCTTTAAAAAAAAAAAATCTTGGTGATTACTCTTTCCCTTAAAATGTACTTCAAGAAACACAGAGGAAGCCATAGAACTGAAAACAACGTGCTCCCAGGGATCTGAGAATACAGCACCAAATATATTATTTAAAAAATTAAATATTATTTACAAAAGTATATTTCACAAGAGACTTGAAAACCTTATTATAAAGGGGACACCGCTTTAGTACACACTAATCTACCAGCAAAGATTTACTTATCTACATGATCTGACGGTCTAGGTGCTGGAGCGGGACTACTCAGCCAGGCCCAGCCGAGAACCCGTGGGCATCAAGCTTGGCTACCCTTGTCTCATGCTCATTCACCCATTAGCAGCCTAGGGAAACATGGGGGAGGGGGTGAACGTACTCCAGGGTGGCCACGGCCGTTACCTTTCGGTGGCATGGGGAGACGGAATGGGAGCTGGTCAACCAGTCTTCAGTTCAAAACGAAGGCAGCTGTGGGCTGAGGTACAGAACTTGAGGCCCCTCCCTTTCTTTGCTGTTCACCCACCCCTGCCCAAGGTCACCCAATCAACTCCAATTCCCTGAACCTATGTGGGGTGAATGGATGAGGTCTTTGGTTATGCTGAGTCAAAAATTTGGTGAGGAAAATAAAGAAACTGACCGAGGCTTGGAGCACACTTGTCTCCCTTGCTCAGCTGTGGACTCTAATACTGCTAAGTGTTAGGTAGACACGCCACGGATGGAGCGAGGGTCACACTGCTAAGTGTTGGGCAGACAAGCCGCGGATGGAGCGAGGGTCACACTGCTAAGTGTTGGGCAGACAAGCCGCGGATGGAGCGAGGGTCACACTGCTAAGTGTTGGGCAGACGCCGCGGATGGAGCGAGGGTCACACTGCTAAGTGTTAGGTAGACACGCCACGGATGGAGCGAGGGTCACACTGCTAAGTGTTAGGTAGACACGCCACGGATGGAGCGAGGGTCACACTGCTAAGTGTTGGGCAGACGCCACGGATGGAGCGAGGGTCACACTGCTAAGTGTTAGGCAGACAAGCCGCGGATGGAGCGAGGGTCACACTGCTAAGTGTTAGGCAGACAAGCCGCGGATGGAGCGAGGGTCACACTGCTAAGTGTTGGGCAGACAAGCCGCGGATGGAGCGAGGGTCACACTGCTAAGTGTTGGGCAGACGCGCCGCGGATGGAGCGAGGGTCACACTGCTAAGTGTTGGGCAGACGCGCCGCGGACGGAGCGAGGGTCACACTGCTAAGTGTTGGGCAGACAAGCCGCGGACGGAGCGAGGGTCACACTGCTAAGTGTTGGGCAGACAAGCCGCGGACGGAGCGAGGGTCACACTGCTAAGTGTTGGGCAGACAAGCCGCGGATGGAGCGAGGGTCACACTGCTAAGTGTTGGGCAGACGCCGCGGACGGAGCGAGGGTCACACTGCTAAGTGTTGGGCAGACGCCGCGGACGGAGCGAGGGTCACACTGCTAAGTGTTGGGCAGACGCCGCGGACGGAGCGAGGGTTTAAGAAGCACTTCTGGTGTCACTACCACAAAGAGAAGCCTAATGGGCTTTGGTCCCACCCCCAAAGTAGCTATGGAAAAACCGACCTGCTACTCCCCTTCGGCACCAAATATGGTGCCAGACACCCACTGGATGCTCGTCAGACAGCAGTTCAAGAAAAATCCAGAACCAGGCTCCTACTGGAGCTTGCTCTGTTCCAAGATGATCAAGGACCCCACCAAGGAAAAACAGTGGCACACTGGTCTCCTTCTCTGACCCTTGAGAATGGCAGGGCATCACATATCCAAGTTCTACGCCTCACTAATTTTAGTTTTAAAGAAAAACTATCCATCTAGGTTTAACCCCCACCCTCCATTAAAAAAAAAGAAAAAGGACTTTAGTAGAGCTGGGATATTCCCTGAGCAAAGGGTGTGTGTAATCAAATCCTTACATGAAGGCCACTTCCCTCGGGCAGGATTGGGGGGTGGATGCGACAAGGCATGACTCTGGAGACAGTTTTGGAATGTGAAAGTGGAAAAATGTGTGTCACTGAGAACTTGAGCCTGGGAGCCACCGAGTGGTTTTCAGGAAGCAAAACTTAGTCCTTCTGAGGCTCAGTCTGTCCTGCAGTCCATGGTGGTGGTGGGGGATGGGAGGTGGAGCTAATGTTCCAAGGCTCTGGAAAAGGAGACTTGAGGAATAAAATCCTGTTTCTAGGAATCCTTATGTCCCACAAGAGGAGCGATCTGCTGTTAAACAGGCCTGACCTGCTCTCTGCCACCTTGCCATCACCACCAGCAGGGCAGGGCCAAGTCCCAGATCAGGACATGGGGGACAAAGCCAGGGAACCACAGCTCTCCTGCTGGGAAATTAGTTCTGTTGAAGATGAGATTTGAAAATGCCCTGGGTCAGATGCTTTAGTCTGAGTTAACCAGTTTTACAGATTCTTATTCCTATGAACTCTTTTATTAGGCTTTTTTTTTAAAGAAGTGCATTTTCCTGTAGGACCAGCCTAGTTGGAGAACAATGTTGAGAATTACCTACTATGTGTGTATTTTAACATTATTTTCTGCCTACGAAATGAAATTAATTCAAATGAGTTTCAGCCATGTGCCATGTCATAGCTGAACTGCTGTAAAACATTCAGTGTTGACTCAATGTGCTAAGTTCCTTATTGTCTCGAGACTTACAGGGAATTTTCCCCCATTGCTAATGTAAAGCTTGGGTGGGGTGATGGGTGAGGGGGCCACAGTGAACCTCTGATTCCTCCCCACTGCAGGACCACACTGTCAAAAGATTACTCTCCCCACATAAGACATTCGGGTCTAAAACAACAGAGGCATGAGGGGGATGCAATATCTTGAATCTTTGCTTCCTAGGTTATGATGGAACTGGAGAAAAAAAGCAAACCAGAAACACTATGCACAGAGAATTGCTAATCCCATGGAAGCTACTGCACACTGAGGAAGGATGTGCCAAGCCCGGACTGGCTTGAATCTAAACTGTTCCTCCCCGAACCTCTCCTCATTGCATTGCAGCCACAGAACTGCTGACTAGTTACCAATTCTTACTTTTCCTGCTCGTTATCAGGAGTTCCCAGGCTGCGACCCGTGCTCCCTGGCTTCCCTCCACTATGGATTTCAGGATGCTGCTGGCTAAATGGAATATTTGCATCTTGCATCTCTCCCTTCACTGAAAGAGTGAAAGAAACCAAGGTGATTTCCCACGGGTGGGGTGGGGTACGGGAGGCAGAGTCACTAAAACCCATTTGGGCTTTACCTACCCCCCACCCACCCTAGGAGGACATTCTGCGGCCCAGAATGCCAGGGTCTTGCCCTGTCAGCAAGAATCAGGGCCATTTCTTGTGCTAATCTGCTATTCTGGCACATTTGATGTTAGGACAGAAGTTTGTTGTCAGAGAGAACATAGCCATGAGGTATTTTTTTTTCTCTTTGTCCTTTAGAAAGAGTCAATTATTTCAAGCCAGGTCCCCAAGAGTAGCACGGCTTTGCTCTACCTCTACCCTCCTGCCCCTTCCCCAACCCCAGGACTCTGGGGTTCATCTTTGCTCTTCCTCGTGCCCAGGTGCCACTGCTCTGACAAGAGACAGCTCTCATATGGGCTGGGGGCCCCTGTTCAAGGTGGATGCCCCCACATGGCCCCACACGGCCAAGGATCTGTTCTGTTTGTCATTTTGTTTTCAGCCAACACTGGAACAGAGAAGCCAAGATCAACTCACAAACAGATACAAAGCAAAGAGACAGAGAGACAGCGATTCAGAGGCCAGTCACCGAAAAAGATGGCGTCAGGGTAGGAGTATGCCCCCTGATGGCAAGGCCCCTAAATGGATGGAACCAAGTGTTCAGTCACTCTCTCACGCTTGGGTAGAATGTTCGACTGGATGGCATTCATGTGGATGCTGGACCGGATGGACGCTGTCACGTCAGTCCCAACCATTGTCCTTGATCATGTGTGCTAGTTCGATGATGTATTTGCCTTCTTTATATTTCTGACTGCTTTCAAAAGCATGTTCCTATAAAACAGAGGAAGAGAAAGAACACTGAGTGATCAAAGGCAAACAGGTCACCGCTGAGGCGCAGAAGCAGGGATGTTGCTGATGAGAGGCACCAGGACAGCAGAAGTCAGGTCTACTGAAGATGTTAGCACACAAGCATTCTGAGTTCCTCAGTATCGTGACAGAATTTCTTTTAAACCTCTGCTTCAATGCCACCATCTTGGTAAGTTCTTTCATCTGACATGCCTTTGCCTGCTATGCCACCGTCTTCCCAGCTTCTTCCCTTATCTCTATCCATAGTACTTCATATTTCCCAATGCACACAACACACTCCCGTTCAGTTTCTATTGCCTGTTATGCAAATGTTAAGGAATGCAGAGATGTTCATGATTTTTTTTAAAGGATTTTATCTATTATGTACACAGTGTTCTACTTGCATGTATGTCTGTATACCAGGACACCAGATCTCATTATAGACAGTAGTGAACCACTATGTGGGTTCTAGGAATTGAACGCAGGACCTCTGGAAGAGCAACCAGTGTTCTTGACCTCTGAGCCCTTTCTCCAGCCCCAAGATGTTCATGTTTTCTGCACACTAGAAGATTAAACGCCAGCTAATAGGCTTCAGTGAATCAATGAAGTGCAGTTGTTGGATCTGAAAGTCAATTTGGAAGCTGAGTTGAGGACAAGGAGTTGTCTTCACGTGGAAGGCAGGAAAGACTAGAGTTGGCTTCATGTGAAGATCGTAAAAACAAAACCAGGATTGGCAAGACTGAACATCTCTGATCCCAGCACTTGGGAGGCAGAGGCAGGTAGATCTTTGGAGTTTGAGGCCAGTCTGGTCTATATATCAAATTTTAGGACAGTCAGAAGCATGTAATAGACAAATCCTGTCTCAGAATCTAAAAAACAAAAACAAAGCCTGCAATCCCAGCTCTTGGGCGTCAGAGGCAGAGCAGCTCTCTGTGAGTTCCAGGCCAGGTAGGCACAGACACACACACACACACACACACACACACACACACACGCACGCACGCGCGCGCACTCCTGAGCTCCTTAGGTACCCATATTTCTAAAGCTTACTAGAGGTCTGCCCTAAAGATGTATCTAAAGTTTGTATATTATTTCCACTAGTTTCTAGGAACACAGGGAAGCTTGGTTATAATCTTTTTTAAATGAAGGTCTAAAAAAATGATATTTTTATTTTATGTGCATTGGTATTTTGCTGGAGTTATAAGCAGTGGTGAGCTGTCATCTGGGATCTGCAAGAGCAGCTTTTAACCGCTGAGCCATCCCTCCAGCCTTGGTTATATCCTAAAATGTACTTGTTCGGCTTAGGTGGGATAGCAAGACTAACAAGTATTATGAGGCCAGCCCGGTCCTGTTTCCTTTTCTTGTTGTTTCCACCTTAGATGAATCGAGTGTGTGTGGCTCTTTCACTGCTGTGCTCCAAGGTGATGATAGAGGCTAGTACAGAACCTGTCCCCACCCTATCCCATCACGGCCCCACCATCTTGCCTGGGTGTAGGATCAAGGACTGAGAACACTGGTCCCTGGAGCCGTAACTCCGGAAATGATTGCGGTACAGGGCAGTGGAAATTGTCTCTTCTGGCCGGGCGGTGGTGGCGCACGCCTTTAATCCCAGCACTCGGGA
Source organism: Chionomys nivalis (assembly GCF_950005125.1). Classification (NCBI taxonomy): domain Eukaryota; kingdom Metazoa; phylum Chordata; class Mammalia; order Rodentia; family Cricetidae; genus Chionomys; species Chionomys nivalis. Next base: position 67,604,450 of record NC_080092.1, read on the forward strand.
GGCAGAGGCAGGAGGATCTCTGGGAGTTCGAGGCCAGCCTGGTCTACAAGAGCTAGTTCCAGAACAGGAACCAAAAAGCTATGGAGAAACCCTGTCTCGAAAAAAAAAAAAAAAAAAAAAAAAAACCTGTCAGTGTTTCAGAACCCCTGGGCTTTAGTTATCTTGCTGACCAGAGAATTGTTCTATGAAGTGAAGAGCAAGAGGGGAACCAGGAAAATGTAGTCACAAGACAGGAAAAGCAGAATAACTGGGTCCCCAGATGATCAGCATCAGAACTGGGACTGCATGGTGGTCCGTGCTTGTGATTCTAGCTTGTGGCAGGCTGAAGAGAAACGACCCAAGTTGCAGGCCAGTCTGGTCCTCGGCAAGACCTAACACCTCTGCCGCCACAGTCCCACTGCTCATAATTTATTTCCCCACAATAAACGTCAATACTTTTAGAGCTTTCATTACTTCCTCAGCAAGGCTGGCTGGCCAGGATCCTTCAGCCACCACCTACCATGCCCAGGGGCTACTATATTCATTAGCACTTAAAAAGCAGAGAATGAGGCCATAAAGCCACCTAAGAGCCAGAGCCAGGTTTGAACCTCATTCCAATGCTTAGAGGGAGGCTGTGGAAGCATTGGCCGACATTTTTCTTTTTGTCTGGCTGACACAATCTACCCGCTGGAAGCTCTTGAGTGCAGGGAGTACAAGTGGTTTTTTTTTTTTTTTTTTTCGAGACAGGGTTTCTCCGTAGCTTTTGGTTCCTGTCCTGGAACTAGCTCTTGTAGACCAGGCTGGCCTCGAACTCACAGAGATCCTCCTGTCTCTGCTTCCTGAGTGCTGGGATTAAAGGCGTGCGCCATCACCGCCTGGCTAAGTACAAGTGTTTGAATAGCCAGTGTTTTTATTACTTTCTCTGCATACAGATATCTATTTATGTGTACACGTATTTGGGTGTGTGTGAGTGTGAGAGAGAGACTGCGGGTGTGTGTGTGTGTGTTGTGTTAGCCACAGGTTAATGGCACATGTCTTCGTGTCTTCCTCAGTTGCTTTGCTGAGACAGTCTCCCACTGAACCCGGAGCTCACCAATTGGCTAGACTGTCCCAAGTATTCTCCTGGTTTGTAACTACCGAGCTCTGGGATTACAAACGTGTTACTGCACCCAACTTATTTTTTCCACTGGTGCTGGGGATCAGAACTCAAGCCTCATGCTTGTGGGCAAGCACTCTGCTGAGACATGGTCCTGGTGTTGTCACATGACACATCCCGCACACTGTCAGATGCTACTAAGTCCTGTTATAAACGTATGCATGCACACCAACAGGGTGTTCCCAGAACAGGTGAAGGACTGAGCTTGGAGGAGTCATCTACTTGCCAAGCCTGAGGGAAGCTAGTGGAAGAAAACACCCTCAGAGAGGAGGCCCTTCGCTACCTGCCGCTCCAGGCCCCTTCCACAGGCCCTTTCGTACTTACGTATTTCCAGCCCAAGGTGGTTTTGCAGTTTTCACAGTAGATGTCTGCAACCGCATGGAGGCCTGTTAGCAGCACCCGCTCTTCTGCAGGCCCACAGCCCACATTAACTCTACGCCAAAGACAGAAAGAGAGCGGGTAGTTAGTCATATGGGTAAACAACCATTCGTCATTCAAGTTGAGCTTCTGGCAAAAACTGACTAGACAGGACTGCTTCCAGGGAAGCCAGCACTGAGAAGAAAATGGTCTAGAGAGGAAATGAGAGGTAGTCACGTGGAAATATCTAAGAGGGAATAAATACTAGATCTGCAAGATTGAATTCTGCAAGCTTACCAAAACAGCTCTGGATGAGTTTGCTTAGGGTTTAAATTTTCTGACACAGATTTTTAATCTTGTAACTAAAAGAAAAACTGTATTATATTTACTTGTTGGGGACACATGTACGCTAGGGTGCATGTGGAGGCCAGGATGCCTTCAGGAGTGGGTTCTCATCTACAATAAGGATTTCCAGGGACCTAACTCATGCTGTCAGGCTTTTGGGGAGCATTGCCTTCACCTGCCCAGACAGCTCTTCTCCCCTAATTTGGCAACTGCACAGTGAGGTTCACAGCCTTGAGACAGGTCCTTAAAAGGTTCCAGAGGGCTGAGCAGTGGTGGCACATTCCTTTAATCCCAGCACTTGGGGGCAGAGGCAGGTGAATCTCTGAGTTCAAGGCCAGCCTGGTCTACAAGACTTAGTTCCAGGACAGGCTCCAAAACTAGAGAAACCCTGTCTTGAAAAACCAAAGTTGACGATGCCTAACCTGGCGAGCAAGCCTTAGCATAAGGGCGGGGGGCCTAGACTACCAAACAGCACACCTGTTCCAAGCTGTGCTAGGTTTCCTTACATAGTTCAAGTGTCTGTGAGCTTTGCCTTCCTATTCCAGCCAGAGGACTCGCGTGTCCATGGTTGACAAAGGGCTGTGTAGACATCCTCGGCAGAAGGGATGAAGCCTTCCATAGGTTCTAGTCACCCCTCCTTTCTCCTTTAATAATGAATCTCGGGTCTTGCTGACTGCTGTGCTGAAGAAGCCACCCCAGTGTTTTCCTTGTGGGAAGACCCAGTGCTGGACACTGCAGTGAGTACTTTATAGTTGGAGGGGCTGTTAACAAAATTTCACCTAAGGTTCCTGACAGACACTGACTACTAGCCAATGTAGTAATATTGAGAAGACAGAGATCATGGCCCAAACACTGAGGAGTACTTTCCCCGCCCCTCAAGGATTTCACCCAATAAGCAGATGCTCCATTCAGAGACACTCACACTGAGTTAAAGAGGTATGCTCGTCCTTGACTTCCCTGGAACGACTGAAATACAAGAAAACAAATCAATTGTTAGACATCCACGTCTCTTATGCCCACCTGGGAAAAGACCCCAAATCACAAGCCTGACCTTCCCTGCAGAAGGGGACTGGCAGACTGCAGAGTCTAGCTGGCAGGAGGCATGGGGGAGAAGGCGAAGGCAGAACAAACAGCTCAACAGAGATCAAGCCAGCCTGCATGGGGGCTAATTCACCAGCTCAGGTGAGATGAGGGACCGGGTACAGGTTAAGCAGCCAGCTGGCATGTTGGTGCAGCCTCAAATACCAGCGCTACCATGGGGCACACTGAGAAACATGATCTTTATTTAACAACAACAGAACTCTGGGTAACTAAATACCCCTCTGTTCTTGACACTGCCTGACAGCGAATTTGCTGAGAGGATTAATCCACACCACCATTCCCAGTTTGAGCTGATGTCAGCCATCTGTGTTAGCCATCGCTTCACACAGCAGCTCAGCACAGAAAGCCAGGGGCAACAGTCTGTCCTCTTCTTACTCAGAGCCTGGCACAAGAACTTGTTCTCATCACGTGCCTGATGCTGGTCATTTCCACCGGCCACAGCAGTTAGGGTCCTGAGGAGGAGTCTAGGGCTCCACTTCTGGTCTCTAGGTCTCAGAGATGCTTACCCAGCAGAAGCCGCAGCACTTCAACCTCTAGCTGGGTCTGCCTTCTGGATGTCTAGTGGCAGAGTGACCGGGGATGGGACAGAAAAGAGCCAGAGCTGCCATGCAAGCTGGCATCTACTTTCATTAGCACAAGCCTTGCCCGTGTTTCCCATCTCTAGTTTCACTGAGCTGTCTGGCCGACATGCGCTAGCCATGTTCTGTATTGCTACTTGCATTTTTAATGTGGTATGACAATTGTATCCGAATTTAACTTCCTAGTCAGCTCTGGGGGAAAAAAAAGTATAAAAGCGGACAAGGAAACAAGGAAGAAATCTGGGGCATCTAGTTGACAGATGATGAGAAGAGCCAGCAGGGTTCAGAGCCCTGTGCCTCAGACAGTCATTTTGTCAAAGTACAGGTCTTTGGAAGTTGGTGTCTTTGGCCACAGAGAAAGGCAGCATTCCTGTGGCGAAGCAGCCACTGGAACAGCTGGATAGCTGGATGTCTTCCCGCCCAGGTGCAGCTCAAGGAGCAAGCAGATGCTCCCCAGCTGTTGCCCACACCCAAACCATGTCTCCTGAAACCGGTGACAACCTAGACTTTACACAAACGGTCCAAGGGAACAAAAGCTGCCGACTTAGTGGTCTCTTCTTGCTGCTTCATCACTGTACTGCTTACTCTAGCCCAAGCCCAACCACACTGCTTAGTGAATGTGCACAGCTTTGCTCACCTGGTTCTCTGACCTGCTCAGGAGGCTGTGCCAGCAACACCTGTGCTTGGGCTTCCTAGTTTTCCTCCTCCTCTGCCTCTGGATTTAGTTTCAACTATGCTGTGAGTTTCAGAGGGCACGGCCCACACCTTCAAGTCTCTCTGAACCCCCAGAACAGCGTGTGAATCTGGCACATAATGATTGCTGATTTATTATTTTTATTTTATTTGCATTGGTGTTTTGCCATGGGTGTCAGGTCCCCTGGAAGTGGAGTTACAGACAGAGTCTCACAATGTAGGCCAGGCTGGCCTTGAACTCCCAGTAATCCTACTTCAGCCTCCAGAGCTGATAGGATCATGGGTATGAGCCATTACACCCAGTTCAGTCAGCAGATATTAAATACTATTCCAGTGAACTGCCTCTGTATTTTCTTTAAATACTATTGGGGTGCATGAATTCATGTGTTCGGATATCTGTATGCCTGTGAAGCTAGCACCACCATCATGGCCTGGTGGCACTGATTTATAAGTAGCATTTCAGAAATCTAGGATCACACACACACAACCCTCATTACACACACAGTGAGGCCAGTCCCTGGCTGACGTGGAACTCACTATGTATACCAGGATGGCCCACCTCTGCCTGGGACTAAAAGCGCGCACCGCACTAGACTACAATACATTTTTATATGAAACTCATTGGTGTTAGCTCCACCATCTCGCCTCCCTTTCTTCTCAAACAACCAGTTACCAAATGCGGATTTACTCCATGACCTCAGAACAGCACCTGGCATCTGTCTGTAAGACAGTCTGATTATGGGCGGATGTGCATTTTCTTTAGGATAGTGGAATCCTAGGATTAAAGACACGTGCCACCACACCCTGCCTCGACTTCTGTTAGTTGAGGTTAACCTGGTCTACTAAAAGTGTCCCAGGTTAGCCAGGGTGACAATACTGAGACAGACACAAAGGACAGATCACGGACTCTTCATCGTGCCTCAGGATTTCCTTGGGTCTCTCCTCTGCATCCCTCTCTCAATAACGGCTCGGCAGGCAGTCAGTGCTTTCTGTCACTCATACACCATGTAAGAGTTTTTGTTTGGCCTCTTTTACTTAGAATTATTTAAAACAAATTTTTAAGGTATATTTTATTTATGACTATAAATGTAAACTGATGTCCAGAGGACAGGAAAGAGAGTGCCGACCTCCTGGAGCTAGAGTTATAGATGGTTGTGAGCCATCTGATGTGGGTGCTGGGAACTGAACCCAGGTCCTCTGTAAGAGCAGCAAAAGCTCTTAACCATGGAGCCATCTCTTCAGCCTCTAGCTCAGTTCTTTTAAGAGTCATCCATGTTGCTGGGTGGTGGTAATCCCAGCACTCAGGAGGCAGAGGCAGGTTAGCTCTGAGTCTGAGGCCAGCCTAGTTCCAGGAACTAGTTCCAGGACAGCCAGGACTGTTAAGAAACCCTGTCGCAAAAAACAAAAACAAAAAACAAAAAAGAAAAAAAGGAAGGGAGAAAGAAAGAAAAGAAAAGGCTCTACTTATGCACTTATGCATCTGATGTACATGGGTGATTTATCTGCACACCAGAAGAGAGAACTGGATAGTGTGCTCATTGCCATGAGGGTGCTGGGAATCGAACTCAGGACCTCTGACGAGCAGCCAGTGCTCTTAACTGCTGAGCCATCTCTCCAGGCGCCATATAAAAAGTTCACACCATATATACTTTATAGCAGCGCATTCACGGCACCCATGCATATGGACAGTAAACTTACGCTCAAGCATTTTGCCAAAAGAGCACCGCACTGGGAACGCCCATCTGCTCCAGGGCATTGACCAGGAGTAACTACTTGGAGCCTGACACAGATTAAAATTCCTAGAGAGCAGGGACTGTGAGGTAGGATGCATGGCAAAGAAAACAATTTCCTTGGGCTCAAAGGTGGCTCACAGGTATGCCAGGACAGATCCTCCAGGCCTGTTTGGTAGGAGTAAACTGGCAGAAGTCCAGGCCCTGCTAAGGGTGCTGGACCCAAGCAGGGCTGTTCTGGTGGGAGTACGTCTTCAGGTACGCTCCAAGAAGCAATCTACCACTGTCTCCCCAGCCTGGCACTCAGAGCCGCTGCATTTTCTGAGGCGGAAGTCTGGACGCTCTTCCACTGCGGATTCCACCACCCTGGGGACCCTACCAACCCAACATTTATGATGAGAAAAACAGACAGGGAGAACAACAGGCTTCTTGCAAACAGACACAGACAAGAATAGCCTGACTGGGTCACTGTATTCCGTAGGGCTGGCCCAGCCCAGCCCAGCCCAACCTGGCACAGCCTGGTGTTCCCTTGGGTGAGGGTGGTACCGAAGGTGGGGAGGCTAAAGGAAGCTAAGGAAGCAATTAAAACAAGGCAAATAGAACCAAGACCAGGAGATGCCAGACTGTCAGACACATTTGTTTGCTGTCATTACTGCCAGGCAACAAAGCAGTTCTTTTCCATGCTGTGTGTTAACCAGGGCTGGTGTGCAGGCCGGCACCAAAGGCTTTGTTTTGTTTCGGGCATACGAAACTTTTCTTCTGTCCTTCAAAGTACACGATCAGCAGTGGGTCCAGCCCTTGCAGGCAGCTCAAAGACACAGAAAGGGCCCAAACCACTCAGTTCTGGCCCTGTTGGACGTCTGGAAGGCAGTAACTCCTTTTAAGCAGGGAGCTGCTGAAGCTGGGTGTGGTGGCACATGCCTGCAACCCGAACTCTTGGGAGGCAGAGGCGGGAGGAATGCGGGGAGGCCAGCCTGGGTCACACGCAAGACCCTGCCTCAAAAAGAGTGAACACTGGAGCATTAGGGAGCAGAAGGCAGCGATATGGGGAGCAGGTACAACCTCTGGCAACAGACTGAGCACTTGCTCCTCTGGGTAAGGTAGGAGCAGCTCGTCATTCCAGGAGACCTAGTTCCAGTCCTGACTGTGACACCCCACTCACCTGCTAACCGACTCGCGCCTCTCTCGGCTCTCACTTTCATCTATAAATGGAAATCATGCCTATTTCAAAGGGCAGTTAAGAGGGGGAAGCAGCCAGGCAGACACATTTAATCCCAGTACTCAGGAGGCAGAGGCAGGTGGATCTCTTTGAGTTTGAGGCCAGCCTGGTCTACAAAGAGTTCCAGAGCAACCAGAGCTGCTGCAGAGAAACCCTGTCTCAAAATCCACACCAAACCACAAAACAAGGAAACCAGCAAGCCCCACAAGGTAGATGGCCAGAGTAGAAAGTTCTACTTCCAATCATGGCTTCTCAGGACCTCAGGGAAGAGAAGTTGACTTTTTAACTCTCCAAGGCTCTTCTCTTGGGGACTATTAAAAATAAAAGTTTATGTGTCTGAGTATACGTACGTGTGTGTGTGTACACATGCATCATGTGTGCCTGGTGTTCAGAGAGGTCAGAAGAGGGCATGAGATCCCCTGAAAATGGAAGGAGTTACGGATGGCTGCAAGCCTCCATGTGGAAGCTGGAAAACAAACCCAGGTCTACTCCAAGGTTACCAAGTGCTTTTAACAGCTCTCTAGCCTCTCTCTTACCAAGCTGAAAGGTAGGGCTTCCCTACTTTGCACCTCAAGTGTCATCATGAAAAGGGAAAAGAGCCGGGCAGTGGTGGCGCACACCTTTAATCCAAGCACTGGGGAGGCAGAGGCAGGCAGATCTCTGCAGGTTCAAGGCCAGCGTGATTCACCAGAGCTAGTTCCAGGACAGCTGGAGCTAAACAGTGAAATCCTGTCTGAAAAACCAGGAAAGAGAGAGAGAAAGAGAGAGGGAATGAGAATGAGGCTAGTGAGTTCCAGATCAGCCTAGGCTAGAATATAAGATTCTGACTCAAAAATACTTTTGAGACATAAAAAGGATGATGGAAATGTGTCTTTAAATATAAAATTAAGTGGATCTTGCTATAGTCTTAGGGTTGTACAATCATTATCATGTTTAATTCCAGAACATTCTCATGTTCCAGAAAGAAATCTCAGCAACCTTTCTCTCTCTTGCCCCAGCCCCTGGCAGCCAGTCTCCTCCCCACCTCTACAGAGCTGCATGAGGCACTAACTATACTTATGAGGTGGTTAAAACTGACCTTTGAAACGCTTTCAAATGCTTCATCAGGATGGGAGCCAAGTATGTAGATATAGGTACAAAGGAGGATCAGGGATCAGTAAGACCTTTTCCCTTGGAACTGTGGCTGGCGCCTCCCCATACCCAGCAGGAAACAGATGTGGCATGTTAGGAGAAAGGGTCAGGTCAGCCATTTTCCTATTATTTGTTCTCATCCTTTTCTCTGTCTATCGTTAGTGTCCCTGAGGTCACAATAAAACACAGCCATTGCAAAGGGCTGGAACCCAAGCCAAACAATGCTAGATCCTGCTGGACGTCACCCTTGAAGAGCATATGGGTAAGTGAGAAGAATGGTAGTAATGAACAACGCTAGAAACTTCCAGAATGAAGCACACATGTAGCTGATACACGCTGACTGTTTAGTTAAGAGGAAAAGACTCCTACAGGGGATTTCTTCCATCATCTCTACAATAAGAACCGAGGAAATGGACTCAAATGGAAATGGGGAGGTGGTTAATTATGAAGGTATTTCCTGGCTGTGGTTACCACACTGGGACATAGGTCACCAGGAAGACTGGGATAAAACAAAGCCATTCGGGTATCTTTATGATTTACCAAAAAAAAACAAAACAAAACAAAAAAAAAAAAAAAAAAAAAAAAAAAACTTCACATAGAGATCTAGCAGTCTTAGTGGTGTGACATACCTATAATCCCAGGACCTGGAAGAACTATTTACAGCTCTACGTGATAAGTACCATGTGACTCCGAGTGACAGAGGGACACCCTGTGTCAAACAAACAAAAGGGACTTCAACAGGATGGCTTCCTCTGTGCCTGTGGCCTATGGGTCTCACTGAAGGAGGGGCAGAGAAGGGACACTTTTGTTTGTTTGTTTTGGTTTTTGAGACAGGGTTTCTCTGTAGCTTTGGAGCCTGTCCTGGAACTAACTTTTGTAGACCAGGCTGGTCTTGGACTTACAGAGATCCGCCTGCCTCTGCCTCCCGAGTGCTGGGATTAAAGGCGTGCGCCACCATTGCCCAACTGAAGGGCCTTGTTCAAAAGGAAGAAATAGTTGCTGTGCATGGGATAATTCATAATCGCTTTATTTGCAAAAGGTGGTAAGAGCCCCGAGTGCCTGATTTATTGCTGAAGGTATGGCATAGTTGCAGATCTCCGCCTTGGTGAGACCTTTCACTTCCTGTTCCTGTTGACCCAGGTGCCCTGCAGTTTCAAGGTTGGGTCTAAGGACAAGTGGTGCCCCAGCTCACCCAGTCATAACTGCCTGGTGTCTGGCAAAGAGGACGCAGGCAGCTTCGGTGCTTGGGAAGCCTTGGACCAGCTCTCCCTAGCGGCATGTCCCTGGGCAAGGCATTTCTGAGTCTCTGACATCCACAAGTAGGATCTGGAAAACTACCTACTCCACAATATATACTAGATAAGAGGGGTGTTGTTCATGTGTGCTTTCAGGGAGATCCCAGACTCCAGACCCTACAGGTTCGTCCCTCGGCTGTCCCAGGGCCTCAGATGGACTTGGAGCTGTGGTTGTTCTCTGTTGCACTAAAGGCAGGGAAGATTCTGAGTGTGTGGCTGTGGGTTCGAGTGGTAGAGGCTAAAGTAAACAACCAGGCAGTGAGAAAACAGATGCTGCCAGCTAGCAGGACCCTCCCTCCCTCCCTTCTCCCCTTGGAGAAGGCCTGGCAAATGCTCATTCTTCACCGGACAGAGTAGAGGGTGCTCAACACACCCTGTCCCCTAGGACAAAGGCTGGCAAGTCAGCCTCACAAGGCCTGTTCAGGAAGATGACATTTTTCTGAACTGGCCCCTGGGAGTGGCGGAATGATATAATGGCAGCTGGCTACTGGACATCAAATTCAAATCAAATTTGAATTTGCTTTAATTTTGATGCCATTCATCTATAAAACTAAAAACTTTTAACAAAGAGTATTCATATTGGAGCTCAAATTCCTCTCAAATCCTTCAGGCCTTTGAAAACAATTCAGGGTTGCTATCATTTAAGGAAAAATGCTATTACTATGATCAAAGCATAAATATCAGTATATTTTAAATATACTAATCAAAATATAAAAGACTCCTATTCCCAAAGTTAATGAGGCATACGCAAATGAAATGTCCTTATACTACGGAAGGCGTGAGTCAGCAGTTAAAACCTACAGACTCCTATTGCAGTAAGCGCCCAGTGCCTTCCAAGGTAAGCGACACGCGATACAGAAGGAACTGCTTTCTAAATATTTCTAACAATCACTCAGAGAAATTGGGCAGAGTCAGTAACACGAGATTAAAGGGGTTTATGAAAAGGACTGAATGGGGGCTGGAGAGATGGCTCAGCGGTTAAGAGCATTGCCTGCTCTTCCAAAGGTCCTGAGTTCAATTCCCAGCAACCACATGGTGGCTCACAACCATCTGTAAAGAGGTCTGGTGCCCTCTTCTGGCCTTCAGGCATACATGGAGGCAGAATATTGTATACATAATAAATAAATAAATACTTTTTTTTAAAAAAAAAAAAAAAAAAAAGGACTGAATGGGTGGCAAGGTGGCTGACCGGGTTAAGGCACTTGCTAAGTCTGGTAACCCTGAGTTCATTCCCTAGAGTCAACACCTGACAGAGAGAACCACACATGGTAAGTTAAAATGTAGTTAAAAAAAGGTTGGAAATAAGTCACGGCTCACACTGGCCTCACCACGGACCAGGCATGATCCAAACTGTGATCCAAACACAGCCAGTCCTCTAGGCAATACAATGAAGAAGGCTAAATCACCCCCCACTTTACAGATGCTTAAGGAATATGCCTAGAGTCAAACAAGAACATGAGAGACTCAGGCAATAATAGGCTCTAAAATCTGGAGGAGCACGAAGTCGGGGTAACAAGGGTATGGTAAAAGGAAGGGAATTAGTTTCAAATGTATGTTGGGCACCAGGACGTAGAGAGAGCATGACAGATTTCACCTCCAAAACAGAACAGGAAACACCCAAAGTCACCTTGGGAACCTCCCAGGTTCACTCAACTTAAGTCAAGGTCATTGTAAGCCTAAGGCTTCTGACTTCCCATCACTGGGGAAAGCTGTCTGTTGGGAGCTATTGGGGGCTGTGGACCCCTGGACCCTGAATTCCTTGTGAGCGGCTTGTTTTTCCCCTGCTTGCAGCTGCTCTGAGAACGAGACCTTGATGGCAGGCTGGTGGGTCTGCAGCTGAAAGATCCCGGGAGCTGGGGCGTGGCCAGAGCCCTATATAAGCTTCCCCAGTGCACAATAAACTCCGGCATTCTTGTATCAAGGATGACCTTTGTCTCTGTGTCTCTGAGCGTTTCCATCTCCAGTCCCTTGCCCGTAGCAGTAGCACTAACCGTCCTGTACTGCAGGCGTAGAACTTTACATCTCTTTATGAGAGAGGGATGGGTCAATCTGTCAGAACTGGTGAAATCTCATCGGTTATTCAAATGCCTCTGCTCTGATGCCATGTTTACTTAATAGTCTAAATTTAACTCTCGTTCAAGTGGGTTTACCTTCAAGGAAGATAATACACAGTCCAAGCTTTCAGGATTAAGCGCTGGAAATTAATGAATTCGAATTCTGGCTTACCAGTCAGCTCCCTATGAGTTGTGTTACAGTGAACCGCTTCAGAGTTTGGTTGCTCTTGAGTAAACGAAAAAGAAGACAAAAAACTTGATTTATGGACCTGTGGTGTGTGGGGCTGTCTAAGGACCACCCAGGGGATGTTCTGCACCCCGGGCTAAAAACAGCTTTCCAGCTCACTACTGAAAGATTATTTCACAACACTTGAAATAAATAATTCAAAGCTAAGAAGTTGGCTTTTAGCTTTTTAGCTTTTTAAAAATCCTTTCATTGGCAAAGAAGGATTAGAAGGCTGCTTGGGCCTTGTACAGCAAATGCGCCAGTAACCACAGTCCCTTGAAAGCTCCCGTAGTGGGCTGCACTCTGAGCATCCTGGAAGCCCTCCAAACACATAGGACGACTTCCTCTTGTTTATTTCACAGACCCACATGGCTTTTGCTCTTATCGCAATCTCCCAGTACTTTTTAGAGCAAACTCACTACCTTCTTCAGCCAATTGGCCCTTCACTGCCAAATTTCTTGAATGAGCTGAGTGAGCCCCTTCCCCTTAGGGCTGCCTACCTGAAGTTCTGCGTGTCTGCATCAAGCGTCTATGAACTAGACATCCAGCGGTTTGATGTAAAAGAGTATAGCTAAGTCGGCTGGCACATAATTAATTCCATCACCTGGAAGGCAGAAGCAGTTCTAGGGTAGCCTGATCTACATAGCCTGGTGTATGGTTACTTGCGGGCCATCCATGGCTATATAATGAGAGCGAGGGAGAGAGAGAGAGAACTAAGAGTCCCCTAGGCATGGTGACCGAACAACCGTCTAGGTTTGCTTGTGTAAGTGCTCTGTGATGTCTGTACAAGGCTGACCTCTGGGGACAAATTTCTCAGAAAGTCTCTGACACATGACCGTGCTTGGGTAAGCCAGGCTTTTAATTCCTCGTTCTAGCACTTTGTCATGAGCTTTGTATCTCTGGTCCCACGTTCTTCCTCTGTACAGCGGAATGACAGTGCCTACTTTCCTTCAACTATCGTTTGCGTTTTCTCTACCTAACTTGGCTTCACATCTCCCTGCCCATGCCCCATGCTTCTGTACCTCATTTTCAGCCCTAAATGTCAAATACCAACTCCTCCCGGAAATGCTAATCCACGTACAAGGTCTTACGACAATTAATTTCACTTCAGGTTGATCATATGAACTAAAGGAGGCTGATGAATATGTTCCTTCCTGCGGTGGCAGCTGTCCAGTTTCTACCGTATTAGCATGCTCCCATCTCCAGTTCAGCAGATGCATGCACGCAGTCAGATATATTACTTAAAAGGTCATGATCAGCATCTGAGAGGGGAGCTGAAGCAGGAGAAATACCACAAGTTGAGACTGGCTAGGCAGTGCAGTGAACTCCAGGCCAGCATGGACGCCAGAAAAAAGCCTGACTCAGGTGTAGTGGGGCACTCGGGGAGCAGAGGCGGGCAGATCTTTGAGCTCCAGATGCTGTCTACATAGTCAGCAAGGACAGCCAGAACTAGAGAGAGATGCTGTTTCGGGAAAGGGGAAGAGGACATGGTGGGGGCTGTGAGAGTCCAAGTGTGGACCACAGAAACCAGGCAGAGCGCGGAAGGCGCTGCCAAAGGGCCAAGAGGCACACACAATGAACTCCTGGCTTTTCTGGCTCACCAGAAATAGAACATAACCAGATCGGAATAACCAGCCTGTTGGCTCCTAAGCTAGGAAGAACTCCATAACCTGCCTTTCCCGAGGAGAGTGTCCCCAGCGCTCTGTGAAATGAGGGAGCTGAGAAAGGTCTCTTACAGAGCAGACCTCCGAGTCCATAGTCTCTAGAGAACAGCCACCTGGCACACTGAAGGTTTCTGACTCAGACCTCTCCACACTCGTGGTGGTAAACATCCTCTTTGCTTTTCACTGGCTAACCTATCTGATGATCCCTTGGCTTAGGGCTCTCAGCACTCAGATGGAGAAACTAAAATTCCTGCCGTATAATCTGGTGTTCATCTTTCTTCCTAGGCCAACATGAAAGTATTGGGCTCACTGTGAATTAGGCCCTAGTAAAACATTGCCTAGTCAAAGGGAAATCCCCAATCTAGGAGGGGCTCAGAACCACGTGGTATGGCCACGTGATCATGCCAGTGTTCTTTATTTCAATCTGCAAGGCATGCTGGATACCATGGAGGATTTAACTAGTCGTCTGTGTACTAAAGGTGCTTATTACAATCTGGCCAAGCAGGAGACAGGCCTAAAACACATAAATAAAACATGCTAACACAGTTAAAAGTTTAAAGATGGCTGGGGCCCAGAGAGGATGGGAGCAACAGTCTGGGGCTGTTCAAAGGAGAGGGTGCTCCTCGGAGAGGAAAAAGGGATTAAATCTAAGAATCCAGGAAAGTCAGAAGCCCAGCAACCTTCCCTATTGCACGTTATAGAAACCAACAGTGGAGCCAGGCGTGGTGGCACATGCCTTTAATCCCAGCACTCAGGAAGATGGATTCTCTGAGTTCCAAGACCAGCGTGGTCTATAGAGGGAGTTCCAGGACAACCAGGAAAACACAGAGAAACCCTGTCCCAAAACAAACAAAAAACAAAAACAAAAATCAAGCAAGCAAGTGTTCCAAACATTTGTTCAAAAATAAGACAGGGTCTTGTTATGGATATATAGCCTAGGTAACCCTGAACTACTTGATCTCACCTCAGCCATGTGAGTATAGATATCAGCTATTTGGACAAAATAAAGACTCCACCCCTTATATTTCCCACAATTTTATATACTTGGGGCGTGGTCTTAAGCAATTTTTTAGATGCATCCGTTTGTTTTGTGAACGTGTGTACACGGAGGTCAGAGGTCAGAGGACACTCTCCAGGAGTCAGGCCTCTCCTTCCGCTCTAAGCTGCAGGGTCTAAACTAAGGTCATCGGCTTGCAGCAGACACCTTTAGCTTCTGGGCCGTCTTGAAGGCCCCTAAGCACTCCTGATAACGAAGCACTCACGTCTCATGATAACCCTGGGACTATGTAGGCAGTATAATTTGCATTCCAAGGGTGAGGAAAGTAGATGGGATCTGGGCCACGCTTAGACCCCAAAGAGAGACCCTGACCCTTTTCAGCCACCCACATTCTTCTGTGAGCCTTGTCTACTGTCTATACTTCCTAACACCAGACATCTTCATCCCTTAGTCCTCAACATCCCTGATGGGGTGGAGAAGGTGTGCCATATCTACCAGACGGGCAGGGAATCCCAAAGCAGAGCTTGTTAGTTTTTAAGCAAGGACCGGCCAGTGGGACCGAGAAGCGGGACTTTCACCCAGACTGCAGGGCTTTCATGTTGCTCCGTGAATGCAGCCAGGACAGTAAGCCCGGGTGTTCTGCAGTCCGTTACCAAGTCTCTGATTAGGTCTAGCAAGGGACTCAATTAGCATCATGGAAACACGGAGCAGATTTTGGAAGAAAGGTCAGCCACAAGCCCTAGCATTTGCTGTCAGCCATCTGCCAGGCAGGAAGTACTACTCAGATCTATTTTTAATCCTCTTCCCTGGGCTAGGACTCCTGGGAGAATGCAGAGGCTGGGGTTATTCCGAGACAAACATCTAATTACCACCTTTCTATACACATCTGAAAACACTGGATCCTCAAGACCAGTGCAGACGTGGAGGCCCAGGTCCTGGACTCTGTCATTCTGGACTGGACCCACAGGTCATCTTTGATAGCCATGGGAAAGTATCTTAAGTCTGATTGGGTCATGAATTCTATTAGGTAATTTGGTGATCTCTATAACCAGGTTCAAAGGACTGGATAATGGAAGGGACTTCCGGCGAGGCATCCCTGGGTTTTCCACAAAGTAGGCCTGTGGAGTGACATTGTAGGCTTCCTCACTGCTGCCATCTTTATTTACTCTCATTTGTCAGGTAAACTGAAACCAGCGAAGCTAGGCAGAAACCTCATTTATTACTCAGTACAGGGAAAGAGGAGGGAAAGGGGAGATGTTCCAACTCAGTTCCCAAGGACCAGGCTTCCAGAAGCAGGAACCTTCTGTCCACTGGCTTCCTCTCCCTCTTGTTCCCACCACAGTCCTGTCTCACTTCAGTGCAGCCCAGGGGATTGGATGGGGAACCTGGCAGGACCAAGGGAGATTATGCAGAAAGGGGCCTGGTGGTTCAGGGAGCCCTTCTGTTCCAGGCTCACACCTCAGAGTTCCCTTGTCTCTTGATGCAAACTTCAGCCTCCCGTTCCCATCCAAAGGTAAAACCGCCAGCATCAGGGTACTGTGCCCTCTGACAAAGGGGCCTGGGGGGGGGGGCGTGTGTTAGCCGTCTCTCCACCCTCCCCTTCCCCCCAGCAGCCTTATCTATCAGTGAGAAACAAGTGGGAATGGGAAGCTGACACAGCATTTGGTTGCAGGAGCTCAGCCTAAGGATGTGAAACAGGAGACTGGGCGGTAGAGCAACTCAACACCAGCACCCGCGGGGCCAGAGTGCGGGGAGGAAGGGAATGAATAGGCAGGTCTGTGCTTCACAGGTGCCCTTGGCTGGATGCTGGCATCCCAACCCCTCAGTGGTGGGGAACTCTGCTCCAGTGAGCTGGGACATACATGTCTGGGAGGGGGGGACACACGACACTCCAAAGGTCACATTCCCCTGACCTAGTTGGACCACAGTTAATTAAGGCTCCCAAGCCCTGCTGACTCCTGGTTTCCTCTTCTGGTCTGGTTTCAGGAAAGCAGGGAGTTAATCAGCAAACAACTGAAGACTGGTTACTCTCTACCCCTGCGGAGGATCATGTGTTCCCTCTCCATCCCTGTCTGCGCCCAAGCAGAGCCAGAAAACCCCACTTTTAAAAGAATAAGGACTGGGAGACAGTGATCACCATAAAGTCTGATAATCTGACTTCCAGGATACACGTGAAGGGAGGTTACTAACTCCTACGAGTTGTCCTCTGACCTCCACATGTGGGACACAGCAGGTACACCCAAATATACACTCTATCCCTCACACTCACAGAAAAATAAAAGTTGCAAAATCAAACAAATAGAGTCAGGCCTGCTGGTCCACACCTGGAGGTAAGACAGAAGGATCTAGAGTTCAAGGCCTGTCTGGGCTATATGGTAAGTCCTTGTCTTTAAACAGCCAAATATGGGCTAAGGAGATAGCTCAGTGGTAAGCTGATCGGTGTGCAAGCCGGAGCCAGCATCCACAGGAAAGCTGGGTATGGCAGCACACACCGATAACCCCAGTGGCGGTGGGTGGCAGAAGAGTGGGGAGGAGCAGGGAGACAGGCAGAATCAGGGGACCCACAGCGGGTTGGCCTAGCCAAACTACCAAACTCCAGGCCTCGGCCTCTCTACATGTTCCTGCACAGACAAACTCACTGCATGCACATGCACAAATAAATGTGATATATTTAAGAAATAGAAGAAAAAAAAAGCTTCTAAGTTAGGGGCTACAATCACCAGTCATTCAGGTATCCTTACTCAATAAGTCAGGGACATCATGCTAGACGACAGTGCCCGGGCCCTGGGAGCTTCTGGGTCACTACAGGTCTGCCACTCAAAGTCTCCCTGGCTTCCTGTCATTTGCAAATGATTTACCTGCTTCCTGTTATTTGCAAATGATTTACCTGACTGCTGTTTAGCTGACAGCATCACCAGAAGGTTATTAATTATCAACATACACGGCACATTATCGATGCTTTTCCAGCTGCTGTACAGTATCAACAATGCTAGTCACTCACAGCTCCAGGCCACGCTTTTGCCTGAAACTGGCCACACTATACTATTCCTGCCCAGTTCTAATAAAATCCTTTTGTTCCCTCCCTAAAGTCGTTTAGTGGTTCCCTATAGCACAGAGAATTAAGTCTAAACTCCTTAGCACAGCCTTGTGCACCCTGAGACCCACACCTGCTGAACCGAAACACACTCTCTCTGCTCAGAAGGCGTACCCATCTATACAGTATACAGAACGATCAGGTGCACAGGAAAGCCTGTGTTTCGACCCATTTTATAACAGCTTAGCTGCTTGTCTTCTGCACTAGAAACACATGCCGTCTGCAGGCGTTAATTATATTCTAGCCACCTCTATAGCCCCAGCATTTCACACAGCAGTGCTCCCTGTATACTTCATCAGTGAGGTTAAGATATTTTGTCCAACACAGCACTGAAAACTTCGCGCAAAGCCAGGCCTGAAGCAGAAATGAGCGGACCCTTCCATTCAGGGTTTTGAGGATGGTGCCACTGACTCTTTTCCCAATAGGGCTGTGCAGTGTTTTCCAGTTAGAGTGAGCCTGGCTACACTGTCTGGCTCAGTCACCAGCTTAACCTATGGTGGGAACCTGTGGGTGCTCAGCGGCTAAAAATGAAGTGGAGCCAGAGGAATGGAATTTTCCATAGTTGCCTCAATTCCTGCCCTGTCCCTGCCATGTCGGGTCCTGTGGGGCCACCACTTTCCCCACCGTTCACTTCACAATAGGCACTTCAAAACAAACATCTGCCCGAGACGCTGGCAAGGCCTGGAAGCCCAGGTCACGCGTGCTTTTGGTAAAGGAGGTTTCAGGGGCTCTCTGCCTCTCTTGATGTTTTCTCCAGTACCACAGAGGTTAGCCGTGAGGACTATGGGCTGGGCAATGCCCAATGTTTACTATCTGGTCTTTCTATGGAGTCTTGCAGACCCCCTGGCTTTAACCCGGAGAAGAGAAGATCAAGCTTCAAGAGCCCCTCCCTCCTGGGGCAGGCTCCTCTCTCTCACTCCCACCCCCAACTCCCTATTGCAAGCTCGGTTTTTTGAATGAAGTCATTTCTTTTTTTAGCGCTGTTTTGCAAGCCTGGGATCCACAAGTCTGTCAGAGACATACAGGAGCCTGAAATACCTAGCACATGACCTGGCACCTGATGGTGCTCAATAAATGTTTATTGAGTAAACCAAGGCATGGGAAGTCAGCCAGTCTAGCCCTGAACCAGAGGTCCACCCCCCCCTCGGTTTCAAGGTGACCAATCACACAGGTGGCTGGCAGCAGCCTGGTGACCTAGATGTGCCAGGGCTTATCTTATCGGCTTTCCTTCTTCCTCATGTACTTACCCAGCACCCCCACCCCTCGGTGCCCAGGGCAGAATGGCCTGTTGTTTTCACAGAGAAGCAGACAGGCAGGGAGGCACTCTCCTCCCCCACAGATGTATTTTTGTGGTTCTTTTTTCTCCTGGTAGGGGGAGGATGAAGAAATATGGTTTCATATGCATCTACCCCTCAGGGTTCCTGGGTGAATCTGTCTGGAATAAAGAACCCACCTCGGTGCCCTACCTGTCATTTGGAGCTTTCAGTATATAGAAAGAAGAGGAGGCTACTAGGAAGAAACTTTGGCAGCTTTTTAGCAGGTCCAGAGTTGGGGACCAAGCAGCCACTAGCCAACAAGGAGAGGCCCTGAGAACAGACAGTCTCCCCAAACAGAAGCCAATGGCAGGCAGTTTCACTAGACTGAACTAGACCAAAGTCCTGATACTCTAGGATCAATCGTCAGGAGGAAGCTGAAGTGTTGGGACATCTCACATAAAGACAATCTGAACGGAAAACAGAATAGGGATAGTGGCTTCTCGGTACCCGAGATAATTTCCGGGGTCAGGCCCAGAGTGAGGACCCCCACTGTGGCTGCCACCCACCAGTAGCCAGAGGGTCCCGTGGGCCACTCCACTCCCCCAGGCCAAGGCTTCTATCTGTCTGCTACTGCAGACCCTGGGTCTATCAGCTAAGGCCAGGGCTCACAGCACGCAGCAGCTCACACACATCTCTCCCCACCCATCTGTTGAGAAACTGATGCTAAAAAGAAAAATGAAAAATGCTTTTAATGGGGCCAACTCTAACAGGAAGGAAAAGGGGCAGTTTTTCTTCTGATGGTTATAGATTGCCTCCCAAAACAGACCCAGAGGGAGAGGAACTATAGGGAAAGGGAGACCACCTATGACCCCTGACACTACTGTGGTCTAGAGAGGGTGTCTGTGGACAAGTGGATGCTGCTGTTTTTAGCAGCAGCTGGTGGAGCTTTCTCTACCACCCTGCCCCCACTCCTCCTGACACCAGCCATAGGCCAGGGAAAGGAGAGAACGGAGTTTGGTAGCCCTGACCTCAAAGATAATACTTAGGGATCACCAGGTCAAACCCTCCCCTCCAGAGTTTTGCTGAACTTTGGGAACAAAGATATCAGTTTTTGTTTTGCTTTGTTTTTTTAAGATAAAGAAAATGGCTCCTTTCAAAAGAACCACCCCAACCCCCACGCTGTAGCCTCACAGAATGAAGCAAACCAACGGAGCAGTTCACAGCTAGGGACTTAACACCAGCCTGGAAACCCTCTTCCAGATGTCAAGGCAGCGGTTGTCACAGTGGATTGAAGTCTCTGTAACTGGTTGAAATGTGGGTCAAAAGCAAAACAAAAAACCAAGCTCATTTGACAGATTATCAGGGAAGATGGGAGCCCCTCTGCTGCTTAGAGGCAAGGCCTCCGAAGGGCCCTGTTGCTAGGTGCTGCTATTTAATTACCTTAGAACTGTAAAGAAAACAGAGTCCAGACAGACTAGAAAGGCCTCGGTAGATAACTGATGGCTAGCATAGCTAAGCCTTCCGCGAGACAAGAAGATACAGAGTGCCAGCCCCTGGTTATATCTGAGCGCCACGTTCCATCTGATTTTACTCGGCAGAAGCTACTGCTGGCTATTAAGCACACTGTGAACACTACCACCTCATTTAATATCCCTAAAAAAAATCCAACCACATCTCTCTCAACATATTCCTCTTATTTTGTCGCTTACACCAAAGTCACTTAATTTGCACAACTACCAGGTGAACAGCCAAGATCTGAACACTGGTGGGCTGGTTCACACCTTACTGCAACCTTGTGGGGGAGGTTGAAGGAGACGTACTGCACTTATTGGGATGTGTGCCACAGTGGAGCAGTCTTGGAAGATCCCAGGCTGACACCTTCATTTCCCCCGCTGCAGGGGCTACGCCCAGCACTTAGAAGCTCTAATGTGCAAGGCAGTAAGCTCAGGTTCAAAGGTATCTGGTCTGAAAGTTCCTCACTAGGAAGCAAGGCAAGGCTACATTAAGAGCGCACCTGAGGCTGAGGCCAGAGTTAGGGTCCTAGACCCCAACTGCCTGGACCACACTCGCTGGACTCTGGGGGTGGAGGTGGGGTCTATAACAATTCAAAGTTGGGAGGGACTCTTACAGGCAGGGCACAGCTCCCTGGGAAAAATTCTTAGGTGATCTTCGAGAATGGATAGAGGCCCTGGGATTTCAAGTAGCAGCAAGGAGCCTGCCTAGTGCGGGTGAGGTCCTACGTGCCATGCCAGGGCCCACCCCCAATGCTCCAACCCACCAACTCCAGTGTGTGGCAATTAAGTGGAGAAACAGGGAAGATTCCCCAGGCATGGGCTATGTCAACAACACAGGGTGTATCTACCACCAACACTTGTACACAATCATAGGTCAGCCAATGCCAAAGGAGCAGCCCGGGCCACACAGACAGGTTGTGGCGAGAAGAACTGGGCAGATCTGAAATGGCCTACCTGACTTCTCTGTAACCTTGGCCTTGGGCAAGCCACCTGATGCCTACCTAGAAGGGATGTGGTAAGTATGAGAAGGACCAGCACATCTGGGGAGGTGGACACACAGCAGATAGTTAACAGTGGCCGCTCTCCTCAGCACCACTCTTGGGCCTCTGCGGCGAGGCCAACATTTCATCTCAACTGCTAAGATCTCCGGCTCTCATTGCAGGGATCAGGGACCGTGCTGGTTTCATCTCCTCCTCCTTAGCTCTGAGATCAAGTGTTTAAAGAAGTATTATTCAGGCTGGGTCTGGGACTCCACCCTATAATCCTAGCACCAGGCAGGCTAAGGCAGCACTGAGAAGCTAGCAAGACTGTCTTTATGAAGGGGGAGGGCGCAAGTACCAGAAAAGGAACTGAACAGACAGCACAGGAGCAGGGGAGCCTGGCCAGGAGACAAACAAACCAGCAGTTTTATCATTCCAGAGGCCAGAGGGAGAGCCTGGGCTAACACAAAACCACAGGAAGGGGCAGTCCTACAGCGAAGTCTTATCCCCAAACATGAGCAGTCCTGAGAAAGTCTCTCCCAGGAAGAGTGGTTCATGCCTACCTGTAATCTCAGCATTTGAGGCTGAGACAGGAGGACAAACAACCGCAAGTTTGAGGCCTACACTATATACGGATTTCTAAGCCAGCCTGGACTCCAGAGCAAGACCCTGTCTCAAAAATATATATGATGTGATACATATAATGTTATGTATTATACATCTCTCCCTGTGTATTTTGAGTGGAAACACACACTTTTAAGTACCTGCGACCTCACTAAGTGTCTACATATCTTAGGGGTAAATTTGGCAGGCATGCATTTATAGGTCACAGAGCAGGCTTGCAGGACACGCCTCATTTGGTCAAGTCAACATCTCTTTTTGCTATTTAAAATACCCACGATCCCACCGGATCGGATTTGCGTTCCAGCTCCCTGTAGTCTGCAACAAGACACAAAAAGATGATTATCAGGCCCCCAGAAGCGCCCCAAAAAACAGACTGGTGAGCAGCGCGACACATGCCAGGTCATTCACTTTCCCAGGGAGCAACCATGACTAAGGGACCAGTCTGACTCTTGGCTGAAGACGAAGAACCGGAACTGACTCCCCTGGTTCACACCAAAAAAGGAGTTCATGGTTTCAACCACTAACTGTACACTTTCTGCCAAACAGCACTCTACAGTGGGTCCTGAATCACCATTCAGCTCCAGAACGTTCAGACCGCAGCAGTGCAGCCGTGGACACAATCAAGTAGCCTTCCAGCCCCTCCTTAGCAGCTCACCTTCCACATGACAGCAACATGGACCATAGAGGACTTATCCCGTCTTCAGTAATATCCACTGCCAGCAGGATGGAGCCTAACTCCAATCTGGCTTCAACCTATCCCTCCAGTCTGTTCTCACGCACTTACTAATCCAGAAGATTGGCTTCCCCTTCAGGCTTCTCCGCTGCTCTTGTTCATGCTGCCCCTCCTACCCACTTCTACAATGTCCTCCTGCCTTTGTGTCCTAAGTGCTGGGATTCTCTGGCAAGTGCCACCACCCCTGGGTCAAGGGCACTCTTCAAGTATGCACACACCCTTACTCTTGCAGATAGGGGTTTACATGGTTCAAACAACAACCTCAAAGACCGGACGGAAGTTATCGTCCTAAAAAATACACATGTGTATAACTTCAGGGATTCCTTCAGTCAGTCCACAGACCCTAGACTGCGTCTCCCTAGCTGAAACCCTGCTTTGTGGTGCTAATATTTTACTAATGGAAAATCTGCCACCTTGAAGCACTACCCTAGAGATAACGTGACATCATAAGCACCTTAAGTAACACATGGGCTAATGGGACACAGGTGTCAACATACGGGTGATAACTGTCTCAGGAGAGACTCAAGCCCAGTCCCCACCGTCATGACAGGATCAGCCTCATCTCACCCTGAAGTCACCAACTACATGGCACAGTGTTTCCAGTTCCAAATAGCGTTTTACCAAGTGCTGAAATCCAACCAAGTCACTTGGTCACTTGGTTCAGAGATTTTTCCGTTCAGCTCTTTTACCTGCCCCCCCCCCCCACATACACACCTTAGGTGGTCAGCAGACAGCTCTGGAGAAGGATGAAGGAGTTAATACTTCATTAGGAGACAGGGCTTTTTGGGAGTAAATGCTTGAAATAAAGGAAATAATTTAAAGTTGGAAGTGTGATTCCCTTTACAAAGACTAACTGGTTAAAAATCCTTTGGAATAAACTTTGGGTATAGCTCACGTGCTGCTGCTAGGGAGATACGGAGCTGGCTGCACAAGCATGGGGACCCAAGTTTGAATTCCACAAAGCATGTGAAAAGTTGGATGTAAAGGAAAAAAAAAAGGTGGGTGAGAAAGAGAGAAAGCCAAGTGTGAGAGGCATGGTGGTATGGAGGTGTGGGTGTGTGGGTGTGGAGGGAGGTGTGGGGGTGTGGGGGTGTGGGTTGTGGAGGGAGGTGTGGTGGTGTGGAGGGAGGTGTGGGGGTGTGGAGGTGGGGGGTATGGAGGTGTGGGGGGAGATGCTGGTGTACGAGGGGTAAGGGTGTGGGGTGCGGGGGTGTGGAGGGGGGGGGGAGGTGGGATGCAGAGGTGTGGGGTGTGGGGTGTGGAGGTAGGGAGGTGGTGGTGTGGGGGTGGAGGTGTGGTAGTATTCACTTGTAATTCCAGCACTGGGAGACAGAGACAGGGAGGTTTCCCGGGTCACCTGGGTCAGCCAGGCAGCCAAGTCTGTGGGAGAAAAGGCGGGTAGCAGCTGAGGGATAACAATGAAACTGACTACGGCCATACACGGAAGCACAGGCACACACACACACACTACAGAGAGAACTTAAAAAAGAAAAACAGACTCAGAGGCACAAGATTCCCAACTAGGCCACACAACGATAGTTCAACCTCCCGATTCTGAGAGCCCTTTAATTACTGGGTAGAACTGGAGCCCCAATAAAAACCTTCTATGAGATAGATATTTATAGAACAAGCTTCAATCCTGTTTCCTCCCCATTGTCAAAATAGAAATACTAATTTTGTTTCAATTTTTTAATCCAGTAGAGCATATATCCATTGGATTAAAAAAACAAAAAATAAAAGGGGCTGGAGTAGTGGCTTAGCAGTTAGGAGCATTGGTCAGCTTTGCAAAAGACCAGAGTTCAATTCCCAGCACCCACATGATGGCTTAGGCCTGTAACTTCAGTAACTCAGGGGATCCAGCACCCTCCCCAGGTGCCAGCCACACACAAGGTACACATACATTCAGGCAAACACACACACATACACACACACACTCACACACACACACACTCAAAGTGAGAGTTCCACATGCTTTGTGAGCTAGCCAAGTCCACGGCCCTGTGACGTGGACATGTTCCTCAGGAGTTGCTGTGCTTTAGGGGAAGATGAGTACCAATCTTACACCCCAACGTCTACTTTGCTTATAGATTTGCCTAAAGAAAAGGAAAGACATTATGTTTTCTCCTATATTCCTCATGGGATTTTTTTTCCTCTTTTGAGACAGGATTTCATGTAGCTCAGGTTAGCCTCAAACTTGCTATGTTGCCAAAGATGACTTATGAACTTCCCAACCCTTCTGTGTCAAATCCCTAGTGCCGGAATCACACACATAGAGTGCCATATTTTTGTGGTTCTGGGGATCCAATTTAGGGCTTCCTACATGCTAGATGCATCATCAGCCCAGGACCTTAATACTTTAGAACACCAGTACTCAACCTGTGGGTCGTGACCCCTTTGTGGGTCAAATGACCCTGAGGGTCGAATATCAGATATCCTGCATACCAGATATTTACAATTCATAACAGTGGCAAAATTAGTTATGAAGTAGCAATGAAAATAATTTTATGGTTGGAGGTCACCATCACATGAGGAGCTGTATTAAAGGATCACAGCATTAGGAAGGTTGAGAACCACTGCTTCAGAGTACATGTGGTTGTTTTTGTTGAGACAGGCTGTTTCTGTATAGCCCTGGCTGTCCTGGAACTCGCTCAGTAGGCCAGGCTGGCTTCTTCTTCCCAAGTGCTGGGATTAAAGGTGTGCGCCTCCAACGCCCAGTTAGAGTACTGAAAGCTCAGAATGGTGGGCAGCAGAGACCAGCAGAAACAAAGTCCTGCCTGACAGCACGGTCAGCAGGGTGGGGCAGATCTCTGCACCACAGCAGCACCCTGCCAGGTCCGCAACCTTTAAGCCACTGCACTGGAGTGAGAGGTAGAAGGCTTGCTGGGAACCACAGGTGTGGAACACTAGGGCTCAAAGGCACAGGTGGGAAACTAAGGACAGCTTAGCCCTTTAGCGGCCACTAGATCAATACAGCATCAGCACACAGCGCCTCCCACCCCTCTTCTCAAAGCAATGCCACAGAAAATCTCTTAGCGGGAGGAGAGTCCAAATGCCACCACAGCCAGCCCGAGGACCCCCACAAGGAACAAAACCTGCCTCCCGAGTTCCCAGCCTTATTTAGAAGGCAAGTCAGCTCAGGGCCCTTCGCAGAGAACATGGCCCAGACTGAGATAGAGATCGCTGGTTCAGAGTGCCGTGACCTAAGGCTGGTCACTGCCACACCCAGAATGGTTTCCTCACCAAGACCAGACAGTCTGCAGTCCTAGAACACCTGCCTCCAGAAACAATCAGACCCGCAGCTCCGACCAAACACTAACAAGTAGGTTGGGTGGTGAGCAAAATATTGCTTCCTTCCACCTGCCCGGACACCCACCCAACAGCCTCCCACAAAGCCCTTCCGATAAGGATCAAGTCTCGGAATGAAGTCACAAGTTTCCAAACGCCCTACCGCTCAGTTGAGGGCTGACGGGCAGACAGCAAGGTAAGGCCTCCTCACAAAAGCTTTGTGAAATTGGACTTGGTGGCAGGGGCCTATAGATTTTTTTTTTTTTTTTTAATTTTATTTTTCGAGACAGGGTTTCTCCGTAGCTTTTGTAGACCAGGCTGGCCTCGAACTCACAGAGATCCGCCTGCCTCTGCTGGGATTAAAGGCGTGCGCCACCACTGCCCAGCGGGGCCTATAGATCTTGACTGCTTGGGAGGTTAAGGCATAAGGACTCACTGATCGGGTGGAAGCCGGTGTATTTTTATGCTGGGCCTGCCAACATTAAGAAACAATAGTGTGAGCAATTCCTCATGTCAACTCAAAACACCCCAGCACGGGGACCACAACACCCTCTAAGAGAGGCTGTAGGAACCTCGGCACACTCCCAGGTCTCCCCTCCCACAGACCAAAGGCTGTGTTACTTCCTATGGACACGTTAGGCTCCCAACTGTCCCCTCTGTACATACAATGCCCAGGCACAAGGTCTTAATGGAAAACACGTGACTATTACCCAGAATACCCCCTCCAACATACTCCCCCTATTCTACATTTGCATGGGAAGACCAAGAGAAGAAATGGAACCATTTCATATTGCATTCATATTTACAAACCACCTATGCACCCCTGACCTCACCTGAGCTGTGTGGCGACCCCATGAGGTAAGCCTTGCTATGGAGGCACGCACGAAGTGTGGTTACCTGCCCCCTGCTATGGGTCTGAATGCCCCTGCCCCACCATCGTGTTGAAATACATGTATTGGGACATGTGGCCTTTAGGAAGTTATTAGGCCACGAGGGCAGAGCTCTCATAAGTAAGATGATGGTCAGGATAAAGAGGCCAGAAGAAGCCAAGCTCAGTAGCACATGCCCTGATACCTGGGAGGTCAAAGCAGCAAGACCGCTTTAGCCCAGCAATTCAAAGACATACCAGGCAACTCAGCAAGACTCTCAAAACACATACATAAAATACGAGAATACATAAATAAGCCAGAGAAAGATCCCTTGCCCCTCCCACTATGGAAGGCCACACAGTAACAAGAAGCCTTCTGTGAACTGAAACGTGAACCTTGAGACAACCTTGAGTTTGCCAAATTTCCAGATCCGGGGTTTCCCCACCTCCAGAAGTGTGAGAAGCCAATGTCTGTTGATGGCCCACTGTTACACCAGCCTTCACAGATGTCAGACTCCATTGACAGCCAATAGCATTTTGCCCGTTTTATGAGCAAGAAAGGAAAGACTCAGAGGCTGGGCAGCTGGCTGCTGGCACTTACCTCCTGGGTCTGTAAAGAGAGTTGGGAAGGAAGCAACCCCAGCACAGCTTTCCAGCACCAGAATCAACATACTCTGGCTGTTTAAACTTTACCATGTTGTACTTCCTTAATGGCTTAGCAATGCTGATAGGAAGGGAGCCTGAAATCCCCTGCTCCTAGGCTCACTCTGTGCTCTAGACCTTTGCACTATAATAAAGCAGCCCCCAAACAAAGGTCCAGCTCTCTGACTCAGGACCCCATTTCACTACAAAGCCTCATTTAGTTGCTCCACTGCACCCACCCCCGCTATCTGCTGCCCAGCTCTCAACTCCTACTGGGCAGACTCTGAAACCATACAGGAGATTAAGTCAAGAGGGAGAACAGGAGGGACATTCTCTCCTTGAACTTTCTTAAATGGAGGAGGGGGCATGAGAAAAGAAAAGGCCCATTTTTCCAAGGAGGGGGCAGAGGCAATGATCTTTCCATTAAGCAGACGTGCATGAGAATGTATAGATTATTTAATGCTGGGGGTGGCAGAGTGGAATAAAGGAAGCTTTGTACCTTCCCCAGCACACTTCCCTCACTCTTTCCCCAGCCAGGCATTCCACCCAGCTCTTTAAATCATCCAGCCCTGATGTACCCCATCTGTGCACTGGCTGCAGCCAATGAAATCAAGGCCTGTGCTGACTTTGGCCTGGACTTGTGAGCCTTCCTGCCCTGGGAGTGGGTAAGAAGGAGGACACGAGGCCAACCAAGCTTTTCTTTCTGCCTCATCTCCCAAGGCTCCATCTGCCCATTTATTTGATCACTTACTGAGTTTTTGCCATGGGTCAAATTCTGATCTGGGGATTAAGTCAGACAGAACACAATAGAAGGACATGGAAGGGTACATGAGAAAGGGGAGCTGCTCTCGGCAGAGGCTTGAGACCCCCACCTTCATATCCACAGAAGGCCGCTTGTGTCTCGTGGCTAACTGAAACAAAGCAAGGACGTGACAGACCACCAAAGGCCCTGTCCACCTGACCAAATGCAGTAGAGATAACCTCGAAGGTCATTGCCATCTCTACAGAATATCCGACTTCCATCCATCTTTTCAGACCTGCAGACAAAACCAGCTTCCCTGCTGGTATGGCGTGACCTTCCACTCACCTTAAGGAGTCACAAGGGTTAGTGGAATAGCATTTTTTTAGTCAGTACACAGAAGATGCTAAAATGCACTGGAGCCTTGACTTCTTACACCACAAACACTTCTTCCTTAAGTTAAAATGGTGCCATTGATGTATGTCTCCCTGGATAGAAACACTTATTTTGGAAATGTCTCCAGGAAAAGGTTGTGGAAGGGATACAGCGCCAACTCAAATACGAGTTTTTGGCTCACATTCCATGCCAGGAGACTGGCTAGCTCTTCCATGGACATGGCCTCCCACATCCAAATTTCCAGTGAAGGGTTTACCCCAAAACTCCAAAGAACCCTGCACCAAGATGATACAGTAGATAGCTAAAGGCTCACCTAAGTGTAAATAACAATGTTTGGGGATGAAGAAGAGTGGAACAGGTGGACATTCTGCCAGGGCCCTGGGGTATCGAGGTTGAGCTTGTAGGTTACTGGGCAGCTTGGAACAGACCTACAACAGCAGATTCTGTTCTGGGCCCTCATTTCAGAATCTGTGACTGCAGACTTGATTATCTGGTCAGCCTTCACGTGCCAGACAAGGCAGCCAGCTGGAAGAGGAATGTTCTGAACTGCTGGCTGGAGCTGTCACCCCTCTTGGGCTGAGACTACCAAACCCAAGGAGAAGAAAGCAAGAGAGTCTTTGCCTAAGTATCTGTCTGTCCCTTAATTGTGTGGAGGCTAGCTTCTCAGGAAAGATGCTATTAAAGGGGAAATTCTCCCACGATCTTTTTCTCTTTGTCATCGAGCCTAGTAAAACCTGTTTCTCCTCCCCTGGGAACCCAGGGCCGGGAGGGAGATAGCTCCCCTGAGAATACTGCCCGAAGTATTCAGTTCCTGTATTACACAATCGAGAACCCGAGTTTATTCATTAGTAACCCCCAGCCCCAACTTCAGAAGCAGCTGTCGAGGCACCTCTGGGAAAACAGGGACTCGTTCTTTAGCTATGATCAAATGTCACCCTGTATCACTTTATATAGAGGTTCCTTCAGGCCCGCAGCTCAGCCTTTCAGCAAGCCACTTTTGTTCCTCCCCAAAGGACAAGTTTTCACAATGCCTCAGCCTCACCACTTTCCTTGGGGCTTGCCAGGGGCTCTCCCATCTGAGCTAACAGTGGGGATGGAGCGTGGCTCTGTGGTAGAGTTCTTGCCTAACATACAGAGGCCCTGATGGACCACAAAACTGTGAGCTGCCAGGCCCCAAAGCCTCCAACAGGGTTGACATCTAACTTCTAACATAAGCTGCTCCGAGTTCGGCGGTGGTGGCGCATGCCGCCTTTAATCCCAGTACTCAGGAGGCAGAAGCAGACGGATCTCTGTGAGTTCGAGGCAAGTGTGGTCTACAGAGGGAGTTCCAGGACTGGTTCCTAAGCAACACAGAGAAACTCTGTCTCAAAAAAAAAAAAAAAAAAAAATCAAAACAAATACAAACTGATCCACTACTCTGTCCCTGCAATTCAGAGTTGATTCTCAGTGGACAGTCTGCAGGTTGGCCCTCTCCTTATAAAGACAGTGTGCAAACATCCTAGACTGTAGGAGAGCTTGTAAGTCTGTGACCACAGTAACAAGAAATGCACCCTTACTGGGAGGCAAGAAAAGCCTTCCGTGACACCAGTACCTTGGAAATGAGTTCATCATGATTGGCCAGGTGAGCTCTGCAGTGGATGCAGCTGTAGGTGCGGTGGCAGGAGGGCAGGTATGCCTGAAACGTCTTGGATCTTGTCATCTTCACCATCGGTGCAGCTGAGCGCGGGGCGAACTCTGGGGCAGCCCACGAAGCACTCCCACAGGACGGGTCGCACGGGAAACACCGGAAGACACAGGTAAAGGCCGTGGTTTGGCAGGGGGTGGGTGTGCGGCAGGCTCCACACACTGGTGACGTCTTCAGAGGAAGGACTCTCTAGCAGAGGCCTACAGCTGGTTCTCGGCAGCCTGCGGCAAAGGAAAACACCATCAGATGGAGCAAAGCTTCTGACAAGATGAGCGCCAGCGCCTGAGAGGGATCAGCAGACGCCGGCCACAGAAGACCCATCCTCGTCTCTGACCCTCACACTGCACCACTCCAGTCTTGCTGGCTTTGTCAGATAACTGGAGATCCAGCATTAACACAGTATTTTCAAGAATGACACAGGTGCCTAGCAAACTGGCATCCGCATCCCTGAGCACAGAACTAAAGGTGGGCTATTGGCAGCCCCCCGGGAAGACCACTTAGGAACCCACACCCCCAGACTCGGAAGCGATTCAGCTACCCACCACATCCAACAGTCCAGAAATCTCATCTATTTTCAGACTCCAGGAGCACGCCAACACTTGAAGCCACCACCTGCAGGGAAGCAAACCACACAACAGCCTCAGCTGGAATAAAGTGTGGGACTTCCCACTTAGCAATGTCCCGAAGGGTGGTAGCCAGCTTGTCTGTGAGAAGTGATTCTCGGCAACACCTTGCTCTGACAAGATGCCCAGTGTATGTGTTTATTTGTGTATTTTAAAAGGCAAAGAAATGACCTAAAGCAAGCATAACATTTGAAAAATCACAATGACCATGGATCTCACAATTCCTTTCCAATTCTCACATCTCCCACTGCTACCTGGCCTGCTAAGAATGGGGGAGAGGGATGGGGCTCCCAGTGGAGCCACGTGAAAGAATGCCTCTGAAGTTTTGCTTACCTGAGGCTCTGGCACCTGTCTATTCTCTGGACTTCACTAATGGGGGAGGCAGGCGAGGCGTTCCCACTTGCCTGTCTTCCCAGGAGAGCCGTGAATGTTAATTAACATTTGCATCATGCTTTGCAGATTCGATGATTTAAAGAAATGGGGGAGGAAGACAAATAAAACAAGCTCTCTTACTGGACTATCTGGGGTCCACCTATACTTAACAGCAAACCTGTAAATCATACTGTGCTTTTTCCTCTAAATCCACTACCTAGAGGCAAGTCTCCCATGGCAGTCTGCTCCGACCCCGCCCTTTCGTTCTCCCCACCACAGCCATCACAGCTGCACACTACCCTTTTCTGATACCAGCACAGCACAACCATGAAGATAAAAGTGGTCCCTAGCCCTTATCCAACAGTGTCAGCAGCTCTTCCCAGCATCCTTGAGCCATGTGGGCTCCATGCCCAACACACATCTCCTGTGTGACCTGTCTGATTTCTGAAGGGATTCAGACTCGGGCCCACAGGGGCCAGGGCAGGATGTCTTCTCTGCTCAGTTTCTCCCATGTTCAAGATGAAGAACTGGGTTGCTTTCCTGAAATAGCCTCAATATTTCCAATATTCCTGTTCAGTTGTTAGCAAGGACAAAAATCCCAGAAGAGGCAGAGGAAAGTGGAGGCAGCACCCAGTCCAGTCCACATCGTCTTTCTTATTAGCAGAGTGGGAGAAGGAGGGTTCTTTCTGTTTAGTCTGGGTTGTTTGGTTTTGTTTTGTTTTCCCATAGCCCAGGCAGGCCTAGAACCTCTTGCCTCTGTTCTGTAGAGCTGAGAGCACAAGTCTGCACCACCATGCCCAGCTGTCTAAGCCAAATGGTTCAAGTCCACAGCCTTGGCTGCCCAGGGGCCAGGATCAGTAACATCAACCCCTGGGGCTTACACAAACACCAAGGAAAGAAGGGAAAACAATGGCCCTGGCAGCCTCTTTGCTTTACAGAGGCCATAGTGTGTTTTCTTATGCACGCAGACAGCTTCTCAATTATGCATTTCCCTGGAGTAGAATTATTTCTTTTCTCACTTCTCTGTAGGAAGCCTAAAAAAAGTACACAGGCAGAGGTTCCTGGCTATGCCCTAAATCCAAAAGCATTCACGGCTCCTTCTACAGAAGCAGCACTTGCAGCATGCATTAAATGCTGAGTAGGTCACAAACATGGACCCATGCAATCTACCTCACATGACTCTGAACTGAAAAAGGAGAGAAAATGCTATGATGTAGGTACTGGCTCAGGCTGCACGGTGCTGGAAAACCCTGGAAAGACCCGGCCATGGACATTTGCCTTGTCTTCGGGCAGACTCACTGTCCTCTTAGTGGGAGATGTATTTTGAGACAGGGTCTTACTATGTAACCTTGGCTGTCCTGAGGCTCGTGTACCAGGCTGGCCTTGAACTCAGAGATCCAAAGCGCTGTGCCTCCAGAGCACTGGGATTAAAGATGTGCACTATCGTGTCTTACACTATTGTTCTTCAGTAATCCACAAGCATCCCATAGAAGGGACTTCTCTCTGGGGGTTGGGGGGGTGGGCAAGACATAAAGTATTAGAAATGTCACATGTTCAACTGTCAGGACAGCCAGAAAGACCTAGAAGAGAGGAGCGAGAGAGAACACTACTGAAACGAAAGGGCTGGAGAGGGCAGTTAAGAGCACACACTGCACTGGCAGAGTTGGTTTCCAGAACCCACATCAAATGGCTCACAGCAGCCTGTAACTCCAGCCTAGGAGGATCCAATGCCTCTGACCTCAGTGCTGCACCTACACTCACACACATGCACACATGGACACACACATACAGACACACACATACACGCTCTCTCTCTTAACAAAAAAAAAAAAAAAAAAAAAAAAGTCCTGGGACAAAGAATGATGAGGCAGTGGCAAGACACATTCTGTATCTAGTAAGAGAGAACACTGGCCAAGTAGGAAAACAAAGATGAATATCAGGCCCTAAACAAAACAAACAAAAACCCACCTAATCTCCTGGTCTTCTTCCCGTTTGTATTAGTCAGGGTTCTAGAGGAACAGAACTGACACACACACACAGAGAGAGACGGAACTTATTACACTCGTCTAGGTACACACACACACACACACTCACACAAGAACTTATTACGCTCGTCCAGGTAGTGAGTGGTACAGGCAGCAGTCCAGCTAGTCTAATGGTCGTCTATCAGAGGCTGGATGTCTCTGCTGGTCTCCTGCATATGTCTGAACCCTGAGTCTCCTGGATCAGCAGACTTGCTGTAAGAACAAGCAGGTGATGAGCAAAAGCTTCTTTCTTCCATGTCCTTATACAGGCTTCCAGCATTAAGTGGGGCCCAGATTAAAGGTGAATCTCCCTACCTGAAAGATCCCGATTACAGCGGGTCTTCTATTTCAAATGAATTAAGAATAATCCCTGTCTGGGTATGGTGCATGCCTTTGATCCCAGCTCTGTGTGTATGTATGTGTGGCACATGTATATATGTGTACACCTTGAGTACAAGGCCAGAGAGGAGTTCCAGAATACCCAAGGCTACAGAGAAATCCTGTCTGGAAAAAAGTCAAAAAAGTAAAATAAAATAAATTTTTAAATTGCTTGATTTAATTCTCAATAAAGAAAATGCATTGAAGTTCCTGAAGAGAAATGAATTACATATACAGGCACAGCACTTGGCACATTTTAATTTCTGAACTTTGGTCCCTGCTAATGGTGCCACAGTGGGCATAGATTACAAGAGTCCAACTTGTTGAGCATTTTTGCAAAGTCCAATTGATTTCCAACAATAATCAAAAGCCTTAGGGTGTGTGTACAATTTAAATAGCATTTTAAGTGAACTAACAGTGGAAATTAAAGAAAGCCTTTCTACCACCCCCAGCTGGCTCATGATGCTCACCATGGAAAGAAAAATGTGAAATATTATGATCAAAAACAAAGACCCCAGCTATGCCATCTGGAGAGCCGAAGGCATGGGGACCCTCCTGACTGACAGGCCATTCCCCATGGAGAGTCACAGTAGCCAATGAAATTCAAAACTGTACCTCCCAGGTGTGAAGGGGAGGAAGAGTGACATGTACTCTGACTTTAGCTAAGCCATGAGGAATCTGAGAAGCCGGGCAGCATCCCACAGCAGCCTCGGAAGCTGGCCCTAACAGGGGCCTGTGCGGTTTAGGTAGAGCAGGCGGAAGGTGACTAGAAGTGGGTTCTAGATGTCACAAATGAGTTCTAGTCCTTCCTAGCAGGGTGACATCTGGCAAGTTCCTCAACTTGCTGACCCTCACTTCCCCACTCCAAATAACACGAGACAACTAAATGAAATGAGATGGCCCAGGGCTCCCCATTCTTAGGGGCCAGTGAAAAGAAAACGATGCCGCGTGGGACGGACACCCTGAACATGTGTGTGGGTCCAGCCCACCATCCTCACACCCTCATCCACACTTCCACACCCCTGCTGCACTTGGCTACAGCCTTACCCTGGCCCATCACCAAGCCCTCACTCGTCCATTCTGACTTAAGCCAACTAAGGTCCCTGTGGCCGTACTGGAAACTGGCTTTTGGCAAGCAAGGCGGGAAGATGCCGTGAGTTTGAGGACAGTCTGGGCTACATAGCAAAAGCATAGCACCTGGAGGCAGGTAAACTTGGATTCGGTCTGAATTCTTCTCATACTGGGCAAAATGCCTGAAAGGAGGTAACAGCACCTTCATCCCAAAGGAGACAAATCCCACAATAGAGTAAAAGCCGTATCTAACGCAATACCAGGCAAATGGTTCTCAACTGCCCTGATTAGCTACAATCTCTCTCGCCAACTAGGGGCACAGGAATCATTGTTCCCACTCCCAGGACCAAAGGCCCCAATGCTCCTGTGCCCCTGGCTGACTCATGGTGTTAGGAGAGTTCCAGGACAGCCATGAGATGGGTGTGAAGGCACAGGCCTACGATTCCAGCACTGCAGGAAGACCACTCCAAGTTTGAGTCAGGCTGGTCTATACTGCAAGTTTCAGTCCAGCCAGGGCTACACAATGAGACCTTGCCTCAAATTTAACACCCCCCCAAAAAAACAAAACAAAACAAAACAAAAAAAAAAAAAACCAGAAAAACCCCAAACAAAAATCTCTCAACAGGAAAAAAAGTCTGCTATATTTTGATACCTCTTATATAGCCATGGGCAGCAAAAAGACCTACCCCTTCTGAAACAAAGCCAGCATCCATCACAACCTGGACAGAGTTGAGCCTTGATTTGAGCAGGTATATGATATCTGGGACTCCTTATCTGTTTGACACAGGGTTTCTCTGTGTAGCCCTGGCAGTCCTGAAACTACTGCAGACCAGGCTGGCCTTGAACTCAGAGCTCTACCTCCGCCTCTGGGATTAAAGGCCACCATTGCTCCTTCTCTCTTTAAAATCATGTATGATTCAATAGTTTCTTGTTGCTGTTGTGCTTGGATTAAAGGTCTGCATGGCCATCCCAAGCCTGAGTTAGTGGTTTCTACATCTAAAAAAAAAAATGTTTGAAGGCAGTGGAGCATTTAATCCCAGCACCTGGGAGGCAGAGGCAGGAGGATGTCTGTGAGTTAGAGGCCAGTCTGGTCTACACAGCTAGTATCAGGACAGGTGAGGCTACACAAATAAACCTCTTCTTGAAAAAAACAATCAAAACAAAACAAAAAATGTTATGCATATAAGTATTTTATCTGCATGTGTGTGCGATGCCCTCAGAGGCCAAAAGAGGATGTAGGATCCCCTGGGCAGGAGTTACCACTGGCTGTGAGTCACCATGTGGATGTTGGGAATCAAATCGAGGTTTTCTGAAAAGTACCCTTAACCACTGAACCATCACTCCGGCCCCTCTAATTTAGCGTTTAAGTAGAACCTTGTCCTACAGTATAAAGCACTTTCCATCCACCAACCTTCATTTTCTAAGGCCTGCAATTCGGCACGTTCACAGAGCACGTCAGTCTTAGAAAGTCCATTCAGAAGTGGCCTCAGAATGGCGCCTCTGCCACATCTGTTGGCAGAGCAATGTAAGGCATGCTTAGTGCAGCACTTTACCTGGGGAAAGCTCACATCCGCTAGCACATCTGTGTGAAAAAAGAATGGCTCCCTTGAACATCTTCCCATAGGCATTGGGCAGAAGTAGCTGGGTCTGCTTATCAAGAAGATCAAATACTACAAGTTGTGTCTACAACTGCAAAATAGAAAATGATTCAAAAAACTCCATCTGAAGACACGTAAGGCCACTTGGCTGAAATCTGGTGGCTTCTGTTCTTTCCTTACACAAATCCCAGCTCCAAAATGGATTTAAGATAACTTATACAATTGTATACAGGGCCAGTTCTGGTACTGCGTACCTTAATCCCAGCACTCAAGAAGTAGAAGGAGCTGGACCTCATTCTGGTCTACAAAATGAGATCATGTCTCAAAAAAAAATTAGGATTTAAAATAGTTACAAAATTAGGATCAGGTAGCAAAATTAAGAAAAAAAGAAGTTAGCTCTCTCATATGAGGAATCTAGAATCAAACTGGAAAATATACACAGGTAATGAAAGTAGAAAAGGAACCGAGAGCAGACGAAGAATTAGAAAGAACTCTTGTTTGAGACAGAGTTTCTATGTAGCCCTGGCTATCCTGGAACTCACTCTGTAGACCAGGCTGGCCTTGAACTCAGAGATCCTCCTGCCACTGCCTCCAGAGAGCTAGGATTAAAGTTCTGCACTTGGCTAGGGGAGAGTTCTAAAAGGAAGGGGGGGGCTGGAGAGATGGCTCAGCGGTTAAGAGCATTGCCTGCTCTTCCAAAGGTCCTGAGTTCAATTCCCAGCAACCACATGGAGGCTCACAACCATCTGTAATGAGGTCTGGTGCCCTCTTCTGGTCTGCAGGCATACACACAGACAGAACATTGTATACATAATAAAATAAATACATATTTAAAAAACAAACATAAGCCAGAAACTCTAACGAGCGGAGGCCTTTAATTAAAAAAAAAAAAAGGAAGAGAGGGGGGAATGGGGGTGTTTGGAGGAGGAAACGCATGTTCTTTCAAATGCACAATCTAAGTTTTAAATATATTTAAAACAAACAAACAAAAAACCAAGAGCTGCACTAGAGAGAGATGGTTCAGAAGTTAAGAACACTTGGTGCCCTTACAGAGGACCTGGGTTTAATTCCCAGCACCCACGTGATGACACACACCATCTAACTCCTGTTCCAGAGAATCTGATGCCTTCTAACCTCTGGCACACACCGGGCACACATGGTGCACAGACATACAGGGAAGCAAAGAATTCACACACATAAAATAAATCAATCTTATTTTTTTTAGAAAATAGCAAAATTAGGGCTTTGGGGTGGTTTGAAGAAGAATGGCTCCCCCATAGGCTTCTATCTGAAAGCTTAGTCACCAAGGAGTGGCATTATTTGAGAAGGATTAGGAGGTGTGGCCCTGTTGGGGGAAGTTTGTCAGTGAAGGTAGGCTTGCTTGAGGTCTCAGGACAGGCCTCCTGTGTCCCGCTCTCTGCTTGTGGGTCAGGATACAGCTCAGGTACTTCTCCAGCACCATGCTCCTTGCCATGATGGCACACACACACACACACACACACACACACACACACACACACACAGACAATCTTTTTAAAATATAGGAGTACATACATCACTGTGTACATGTATGATAAGGAGGTCAGGCCCAGCTTGAAACGAATGCTCTTGAAACTGCTATACTACTGGAGTTCAAATGCAAATCTGTCTTTGCACACCTCACAATCAGGGAAAGCAAAAGAATACCCAACCTGCAGGGTTTATACGAGTATCCTCGGGGGCTGGAGAGATGGCTCAGAGGTTAAGAGCACTGGCTGCTCTTCCAGAGGTCCTGAGTTCAATTCCCAGCAACCACATGGTGGCTCACAACCATCTGTAATGAGATCTGGCACTGTATCCTGGAAAGTGTATATATAATAACTAAATAAATTTAAAAAAAAGTATCCTGGAATTGAGTGTACAGATTTTTGAAAATTTCCTGTTGAGGACAGGGAAGACAGTGAGAACACTAATACACAGAACCCCAGCATAAGCCAGGCATGGTGACTCAACACTCAGGCTGAGGCCAGAGGACTAGCACAGTCCAGGGCTAGCCTAACCTACACAGTGAGTTCTAAGCCACCCTGGGCTACTGTGAGGCCGTTTCAGAAACAAGATCACAAGAGTTCATACCATGTGACCATCTTTCATGTTGCTTGGAGCATCCCTCTGTGAGAACAAACAAACTATGGCTCAATGGGGATGTGGGGGTGGGGAGGGGAAAGGTCGGAAAAGCAGAGCAGGTCAAAAATTCAGATTGCTGAGGACCCTGCTGGATCCCTGGGTTAACGCCAGAGAAGTTCCCGGCAAAGCTTCCCAATTATCATAAATCACAATCAAGACTGAGTAACAAAAATACGGGCCAGTGTAACAGGCGAGGTGCAGGAGCTAATGCTTCATTCGCCGCTCACACTATTCGGCCGCGGTGAGGCATGCAGCTCCTTCTCCCTAAGCTTTATGGACCTGAACTGGGCAAGGTGGTGCACTCAGGAGGATTGCTAGTTTAAGAGGGGTCTAAACAATAGAGCAAGCTCCAGTCAGCCTGAGCAAGACCCTCTTTCTTGAAAACAAAGAAATATAGGCCTCCCAGCATCCTCCTCTCCAGACACTTAGCTTGTACATTCTGCTTCTGTACCTTTGACACCCCCCCCCTTTTTTTATTTTTTTATTTTTTGCTTTTCTAGACAGGGTTTCTCTGTAGCTTTGGTTCCTGTCCTGGAACTACTCTTGTAAACCAGGCTAGCCTCAAACTCACAGAGATCCACCTGCCTCTGCCCT
Organism: Chionomys nivalis; assembly: GCF_950005125.1. NCBI lineage: Eukaryota > Metazoa > Chordata > Mammalia > Rodentia > Cricetidae > Chionomys > Chionomys nivalis. Next base: position 67,643,613 of record NC_080092.1, read on the forward strand.
TCCAAGTGTTGGGATTAAAGGCGTGTGCCACCACTGCCCAGCTTTTTTGGTTTTTTTTGAGACAGGGTTTCTCTGTGTAGCTTTGGAGCCTGTCCTGGAAACTACTCTTGTAGCCCAGGTTGGCCTCGAACTCACAGAGATCCACCTGCCTCTGCCTCCTGAGTACTGGGATTAAATGCGTGTGCTACCAATGATCGGCTAACCTCTTTTCTAACAGGCACTTCTGATAAACTCCTAAGACACTTCAAATGAAGCTTAGCAAAGTTGACACCATGGGCTGGGATGAAGCTCAATGGAGAACACTATCTTAGGGTTTCTAGTGCTGTGAAGACACACCGTGACCATGGCAACTCTTACAAAGGAAAACATTTAATCGGGGCAGCTCATTTACGGTTTCATCATGATGGGGAATATGGCGGTGTGCAGGCAGACGTAGTGCTGGAGCTCAGGAAGTCAACTGAAAGTCACACTGAGGAAGCTTGAGCCAGAGACCTCAAAGTCTACCCCACAGTGACACACGTCCTCCAACAATGCCACACCTCCTAATAGTGTCACTCCCTTTGGGGGCCATTTTCTTTCAGACCACCACAAGCACTTACCTACCCATGAGGCCCTGGGTTCAACTCCCTGAACGTACTGCACTTTAAAAACGTAACTTTATTATCGCGTAAATGTGTATACATGGATGTGTGCATATATGCTTGTAGCACCTGCACGGGCACAAGGACAACACAGTTCTCCAGGCTTGCACCACTGAGTCTTCTCACTCGTCCTTGTAAGTAGTTTTAGATTTGTTTATGTATTGAGTGTTTTTCCTTTGTGTTTATATGTGCAGAGACTGCCTGGGGCCTGCAGAGCTCAGAGGGCACTGGATCCCCTAGAACTGGAGCTACAGAGGGTTGTGAACCACCAGGTAGGTGCTAGGGATTGAACCCAGTGCTTTACACGCTAGGCAGATATTCAGCCTCCATCTCCTTAAAGACCCCACTAACGAAGCAGGCAACTTCATTTCCTTTACTTTGTTCAGGTCCCCTAAACAGTTGACTTTTTAGGTTTTTGTTGTTTTTGTTTTGCTTTTGTTTTTGTTTTTTTGTATGGTTTGGTTAATTAGCTGGGTTCTTTTTTTTTATAATGCTGGGAATCACGCCCAGGGCCAGACATGCCTGGCAAGCACTCTACCACTGAGCTACACCCCAGACCTTCATGCATGGCAGTCCTCGGCAGCAGCACTGTGAGCCCCATCCTTTCGTCATGGGCTACCGTCCATCCTTACTCCCTGACTCAGCTCTTCTGCCTCCAGCTCGTTCTAGAATTCTACTTCTAAAACAATTTGAGCACATCTCTCTCGCGTTTCAAAACCCGTAACAGTTTCCTATCAGATTACGGGGCACAGTCCGAACGCCTCTGGTGGTACCAAGAGCCTGAGCCAATTTTCATCGCCTCCCCACTCCACTCTTGGCTAACAAACCACATCAGTTACTACACTGTTTCAAATTATTCCAGTTACCTGCCACATTTTAATCTACCTCCCAGGCCCTGTAAAAACCTGCTCACCCCTCAATACCCAGCACAAATCAAACCCTAAGCAGAGCTGGCAGCCCCTTATCCCAGCCCACAAAGAATGTCTTTCTCTGAGATAGAATTTATCCCACAAGGCATGAAAGTGCCTGAAAAGGTCCAGTTTTCTGACCCATCCTCCACAGTGGTTTCTCTGGGACTCCGCATTCGGCCCTGAAACCTGGTTAACTGGGGACAACAAGCAACTCTGGAAACCATGCTGGTGGTTTTAAACCTTCTCCTGCGCTTGCCTGCCCTCCAGCACTCTTACAGACCCTCCCAAGTCTTATACCTAATTCTGGGCATTACTCCAAAGGCAACTGACTCTTGAGGGGCCAAGTCACCAGGACTGGGAGATGGTGACTGAGACTCGGCACTGTGAGGTCATAGCCGATGAGCAGCGTGAACCTCTGTGTATTTACCTGCCTGCTGGAACGCTGTCTCTGCTCTGCCTCCCTGAGCCTTTATACTCCACTACTCCACCATACCCATGAGAGCTCCCACATGACCCTACCCAGGCTGTATGTGCCTTCTGAACCCTAGAAGCTCTCGGGCTCCTCTAGGCACCCTCTCCCAGGGGATCCCACAGAACTCACAGGCAGTCTAAACTGTAGATCATGGCCTTTCAGGCCGGGCATAGAACCCCTCAGCTTTGCCTTTATTAAATGCAGGCGAGGGCCCATTCACCTTTCTTCCTCCAGGCCAATTCTGCCCCCCTTTAGTGTCAGCCTTTACACTTCCAGATGGCGATCCTGGTTAAAATAAAACAAGTAACATCCATTCTATGTTTCGTGGCCTGGAACAGTACTTGGGCCCCAGACAGGGCCAGACTTAACTATAATGGAAAACAGACACTTAGAAGCTCTGTTGAGAACACAGCTTTAGACCACAAGAGACTCGGGCGAGCAGTGGTCTTGTCTGGAATCCCAGAACCCGAGAGGCAGAGGCAAGAAAACTGCTGTACACTTGAGGCTAGCCAAGGCAAGTGAGTTCCAGGCCAGCCTTAGCTAAATAGGGAGACCCAGTGTGACCCCCAACTTACCTACTCCCCAAAGGAAATGATACGGCCTCTCTTCACAATTCTCCTTTGCCTTCAAGCTCCAGTCTGGTCCCCTCCCTTCAGAACTCAGAGGCTCAGGAACTATCCAGTTCTGTCAGTGATTGTTTGATGCTTCTGGGCTTCCCAAACTCAACTATCTGCTGGATTAATGAATGTCTTTTGGACTATGGGCGCTGCCATGACCTTGATTTCTCTCTCGGATGGGTCTCCAGGGCACAGCTGGGGCCCCAATTAACTCCAAGCTATCCATCCCAGACCTGCCAATACCGTTCTGCTGTTCAGCTGTCAGCGTGCCTTTGGCTTTCTCGCTTTTATCCGTAGTTCTCATAAATCCCACATTCTAGATACAGACTGTCTGTGGCTGAGCTCCCTGCCTTTCCACAGCTGAAATCTGGAAATTCAACTTTTAAAACTGAGAGCAAGAAAGATAAGAGACAGTATCAAAAGGATGCCTTAGACAACGAGCCGGCCAGTCTGGGAAGGGCTCTGGTGTCAGGGCCTCTCAGTACCTGCATAGCAGATAGACCTTATTCACAGACAAAGCTGCTTTCCTTGCAGGACAGACTCACATGCACTTGGCCAATTCAGCCTTTCCATTTAAGAAGCTCCCGCAAAACTAGTTTGTGGGTCATCCCAGAGTCGGACACAAAGTACAAACCTGGAAAGCTCAGTTAGGTGGGCATGGGGGTGCACGCCTGAAACTCTAGTGTTTGGGAGGCTGAGACAAGAGGTTGGAAGTTCAAGGCCAGCCTGAGCAGGATTTAATCTAGAAATGTAGGTCAAGATGACCTTGAATTCCAGCACCTTCTGCTCCTCCTTCCTGAGTACTAGGATGGATCCTTTCAAATCAGAAGTCTGGGGAGATGTCACTGTGGTCCCTGTGTCCTCCAGAGTTTAAGCTAAATGGAAGAATCTGCATGCTAAGCAATAGGCTAGCACAGCCAAGGCCAGTCTGAGAGACTTACTAAGAAAGATGCTGCCCCAAAATACAGGACTAGAGATGCATAGATACAATAATATAGCTATAGGGATGGTGTTTGGTGAAGTGCTTCAAAATGCAAAAAGAGCCGGGCGGTGGTGGCGCACGCCTTTAATCCCAGCACTTGGGAGGCAGAGGCAGGCGGATCTCTGTGAGTTCGAGACCAGCCTGGTCTACAGAGCTAGTTCCAGGACAGGCTCCAAAACCACAGAGAAACCCTGTCTCGAAAAACCAAAAAAAAAAAAAAAAATGCAAAAAGAAAACTTTGATAAGTCTAATCCTTGGACTGAGGAATATAGCTCAGCGACAAGATGCCTGCCTGCCAGGCACAAGGCCTTGTGTTCAATTCCCAGCACCACAAAAATAGAATAAGATTTATATACACACACAAATTATTGGTTTTGTTGGGATGAGGTGAGGCTGGCCTTTCAGAATCGAAACAATCCTCTGACCTCCAAATGCTTGGACTATAGGTTTGCAACACATACCTATAATATATGCTAGAATATAATATATAATATAATATAATGACCTGAGATGTCACTGGAATACAATCAGATTCAATACTTCAACAATAAATAGCTAAAAAGGAAAGATGGCTCAGCAGTTAAGAGCACTGGCTGCTCTTCCAGAGGCCATGGGTTCAATTCCCAGAACCAACATGATGGCATCACAACCATCTGTAACTTCAATCTCAGGGGATCCAACATCCTCTTCAGCATCAGGTGCATACACAGAGCACAGACAAAATGTCCACACATATAAAATAATCCTTACAAAACTGAGGAGAAGCAGGAGGGAAAAGGACTGGGGGAACAGCCGGAACCAGAAGGGAAGGTGACAGTAAAGACTTATTAAGAGTCTTTACTCTGAGGCTTTAGTTAGGTGTGCAAACCACCTTTTCGTGAAATCCTGAAGAAACCAGACATCTTCAAATCCCAGCCTTTGGAGGTGAAGGCAGGAGATTCAGGAGTTCAAAGTCGCCTGGACCACATGAGGTGGAGGGAGGGGGATGGGAAAATGAGATGAATAAATATCTCTAGAGGTTTTCCACTGAGGACGTGTACACGTGTGCCAACGAGCCACTGTTCCAAGCTCTCCAACTTCCTTCTATTCCTGAGAAGAGAGTCACAGTTCACGTCCATCAAGTTGTCCCTTGCCACAGCAATGGAACCCAGGCAGCGGTCCCACTCCAGTGTGCACTCTTGAGCATATTCTGCCCTCACTTTAGAACCTCTTTATTTAGGCTCACCTCCAAGCACCCACCCCTCTTTCCCTGTCCCCATAAAGTCTTTCTAGTTTGTACCCTGCTTACTTATACATATACCTTCATCACTGGTTGGAGGGGACAGGTACATGTCTTAACTCATCTCTATCTCCCCCAGCTCTTATTATCTGAGTAATGATTATCACCCATGAAAACAAAACAAACAACACCAAGATCACATTTCAGCCGAGTTAGAAGTTCTTCATCAGTAGTTGTGGCCAAAGCTAAGCTCCCAAGCCCCAGGTATTATATTCCCAAAAGGAACTGGAAAAGCAAACCTGCAATGATTAGGAAGTTAGTGTCTCCCGGGACTAAATTTAAATCAACCAAAACAAAATAAAGCCAATTTCATATAACGAAATTCAGCTGCCGTTTCCCCCAGAGACCCTCTCTGAGCCCAGTGGTACCCATTGGCCATTTTCACATCACCTTACTCTCTTTCCCAGCCAGAAGCATGAAAACTCTAGGCCTGCTTCTTTCTGAGCTGGCAATCTTGCCTGGACATAATTCATTCTCAAGACCAGAAGGAAGGGCTGCCCTATAGCTGGGAAGACAGAACAGCCATGCAGCAGAAATGCGGGTGGCAACATTGCACCACAGTGGAGAGATGCACTGGCATGGAAAAGGCTCCTTTACCATCTGGAAGGAAGCGTGTTTTGCTTAGGACTGAAACATTCTGGGCAATTGAGGGCTACTCCTCTAAAATGTGCAGGAATAGAAAGAACTCTGACCTAAGAAACAGAAGGTATGACCTGTACTTGGGGCTTTGATTTTTCTCAGATCCTGGGCTGACCAGGAACTTGTTGATAGACCTCCACCTTCCAAGAACTGGAATTACAGATATGCGCCACCAAGCCAGTTTATACATCGCTAACACCTAACACCGTGATCAGTTCCAGCTACCCCAAGTTACCGCAGCTTCTGCCTCCACCTCCCGGCACCCACTGAGCTGTAATTTATCCAAGCAAGTTCTTTTTGCCTGCTTAAGCCTCAAGGTTTAGATTTCTTGATTTTCGAGACAGGGTTTCTCCATAGCTTTTTTGGTTCCTGTCCTGGAACTAGCTCTTGTAGACCAGGTTGGCCTCGAACTCCCAGAGATCTGCCTGCCTCTGACTCCCAAGTGCTGGGATTAAAGGCGTGCGCCACCACCGCCCGGCTAAGGTTTAGATTTCTAAAACAAAATTATCTCACTAGATTTAATTCTCAATCCAGCATATATCGAGTTTGAACCTAATGTTACAAGTCATTCATATAAAATTAGAAATAAAACAAAAATTATAAGGTTAACCCTGAAAAAAATATTAAGATGCAGGCCTCCATGGAGTTAGTTAAATCAAGCCACAGTTTTTGGCTATGTACCTCCTGGCAGTCAAAGCAAAAAGAGAAATATGAGCAGTTATAAATTCCCAATTTTCAAGACAAAAAAGCATACCAGTTCCTCTGGAGGGCCAAGGCTTTTCCTGGCACTGTGTTCTAAAAGAATTTCTCCCTCCAACTTCTTAAAGGAGACATTATAGGAGGCTGTAGCAAGTTTTCAACAATATAAATCCTGAGAACTGCAGAAACAAGTTATATAAAGCTCCTTCTCCTGTGTTTTCTGTGAAAGCAAGGCACTCAGGGAAAGTGCTCCTAGAGAAGACAGAAGAGGGTCTCAGTTTGCGGCTGCCAGTCAACCCAGCTTGATTAATCAAGGCCACAGGTAGACAGCGTGTTTGTTTGTTTGTTTGTTTGCTTGTTTGTTTATGGTGGTATATTATATCTCTGGGTTTTATTGCTTCAACATAAGCTTTCTCTGTGTAGCTCTGGCTGTCCAGGAACTAACTCACTCTGTAGACCAGGCTGGCCTTGAACTCAGAGACACACCTACTCCTTCCTCCTTCCTCCCCGTCCACCACCCAGCTCACAGTATGCCTTTTCTAAAGCTTCCAATCTTCCTTCTTCCAAAGACACTTCAATAGGAAGCTACTGTAAAAGCAGCCAGCTGGAGCCAGTGAGCTCCCAGACAGCCCGAGTACAGCAAGACCCCATCTCAAGATCCAAAGAAGAAAAGAGTTGGACAGCAGTCTGTATACAATTTGATGATCTCTAAATTGTATTCCAGCCAGACGTGGTGGTGACCGGCTTTAAGCCCAGCACTCAGGAGGCAGAGGCAGGTGAATCTGTGATCTTGAGGCTGACTCTACACAGCAGGTTCCAGGCCAGTGCTACACTTATCTCTAGTATAATTTCCATTCGAGTTCTGTCCGGCGTGTGGTTTTGACCTTTATTTACTTAATATAAATGAATACTTGGTAGTTGCCCACCACTCACTGCCACATCAGTTGATTGGGAATGGACTCCTGCCAGCCAGGAGTGAGTCCACCCCACACTATTATGCTGTTATTAATAGCAGGCTTCCTAGGTGCCAAGCTCTAGGCCTGGCTTCCCCTGCATTCTCTCACTTAATCCTCTCATAAATCCTGAGTGATGGCAACTATTATTAGTCCCATTTTACAAATAAGGACCAAAGATTTAGAGAATTGTAGATTGCCCAAGGTCACAGAACTAATTATCCGGTTCTTTCTGGTTCCAAAGCCAGGCCCTCAGCTCCACTGTAGGGCCTGCTGGTATTAATGAAATGTGTGATTACTGATAGAAATGCTAATGCATGTCAGAGAAAAAGAAAGAAAGAAAAGAAAACCCAGCAAGGACCAGAGTGAGGTCAGTGGAAGAGGCAAGAGATGTTTATTAACAATGAGCGACCGTGGAGCTTTAAGAGACTGGCAACCTATAAATGGAATAAAGGAATAAAAAAAAAATGTGGAAAATGCAAGGTGTGAAAGAAAATCAGAAAATACTATCTTCATCCCAAGAAAGACAAAAAAATTTCCTCATTCTCATATTCTCCTAGAAATAGTTGCACACCTTTAATCCCATAACTTGGGAAGCAGAGGCTGGTGGATTTCTGTGAGCTGGAGGCCAAGCAAGGCAACAAGAAAACCTGCCTCAAAAAGGCTTCCTGCTCTATAGAGATTAAAGCTTAAAGCTTGGCTGGCTTCTTTGGGCATTACGCTTTTAACCAACAGGTATTTATTTATCCAGTACCTGCTGAATGCCAAGTATTGTCAGCAGGGAATTGATGCTCAATATTCCATTCCAATAAACAAGTAAACAATAAATTTCCACATGAAAGTAAATGGATTTTAAAAATAATAAAGTTGGAGGCTGGGGATGTAGCTTAGCATGCATGACACTGGGGGACCAGGATGCAGAATTCGGTCTGCAATTAGGGAGAAAGAGGCCAGACGTAAATTTCAAGACCAGGCCTAGAGACCCTGTCAAAACAAAGTTAAGGGATTAAAAAAGCCTGTGGGCAAAGAGCAGCTGCTGGTAACCAGTTAGGGAGGGGCAGGTTTTCATCTGGAAAAGGAAAGGAACAGTAGAAAAAACAAACAAGCTGAAAGGTGGTGGTGCACACCTTTAATCCCAGCACTTGGGAGGCAGAGGCAGGAAGTACTAGGGTTCAAGGCCAGCCTCATCTACAAGAGCTAGTTCCAGGACAGGTTCCAAAGCTACAAACAAACCCTGTCTCGAAAACAAAAAGGAAAAAAAAAAAAAAAAACCAAGGCAAACAAGAACAAGCAAGGTTAGAGATTATGTCTCTTGTTGCTCTTGTAGAGGCGCCGGGTTTGGTTCCCAGCACCCACATGATGGCCCATAACCATCAGAACTCCAGTTCCAGGGGAGTTTTGATACTCTCCTCCAACCTGGCACCATAAATACATGCAGACAGCCGGGCAGTGGTGGCGTAGGCCTTTAATCCCAGCACTTGGGAGGCAGAGGCAGGCAGATCTGTGAGTTCGAGACCAGTCTGGTCTACAAGAGCTAGTTCCAGGACAGGCTCCAAAAACCACAGAGAAACCCTGTCTCGAAAAACCAAAAAATACATGCAGACAACACTCATACAAGTGAAATAAATCTTTGAATAGAAAATGCTGTGACCCAGAAGAAGGGAAAAAAGGCCTTAAATTGGGTGTGGTGACGCACACCTATAATCCCAGCAGTCAGTGGTAGAGGCTTAAGGACCAGGAGGGCAAAGCCAGCCTGGACACACAGCAAGCCTTCTGAAGACAGCTTGTGAGCATGGCATGTTTCAGAAAGGCCCAAGTAGTTGCAGGAGAAATGAGGGCAGAAAGGCGGGTGATAAGGTGGGGCGAACCGGGGGAGGGCACGGAGAACGGAGCTGCACCCGGCTGAAGAGCATGAGGAAGAAATTGCTGCAGCCCACGGGGAAATTCAGGAAGATGCAATCTTTTACAGACCCAAGCAGACAGCACCTTTTGTTATGGAGAACATCACCAAAAACCTGTCAGCCCTAACAGAATACCTTTGGCTGGCAGGCAGGCAGGAGGGCACTGGTGGCCTCTCCATCACTGTGGGCTAGAATTCAAGATGATGCTTTGAACCTGTCAAGAGGACCCAGTGGTTTGGTTTGTAGACCCAGAGAAAGGCTGAGATAGTTTACAAAGGGAACTGTGCCTGATCTCCTTTCCAACCCTTCCCCTCTGCTTTTCCTAAGACTTGTTGGCCCTTGCCACTCTTGCTTTCATTTTTTTCTCTGTGCTCAAAACTGGATATGCTGAATATGAGCAGCTAGGCCAAATGGAGCGTTATTAAAGTTAATTTAAACAATCTCCCAGTGAACGCTCTCCTGGAAGGCACTTTGTTGCCAAGAAGGACCAGAGGAGAATCTGAATTTGGATAATTAAGTGTCCTTTGTAAAGCTAAACTGTAGCTTTAATTCAAAGAAACCTTTTCCACCAACCTGTTTGAACAAAAAAAGAGAAACTGACTGTTTAGCTCCACCAGCATGTTTCTGTATGTCTGTGCTTAAAGGCAGAGGAGGTAAAAGCATCAAGAACCGAATGACTAAGGAGACCCACCTGCACACACTGTGCCCATGCAGTTCAAAGAGACAGCTGACTAGGCAAGAGAGGTGGGAACTTTAGTCTCTTATTAACATCTGATGATAGACAAGTCCCTGATTCCGCCTACCCACCCACCCACCCCCAAACCCCCAAATCAAAATAAAGTCACAGCCTGCCTTTCCCTCGGGCTACAAAGTCTGGAATACCAGCCAGACACAAAACAAAATCAATCCTTTCTTCTGCTGGACAGTTGTTAATCCCCCAGGCACCGACTGCCTCAAAACCATTAACATCATTATGACAACGAAAACGAGCACAGCACCGCTCACATCTCCACATCTCCAACCCCCCAAGCACTCCGAAGCACCCAGTGCTACAGAGCCAGGAGCAGCAGCTTCCCGGGAGCTGGAGTGGAGCAGGGCGCAAGGGCTGCCTGTTTACCTAAGCTTTTGAGCACGGGCCCACTCTGTAGTGCCAGCGGCTCTGGAACAAGCTGTTATGCAGAACAAGAGATCTGACTGCCTCTGCCTCCTGAGTGGTGGAACCAAATGTGTAGCCACCATGCCAGGGCCCCTTTCAAAGGGCGACAGCTAGGAGCTGAGTGATCTGAAAGCTTGCACCCAAGTGTGGGACAGCTTCCTGACTTTGCACGTCATATCCATTCCCCGTGTGCACTGCCATCAGCTCCCAGGAGACCAGGGTTTCTAATCAGCTATCTGCATTGTCCTCTAACAGGCCACGCGGTACCCTGAACTAGCAACTCTAAACAGGTGTGTGGGGCCTAACGCCTGTAATCTCTACACTATGGAGGCTGAGGCTGGGGCTATTCAGGGTGTTCCAGGCCAGCCTGGGCTGTAGTATGAGAGGAGTAATTAACACGCTATACATAAGCATATATATGTTTAATGTACAGGAAATACACAGAAACGCATATGCATTTCTCTTAACCACTGTATTTCCAAACCCTACCCTAGCCCTCGTCCATTCAGGCCAGAGGACCTCCGCCCTAAACCAATGTTTCTCAAACTGAAGGTCGTGACCCATTTGGTTAGGAAATCAAATTAATGAGTCATGACCACCAGTTGATTTTTTTCTAATGAAGCGGGAAAACAAACATCCCGGCATACTGCAGGTACTGTGGGTAATAGTTACCACTTCCCAAAACTTCTTTCAATAGCTGGCCAGTGCACATATTCCTTGCTGTGGATCCAAAGTTTGAAAATCATGGTTCTAAAGAACTAAAAGGTTTTTGTTTATTTTCTGAGACAAGAGCATCTCCTTACATAGCCCTGTCTAGCCTGGAATCCCTTTACACAGACCAGGCTACCCTTAGTGATCCCCCTGCCTCTACCTCCAAGAGTTCAAGGCTTAGTCATATACCACTATCACTAGCTAGGAAAATTGTTTATTTTCCATCCCTACCTCAATTCAAGCAGAGAGATAAGATCCAAGAAATGTTGTTACTGAATTCTAAACTGCTAAGGCAGAGCCCAACTGAGGCAGGGCATGAGCCCAGGCGCCCCACTCCATCCCATTTTGAGCCTGTCATGAAGTAGGGAGCAGACAGTAGAAGTCAAAGTGAAGTTTACCCAGTTCTCCCATGCTGGGCAGTGTAAAGAACTCACTGCCACTCACTTCACAGCGCAGGACAAAAACGGGGGAACTGTCATAGCTGAGTATGAACCAGACACAAAGATACATATTATGAAAATGGCATAATAAAGTCATTATTTTGTAAACTACAGAATTTTTTTAAAAAATTATTTAAAAAGAATAAAACTTCCTTGGAGGTAAGACGATCAGCATTAAAAGCAAGGAAAGTTGGCTGGATTCAGGTAAAGCCTATGGCAGTGAGTGGCAAAAAGGTGGGAAAGTGTGAACCCCATCTTACTGATCGGATTCTGAAACCCCAAACCAGACTATCGCAGAGCTACAAGCCTGAGATTTTTCCATAATTCCCTTGTGTCTTTAATGTTCTGTAAATGGGATACAAAAAAGTAATCCTAGTCTTGTCCAAAGCTCTGAGCAGAGCCCATCTTGCTAGAACGACAGGACAAAAGACTAGTAGCCAGGGCCCTTGTGAGCCCTAAGCCTTGCCAACTCAGTAGCTCAAAGACACTCCAACGTGGCAACAACAAATAAATCAACAAGGAGGCAAAAAACAAACACCCAGCAGAGCTCCTGAGCAGACCAATTTGCCATTTCCAGACCGGACTGTGGAAGGTTGGGTAAACCGGGGGATGCTCACTCAGCTTTCTAAAACGGTGGGTAAAAGTGAGGTCAAGAGGTGGCAGGCAGTTGTTTGCACAAGGGGTCCAAAGGAGCAGGCGTGGTCCCCCTCCTTAGTGCCAGTCACAAGACGCGAGTATTGTTGTGTGCCCCCACTCTTTCAGGAAAATCACCCAAAAGGAGTCAGCAAGCAAGCAGGTGAAACTTGAAGCAGGGAGAGACAGGAGCCAGCTCCGGGGAGGAACCCTCCGCAGAGGCCCCCGCAGCGGGTCTGGCAGCAGAGTTCGCGCCTACCCCTTGGCAAGGCCGCTGGGGAGGTGCCGGGAAGCGTCCAGGCAGGAACTCGCTGCGGTTCCCTCGGCCTGGGGCTGGCGTACCACTCCGGGGACTTTTGAGGGCCGTGTGCCCCAGACCCAAGTGTCTCGGTGGAGACACAGACCACACAGCCCGTGTCACCGTGTGCCACCCGCGGGGGAAATCAAGCCAAACAAGGGAAGCGGCAGCGCCCAGACCTGCCGGTCTCCACCGTCGCCAGTCAGCTCGCTGTCTTCCCCAAGCCCCGAACTCGGAGCGCGCGCCAGTGTTTGTAAACAAACCGGTCACGTGGCCGCGGCAGCCCGCTCCCCGCCCCTGGCGCCCCGAGAACCCTTGGGGAGATCCCGAGGGACCTCCCCAGCATCGCCCCAACCGAGCTGGGCTGCGTGCTGTGCGGGAGCCCGACCGCCTCCAAGGCGAACAGCTCGAACCCGCGCGGACAGCGCCCCACGCCCACGCGCAACCGGCCAGCGATCCCTTTACCTGGCGGCAGGCTGCCCGGTCCCGCCAGCGCCAGGCTCGGCTGCTCCGGAGTGCTTGGCGACGAAGGACTGCACGGCTGACTCTGGCGCTCCCTGTGCGCTCTTAAAGCCACAGTCTCCGCCACCGCCGCCGCCACTGCCGCTCCGCATCCCTCCGAGTCCGGGCCGGGGGCTTGCCGGGTGACAGACGCGCCCCCGCGCCTATCCCATCGGCTCAGCACATAGCAACACGCCACCGGTTGGTCCGGCACGGCCGCAGCCCATCAGCGAGGAACCAATCAGAGGAGGACGGAACTCCGCCCCTGCTTCCCCTACCTCCCGCCCCCAACCCCCACCCGCCCCTCTGTCCTGGTGGGGCGCGCGTGCGAGGAGTGTGGCGAGGTCCTGGTCCCGCCTGTCCCGGCAGCTGGCGGGCGGGGCTGGGAGGAGAGAGGATTGGGATGGGTGAGCTCGCTGAGACAGGAGGCTGTTTAGGTTTACTGCAATTCCCAGGACCCGGGGCTACGATGGGACTTGGGATTTACAGTACTTCTTGGAAAACCTAGATAGTAATTCCTTCCTCCCTTCGCTTTTAATTCCTGACCCAGAGCCTAAGTTACCAGAAGTGGCCCTCAGACTTCAAGGCAAGTGCATTTAATAAGATAGGAGCAGTCTCAGCAGGCCCACCCATGCCCTGCTCAGAAGCAGAGAGACAATTCTCTCTGCCCTGCTAGTCTTTTCGACCAGATAAAACCAGAAAAGGACGGTCTGGTGTGTGCCAGGCCCTGCGTTCAATCCCAGTACTGGGGGTGGAAGAGCATGCAGGAGGACTTTAGAGGAATTGGGGTGCTCTATAGCAATAGCTTTTCCAGGGTCTTCAGAAGTTAAGGAGGTCGCTTAACATAACCAGAAAGTAGAATAAGAATGGTCAAACTGACCAAAGAGGAGGAGTCGGCATTCTGGGTCAGTGGGGTGGTGCTTTTCAAGGAAGAGAAGGTTAAAAAATAAACCCCTGACAGTCGGGAAATCCAGGGAGGTACCAGGTGGGTGGAGTGGCGCAGAGTCTTCCAGCAGGAAAACAGGTCAATTTGATAAAGAATTCCTGCCAGAGACAGAGGATAGAGCAGGTCTAGCCTTTCCACTGGGGTTGTGCATGGTGTGGGGGCAAAAACATGTTTTCATTGACACTTTAGAAAGGAGAAAATAAGCCGGGCGGTGGTGGCGCACGCCTTTAATCCCAGCACTTGGGAGACAGAGGCAGGCGAAAAAGTACGTTTCTGGCTGTGAGGTGCTGCAGGAGGCCCAGGTAACTTCTGTCTCGTGCCCTGCAGTAATTATTGCATAAACCCAAGTATGGTGTTTGGGTAGATCCCCAGGTAACTCAAAATGTCACCTGGAACTCCACCCAGCTGTTTCTAATATACATTCAATCAACCAAGTTGTCTTCAGTTAATGGACATCACATGGTTAGGTATAAATGCAGTCCCAAAGTTAGTAAAACCAAAACTGTCTCATGGTCGCTGGTAGGTATCAGTTTCGGTGTAAGAACACTGTCATTGTTTACAATTGACTACTTTGAGAAGTCTAAATTCTGGGTGCAAAAAGCCTTCAGCTAATTAATCACAAACTTGAAAGGTTTAAGCTTTAAGGATGTATATTAAATTCTTCAGATTTGATTACCAGCCCAGGCGCTTCCTGGATAAATTACTTTGTGTCCTTAGGCCTTAGTTCCCACAGCTTGAAATAAGGGGCTGGAGACAGGGCTCACAGGCCTCTTGCCTGCTATGCTTGAGGCTCTAGAATCAATTCCTATTACTGCGAAAACAAATAACGAGGCTGAAATAAGGTGGTTTCTGAAGTCCCTTCCAACTCTCAGGTTTCAAATAAAGAACCAGAAAATCAGCTGGGCAGTGGGGAGGTAGAGGCGGGCAGATCTCAGTGAGTTTAAGGCTAGCCAGCCTGGTCTGAAAAATGAGTTGTTCAGGACAGCTAGGACTGTTATACAGAGAAACCCTGTCTGAAAAGCAAAAAACAAACAAACAAAAAAAACTAGAAAATCAAATTTGTTACATTTCTGCAATATTGTATTAGTGAATATATTTGTATCTACAGGTCCCCGACTCCCTAACAGTAGATCTGTACACCCTAGGATACTGGTATGTTATGTAACAAAATTGAAGGCTACTGTTTTCAGTTTAAATAAAAGATAACATTAGCTAAAGAAGACCTGCCTGGTGTGGGGTGTTCTGAGGACCCCTGCAGGCGTGCTGTGTGATTGCAGGCAATTGAAGAGGCAACAAAACACCCGCTGGAAAACAATAGAATCAGCCTGCCAGAAAAAAAAAAAAAAAAAAAAAAAAGATTAAGCCAGATCATGCCTCCTCCCAGGCAAAGGGGCCAAGCTTTGTAAGTAGAACAGAAACCAAGAAGTGGCGGGGGAGAGGGGGAATTGGCCTATATGCTAGAAGTTGCTTCTCTTCTGTAAACCCAAACACCTTCTCTGGCCATCAGTAGGTTTCCTCACTGCTTGGCTTGAGCACCATTTCCTGCTTGACGAGAATGTGTTCTGAGAACCTGTAGAGAGGAAAGAAGCAAGGGCCAATGGACTAGACAGATATTTATCCTGAGGGCAGCAACAGAAATGAAGCGATGTGTAGAAAAGACAGCAACAAATGTACTCAGAGCCAAAAGACTCTGTTTAAAAAAAGAAGCCAGGCAGTGGTGGGACATGCCTGTAATCCCAGCACTCGGGAGGCAGAGTCAGGCCGATCTCTGTGAGGCCAGCCTGGTCTACAAGAGCTGGTTCTGGGAGAGCTAGGACCGTTAGATAGAGAAACCCTGTCTCAAACAAACAAAAAAGGAAAGAAAGAAAGAAAGAAAGAAAGAAAGAAAGAAAGAAAGAAAGAAAGAAAGAAAGAAAGAAAGGAAGAAAGGAAGAAAGGAAGAAAGGAAGAAAGGAAGAAAGGAAGAAAGGAAGAAAGGAAGAAAGGAAGAAAGGAAGGAGGGAGGGAGGGAGGGGGGGGAGGAGGAGGAGGAGGAGGAGGAGGAGGAGAAGAAGAAGAAGAAGAAGAAGAAGAAGAAGAAGAAGAAGAAGAAGAAGAAGAAGAAGAAGAAGAAGAAGAAGAAGAAGAAGAAGAAGAACTGTGGCAATAAAGTTCGAAAGGTTCCTGGTCTCACAGGCATATCATCAGGCTGGCTATCTCAGGGAGTGTGTGGTGCCAAGTCAAGTTTATTCATCCCCAAAGCCTTCACCCATTCTTTTCCGTTAGCTTCGATTATCAATCCTGTGTCCCCACTTTTGCCACATGTGTGCTGCTATTGCTGTGAACACAGTCACTTTTGGTTTTTTGTTTTTGTTTTCTCTTTTTATATTTATTTGTTTGTTTTGTTTTTTGAGACAAAAACTCAGTATGTAGATCAGACTAGCCTTGACTCACAGAGATCCGCATGCCTCTGCCTCTGGAATGCTGGGATTAAAGGCGTGTGCCACCATGGCTGATTTCTCTTTTCATTTTTCAAGGCCGATTTTTTTTGGGAGTTTTATTTTGTTCTGTTTTTTTGTTTTGTTTTGTTTTTGGTTTTGTTTTTTTTTTGTTTTTGTTTTGTTTTTTTTTTTTTTTTTTGGTTTTTCGAGACAGGGTTTCTCTGTAGCTTTGGAGCCTGGCCTGGAACTAGCTCTTGTAGACCAGGCTGACCTCGAACTTCCAGAGATCTGCCTGCCTCTGCCTCCCTAGTGCTGGGATTAAAGGCGTGTGTCACCACCGCCCGGCTTTTTTTGATTTTTCAAGACAGGGTTTCTCCGTAGCTTTTGGTTCCTGTCCTGGAACTAGCTCTTCTAGACCAGGCTGGCCTCGAACTCACAGAGATCCACCTGCCTCTGCCTCCCGAGTACTGGGATTACAGGCGTGTGCCACCACCGCCCTCAAGGCCGATTTTTAAAGCATATTTATTTTGCTCTGTGTGTGTGTGTGTGTGTATAAGCCATGAAAGGACAACTTGTGGAGCTCAGTTCTCTAATTCCACCTTGATTTTGTTTGTTTAACAAAAGTAGAAAGAGAAATTGTAGTGAGAGATTAAAGAAGTAGCTGTACTTGGTTTTCTTTCTTCTTTTTTGTTGTTTTGTTTGCTGCTATAATCCAGTACACTTATAATCCACACTTATCAATATCACAGAGATATTGAACAAAATAATAAGAGAAACAACATAATATTTAGAGTGGCTTTTCAAAAAAATGTGCAGATGGGGAATGATCAGCCTTAGCCATATTTATGTAGGATCTCTGCCTTCTGCAGAACAAAGATATGTTCTCATTTGTCCACATGATTGACTCTGAAACTTCTACTAACTGTTTTTTTTAGTGTGTATAACTGTGTGCACATGCACCACCACGTGCATGTGGTGCTGATGGAGGTCAAAAGAAGGTGTTCCATTGCCTGTAGCTGGAGCTACAGGCAGTAATGAGTGTGTGCACACCCCCCCCCATGCAGTGAGTGGAACCCTGATCCTCTGGGAGGACAGCTAGTGATCTTAACCGCTGGGTCTCCCTTCCAGCCCTTCAAGATAAGTTCATTCAAAGAAAAGGGAGATTACAGATTAGAGAGACACAGTGTAAAGGTGTAAGCACTACCGGAGAGCCCTCAAATGCCAGCTGTCACCTTGTTGAGTAGATCACTCTTGTTCTTTCTTTTCACTGCATGCTCCAGGCTACCTGACCTGAGAACTTCTGGCTAAGTTGCCCCTAAACTCCAAGGGTCAAACTCAGGTCCTTAGTGTCCAGTTGGAACCTCTTGCTCATCCCTACATGATCTGGGGAACCCCATTTCTCAGTCTCTCTGTCTCTCTGTCTCTCTCTCTCTGTCTCTCTCTCTTTCTCCAAACCCCACCCACTCAGTCTCTTAACAAAGGGAAGGCACTAAAAACCCCAGTTCTGCATTCTTGGTGGCTACTGCAGCTTCCTCCCCTGAAGTTACCAGCTGCCCACATCCCAGTCTAAAGCATTCAGCTTTTGACCATATGTGGACAGAAACCTAGCTTGTGACAGACACGTCATCACCCCTCACCTACAACCTATATAATCTCCTTGCTTTAATTCAGATGTGTGACTTCTCCAGCCTCAATCTCTGGGACTGGAGAACCCATCTGGGAGTTACTTTGCTCAAATAAACCTGTTGTTATACTTTTTCAGTTTAGCTTGATCTGAATTACTGCATTGTTGGAGAAACCTATTATCAGGGAGCAGAAAACCTATTTCTTAGATTTACACAAGCCCTTTTACCTTTGGAGCAATAGTTCCAGCCTCAAATTACTTTTATATGTCCTAATTTTGTTTTGATGTTTAAGACAAAGACAAAATCTGTAGAGCAGGCTTGCCTCACAGTCATAGCAGTCTTCCTGCCTCAACCTCCTTAATGCTGGAATTATAGGTGTGTAGTACCAAGTCAAGTTCTCTCTGTGTGTATATTTGTGTGTGCCTGTCTGTGCATCTCTCTGTTTCTCTGGGTGTGAAAATGCATGAATCTATATTGATACCATCTGTAACTCAGATTGCTTTGAACTCCCTATGTAACCAAGGAGTCATTCTACTTTGAAGTGCTGGGATTATAAACATTCACCCACCATACCCGGCTTTACATAGTACTGGGCATCAAATCTAGGATTTGGTGTGCATCAGACAAGAATTCTATCAAGTAAGTCACATCCCAACTTCTCTTTTTTGTTTTTATTAACTTAAAATAGCATATAAAGCAGTGGTTTATAGTTTGGCTTTTTTTGGTTTTTGGTTTTATGCTTTTTTAAAAAAAGATTTATTTATTTATTTATTATGTATACAACATTCCTTCCATGTGTACCTGCAGGGCAGAAGAGGGCACCAGATCTCATTATAGATGGCTGTGAGCCACCATGTGGTTGCTGGGAATTGAACTCAGGAACTCTAGAAGAACAGCCAGTGCTCTTAACCACTGAGCCATCTCTCCAGCCCCCTACTTTTGTTTTTTGAGACAGAGTTTTGTAGGTGGAAGTTTCTGTCCTGGTCCTGCAGCCATTTAGTCCCCAAAAAACACACAGAGGCTTATATTAATTATAAACTGGTCAACCTATTGCTCAGGCTTATTACTAACTAGCTCTTACAACTTAAATTAATCCATAGTTCTTATCTATTTTTAGCCATGTGGCTTGGTACCTTTTCTCAGTAAGGCATTCTTGTCTTACTTCCTCTGCATCTGGCTTGTGACAGTGTCTCTGCCTTTCTTCCTCCCAGAATTCTCCTAGTCTGGTCACCCTGCCTATACTTCCTGCCTGGCTACTGGCCAATCAGCACTTTCTTTTTTAAATTTTTTTATTGATCTATTTATTCTTATGTGCATTGGATATTTTGTTTGCATGTACATCTGTATGAGGGTTTCAGATCCCCTGGAACTGAAGTTACAGGCAGTTGTGAGCTGCCATGTGGGTGCTAGGAATTAAACCCAGGTCCTCTGCAAGAGCAGCCAGTGCTCTTAACCACACAGCCATCTCTCCAACTCCCAAATCAGCACTTTATTAAACCAGTACGAGTAACAAATCTTTACAGTGTACAAGAACATTACCCCACAGCAGAGTTTCTCTGTGTAATAGCTCTGGTGGTCCTGAAACTCACTCTGTAGACCAGGTGGGCCTCAAGCTCACAGAGATCTGCCTGCCTCTGCCTCTTAAAGGTATGCTGTGCTGCCACCTGGCTACATTGTAACATTTTAATACATATGTGTTATTATGCTTTGCTCTAATTTGTCCCCCTCCCCACCAGCCCCAATTTGGATTTGCTTTTTTGATGCAGGTCTCTTGTAAGCCAAGCTAGCCTCTATAGCCGAGGATGGCCTTGAACTACAGATGATCCTCCTGCTTCTGCCTCCTGAGTGTGGGTACTACGGGCCTGCTGACCCCTCTGATCCTCCAGGATCTGTCCTTTACTCCCCCTGAGCAAGTCAGGCTGGCCTCCTTTCCATTCCCCAATATCCAGGCCTTGTCTTGTAGGATGTTCATGAGGCCATCCCTTAAAACCCACTGAGATTGGCTCCAGCCCCCCTCCATGTTGGTTCCAATTCCTGCAGATGTAGATGCTCACATCCCTGGTCACATCCGCTCATGTACTTTACATATGTCTCATTTACACCCAATGCTATATAAACAGTTGCTAGGCTATTGTTTAGAGAACGACAGAAAGTTTTTATCCGTTCACCAGAGATCATAATTCTCTTTCTGACTTTCTGAGATATATTCAAACTGTAGTCTATTGCATCTGATTTCATTGTTCCTCTACCCAGAACACTTTGCCTAAGAAATCTACCTCCTGAACATGTGGATCTCGGGGCAGTGCTCCCTCGAGAGGGATCTCCAGAGCACCCAGTCTTGCTTGTCCCTTGACCCCCAGGCACTGTTATACCCAGCTTTTGTGCTTCCTACTAAGAGGCCCCTGAAGTCATGTTGTTCGTTCACCTAGTTTGTTTTCTGTCCCACCTAGCTCGAAAGTGTAAATTCCATGACAGCACTGTCTTCCTCCTCCTCTCTTCCTTCCGTCCATCCGGTCCGTCCTTCCTTCTTTCTTTTGAGACAGGACCTCAGGTAACCCAGGCTGTGTCCTTCAACTCCTGATCCTCCTGCCTCCACTTCCCAAGTGCTAGATGCCAGGTATGTGTCACCCTATCTTGTTTATATGGTGTTGGGCAACCCAGGGCTTAGCGTGTGCTGGCTAAACACTCTGCCAACTGAGTTATAATCCCAACCACTTACCACTTACTGTATCGTTTTGTTTTTACCAGGCTGGCCATGAATTTAGATATTTGTCCGCCTCTGCCTCCTGAGTGCCCCGATTAAAGGTGTGTGCCACCACACCCAGCTTCCCTTCCTCATTCTTTAAGGTCAAAAATCCAACACTTGGGCATGACACCCACCTCAGTCCTAGCAACCTAGAAGACTGAGGCAGTAGGATGGCTGCACATTCAAGGCTAGCCTGGGCTAAAGAGTGATCTCCTGTCCTAAAAATCCAAATAAATCTAGATTGGTGGTGCGCATCTTTATCCCAGCACTGAGGTGGAGGGAGCAGGTATCTGAGGCACGCAGATCTCTATGAGTTCAAGGCGAGCCTGGAGTACATAATGAGTTCTAGGACAGCTAAAGCTATGTAAAGAAATCTTTCTCAAAACAAACAAAAATCCCAAATTAAAAATAAGCAAAGCATGATGGGTTACACCTGTAATCCCAGCACTCAGGATGCTGGGTAGAAACGTCTCTGAGTTCAAGGTCAGCTCGGGTTACAGTGTAAGCTGCAGGTCAGTCTGTGTTACTGTAGAGGGGATCAGCCGTGCAGTATGCCCCCTCTATACATTCCCTAAGCTTTGAAGTTCCTAACATTAATGGCCCCAAGGTAGGTTGGGACAATCAGATCGGCTGCCTATAGTACTTATTCCCTTACATCCTATCTGGTGGTCTTCACTGACCTGCTGATCTCAGAAACTCTGCCTCTTTGAGCTCAGAGACCCCTACCCTCTAAAGTCTATATATAAACCTAGAGAATTTCCTTCGTTTTGCCAGATGCTCCCGGATTACCACCATAGCCCAGCTTCCCTTGCTGGGGGCGCACAGCGTCTTTAAAGGACCCAATCATCTAGAATCTATCTCAGGACAACTACCTACCAAACCTGGAGAGACTCTTCAATATTTAAAACAAATAAATCATATAGATACCAATAATAAGGAAGTAGAAAGAGCTCAGCCTTACAGTGCTCAGGGGTTCAGACTGTTCAAGGCTCTGAGTTTGATCTCCAGTCCCGGAAAAGAAAAGAAAAGCTATTTGCCTGGGACTCAGTCCAAAGAGCAGATCAAATGTCTCTTTAGAGGACTTTCTTTTACCCTCCCTAACGAAATTAATGTCTCTCCCTCTCCCCAGTGCCCTGAATAGCACTTTATTCATAGCTCCATTACATCAGCCAGCCCTCCACAGTCCCTAGGAGGAGTTATCAGCATCTGCCTTCTCTGCCATGCCCCGCTGGCAAGACCTTATCAGATCAACAGTGCTCTCTGCACCTGGCACCTGGTTACTCTCTTGACAGGTTCCTGTCTGAGTCGGACCCAGCGGGAAGCAGGCGGGAATGGATAGGGTCTGCTCGCACGCTGTGTGCTGATCTGAGGATAGCAGTCTTGCTTTCAAGTATGAACACGTTGAACCTGAAACTTCAGGATGTTCTGTAATAAAAGGGGCAGGCTTCATTTAAAAAAAAAAATCACACAGTACAATGGGAACTTCCTGAAGGGTAAAGGCTGAAACTCTCACAGTGTGCCACCCCACCGGGGAAAACTTCCAGCTCTGACCCTGTGGGGGGGGGGGCCCTTCCCAGGCTCTCACCCACACCCATCAGTAAAGTCCCGAGGCATGACATCACAGAGGAGGGCCTGGTGCCATCATCTTCCTGTGTGGACAGACATTGTAACTGCGCTTTGTTTCCTTATGTACAATGAACGCTTTCAGCTCTGGCCAAGTCACTGTTTTCAGGCCCCAGTGTAGCTGAAGATGTGCCCCGCAGACTGTTGCCGAGTTCCTTGGACCTTCCTGGACGCGAACTTGTTCTAATAAAATAGCTGCTTCCATCCATCCAGAGCATCTTACATAGAGAGTGGCATCTGATTCTTTGTTTTATTTTGTTTTTGAAAACAGGGTTACGTCGGGCGATGGTGGCGCACGCCTTTAATCCCAGCACTTGGGAGGCAGAGGCAGGCGGATCTCTGTGAGTTGGAGACCAGCCTGGTCTACAAGAGCTAGTTCCAGGACAGGCTCCAAAACCACAGAGAAACCCTGTCTCGAAAAACCAAAAAAAAAAAAAAAAGAAAACAGGGTTTCTCTGTAACTTTGGAGCCTGTCCTAGCACTAGCTCTGTAGACCAGGCTGGCCTTGAACTCACAGAGATCCACCTGCCTCTGCCCCCCTCCCAGTGCTGGGATTAAAAGTGTGCACCACCACCGCCCAACTGATTCATTCTTTTGTTTGTTTGTTTGCTTATTTTTTTTTTTTTTGAGACAGGGTTTCTCAGTGTAGTCCTGGCTGTCCTAGAACTCACTCTACGGACCAGGCTGGCCTCAGACTCAGAGATATGCCTGCCTCTGCTTCCTGAGTGCTGGATCTAAAGGAGAGCCTGACCACCAATAGGCTTGTGATCCATTCTTAAGGCAACCTGCAAGATAAATATTTTCTTCCTTAAAAGGTGGAGGAGGTCCCAGCACTCGGGAGGCAGAGGCAGGCGGATCTCTGGGAGTTCGAGGCCAGTCTGGTCTACAAGAGCTAGTTCCGGGACAGGCACCAAAGCTACAGAGAAACCCTGTCTCGAGAAAAAAAAAAAAAGGTGGAGGGGGTGGTGGCAGCTAGAGAGATGTCTCAGTGGTTAAGAGCACTTGCTGACTTGGGAGGCAGAGGCAGGTGGATCTCTGTGAGTTCGAAACCAGCCTGGTCTACAGGGCTAGTTCCAGGACAGGCTCCAAAGCCACAGAGAAACCCTGTCTCGAAAAACCAAAAAAAAAAAAAAAAAAAAAAGAGCACCTGCTGTTTTTCCAGAGGATCTCAGTTAGGTTCCCAGCACCCACAAGGCAGCTCACAACCACCTTAACTCCAACTCTTGGGGACCATCCCTTTTGTTTTTACAGGGACTGCTGCAGAGACACTCGCACCGCATCGCACGGCACAGCACCACACAATACCACACAGCACCACTTGCACCACACAGCACCACTCACACCACACAGCACCACACCACTTGTGCCACACAGCACCACACGGCACCACACGGCACCACACCACATCCCACACCACACTGCACCACACCACTCACACCACACAGCACCACACCACTTGCGCCACACAGCACCACACGGCACCACACTACATCCCACACCACATCCCACACCACATCCCACACCACATTGCACCACACCTAGTTTCATGTCTGTGAGTTTCCAACTGTCTTAAACAGGACTTTGTAATTTTTTTATTTACTTAATGTATTAATGTTGGGAACCAAACCTAGGGCCTCTAACATGTAAGACAAATAAATGCTCTGTCATTGAGTCCCACCGCCAGCTCGGTACAGTTCAAACTCACTGGAAGTTTCCCCGATCCTGGGTAATACACAGGTGAAGCCACACAGGGCAGAGTAACAGTTTGTCCTGACCACTTCAACCAGGATTGCTGTTTTAGCATGGCAGCCTTCTGAGGTTGTTTGTTTGCTCATTGCCTTGTTTTCGTGAGTCAGGGCCTCAGGTAGCCCAGGCTGGATTCAAACTCACTATGTAGCTGAGAATAACTTTGAATGCCTGATCTTCTTTCCTCTGCTTCCCAAGTCCTGGGACTCTCTGGCTCTGAGATGTTTCTTGAAATAATAGAAGCCAGAGGCCAGCCTGGTCTACAAGAGCTAGTTCCAGGGCAGGAACCAAAAAGCTACGGAGAAACCCTGTCTCGAAAAATCAAAAAAAAAATAAAAATAAAAAAAAAAATAAAAGCCAGTGCTGCCCTGGTTCCCTCCAACACCACTCTGTGATCTTGTGTAGACAGTGTCATTGTTAGGCGCTCCCAAAACTTCAGTCATAATAAGTAGAATCAAAATGGAGTAGGAGACAGCCAAACATCCGCAGAGCCCTCAGCGCAGCAGCAAATGGGCAGCTGGAAAGTCAAGACCACACATGACCAATAGTGCTTGGGGCTTGGTTTTCAGAAACGAACAATCACGTAACCCTATTGTATCCAGAGCTGTCAAGGGTGATGTTTCCTGGTGGATCCATTGTGTTGATCAATGTCTGAACGTTGCCCCATTAGTCACTGAGGAGTGCCAGTGGAAAAAGGGAATTCCACACTGGGGAAGTTGATACAAACACATCACGCTTTCTTTTCAGCGTGTGGCACTTCACAGTTTACTGCGTCCTGTAATAACATTTTAAAGTTACTCCCCCGCCCCCGGCACGGGGGCATCTATGAGGCTGTCAGAGGGCATTTGTAGGAACTTAGTTCTTTCCTTCCATTATGCAGGTCTGGGATGGAACTCAGGACAGCAGGTTTTGGGGCGAGTGAGGGTCTGCACTCACTAAGCCTCTCGCCAGCCCTGCATGACAACAATCTTTTTTCAACTTCATAAAACAGACAACGATTTAACAAGACTGTTATTTGTAAACATTGCATGTGTGTGCTTGTCTGTAGGTGTAAATATGTACTTATAAGTGCGTGTGTCAGCCGGGTGGTGGTGGCGCACGCCTTTAATCCCAGCACTCGGGAGGCAGAGGCAGGCGGATCTCTGTGAGTTTGAGACCAGCCTGGTCCACAGAGCAAGTTCCAGGACAGGCTCCAAAGCCACAGAGAAACCCTGTCTCGAGAAACAAAAAACAAAAAACAAAAAACAAAACAAAAAAAAAAAAGTGCATGTGTCTATGGAGGCCAGAAGCCCCCCTGGAACTGGAGTTCTGGGCGCTTGTGAAGAGCCTGATGAAGACTGTCCTCGGAACCAGTCTTCCTCTGCAAGAGCAGTACACATTCTAAACTGCTGAGCCATCTCTCTGGTCCTGGTTTTTAGTTTCCATTTTGTTTGTTTGTTTGTTCATTTTGAGACAAGGTTTCTCTGTATACCCTTGGCTGTCCTGGAAGTCACCCTGTAGACCAGGCTGGCCTTGAACTCAGAGATCCGCCTGCCTCTGCCTCTGGAGTGCTGGGATTAAAGGCGTGCACCACCACCTCCTCCACCACCACTATGCCTCTAATCCTGTTCTATTTGTTCATTTGTTTTTTCATTTGTTTTGAGAGGTAATCTCAAGTGTAGCCCTGGCTAGCCCGGAATTCCCTAAGTAGACCAGGCTGGCCTTGAACTCATGCAGATCTGCTGATCTCTCTCTCTCTCTCTCTCTCTCTCTCTCTCTCTCTCTCTCTCTCTCTCAGTTGGGATTAAAGGCATCTGTGCTCACACCTCACCTGCTGGGTTTTTCTTTTAAGATAGGGTTTCTTGTAACCTGGGCTGGACTCAAATATAGAACATATAAGTGATCATGACCTTGCACTTTGTTCTTATTCTAAGTGTCTGTGAAGTGAGTGTTCTCTCGAGTGTGTGTGTATGCATGCCTGTGGAGGCCAGGGTTAGACATGAGATGTCTTCTAATGCCCTCCACCTTGTATATTTAGGCAGGATCTTTCACTTGACCCCAGAGCTCACTGATTCAGATTGTCTAGCTATCCGTCTTGCTCTGGGGATCCCCGGTTTCTGCCTCCCAAGCACTAGCACCTACCTGTCATGTGGGTGCTAGAAATCCGGACTCCAGTCTTCTCCCCAGTTCCAACCTTAAAGTTTTTGTTTGTTTGATTGTGTTGGTTTGGGTTTTATTGTTGATGATGATGTTGTTGTTTTGAGACAAGGTTTCTTTGTGTAGCCCTGGGCATCCTAGAATTCATTATGTAGACCAGGCTGGCCTCAGGTTCAGAGATCCACCTACTGAGGACCAGAATTAAAGGTGTGCACCACCATGGCTGGCGAACTTTGAATACTGTTCCTCCTGCCTCCACCTCCCAACTGCTGGAATCGCAGAGGTATGCTACCACTCCAAGCTATGGTGTTTTTTTTGAACGGTGTTAATTCATTAACCTGTATGTTGATTGATGATTTGGTCAGCTGGACACTGAGGCCCAGCTTTCCAATAAAGGCTCACTAAGGAACACGACAGCCGAGGTAACCTGATACACTGAGCTGGGTTTACATAGCCCAGAGCAGCTTCTGGGATGCTGGAACACTACCAGAGTATAGAGCGGTAAATAATCCCGTACCCAGCTAACCATCCTTTAGGGGGCGCTCTGGGCACCCCCTCCCTTAAGCAACGCTGAAATGGATCTATTTCCATCCATCAGGTGGTGCACGCAGGTAGGATTTGCTGAAGAGGCAGGAGGATCACGAGTTCGAGGCCAGCCTGGGCTACACATTTTGCCGGGCGGTGGTGGCGCACGCCTTTAATCCCAGCACTTGGGAGGCAGAGGCAGGTGAATCTCTGTGAGTTCGAGACCGGCCTGGTCTACAAGAGCTAGTTCCGGGACAGGCTCCAAAGCCACAGAGAAACCCTGTCTCGAAAAAACCAAAAAAAAAAAAAAAAGACATTATCATCCGGTGCCTAGCAACTTGACTAGCCAGACTTTAATTTAGTCTCAGCTGATGGCAGTATTCCAATTCCAGCAATTTCTTGGGGATAAAGAACAATGTATATTGGCCAGGGATGGGAACACATGCCTGTAATCCCAACACTCTGAAGGCACGTGAAGGTAGTCCTGTGAGTTCAAGGCCCTTTCTATATGAAATTGGGCTGACTTTTTAATGTAATTTATTTATTGAGGTAGGGTCTCACTATGTAGCTCCTGCTAGCTAAAATTTATCATGTAGTCCAGACTCTGACCTCTACATGTGTGCTTGATAGATAGAATATATACATGTGAATATATTCATTTCACTTTTACCCGACCCTCATACCAAGAACTGAACCTAGGGTCTCCAATGTACTAGGCAAGTAGTATATTACAGAGTGCTCCCCCACATCCCTTCCAAGACAAGAACTCCCTATGGAACCCTGTAATTCCCTATATAGACGAGCCTGGCCTCCAACTCACAAAGATCTACCTGCCTGTGCCTCCTAAATGCTGGGATTAGAAGCATTAGAAACATTGCTACCATGCCCGGTCACTCCTGTTTTCTTTACTTTTTACTTTCAGAATCAAGACTGGCCTTGAACTCACTCTATAGTTCAAGCTGGCCTTGAGCTTTGTGTGGATTCTTTTGCAGCCTCCTTATTAGATGGGACTGCAGGCTTGGCCTTTACTACCAGGATACTAGGACTAACAAAGTCTCTCCCCCCTCTCTCTCTTCAACCCTGGCCAGAGCTGGAGATGAAATCTAGGGCCTTGTGTACGCTAACACTATCCCTAAACTGTCTATCCTCCAGCCTGAAGCTCTTGAGTTGTTGAGTGTGTTTGGGTTTGGTTGCGTGTGCACGCATGTGTCATGCATGTAGAGGCCAGCAGTCAAGGTCTGAGGTCTTCCTCTCCACCTTATTTTTTAGGCAGGGTCTCTCACTAAACCCAGAGTTCACTGATTCAGTGGAACTGGCTGGCCAATGAGCTCCAGCAATCCACCTCTCTCTGCACCCTCCTCCCCCCCAGGTGCTGAAGCTGGAGGCCCAGCTTTTACAGTGCGCTGGGGACTCAAGCTTGGGCCCTCCTGATTGTGTCATAAGCACTTTAGGGGCTGGGTTGTCTCCCCAGTTCCATTGTCGTTTTGATACAGGGTCTCATACTAAACTCATTGTACTCAGTGGTTTTGTGTGTCAGTTTGACACAAGTTAGCCTTATCAGAGGAAAGAATGCCTCCCCGAGATCCAGCTGGAAGGCATTTTCTCATTTAGTGACCAATGCTGGAGGGCCTAGCCCACGGTGGGTGGTGCCATCCCTGGGTTGTGGAGCCTGGGTCCTATATGAAGGTGGGCTGAGCAAGCTATGGGAAACAAGCCAGTAAGCAGCTCCCCTCCATAGCCTCTGCATCAGCTCCTGTTTCAGGAATCCTGCTCTGTTTTGAGTTCCTGTCCTGACTTCAGTGATGAACAGCAATGCGGAAGTATAAGTTTAATAAACCCCTTCCCCCCAGTTTGCTCTCAGGCCCTGGTGTTTCATCACAGCAATGGAAACCCTAAGACACACACCCATGCTAGCTTAGAACCCACTCTATATAGCTCAGGCTGGACTTAGACTTGAGGCAGTCTCCACGTGCTCCATGTCACAATT
Organism: Chionomys nivalis; assembly: GCF_950005125.1. Taxonomy (NCBI): domain Eukaryota; kingdom Metazoa; phylum Chordata; class Mammalia; order Rodentia; family Cricetidae; genus Chionomys; species Chionomys nivalis. Next base: position 67,672,200 of record NC_080092.1, read on the forward strand.
CACAGAAAGATTTACCAGGGGCCACAAAAGCAGAAGTGCGCTCCCCAGGCAACGGTGCCCTTCATGGGTTGCAGAACATCTCACACACTTTCGTCTGACCCTCAGGATAGCCCAGGAAGGTCAGCCAGACAAGGACTATTAGCCACAGTGAGGAAATCTCTAGTGAGGAAATTTACAACTGGAGCCCAAAGAGGAGCCATGCTTCCGGATTTGGTTTTGTTTTGATTTGGTCACTATGTAACCCTGGCTAACCTGGAACTCAGTATGCAGACCAGGCTGACCTCCAATTCCCAGAAACCCACTTGCCTCTGCTGGGGTTAAATGGCACGTGCCACCCTCCCATCCACAGCTTCCCAGTTTTATTAAGATTTATTATAGGGAAGGCACCAATAAGTACATTTTAAATCCTATTCTTCCTTTTCCCTGAGATTTTATATGATCTTTTTTTTTTCTTTCTGAGACAGGATTTCTCTGTAGCTTTGGAGCCTGTCCTGGAACTCATTCTGTAGATCAGGCTGGTCTCGAACTCACAGAGATCTGCCTGTCTCTGCCTCCTGAGAGCTGGGATTGAAGGTGTGTGCCACCACCATCCAGATATGTTTTCCGTTCTTAACTGGCATCCTACCTGAGAGATCAGGCTATAGTTGGTGTCTGTCATTTTTCTCCGTAGTAATTACAGCACACACACACACGTGTAGCTTTTTTAAAAATTTATTTAACTTTATGTGTTGCTGTGAAGGTATCAGATCCCTTGGAACTGGAGTACATAGAGTTGTGAGCTGCATGTGGTTGCTGGGAATTGAACTTGGTTCCTCTGGAAGAACAATCAATGCTCTTAACCACTGAATCATCTCTCCAGCCCCTTAACTTTTTTAAAAAAAAAAAAAGAAAGAAAGAAAAGAAAAGAAAAAAAAAGCAATAGTATGTGTACTTCTTTAGAGTATGTGCAGCATTTATTTGGAATTCTTTTGAACCAGCAATTAGTCAAATGCTTTAGTTAAACCTTTAGCCCAGTGTAGGACTAATTCAAATCATAATGGGGTCTAGGGAGGCCTCTTGTGGTGGAATTTGGGTATAGCAGCCAGCGCCTCCCTCTTCAAGCCAGGTCATTCCTAATTTCTAATTTCTCTCAGAACCCAGAAGTCCCCACCCAAGCCAGCCTCAGGAAATGCCAAACCTAAAGAGATTCCGGGAGCATCGCTGTTGTCGTCCAGTAAGGAGAGTCAGAGACCCTGCTGAGCTTCCTGCGATGCTTAGGACAGGCACAGTGAGGGATCCCCTGACTGTATCCATAGCGCCCCGAGGTTTAAAAACCTGAGGCCAAGATTTGTGAAAAGGTTATAGCTAAACAAAGAAAACTGCTATAATGGAAAGGAAAAAAATTCTGGTTTGGGGAGCTGGGAGATACATTCTTTTATTTATTCAGGATTTTAAAAACAGTTTTGCCTGTTTTGTTTGTGAGCCAGGGTCTTACTGTACAGTCCAGGCTATTTTGGATTTTACTACGGAGTTTAGGTTAACCTCGAACTCTTAGCAAACCTTGTGCCCCAGTTTCCCAAGTGCTGAGGTTACAGGTGTGCCTTGTCATGCTCTGACTTTAGAACAAAACAAAACAAATCCTTTTTCATTTTGTGTGTTGGGGTGCTGTGCGCAGGTCGGAGAATAACTTGTGAGAGGCAGCTCTTCTTCCACCAGCTGGGTTCTGGGGATCAAGCTGGGTTCTGGGGATCAAACTCAGGTCGTCACTGTTGATAGCAAGAGCCTTTGCCTGCTGAGTCATCTTGTCCACCCCTCACTCCACTCCCACGGCCACTCATTTTTAGACAGGGTCTCATTTTGAAGCTCTGGTTGGATTGGAACTTGAGACTGGTCTCAAGCTCACAGAGGTCTGCCTCCCGAGCGCTAGGATTAAAGGTGTGCCCTGCACACCCACCACCCAGCAAACTTTTTTCAGGCAATATATTTTCATTATGTTTTCCCCCTCCTTCAATTCCTTCCAGATCCTTTCTACCTTCCTACCCACCAGATTTTATATTCTTTTTCTTAAAACACAGGTGCGCGCCCGCGCACACACACCAGGCAGTGGTGGCCCATACCCTTAATCCCAGTCAGTACTTGGGAGGCAGAGACAGGTAGATCTCTGTGAGTTTGAGGTCAGCCTGGTCTACATAGTGAAACCGAAACAAACAAAAACTATTGGCAACAAAATCCTCAAACAAGAAGCAAACAAAAATTCTCCACAAAAAAAAAAAAAAAAACCAAACAAATAAAACCGAAATTCAAAGCAAACAGGCAAAAGATCAATAAGACAAGAAAAAAAAAAAGCCCAAACAAAGCAAACCTAAGCAAAAAGTCTACAAAAATACCATGGCAGCTGGGCAGTGGTGGCACACACCTTTAATTCCAGCACTCGGGAGGCAGAGGATCTCTGTGAGTTCGAGGCCAGCCTGGTCTGCAAGAGCTAGTTCCAGGACAGGCTCTAAAACTACAGCGAAACCCTGTCTCAAAAAAACAAAAACAACAACAACAACAACAAAAAAAAGGCATTTGTTTTAGGCGCCTGTCAGTGTGGTTGATACCCACCGGATAAAACTTGTTTTCTCTGTGCCTAAGGGGTATCAACTGCAGCTTCAGCTTGCTTGCTATTTTATACACTCTAGGACCTCCTGCCTCGGGGATAGTACCACCCACAGTGGGCGGGGACTTCCGGAACTACACTAATAAAGAAATTGCTCAGCAGATTAGCCTGTGGGCCAATCTGATGAAGGCTCTTCCCAGTTGAAGCTCCCTCTTCCCAAACCACCCCAGTTTGTATCAGGTGATAAACACTAACCTACACGCTGAGTTGTCCTTTTAAAGTTGTGTGTGTGTGTGTGTGTGTGTGTGTGAGAGAGAGAGAGACAGAGACAGAGACAGAGACAGAGAGAGACAGAGAGAGACAGAGAGAGAGAGAGAGCGCTCCGAGGGTCAAACCTAGGGATTCTTCCAAGATAGTGTTTTACTTAACCATTTTTATTTTTGTTTGTTTTATTTAACTAATTAAGTGTGTGTGTGTGTGTGTGTGTGCGCGCGCGCGCATAGCACATATAGCTCCTAAAATCTTGTACACGTGAGGCAAGCACCATAGCAACCCAGTTGTATCTCCAGTCCTCCTTTCTTTTTCTTCTTTTAAATTTTGAAATGGGGTTTCTCTGTCATAGAACTTGCTCTGTAGACCAGGCTGGCCTCAGACTCACAGAGATCCGCCTGTCTCTGCCTCCCGAGTGCTGGGATTAAAGGCGTGCACCACCTTTAATCCGCCCGGTCCTCTTGTTTTTCTAAGAGTCCAGATGTTACTCTTCTGAGAGATTACACCAATATTCAATGCCACAGCCTACGCAAAACCTGGTCTCTTTTTACTACAACCTCATAAAAAGTTTTACAGTTTACCTAGGTTTTTATTAGCTTATTCTACTTTGCTGGATGAAAGATAGTCCCAAAAGTGCAAAGCTGTCGGCAAAGTGTCATCTTGAGAACACTTTCACCACAGGATACAGAGAGAAAGCTGGGGGCAGAGTTCTGAGACTGTGCCTGCCAAGCATCCCCGAGGCCCTACATCCAGTCCCCAGGAGAAGCAATGGCAATGATCTGTGTTAGGTCTCTGGGGCCTCCATGAAAAACACCGGGAACTGGAATTTTTGTTTAGTAACCTTCTGGGAGCAGCAGCATCCACCTCTAAAGCTTTTTGGTTTGCTTACTTGTTTTGTTTTTTTGAGACAGGATTTCTCTGTGTAGCCCTGGCTGTCCTGGAACTCACTCTGTAGACCAGGCTGGCCTTGAACTCACAGAGATCCGCCTGCCTCTGCCTCCTGAGTGCTGGGATTAAAGGCGTGCGCCACCACCGCCCACCTGTTTTTGTTTTTTTTTTTTAAGATTTATTTATTTTTATGGTGGTTTAGTGTTTACCTCCATAGGCACCAAGTGCATGCAATATATACAGAGGCCAGAAGAGGGCACTGGATGCCGTGGAACTGAAGTTACAGAAGCTTGTGAGTCCCTGTAGGTGCTCAGGACTAAGCCTGGTCCTCTAGCAGAGAAGCTGGTGGTCTTAGCTGCTGAGCCATCTCTCCAGTCTCTTGGCTATTCTTTTTAGTTTTTCTTTAACTTTATTTTGTTTGTATAAGTATTTGCGGGTGTTTGATACAGCACTCATGGAGGTCAGAGGAGAATCCTAAAGTCACTTCTACCAAGTGGATTCTGGGAATTAAACACAGGCAAGGAGCAAGTGACTTTACCCACTGAGCCATCTCACCAATCCTGACTTATATTTTTGGATTTTTATTACTCTTGTTATTATTGAGACAGGGTTTCTCTGTGTAGTTCTGGCTGTCCTGGAACTCTGTAAACCAGTCTGGTCACGAACTCCCAGAAACTAGCCTGCCTCTGAGTCCCAAGTGCTGGGATTAAAGGTTTGGGTCACCACTGCCCAGCTTTGCTTATTTTGTGCCTTGTGAGTGTTCTTCCTGTGTGAATGCCTGCACTTACTCAGTGGTGGATTGCGAGTTACCATGTGGGTGCTGGGAAATGGAGTCGGGTGCCCTGCGAGAGAAGACAAGAGCTCTTGCCCTCTGAGCTGGACTGGACGGCTTTGGCAGCTGCCCCAAGAGCAGGCTGCAGAAGGAAAGAAGCATGGGGAGATTCTGCAGTGATGCAGGAAGGAAGTGGTTTGGGGTGATGTCACAGCCGTGGCACTGAAGGAAATGAATGCTCTGATTTGCTGGACCTGGTGGTGTAGGCCTGTAATCCCAGGCACTGGGATATCTGAGGCAAATGGTTCACAAGTTCAAGGCCAACCTGTACAATTTAGCAAAACCCTGGCTAGGTAAGAAGTTAGTTTTGTTTAATTGTTTTAGATTTATTTATTTTATCTATATGAGTGTTTGGCTAGCTGGAGTTGTAGGTGATTATGAGCCACCACGTGGGTGCTCGGAACGGAACCTGGGTCCTCTGGAAGAGCAGCAAGTGCTCCAAACATCCAGGCTATCCCTCCAGTTGTGTTTTGTTTTTTAAAGAAGAACAACTGGAATTCTAGGTCACGTGTGGAGACCTTGCCTAGTATGCAAGAGTCTGTAAGTGATAGGCCTCAGTCCTGCCTCCCAAAAAAGTCGCATAAGCCATATATACTAGGATATCCCTGTAATTCAAACACTGACGAGACAGGGCCAGAGGATTGCCTGCTAATCCACGGGCAGCTAATACGCACAGCAAGTGTTAGACCAGTGAGTGGAACTTAGTAATGAGACCCAGTTTCAAAAGAAATGAAGTTGGGTGGAGCTTGGAAAACAGTTCAGTTGGTAAAGGGTTTGTTGTACAAGTGTGAAAACCTGTGTTTGAACCTCCAGAACCCATGTAAAGCCAAGGTCGTAGCTCACATTGATAACCCCAGTGCCCTGAGAGTCAGACAAGACACAGAGACCGGAGAATCTTCCAAGATCACCAGCCAGCTAGTCTGTGGTAGGTAATGGTGAACAACAAGGAAACTTTGTCTCAAACCAGATGGAAGGCCCTGAGGTCACTGTTAAGTATTTTTCAACCAACAAATCTCTCCATCACAACGCAATAATTCCAATCAGACCAAATCAGACCGAATTAGAAGATTCCCAGGTTTGATGGGTGCCAGTGCTCCCAGGTGCCCCCCCCCCCCGGGAAAACAAAGAGTGGGGAGAAGGAGAATCAGGATGACCACCAAAGAGAGAAAAGGGGAGACCATGTGTTTGTCTCTAGGGGGCAGTTTATTTATTTTTTTATTTTTTATTTATTTACTTATTTATTTATTGGTTTTTCAAGACAGGGTTTCTCTGTGGTTTTTGGAGCCTGTCCTGGAACTAGCTCTTGTAGACCAGGCTGGTCTCGAACTCACAGAGATCCGCCTGCCTCTGCCTCCCAAGTGCTGGGATTAAAGGCGTGCGCCACCACTGCCCGGCTATTTTTATTTTTTTAAATATCTATCTATCTATCTATCTATCTATCTATCTATCTATCTATCTATCTATCTATTATGTATGCAGTGTTCTGTCAACATGTATCTCTGCAGGACAGAATTGGGCACCAGATATCATTACAAATGGTTGTGAGCCACCATGTGGTTGCTGGGAATTGAACTCAGGACCTCTGGAAGAGCAGCCAGTGCTCTTAATCTCTGAGCCATCTCTCCAGCCCCCTGGGGGGCAGTTTAAATAGCCTGTGGGAGTGGTCTTGATCCTCCCTGGGGAGGGGGTCACCATTTGGTGGGCTTTCTCAGAGGTGGAGTTTGGACTGAGGCTTGGAATAGAATTTTCTGCCCAATATTTCAAAAATGGATGCCAGAGAGCTGGGGTGAAGCCCCCAACTAAATAGTCACCTTCTGACCTCTACACACACACTATAAAGAATGTACACACATGTTCACACGCGCGCGCACACAAACACCGAGTCCTTTAAACTGAATGAATACCATTTGACAGTAATCACTTCTCACTTCTTTACCGATCTTACCCAATGGTTCTGCATAATTCACAAATCCACCCGGAGAATTGCATCACTCCTATAACGAAGCCATTCAGAAGCAGAGAATGAACTGTGAAGAGGTCAAGAATGTGGGTCAGGCAAGCTAAAGCTCTCCACGCCCAAATTGCTCAAAACTACCTGCAATGCTTAGAGAAGACAGTGTTCTGAGGGCTGAGAAACGGCTCCAACATTGTGTGTCTACACCCAGTCTCCCATGCAAGGACAAGCCATCTGAAGTTACTTAGGACATTCATAAAATGAAATACCCTGGCCAACCAAGAGTTCAAGATTAAAACAAAGTATGGACAAGTACTTGGAGAATTCTCTGCCATGCTTGAGTCAGCTTCCTATCTTATGGCTGCATAACCTGTGCTTTTCAGCCAGGTGTGGTGGTACCTGCTTTAGTTCCAGTACTCTGGAGACAGAAGCAGGTGGAGGTCCGTAAGTTCCAGCCAGAGCAAATAATTTATTTGTTTGTTTGTTTGTTGAGACAAGGTTTCTCTGTATAACAGAACTGGTGTGTAGACTCAGAGATCTGCCTGACTATGCCTCCCGAGTGCTGGGATTAAAGGCGTGCGCCACCACACCCAACTTTAGACCCTTTCTTTAAAAAAAAAAAAATCCTTGTCTTTCCACCTTGAGTGCCCTAATATGGGAAAGAGAATAATATTCGACACACACATAGTAATCCTAAGTAATCCTAGTTCTCAGGAGGGAGTGGCAGGGAGCTCCTCAGCACAAAATCCGTTGACTACACACCAAGACCCTGTCTCAAGACCTGTCTCAGGACTGGAGAGATGGCTTAGTGGTCAAGACCACCTTCTGCTTTCCCAGGGGACACTGCAACTCCAGCTCCAGGGGATGTGATGTCTTCTGGCCTCCTCCTCAGGCACACACACACACACACACACACAAATATATCTTAGCTGGGCAGTGGTGGTGCACACCTTTAATCCCAGTGCTCAGGAGGTAGAGGCAGGTGAATCTCTGTGAGTTCAAGGCTAGCCTGGTCTACAGAGTGAGTTCAGGACAGGCAGGGCTATACAGAGAAAAGAAACCCTGTCTCTGGGAGGTTGGGAGTAGACGTAGCAGGGGTTGTAGGTGTAACTCAGTGATAGAGAACTTGCCTGTCACGCTTAATGAACCCTGGACTTCATGAGATTTATCTCAAAAAAAATGAAATAAAGACAGAAATATCAAATGAACATCTCATATTTCAAAAATATAAGTGAGGACATAGCCTAACAATGGGAAAACATAGAAACAAAACTGTTGCTGGGCGGTGGTGGTGCACGCCTTTAATCCCAGCACTCGGGAGGCAGAGGCAAGCGGATCTCTGGGAGTTCGAGGCCAGCCTGGTCTACAAGAGCTAGTTCCGGGACGGGCACCAAAGCTACAGAGAAACCCTGTCTCGAAAACAAAAACCAAAAGAAAAAAAAAGAAAAAGAAAAAGAAACAAAACTGTTGCAGGGGGCCACTTGGTCGTTCCCAGCCACTTAGCTCCAAAATGATCACACAGAAACTGTATTAATTAAGTCACTGCTTGCCCCATTAGCTCTGGCTTCTTCTTGGCTAACTCTTATATTAATTTAACCCATTTTGAATAATCTGCATATCACCACGAGGTTGTGGCCTACCAGCAAAGTTTCAGCATGTCTATCTCCGGCAGCGGCTCCATGGCGTTTCCCTGACTCTGCCCTTCTTTCTCCCAGCATTCCCTGCCTAAGTCCTGCCTTGCTACAGTCCAAAGCAGTTTCTTTATTCCCTAATGGTAATCACAGCACACAGAGGGGACTCCCACATCACAAAACTGGTTAGTGCTGTGTGTATGCAACTTTTATGTGCAGCACTTGGCGCTCAGTCTTGAGAGACAAGAAAGGAAATGACCTCTTTCCCGAAAGGAACAGAAGCAGCAGGGATCAGCACTTGGGACTTCTACTCCTAGGCTGTGGTTTTCACTGGTACTCAGCAAAAGAAGGCACTTATAGCTGAGTCTGACAAAACACACAATCTTGGTTTAGCCATGCTGCATGTGGAAGGCTTTAAACTTTCATTGTGGACATTCAGAATAGGGATCTTGCCTGCACTTTTCCACTACAGTGTCCCTAGAACATGATACATTGTAAGTAGGAAACTATTTACAGGATAAATGAAATGATAATGGGCTCTTTGCAAGCACTTTTGAAGAAAAGTGACTATGCTTTCTTGTTGTTTCTTCTTTTTAAAGTTAAATTATCATTTGTGTGCATGTCTGGTGTGCATACATGCATGTGTGTGTGTGTGTATGTGTGTGTGTGCATAGAGAACAACTTTGTGGAGTCACTTCTCTCCTTCTTCCTTTATGTGGCTTCCAGGTATCAAACACACATTGCCAAGTTTGTTCAGTGAGTATCTTTACCCATGGAGCCATCTCAATGGTCCTCACATTTTCTTCAATGTGGTGATGCAGGACCATTTTGTTCTTGGTCTCTACTTTAGAAAGAATGAAGTAACCACATTTGATGCCTCTGCCTTGTCTAAGGATTAGACAAGTGGCTGCCCAGCATGGTAGCATGTGCTAATAATCCCAGAACTGGGAAGGCTGAGGCAGGAAGATCCTATCATGAGTTTGAGGCCAGCCTAAGAGGCAAGGTAGAACCTTGTCTCAAAACAGAAACCCCATAGAACCCATTGGCTTCTGTAGGTGGAGTTTTTATTGGGATCACTGGCCAGCTCCCAAATAACTACACAGAGACTTAATGTTAATTATAAATGCTCAGTCAATAGCTTTTGCTTGTTAGCTCTTGTAACTTAAATTAACCCATTTGCTTCCCTGAGGCTTGTGTACCTTGCTCCATCCTGCTCACTCTGCACCTCCTGCTGTCTCTTTCTGACTACTGAGACTCTGCCTTTCTCCCTCCCAGCATTCTCTCTGCCCCCCAAAATCCTGCCTAGCCATGAGCCAATCAACTTTTCATTAACAATGAGAGCAGCACATTTTCACAGTGTACAGAGGATTATTCCACAGCAGGCTTCTCGGCCTCTTCTCAGACCATGTGGAAGGGTGAGCATGGTTGTCACTTAGTGATGGTTAACCATGGCTTACTGGGTTGGCCAGTGCCAGGCAGACCAGGGCCAATCTGAGCAGAATCAGATTTATAACTGTGTTCAGTCTCTACAGCTCTTCTCCTTGAATCAAACTCATTCCTCCTTGAAGGATCGTTTTAGAAGATTGATTTTATTTTTGATTATGTGGGTATTTAAAGGCATGTGCACATGTAAGTGCAGGTGCCCTTGGAGCCCAGAAGAGGGCATCACATCTCCTAGAGTTGGAGTTGCAGGCAGTTGTGACCTATCCAATATGGGGGCTGGGACTCAAACTCAGGTCCTCTACAAGAGCAGGAAGCATGCCATGAAGAGAAAGTGGGTATTTATTTAGTGGGTTATGGAAGGAAAGGGGGAAGGGGAGAGGGAGGAAGAAGGGGGACAAGGAGAGAGAGGCAGAGAGAGAGACAGAGAGACAGACAGACAGAGAGAGAAAGGAGGGGAGAGGAGAAGCTACCTCTTTGGGAGAGAGATGGAAAGGAAGGGGGCTCCTGCTGGAAGCAGAAGGAAGATCTGCTTGCCTTGGCGGATGTGGGGGGAGTGGGCGGGACCTATCTCATAAAGGGTCAGGACAGATCATTACAGAAATTACAGGTCTTCCTAGCACACAGGATCTATGTTTGTCTTCTCTATACCAACTTTAGGAAGTGCAGCACTACTTCAATTTTATTTTTTCTCTGTGTGTGTGTGTGTGTGTGTGTGTGGTGTGCATGTATGTGTGGTGTGCATGTGTGTATATGCATGTTCATATGTGTGCAAATGCACACTGCACTACTTGAATTTTTATTTTTTCTATCTACTTAAAAACTTATTTTATTATACTTTAGGTGTTTTTTGTGTTGAGACAGGATTTCTTTGTAGCTCTGGAGCCTGTCCTGGAACTAGCTCTTGTAGACCAGGCTAGCCTTGAACTCATAAAGATCCACCTGCCTCTGCCTCCCAAGTACTGGGATTAAAGGCATGCGCCACCACCGCCCGGCTTTATACTTTAGGTTTTATTCATTTTTATTTTATGTATATCAGTGTTTGCTTGAATATATGTCTGTGTACCACGGACATGCCCACAGAGACCAGAACAGGGTGTTGGATCCCCTGGGACTGAAGTTACAGACAGTTGTGAGTCACTGTGTGCTGGAAACCGAACCCTGCTCTTCCAGAAGGGCAGCCGGTGCTCTTAGCCCCTGTGCCATCTCCCCAGGCCTCTACCTGGCATTTTAAGGGGCATCTATCTCATGTCTGATATGAAGGTAGTTGAGGGAAAAGGAAAATGGTAGAAGTGGTCAGATAGCTTCCTCAAAAGATCAGTATAATAAAGTTGTGTGTGTGTGTGTGCGTGTGAATTTTTGTCTTGTCACCAGACTAGTGGGTCCCTAAAAGAAGTTCCTATTGAAAGAAACTTTTTTAAAAAAAAAATATTTATTATGTATACAATATTCTGTTGTGTGTATGCCTGCTGGCCGAAAGAGGGTACCAAACCCCATTACAGATGGTTGTGAGCCACCATGTGGTTGCTGGGAATTGAACTCAGGACCTTTGAAAGAGCAGGCAATGCTCTTAACCACTGAGTCATCTCTCCAGCCACTGAAAGAAACTTTTTTTATAAAATTAAGCTGTCTGTAGTTTGTAACAATTTGTTTTTTAAAACATTTCTAAACAAAACTTAAAGTGTTTGAGAGCTTTTGAAAGACTGAGCGGTGTGGGCTCCAGGGGTGTTTCTCTGGAAGAAGGTAAGCAAGTTCCTCATTCTTTCCCGTGGATTTTGCTTCAATATCTCCAGATCTATTTCCTCTGCCCTGCCACACCCGCAAACCACAGATACCAACATTTCAAATCCTCCCTGTGACGGGTGAGCTCTGGCTTCCTTCCTACACCCTGGACAATGTACCTTTCTAACCTTCAGCCTTATGGGAGGTTGGCTTTGACGTTGACGGAACAGCTGCTATCTGGTATATCTAGTTTCTTGGCACAGAAAAAGCCAACTCCTCAAAACTCCTGCTCCAAAAGTGCCCCGGTCACTTCCATCTATGTTTCTCTAGAAGGAGGTAGGTCATGACCTCTGCCAGATCACAGGTGAAGACCACACAGACTTCATGAGAGCCCACAATCTAGGAACCTTAGCAGGGCAAGGTGGCTCAGCAGATAACCTGAATTGACTGACCTCAGATGACCTCTGAACCACACTGGAAGAAGAGAACTGAATCCTGGAAGCTGTTTCTTTGGCTCTGGAAAATGCCAAATGTCTCGGCAGGATCTACGGAGATAAGCCACTGGGAGGGTGGGGGGTAATCTAGACTCCTTTTACTGGAGAAAATTTACCCCGACTGTGGTGTTCCATCAATGGGCTGTGTAAAAAGCAGAAAGCAAATCAAGGACAAGAATTCCTCATCCTGTTTCCTGACTGGATGTAATGTGACCAACTGCCTTCGATCCTGGCGCCATGACTGCCTTGCCAACGTATCCTCAAACTGAGAGGCCAAACAAGCCCTTCCTTCCTAAGTTACTTTTACCAGAGACTTTAAAAACATTTTTTTGCTGGGCAGCATTGGCGTATGCCTTTAATCCCAGCACTCGGGAGGCATTCTGTGAGTTCGAGGCCAGCATGGTCTACAAGAGCTAGTTCCAGGACAGGCTCCAAAGCTACAGAGAAACCCTGTGTTGAAAAATTAAAAATAAAACATTTTATTGCATTTATTAATTTGTCTGTGCATGGAGGTCAGAGAATCACTTGCAGGAATTGTTTTTCTCCTTCTACCAAGTGTGTCTCCATAAGAAAGTAACCAGCATAGTTATTTCTTTAAAAAAAAAAAAAGGTGTGTGTGTGTGTATGTGTGTGTGCAGGCGTAATTTCTCTATAGAGCTCATGGTGCCCTTGAACCTTCTTGCACCTGCCTCCTAAACACTGGAACTACAAGCGTACTCAAGAGATCTGCTGGTGCATTTTAAATCGTTAAAAGCAGTACAATGTCTGGGAAGATGGCCAAGATGTTGTAAAGCAGAGCGAGAGACCTTGGCAGGCAGAGTTTTATTGAGATAAAGGGAGTGGGGGAGGGAAGAGAGAAAGAGAAATACAGAGAGAAAGAGGAAAGGGAAGAAAAGGCAAGGAGCAGCCTGCCTCTTCAGAAGAGGAGGTGGGGAGCGGGAGTGGGCGGAGCTTGTCTTTTAAAAGGACAGGGTAATGTCTGCCATGCAAGCAAACAGGGCGCAGGCCGTGACGCACTGAGCCAAATTCCCAAGGGGCAGGGCTAAGGTGTGCCTAGATGCAGACACAAGGTTCAACAGCATGGAATAATTTGTTACAGGAAGTGACAAACTCAGAACCATACTGGCACCTTATTATCTCTGGGTTCCAATTACACTAACAAGACTGTAAAATGGGCAAAGATATCAGGCAGTTAAAGCTGTTAAGTATTTTTCAATACTTACAAACAATAACAGCCTAATGTTTCAAGTTGAGTCAGAAGCTCTGGGAAAGAAAAGAGGAAAGCAAAAGTTCAGGGCATGGTGGCACTCCTGCTGTCCCATCACTTTGCAGGGTGACAGAGGCAGGAGGGTTAGGAGTTCAGAGACCAGCAGGGCTACATGTGACCCTGTCTCAACAAAGCTAAAATTAACTATTAATATAGCCAGGCGGTGGAGGCGCACGCCTTTAATCCTAGCACTCACTTGGGAGGCAGCGGCAGGCGGATCTCTGTGAGCTCAAAGCCACAGATGGAGTTCCAGGACAGCCTGGGTTACACAAAGAAACCCTGTCTCCAATTCTACTCTGCTCCCCCCACCCACCCAAAAAAAAGGAAGGGTGAGAGAATTCCTGAAGTGTAGGGTTTATGCTATGGGAGAAAGTTCTGGAAGATTCAGAGGTGTTCTAGGCCTGGAACTCTACTTGGTGACTAGAGTTTAGATTGCAGCCATGTGGGAGTGCTGGGGTGGTTCGGATCTGTAGACCAGACTGGCCTCGAACTCACAGAGATCTGCCGGGTCTCTGCCTCCTGAGTGCTGGGATTAAAGGTGTGGCCACCACTGTCCATCCTGCTACAGCCTCTACAGTTAAATAAAAACCAAACACCACTGGGTCTCTACCTAAGTATTGATGTGAATATCTCTTTTTAATATTTCCAGTTAAATAATTAAAATAGTAATAACAATTGGGGCTAGAGAGATGGCTCAGTGGTTAAGAACACTTGTTGCTATTGCAGGAGACTGGGGTTCAGTTTGCAGCACCCACATGGCAACCCACAACTCCAGTTCCAGGAGATCCGATGCCCTCTTCTGACCTCTGTGAGCATCAGGCACTCACACGGTACACTGACACACATGAGGAAAAACACTAATACACAGAGAATGAATATACTGAAAAACTAACCTATTAACAACGAAAGTTTCTGACCGTACCTGGGGTATTTTTTAGACATGCAATGGACGTATTTATTATCTCACTGAAGCTTAATTCACTTAGCATATAATTCCAGACAATTTATTTATTTATAGACAAAGTCTTACAATGTAGTGAAGGCTGGGCTAGCCTAGTACTCAGTAATAGCTCAGGTTAGGCTCTAATTTAGTATTCTTCTGCCTTACCCTTCAGTAGTGTAGAAATGACAAGCATATGCCAACACACCTGGCAACAATGTAATGTCTGTCTGTTTGCTTGCTTGTAGGAACAATGTCTCACTCTGTAGTCCAGGCTGGCCCCCAAAATCCTCCACCTCAGCCTCTCTAGCTCAGGGATTACAGTGAATGAGCCATGTCATTCATTTTAATTTTCTTGATCTGTTTTGACACAGGGTCTCCCAATAGCACTTGGGCAGATCTTGAACTTACTATACAGTTTAGCCTACCATGAACTACAGCTCCCCATGTCCCTACCTCTCAAATGCTCGAATGACAACTACACAGCTCCACTCAACTTTATAAGGTACTGGGGGTCAAACCATCATGCTCATGCATGACAGGCAAGTGTGATATCACCTCAAATAACTCAGTCTGACTTTCAATTAGTTAGCTATACAAGTGAAGCCGGCTTTGAATTCCTCATTATTCTGCCTCGCTTCCCCAGGTACTGGACTTACAAAGTTATACCACCATGTGCAGTTTCTAAATCTTTAAATTCAGAATCACAAGACCTAAAAAAATGATGACATTGCCATGCACCCAACCGAAAGGGAAGTGGATCCACTATGAAGGAGGAAGGGTCGGGAAGAACATTTTCAGTACACAGAGAACACTGTGTGCTAATACTAAGAATTATAGCTTTGTTGCTAGTAAAATTTATTATTTTTATTTTATTTTTAATCTAAAATTTTATTTAAAATATATGTACACGTACCTTATTTCATTGTTTTATTTATTTGTTTGAGAGAGAATCTCACTGTGTAACTCAGACTGACCTGGAACTTGCGACGCTCCATGTAATCCAGACTGGCATCAAACTGGTAGCAATCCTTCTGCTTCAGACTTCCAGAAAGCCAGGGTTCCATGTGTGAGTCATATTCCCAGTTTTTCCCCTTTGTGGTTTTTTTTTTGTTTGTTTTTTTGTTTGTTTGTTTTGTTGTGTTGTTTCAGAAGTTTTTGTTGTTGATGTTCATTTGGTTGGTTTTCGAGATAGAGTTTCTTTGTGTAGCCTTAGTTGTCCTGGAACTCACTCTGTAGACCAGGCTGGCCTTGAATTTAGAGATCTTCCTGTTCAGCCTCCCAAGTGCTGGAACTAAAGGCATGTGCCACCACATCTGACAACTTCGACTCTTTTTTTAAAGCAGTATTAATAAGAGATATATGTTTGCAAATCAAAAATGATTGAGGTCACTTATGAGGCCTGAAGACTAACTGGTTTTACCTGCTCTGAGATTCGTCAAGCCTGGTACCCATATTGTTTGCTTTCTTCTTTTAGATTGTTTGGTCATGCTGGGGATTGAATTTAGGCCCTCCCACATGCTGGCCTAGCAGTCTGTCTCTGAACCACACTGTGCCCTTTGCTGGGTGCCAGCTCCCTGTGAACACAGGGTATGGTAGAGCATACCCATAATTCTTCCTCTTGGGAAACAGGAGCTGAAGGCCAGGCTTGGCTACATGAGATGGTGTTCCAGAAAGAAAAGAGGAGAAAGAGATGGGGAGGGAGAAGGGAAAACAGGAGGGAAGAAGGAGGGGAGGGGAGGGAAAGAGGAGAAAATGTCCAGGGAACTTTCCTGTGGCTAACTTCCCAGCTGAACTGGCCAGAAAACAAGCAGGAAATAAAGGCACAGGAATGAGAACAACTGCCGCGGTTTAACAGGAGGAACCTCCCGGAGGGTGAGACTCTCAGACAGGAAGGGTGGCTCTCACACAGTGCAGACTGGAGAAAGCCTGCTTGTCCCTACACCCAAGGGGAAAGCTTCCCAGGGATGATGTCACCTCCAAACAGGCTCGCCCTTCTGCCACAGGACTTTAGCCCAAAGTGATCCAAGATAGAGACCTGAGAGAATAAACATTAGCCTCCGTCTCTCTGGTCTCGTGTAGAGTTTCAAATGGGTGGAATGTGGAACAGGGAATTGCCCTTTGTCTCCGTCTACGTGGTGTCTAGGGCTGGAGAGGAGGGTCAGTGGTTAGAGCACTCTGTCGGCTCCGGCAGAGGACCCAGCTTCAGTTCCCAGCACCCATGGGGGCTCAAACTGCTTATAACTCTAGTTCCAGAGGATTGGTGCTCTCTTGTGACTTCAAGGGTGCCATGCACATGCAGGCTAAACACTGATACACATAGTTGTTAGGTTCACAGTTGTTTAAGGTTTTAGGTTTTACGCATACACACACAGAGGATGCCACGGCTTAATCGGATATTCACTGTGTAGCCCGGGCTGCCTTTAAACTCTTTTTTTTTTTTTTTTTTTTGGTTTTTCGAGACAGGGTTTCTCTGTGGTTTTGGAGCCTGTCCTGGAACTAGCTCTTGTAGACCAGGATGGTCTTGAACTCACAGAGATCTGCCGCCTCTGCCTCCCAAGTGCTGGGATTAAAGGCGTGGACCACCACCGCCCGGCCTGCCTTTAAACTCTTGGCAATTCTTTCACCCCAGTGTCCTAATGTTGGGATTATGGGCATGAGCCACCATCCCTGGCTTTTTTGCTCTTAAGACTGTTCTTTCTAGGGTAGGGATGAGGGACAGGGTCTCACTTTGTAGCCCAGGCTAGCCTAGAGCTCATTAAATAGCTCAGGTTACGCCTTTAATCCCAGCACTCGGGAGGCAGAGGCAGGCGGATCTCTGTGAGTTCGAGACCAGCCTGGTCTACAAGAGCTAGTTCCAGGACAGGCTCCAAAACCACAGAGAAACCCTGTCTCGAAAAACAAAAAAAAACGCCTTTAATCCCAGCACTTGGGAGGCAGAGGCAGGCGGATCTCTGTGAGTTCGAGACCAGCCTGGTCTACAAGAGCTAGTTCCAGGACAGGCTCCAAAACCACAGAGAAACCCTGTCTCGAAAAACCAAAAAAAAAAAAAAAAAAAAAAAAGAAAAACAACAAAAAAAAATAGCTCAGGTTAGCCTTGATCTCATATCAGTTCTCCTAATTCAGCTTTCAGAGTGCTAGGATGGCAGACCTGACAAGCTCGATGAAAAGTGTATGTGTTTGTGTTTGCATGTGTGTGTATTTGAGTGTGTGTATATGTGTGTGTATATGTGTGTGCACTGTGTGTGCATGTGTGTTTGTGTGTGTGTGCATGTTTGTATGTGTGTGTGCGCGTGCATGTATTATAAACTGTTAACGTTGATTAAGCCTCTAGTGTTCAGAAATACACTGGGCATCACGCAAGTACTTACAGTCAAGCACAGGAAAACTTCATTTAGTTCCTTATATGTTTTTGAGGTATAACCTAAAACAAGCAACTGAAAACAAACCAGGGTTCTTTGGCTCGGGCCCTCAAACTGTCAGAGATTTGCTGAAATGGCACTTAAGATATTTAAACTTATATGACAGATGGAGACTCCTAGATTCTAGCAGATTCCCCCAAGTTCTCTAAGAAGACAAGGGACACAGCGATGGACCACTCTACCTGGACTATGGTCATGCTAACCACCAGGCAAGACTCCCTAATGCCTTGTCTGCTTGTCCAGGGTTCAGCCTGAGCTGTGGACATTGGAGAGTTGATGCCACACTTTGCCTAGACAAGATGATGTCAGTTCCCCATGTTCCTTCTCCACAGAAAGTCTCTCATCTTCTAGGCCTGGCAGCCAAGACTGCTGGACTATTACCTCTATTCTCATCGCCATGGAGACCACAGGATCCTGGGATATCCTAGTATGGACCACGGACTAGTCTCTGTCCTTTTGGTTAATCTTTTCAAGTCTCTATCACATTGACAGCAAGGCTAACTGAGCTTTGTCAGTTGGGCAACAACAGACAGCTCCTTCCCTCAAGGCTACAGCCACCTTGTTAGTTCATTAGTCAATTCATTAGTTAATTAGAGCTACTAGGTCTCTTGTTAAGAAAAGGTAAACAGGTTTACCTTGCTCACAAAGCTTCATGTTAAAGAATAAATAGGTTTCCTATGGAATTTCTCACTAAGGGAGAATAATAACTTCTGTCTCTGGTAAATGATTAGATGGGAAGGAAAAAAGTTCAGAAGCATTCACTCTTCAGCACTGAGTCTTTTTCTCATAAAACTCACTTTCTAATGATGTTGGGAGAGAAGATAATAGTAATCAAATTAGTTCATATATAAAATGTCAAATGCTAATAAATATAATGCAAAGAAAATAGGAAAGGGAAAAGAAATTGCAGAGAACCATGGAATTGGCTTGGTCTAGCTACCTTGAGAAGTGTGTGTCACAGGTTTTTCAGGTTAGAGTCCAGGGCTCCTAGGGCATGATGTACCTTCCTATTCCTGAGAGACTGATGCACTCCCTCAGGCAATGAAGGGTTCAGGTTAGCTTGTGTTCCTCTGTATCCTCCCTAAGCAGCCCAAGAAGCATGAACGCGTGACAGGACAATTGGTCTTGGACATTAATCTTTTTTTTTTTTTGGTTTTTCGAGACAGGGTTTCTCTGTGGTTTTGGAGCCTGTCCTGGAACTAGCTCTTGTAGACCAGGCTGGTCTCGAACTCACAGAGATCCGCCTGCCTCTGCCTCCCAAGTGCTGGGATTAAAGGCGTGTGCCACCACCGCCCGGCTTGGACATTAATCTTATGTACCCTGTATGACTTGCAAACTTTACTATATCCTGGCAACTCTATATAACACAAGCTGTAACGGAACATTGTTACCCTGAGATTTCAAGGGTTTAAAGTTTTAACGTCGATAAATGGAGTAAATGGAGTTCTGCTAAACTAGAGAACACCGGCTACTTATTCAGTCACAAGCTCAAGATTTTAACTTCCTTTGGTTGCCTTCTAAGAATAGACTTAAAGGTGCTTTTCATCAGGGTAACCCAAAGCCATAGCTTTTGCTATATTTCCAAGGTGTAAATCTGTTCCAGCTGTTTTACAGACACCTGTTAGCTTCTTTTTTTATACAATGTAGATTTCAGTACAATGAAAATGCTAATATATATCTAGAACTTTTATTTCTATCGGTAAACTAAACACTCATGTGAGTTTCAGGGAGTCAAAAAAGTCATAAGGCTCAAATTCACCTGACACAGGTCAAACAAACTTTAGATAAGCAAGAGTTCCAAATACAACATTTTCTTTTAAGTTAATAAACTTTAACATCTGTTCTTTGTCTCAGCAGGTTTAACAGACACCACCCAGGGAGCACATGCAGACTGCAAACTGCTGAGCTCTGGACTTGCTGTAAGCTGATATGAACCAGTCCAGCCGATGTGGTTGCTCTCTGTCCCTTTACCTAGATCAACTGGTCAGATGCTCCTGATAAATGCCCTGTTGCCCAGCGTTTGCTTACCCTTTCAGCATTCCTGGACTCTGATGACTAACACCCCAGTTTCAACTGGAAGTATTTACAGAACAGAGTTCATTGTCCCTGGTTCTTAACAGGCTGAAAATCCTAAGTCAAAGGCAAATTCCCTTTGGGGATCTCTGAGAAGAAACCTGTTTTTGACCCTGGCAATATCACCCTACACCTTGGTATATACCTATGTCCTTGCAAGCTCAAAGAGAATGCCCTCTTGGCTGCCCCCACATCAGCTTGGTTTGCCTGTACCTTTGGCTTAGCACCCTGGCATTCCCTAGAACATTCCACTGAGAGTTAGTTCATATTGTACCTCAAATCCTGTGCTATGAAGGGGAGGCACCGGGCAGTGGTGGCGCACGCCTTTAATCCCTGCACTCGGGAGGCAGAGGCAGGCGGATCTCTGTGAGTTCAAGACCAGCCTAGTCTACAAGAGCTAGTTCCAGGACAGGCTCCAAAGCCACAGAGAAACCCTGTCTCAAAACAAAACAAAACAAAAACAAACAAAAAAAGGGGGGGGGAGGCAGGGAGGGTGCATAGGATATGGAGACTACATGCTTACTGCACACCAGGAAGGCACCTCCCATTCTCATCCCCCTCTTGATAAGAGCAGCCTTAATCACTGGGGACCACAACTTGCAAATCCTGAGCTGACGTGGGAGTCCCCTCTGTAAGCTGTGAATACCATTGGTTAATAAAGGACTGTCTTGGACCTGTGCAGGGCACAGTAGAGGTAGGCGAGGAAAACTAAACTAAATGTTGGGAGAAAGAAGGCGGAGTCAATGAGATGCCATGTAGCCACCAGAGGGGAAAGAGGCAAGCTGCCAGCTGGAACCTTGCTGGTAGGCCATGAGCCTCATGGTAAAATATAAAATATTAGAAAAGGGTTAATTTAATATGTAAGAACTTGCTAGGACTATGCTATAGTGATTGGCCACACGGTGATTTAATTAATACAGTTTCTGTGTGCTTATTTCGGGAGTCTGGGCAGCCAGGGACAAACAAGCAGCCTCCTACAACACTAAGCAAATAAAACAACAGAGATATTTCTCATCTTCATTCTTCCATCTCTTTCCTAGAAAATCAAATTGACACACTAGCTGAGATGGCCTGTAGAAGCACTGTGGGCTGGACCTACTTTTCTTCGAGGAAGGAGGTTTATGCAGGGCCCTGGGAGAAATCTGTTGCTTTTATGCCAGCCAGCCAGGTGTTATTAGAGAGACCCTAACAAAGTTAAAGAAAATCTCACTAAGGAGGAGGAAAGAAAACAGAGTTCCAACTGGTATGACTCACATTTCAAATGGTTCCCCTGGTTGACAATCTTTATTACAAGTTTAATAGGTCGCCTAACCCTCCTGCTCCTTGTTCTAGTGTTTGCCCCGTGCTATCAACACCACTGTGTGCTTTGTTTAAGATCTCATAGGCATGCCAAGCTCATGATTCTAAGGGCACACAGTACAGCCCCTTATTTGAACCTTCCGATGAAGATTCATCTCAATCCTCAGATATGGAGGGAATGAAGGAAGCAGGCAAAAGCACCTTGGCCTAAATCCTCCCATTGTGACTGTTAGGTTGGGAGCCTAGGCCCCAGTCCCTCGCATCTATCCCAGGCCTGGTCCTGACTCCTCCCTGGGGGTGGGGTCAGGACCACTCCCCAGGGTACTTAAGAGATCCCCCAAAAGAAAAACACGTGGTCCCCCTTTCTTCCTCCCGGGGGTCGCTTTCTGCGGCTTCCCGTTTCCCCCTCGGGGCCACCTGAGAGCGCAGATCTCCCATTAAACCTGGATATTTCTTAATTTGGCTTGTTTTGATTTGGCTTGATTGGGAATTTTTGCGTCGCCAGAGAGCTCGCTTAGGAAATATTCCTAACAGTGACTTCAGACTCCAGTTTACCTGTATGGTGAAATAAAGTTCGGTTTCCAAAGCCCTAGGGGAGCTGAGAACTTTCCAATGACTGCCCAGCTTCCTCCTTAGACAATAGAAATAGTCTGCTATGCCCCTTAGTTCTCTAAAACACTATGGTTGTTCCTAACAACAGAAAGAACAAATGGATCTGATTGGTTGGACTGAAAAGCTCCCATTTTGTGTGAGCTGACAATGATGGAACACTTAGGAAAGTCCCTAATCTTTGACTTCCGATTGGTGAAAATTATAACTGTAGCTTGGCAACAAATCTCGGTGATTTTTGTGCTTATAAACCGT
Organism: Chionomys nivalis; assembly: GCF_950005125.1. Lineage (NCBI taxonomy): Eukaryota > Metazoa > Chordata > Mammalia > Rodentia > Cricetidae > Chionomys > Chionomys nivalis. The sequence goes on from NC_080092.1 coordinate 67,693,874, forward strand.
GCCTCTGTCCCTGTTGGGGCTGCCAGGAAAAGTAAGGTTCCTGAGTCCTTGCTCTGCAGCCCTGATTGACCAGTGGCCCACTCATGTGATGATTTACTAAAGTCTTCGGAGTCCATAGTATTGTCTCTTTCCTCCCTCGTGGTGCACAACGGATGGGTGTAACCCATCACCAAGCGGAGCTCTCTCCCACACAATGCCACATCAGACAGTATTCTTAGGGTTGGCAGAGGCTAGAGACCTGCTCTACTTAATAACACATTCCCAGAAGAGAAGTTTATATCATAGTCAAGAGACCATGATATCAATTACAAAAGTGTCTATTCAGCGACTTCAAATGACCCAAGATAAGTCAGCCTCTTGTCTTGCAACATGCAACATTGCATCTCGCCAAAATCACAGTGTGAGGTCAGTCAAGGTCGGCCATCTACAGAATCTTTGATGCAGAGGCATCTACAGAGAATACTAGTTTACAGTTCTCCCATAATTCTACACTGTCCCTAGGTTCAAATTTTAATTTGTGTTAACTTATGTATTTTTAAGTGCATGTGTGTTTTTCCTGCATATATGCTTATGCCTGTAGAGAATGTCAGATCCCTGGAATGGGAATGGAATCATGAATGGTTGTGAGCCACTGTGTGGGTGCTGTGAACTGAACCCAGGTCTTCTGGAAGAGCAGTGTTCTGAACAGCTGAACCTGCTCTCCAGCCCATCAAATGCCACTGTTTTCTGAAGCTTCATTTGGATGCAAACATTTGAGAAGATCTCTCCTTTCCAGGAGTCCACAGGCTTGTTTGGCCTTAGTGCTCTGAAATTCTCTAAGTAGGCATCATGTGTAAATGTTATGGCGCCGATAGAAAGGTATCCTGGCAGTCAGAAGCCAAGGAATTCCTACAGCTAGGAAGGAAAAGATATTCCAAAAGAAGCGTTACAGCTCTGCTCTGGTAGGGGACAGTTTCCCCCGCAAAGCCTTATAGAACTTGCTCTGGGAAAGGTTTCCCTAAGGTAAGTGTAACAAGTCTGCTCCAACAGGGGAGGGTTTCCCCAGTGAGGTTGTTACAAACTGCTCTGCTCCCCTGAAGTGGAACAACTCGGCTCTCGCAAGGGAAAGTTTCCCAGGCAAAGTGGTCCAGTTCCGCTCTGCTCTGGCTCCCGTCCACTGGGCTCTGGTGAAGGCCTTTACTGCTCGGCTCTGCTAAGGGAAAGTTTCCTGGTGGAAATGTAGCCGTTCTGCTCCAGCAAGACCCATTACAGATCTGCTCTGCTCTGGCCGAAGTTGTCACAGCTCTGTTCCACTCTGCTCTGCTCCAGGGAAACAAACCCATTACAACGAACCTCACTCAAGAGATTGGGAAGGAGGTGACCAGGAGTGGCTGATTCTGCCAGGTGGAAAAAGGCAGCCACAAACTGAACAGGTACAGGACTTATGTAGGGTTTCTTAGGGGCAGATCTTCTGGTTGGGTAAAGATTTTCTGGTTGGGGATTGGTAGGATCTCAAGTCCTGAGCTCAGAGATTGATTGGTTTTTGTGCTCAGGGATTGGTTGGCTTTCATACTCAGGGAATGGTTAGATTTCAAGTCCTGAGTTGGTTAGGGGCAGGGTGTGTGTCCATGGCTCTGGTCTCAGGGCCAGGGTGTTCTTTCACTGGCCCTTCTTACCCTACACCAGGAAAACTCATTGCTGTGTCAAAATACCTGATGGAAGGAAGATAAGGGAAGGATTTGTCTTGACTCCTGGTTTAAGAGAAGATACAGTCCATAGTGGCTGGAAGGCATTGGTGGCGGAAGTGCCAAAGAGGCCACAATCATGAGTGCTTAGCTGGCTTCCTCCTTTTTTCCCTTTTAATTCTGTCTGGGACACCAGAGTACAGATGGTGCCACCCATACTAGTCTTCCTTCATGTTAATCCTCACAGACATACCCAGAAGTGTGCCTCCTGGGTAATTTCAAATCAAGTCTGGTTGTCAGTAAAGAGGAACCATCACACCAACAAAGACATATCAATGTCTCTCTGACACTCTTAGGCATACTAGATGTCCTGTGTTCTAGCCACTCACAGTTGTCGGCAACGAGATCTTTATTTCCAACTTCCCTAGATTTCCTCAGTCAGTCTTTCCAGTTTCAGCCTACTCCCCAAAATAACCCATCTCCAGATTCCCGACTTTGACTTCTATCCCTGTCTGTTATAGAATGTATACTCCCATTCAATTCGTATATATGACCCTATAAAGCCACTATATTTGGAACCAGAACCTAAAAGAGGTAGCCAAAACTATACTAGGCCATATGGTGGAGTTCTAGTCTGACAGGACTGACTATGTGTCTTCTGTGGGTGCATGTGCACAGATCAGAAGCAACCCTGTGTGTCCTCTGCAGGTGCATGTGTGCAGATCAGAGGCAACCCTGTGTGTTTTCTGTGGGTGCGTGTGTGCACAGATCAGAAGCAACCCTGTGTGTCCTCTGTGAGTGCGTGTGTGCACAGATCAGAAGCAACCCTGTGTGTCCTCTGTGGGTGCGTGCGTGCAGATCAGAGGCAACCCTGTGTGTCTTCTGAGGGTGCGTGTGTGTAGATCAGAGGCAACCCTTACCTGCCACTTTGAGATATGGTCTGTTGTTCACTGCTGCTTTGTGTCAGACTAGCTGACACTTGAGCTTCTGGCAATTCTCCTGCCTCAGTTTCTTTTCTCCCTGTAGGGTGGCATTGGAATTACAGATGTTCATACTACAGTGTTCAGCTTTTACATGGGTTCTAGGGATCCAAACTCAGGTCATCAGGCATGTACAGCAAGTGCCTTACTGTAGTGGGACTTTCTTGTTGGACTTTCTCTTGGGGACTGCCAGCTCCCAAATACTGACATGGAGACTTGTTATTAATTATGAAAGCTTGGCCTTTAGCTTAGGCTTGATCCAAACTAGCTCTTATAACTCAAACTAACCTGTTTCTATTAATCTACATTCTGGCATGTGGCTTTTTACCTTTCTTCCATTCTGTATGTCCACCTCCCTCCACGTCTCGCTGGCATCTCTCCACTTCTCTTTTTCCCAGAGTTCCTCTCTCTCCCCCAGAAGTCCCACTATTCTCTCCTGCCTAGCCACTGGCCATTCATCTCTTTAGTAAACTAATCACTATGACCTTTCTTCACACAGTGTAAACAAAAGCCCTGTAACACTTTACCCTCTGAGCCATCTTCCCAGTTTTTTGACAGGGTCTTGCTGAATAGTTCTGACTGACCTGGAACTATGTGAGTCAGGCTGGCCTCAGACTTGGGGCTGTTGTTCTGACTCAACTCCCAAGCACTGAGATTACAGCTTCCACCACGTCCCAAGAGTTGCAATCCTCGAAGGAAAAGGGACATCAGAGACCGCTCCCATCTCCACTTGATTCAGCTATTCTATCCTCTTGTGTATGTTTGTTCATTTAGACATTGATGCAGAGTCTCATTGTGCAGCTGTGGCTGGGATGGAACTTGCTAAAAAAGACTCACGGGAATCCTCCTGCTTCTGTCTGTGCTGGGATTCAAGGCTGCACCACTTTTGTTTTATCATTTATCCTCAATTTTATTGCTGTTTCTGCCCCGGGGATGCCGCTCAGCAATAGGGTATAATGCTGTGGAAGCATCAGTTCCTGGGTTCGGTCCCCAGTACTCCTGCCAAAGCACCTGGATTCCTCTCCTAGCCGTAAGCGTCAAGGGCGGGTTTTCTTCAGATGGTTCACAGCTGAAATCCAGTGATCTGGCGAGGCAGGCATTCATCAGTGCGTGTGGAAGGCTTATAACCTAGTAAGTCTTAGCTAAAAGGTTGACACAACTCAGACGTGGCTTGCACCCTCCCTCTTAGGTCCTTCTCACACTCATAAGCCTCTACTTTCAGAACACACCACACTGCTGCCCTTTTAAATGTCCTGGTTCTCTCATTTCTTTGACTGTTACCGGCCTCACTGAGAGCCATTCCATAGCCTCTTCCCTTTGTAGTTTGGTATCAGTTCCATCAAGGGGAGAAACAAAGGAACCAGTCACAGCTGCCTCCTGGAAACAAAAACGCCACTGTCCTTTCTCAGCCCTGGCCTCCTCCTCTCTGCCAATTTGGGATCTACTGATAAACACCTTTTTCCACAGGTTGAGGGCATTGTCCTCCTCTGTTGCTTTTCTTTTCTTTTTAACTGTTTTTATTGAGCTAGTTTTCTCTGCTTCCCTCCCTTCTCTCCCCTCCCCATCTACCCTCTCCCATGGTCCCCATGATCCCAATTTACTCAGGAGATCTTGTCTTTTTCTAGTTCCCATATAGATTAGATCCATGTATGTCTCTTAGGGAGCTCTTTGTTGTATAGGTTCTCTGGGATTGTGAGTTGTAGGCTCTCTTTTCACTTCAGGGTTTCTCTGTATACCCCTGACTGTCCTGGAACTCTGCAGGCCAGGCTGACCTTGAACTCACAGGGGTCTGCCTGCCTCTGCCCCTGAGTGCTGTGACTCAGCATTTGTCACAGTGTCTGGCTTTTGATTTGTTTCTTTTTAATGAAATCTGTTGGCATATGAGAGTCAACAGGATGCTGAGAAAGGAAAAGGATTAATACTTCTTTTAAATAATGTTGTATTTGGAAGGTTGTATTAATTATACATAATAATCTAATTCATGATGATTTCTTTCCTCTTTCCAATTAGTGTCCCTCTCCCTTTGTGTGTGTGTGTGTGTGTGTGTGTTCTGAGAGAGAGTTCGAGGCCAACGTGGTCTGAAAAAGCTAGTTCCAGGACAGGCTCCAAAGCTACGGAGAAACCTTGTCTCGAAAAAAAAATTGAAAAAAAAGGAAGAAGAAGACAAAGAAGAAGAATGAAAAAAGCTGGGCGGTGGGGGTGCACACCTTTAATCCCAGTACTCGTGAGGCAGAGGCAAGCAGACCTCTGTGAGTTCGAGGCCAGCCTGGGCTACGAAAGCTAGTTCCAGGACAGCTAGGACTGTTACACAGAGAAATCCTTTCTCAAAAAACTAAAAAAAAAAAATTTAAAAACAAAAAAAATAAAAATAAATAAATAAAAACTGGGTCACCTACGAAGCTCAGCTCAGGAAGGCCTTGGGTTTGCAGTGTTCCTGACCTGGGCCCACCCAGTACTGAGATTACAGGTATGTGCCACCATGCCCAGCTGTAGACCTTCCATTGTCTTCTGTTTTTTAATTTTTTTGCTTCTTACATTGCTGGGGATCAATCCTAGGAATCTCTCTTTTATGGCAGCTACTCATGAGCTACAAGCCCATTTAATAATTTATATTTACTAGTAGTATGTGTGTGGAAGTCAGAGGACAACCTTGTGGGAATCAGTTCTCTCCTTACACTATGGGTTCTGGGACTCAGACTCAAGTCAGCAGGCTTCGATACCAAGAACTTTTACTCAATAAGCCATCTTTTTATTTTTATCTCATGTGTGCACGCGTTATGTGTGTGTGGGTGTATTCACATCCCAGGGTATTCATGAGATCAGAGGACGACTTGGTGGAGTTAGCGCTCTCCTTCCACCTCGTACAGCAAGTGTCTCTACTCAGAAAGTCATTATCTCATCGCCCCCCCTTCGACACGGGGTCTGGTGTGGGAGGTCCTTCTATCTATGTGTTGCTTTTATTGGTTAATGAATAAAGCTGTTTCGGCCAGTGGCTTAGCAGAATAGGGCAAGGTGGAAATTCCAAGCAGATAGAGGAGGGAGTAGGCAGGGTCAAGGAAGCACTGTGTAGCTGCCATTCAGAACCTTGCTGGTAGGCCATGAGCCTCGTGGTAAAATAAAAAATAATAGAAATGGGTTAAGATGTAAAAGATAGGAGCTGGAGAGATGGCTCAGTGGTTAAGAGCATTGCCTGCTCTTCCAAAGGTACTGAGTTAAATTCCCAGCAACCACATGGTGGCTCACAACCATCTGTAATAAGGTCTGGTGCCCTTCGGCATACACACAGATAGACCATTGTATACATAATAAATAATAAATAAATATTTTAAAAAAAGATGTAAAAGATAGCTAGAAATATGCATAAGCTAATAGGCCAAACAGTCTATAATTAATGTAGGCCTCTGTGTGTTTCTTTGGGACTGAACGGCTGTGGGATTGTTTGGGACAGAAACCTCTGTCAACAAGGGTCTCTCTATTATGTAGCTCTGGCTGTCCTGGAACTTGCTATGTAGACCAGGCTGACTCTCGAGTGCTAAGACTAAAGGCATGTGCCACCATGACAAGCCACTTTTTTTTTTTTTTTAAAAAAAGAGAAGTCTCCTGCAGCTGAGAGACTTGTCCCTGCCTCATATTGGGATTACATACATACCATGATGCCTGCCTTTAATTTCTTTGACAACATGGTATTCCAACAGGAGAGCAGTATTCAGATGCTATCTGGTAGTGAGTATCAAATCTAGTGTTGTAGATCTTATGCATCTGTGGTGTTCATGCATGTGCACACGTGTTTGTGTGTCTGCATCATGTGCATGGGAGTGGAGGCCAGAGGCCGGCTCCCAGTATCATCCTCCATCACTCTCCACTCTCTACATTGAAGAAGTGACTCTCATTTGAAGCCTGAGCTCCCACTGGGGTCATCTAACTAGCCAGCTTGCTCAGGAGAGCCCATCCTGAGGCTGGGATTAGAAGCTGGCACTTAAAACACGGCTGGTAGTTATCTCATTGTAGCTCTCACGCTTGGACAGCAAGATTTCACTCACTGATCCATCCCCTCAGCCTGAAATCATCCGCTAGCCTAGCATAAAAATATTGTTTTTAGATTTATGTATATGCGTGTTTTGTCCACTTGTCTGTGTGCACGTCTGAGGTTTTGGCAGGCCAGAAGAGGGCACTGGGTTGTTATGGAGTTATGGATGGTTGGGAGGCACCATGTGGGTGCTGGGAACTGAACCCGGTGCTCTCAGTGCACCTCTCTAGTCCCTTTAGCATGATTTTTTTTTTATAAACATGATTGTCATTTTGGGTAATTTCTACTGACTGCCACAAAATATGTGCTCTGAATCATATGAAGCAAAATTTAAAAATAAACCATAGCTGGACAATTGTGGAGCACGCTTTTAATCCCAGCATTTGGGAAGCAGAGGCAGGTAGATCTCTGAGTTCGAGGCCAGTCTGGTTTATAAAGTGAGTTTTAGGACAGCCAGGGCTACACGGAGAAATCATGTCTAAAAAAACCCAAACAAATAAAACATAAAAAGAATTATTTTTTAAAAATCAGCTGCTGGACCTGGTAGCAGAGGCTGGACCTGGTAGCAGAGGCTGGACCTGGTAGCACGGGCTGGACCTGGTAAGCACAGGCCTGTAAATCTGTAACCCCTGACACTGGGGAAGCCGAGGCAGAAAGACTCAAAGCTAAAAAAAAAAAAAAAAAAAAAAAAAGACTCAAAGCTCAATAAATAAATAAATAAATAAATAAATAAATAAATAAATAAATAATAATAAAAAAAAGACTTAAACTCAAACCATAACTGTGATATAGAGTAAGTTCAGGATGGCCTGAGTAGTTTAGTCACAAAAATAAAATAAAAATAAAACAAAGAGAGCACTAGAAATACAATGGCAGAGGACTTGCCTCTCCTGTGTGAGGTCCTGGGTTCAATGTTCGGCATGGGGCATTGGTGGGTCAGCCTAACGTGGTGGGGCAGGCCTGTAGTTACAACACTCAAGAGGCCAAGACAAAGCCTGTGAGATGGTTCCGCAGGTACTGGACACCTTCAATCTGATCCCTGGGACCTACTGAACAGCAGAAGAACAGAGCCATCTCCACAAAGTTATCTTCTGACCACCATTTGTGCAGCACACGCTCCCACACACATACATCATACAAGCGCACATATGTTGGAGGAAGGTCATTGGCTAATAAAGAAACTGCCTTGGCCCATTTGATTGGCCAGCCTTTAGGTGGGTGGAGTAAACAGAACAGAATGCTGGGAGGAAGAGGAAGTGAGCTTAGATGCCATGCTTCTGCTCTCCAGGGCAGATGCGATGAAGCTCCGACCCAGGATGGACGTAGGCTAGAATCTTCCCTGTAAGCGCACTTTGGGGTGCTATACACATTATTAGAAATGGGCTAGTCCAGGTGTGAGAGTTGGCCGAGAAGAGGCTAGATATAATGGGCCAAGCAATGTTTAAAAGAATACAGTTTGTGTGTTGTTATTTCGGGGCATAAGCTAGCCAGGCAACCAGGAGCTGGGGCGGCAGGAACGCAGCCCGCAGCTCCCCTCAACACACATACATCATACAAGCACACATACAAAATGAATTTTAAAAAGGTGCTTGAGGTAGGAGCATCCTGAGTTCAAGGCCAGCCTAGGCTACAAAAAATGAGACCTCAGAGATAAAGAGTCAAAGTCTGCTCTGATAGACTAGTTTGCACAAGTTGTCCAGCAAGAAGTAACTTCATAATTTATAATTCCGTTTTCCTTTATTTTCTTTATACTAGTGAGAACCCCCGGCTTACTCATTTATTCCTTAATTACCTCATTAACTGAAAAATTATACAAAACACACTGGAATTACAAATGTAAAAAAAAAATCAAGACCCTTGTTTTATTCTTGGAAAACTTTATTACAGTTTAAACAACAAAGCAACGGATGGGAGAGTAAGGCCATCCTTCACAGCTACCTGTGGCAAACCCCACACGAGAGACATAATTTAGGCAAAAGACGTTATTAGTCTATATTATAGTTACCTCCCAATTTGAGATCATGGGAAATCAGTCACACAGGTTAGAAACAGGTCTGCATGAAGTCCCATCAGAAAGCAGCAGAAGTGAGGCCTAACGTGGCTAAGCCTGCCGGCTTCTGATCCTCAGCAAACTGAGCTCCTGAAGATCGAGAGCAGGCGGCTCACGTTAAAAACACCCGCAACGAGGCTGCACTCCCACCGCCTTAACCTTTACTAGGACTGTGATATCACAATCGAGGTGGAGGTTTAAACAGTCAGGTCAAGCCCGAAAGGTAAGAATCGTTTATTTCTTTAGAGGAAACACAAAAGCATGACTAATTGGATCTTCTCTTAATTTACAATTAAAAAGTCTATTTTTGAAGACATAAAAAATAGTCGCAGCAGCACTGTCTAACATCTGAAAAGACCCCACACAGAGCGTCCCCATTAAGAACCGCAACTGCGAAGTCTGTTTCAGCCCACAGAGGCGATTTCTGCGTGAGTAGCGAGCCGTTTACTTGGGCGTGCCCTCTATGGTCGACTATTAGACCTCTGCTGTGGGGCTCTTCTTGCACTGTGTTTCCCTTTAACTAAAACGCACCTCGACATAACCGGACAATTCAAAGAGGCTCCAATGGCCTTCGATAATTTTCTTCTTCTTCTAAATAAAAAAATTTAAAGTCAGGGGAGCTCACTATGTAGCCCAGGCTGGCCTTGAACTCATCAGCCTCCCAAGTGTTGGGATTTGGGTGCATCACCAAGCCCAGCTCAATAATCTTCTTTTACTGGAGTTGATCTTATTCTCAGTGACGGCTAATGCCCAACGTGGCCTCAGTCTTTGATTTTAGATTTACAATAGAACACTGCATCATCACATAGTCATCTTGATCTGTGAGTGATCTACTTACGTCTCATAGCCAGTTATCTTTCAAAACAAGTTACCACTGTAAAATATGCAATATTGTTGCAAAAAAATATACAGTATAGAGAAGTTTCTACATTCTTACACAGGCTTTAAAATGAGGTAATGAAAACTTGACTGGTTAACCCTTTCTACCACTCGGGACGTCTCAGGGAAACACTGCGGACACACCTTTCCTCAGATCCTTCCATGTCATGTCACCCTTGAATAATGCTGAGGACCTTTTTATGCTGAAAAGCTATTTAAGAAATCCTTGAGCTTTGTTGGGTAGTCTGTCATCACTCCAGTGGCTCCCAAGTCAAACGCCCTTTTGTACTCATGTTCTTCATTTAGAACCCAAACATACACCTGGAAATTGGGGTTTAGGAAACAGAAGAAGAAATGTTAAACAGAAAACGATTTTATAGTTACCCGCCATGATCTCTGCACACTTACAGGGAACCTTATGAAGGTTGTAATTTTAAGAAATCATTAAGCTCTTTTTTAGAAATTCCATTTCCTCATTAGATACACACTACCCCACCTCTCTGACTTCAACCGATCTCATTTACATTGGGAATCTAGCTAATGACTTATCACTAACGGCAAGGAAGAGCATACAGTCCTCATTACAGTTGCAGCATCAAAGTCAGAGCTCAGACAGAGTGAAAAACCCTGCACTGTGGCTCGTGTCAAATGAGTGAGCGCTGCTATTTCAAAATGTACCAGTGCCCAGACTTACTTGGATGCCCCGGGCAGTGAGGTGGTCAAATAAAGCCTTCCGCATTAGTAAGCTAGAGGGAAAGAAGACAGCAGGTTCAGGAACATCTTCGTCTTCAGGACTAGAATTAACCTTCATCTTCTCGGTCAGTTTGTAGAGTTTAACAATTGCTGGTTTAATCCGAGTGCTTCAGCAATACAAGCAAATATTTCAAGTAATAATGGCTGTTACAAATTAATTTTCTTTTCTTTCTTTTTAGACACTCTCACTATGTAACCCAGCCTGGCCTATCTGACCTCTGACCAGCATAGATCTATCTGCTTCTCTCCCGAAAGGCCACACCCAGCTGGATGAACTCCTAACTTCTGACTGTTGGCCACCCAGAGACTGCTCTGGGGCCAATGGATGCTCCTTGCAGCATCACCTCCTTGAAGTGGAGGCTCCTCACTTTGCCTGCTGGAGCTGGAATGAGAGAGTGAGCTAGAAGCCCTGTTTCTGTGCCCAACTTTCCAAGTTAAGGTTGAAAATTCAACTTAACTTCTGCGTCATTACAGTTCCATCCCATATATTTTTGTATGTCTATTAATTGTAATTTTCTGTATCTATGGAAAATGATTTTAAACTACAAATCATTTAAACAAGATGGGAAGTAGTCATACTGGAAAATTACAGATAATATTTTTAAAAAATATTTTATTTTAAATTATGACTACGTGTGTGGTGTCTGTGTAGATGGATATGTGTGCACATGAGTACAGATGCATGGGGAGGCCAGAGGAGGACGTTAGATTTCTTGGAGCTGGAGTTACAGGAAACTGCAAGCGGCCTGACAGGGATTTTATAGACCAAACTCTGTGCTAGGGCAGACTGTACTCTTAACCACTGAGCCATCCCTCCAGCCCCTGCAGGTTAATGCTATTCCTATCCATTTACATGTATTACAGTGATTAAATATGAAAATCTAGCAATCATGAGCTTTAGTACCAATTACAATGTGTTCTTGAGGGGTTGGGGAGATGGCTCAGGGATCCAGAGGATCTGGGTTCAATTCCCAGCACTGTCACGGCAGCTAACGGCTGTTGGTAACCCCAAGATCTGACACCCTCACACAGACAAACATGCAGGCAAAACACCAATGCGCATACAAAATTTCCTAAAAATGTATTCTTGAAAACTAGGAATTAAAACAAGAATAAAATACAAAAAGAAAAGATTCCTGTGACATACAGGAAAGCTAAGGCTAATTTCCTAAGACTCCTGGACATCAGGCATCAGGACCTTGCAGGCAGGATGACATTTTGGTGGTTGTCAAGTTCTGGTGCAAATCTTTCCAAGACATGTGCCAGCAGGCACTACCCACCCTCACACATGTGTGCTGCCACAGACGCTTCTTTTCACCGTGATGGACTGTGGGTTTGTGGACACAGCAAGGGAGTAGATGGGAGCTGTGGTTTTTGCAATCTGGCTAGTAACTAGCTATACAACCTGGACGGAGATCACTAAGTGAACAGGGAGCCGCTTGGCTTTCTCATGGAGGTTGAAGGAATCGTCTCTCCAGGTTCCCACTAAGGCTCTGTGTCTAGCAACAAGGCAGGTCAGGATGCTTTCCCAGCCTGCTCCTGCTCACAAACGACATGAGGACAGATGGCACCATTCTCCGAGAGTCATACCCAATAAATACAGCGCCAGGGCCAGGGACTTGGGCTGGGAGGTAAAAGAGCTCGCCAAGCCTGCCAAGTCCTATCCCCGGCACCCATACACATATAGCCCCAGTAATAATTAAAGTACTTACGTATCAGAAAGCCAGATGAGAAACTTATGACCTTTGGACATAGTGTGTGGCTCTTTCAGCCTAAGGGAAGCAAAAGAAGTAAGAATCAGGAACACAGGAATGTACCAGCATGACAGAGCAAGACAAATTCAAACTGAAAACAGTACCTAGAGATAGACGGGAGGCAGAGGCAGGAGGATTGCTGTGAGTTCCCAGTCAGTCTGGTCTTCACAGTGAGTTCCAGGACAGAGAGAACTACACAGTGAGAGACCCTGTCTCCAAAAAACAAACAAACAATAAATAAAATTTAAAAATACTTGTCAAAGAACAAAAATAATAGAAATTTGGTTCTGTCTTCACTGGATTTAAACTGACTTACTAACACCAAACAAAGCTAAACAAAACTAATGAAAAATTAATTTACCAGTGGCCTGGTGCTTATCATATCTTATCTTTTGTTTTGACATATCTTTTTTATTCTGTACTGCTTGTTAAATTTATTATGTGGTAGATTTAATAACAACAAAAGGATGGAGAGATGGCTCAACAGCTAAGAGCATTGGCCAATCTCAAAGAGATACAGGTTTGGTTCCTGGAACCCATATGGTAGCTCACAACTGTCAGTAATTCCAGCTCCAGGGGATCTGACAGCCTCTTTTGGCCTGTGTAGGTACCAGGCACACATGTGGTTCATAGACATGTATGGGTAGAATATCCATACATACATAAAAAATTAAAGCCGGGCCGGGCGGTGGTAGCGCACGCCTTTAATCCCAGCACTCGGGAGGCAGAGGCAGGTGAATCTCTGTGAGTTCGAGACCAGCCTGGTCTACAGAGCTAGTTCCAGGACAGGCTCCAAACCACAGAGAAACCCTGTCTCGAATAACCAAAAAAAAAAAAATTAAAGCCGGGCGGTGGTGGCGCACGCCTTTAATCCCAGCACTTAGGAGGCAGAGGCAGGTGAATCTCTGTGAGTTCGAGGACAGCCTGGTCTACAAGAGCTAGTTCCAGGACAGGCTCCAAAACCACAGAGAAACCCTGTCTCGAAAAACCAAAAAAAAAAAAAAAAATAATAAAAAAAAAATTTTTAAACACTCAACCACACTGTTCTATGGATTGTCATCACTGTTTCTGGTGTGGTGGTGTCTATCTTTGGTCCTAGTACTAGGGAGGAAGAGATGGGGGTGGGGAGAATCTGTCTCTGAGTTTAAGGCCAGTCTGGTCTACAAACGGAGTTCTAGACCAGCCAGGGTTAAATAGCGAGGCTCTATCTTTTTTTTTTTTTTTTTTGGTTTTTTTTTTTTTTGGCTTTTTAAGAAAGGGTTTCTCTGTGGCTTTGGAGCCTGTCCTGGAACTAGCTCTGTAGACCAGGCTGGTCTTGAACTCCCAGAGATCCACCTGCCTCTGCCTCCCGAGTGCTGGGATTAAAGGCGTGCGCCACCATCACCCGGCGTGAGGCTCTATCTAAATATATATATTTGGACAAAAGTTGGATGCCTTGCTGCTGTTTTCATTTTGATCTGTTTCCCTTTGGGACAGGGTCTCGACTCTGAAGTGCTGGTATTACAGGTATAGCCACCACACCTGACTACTGACACTTTTTTCTTTTTTTCCTTTTTTTAAAGATTTATTTATCTATTATGTATACAACATTCTGCCTCCATGTATGCCCGCACAACAGAGGAGGGCACCAGATCTCATTATAGATGGTTGTGAGCCACCATGTGGTTCCTGGGAATTGAACTCAGGACCTCTGGAAGAGCAGCCAGTGCTCTTAACCACTGAGCCATCTCTCCAGTCCCTGATACTTTTTCTTTTAATGCTGGCTTTGCAGCTTTAATTTCCTTTACGCTTTGCATACCCCGACGCCCCCAGTCTCACTATGTAGCATAAGTTGGTCTTGAACTTGCAATCTTCATTCTTTTGAGAGCTAGGATTACAGAGTGCAGCACTCTGGCGGCCACAGATTTTATTCCTGCTTCCGTATTTGAAGGTCTGGACCCCGGGCTTTTAAATGACCTTTCCTAGGAAGGTCAACCTGGCATTCAAGCCCCACCCTGAGTGCCTTCTTCCAGTTTCTGAGGATGGAGCTGCACAGACACAGGCCAGGAAATCTCTGCCACACCTCATGCCTGCCAAGGCTTCTCTGTGTGCTTTCAATTTGTCACTTGTCAAACGGGTCTTCAGTGCTCCTTCGTTCTTCATTTCCTGTTTCTATTCTAACTTTTGCTGATAGTCTTGCTGCCCTCTTCTCCCCCGCCCCTCCTTCCCCTTCCCTCTCTCTCTGCATTCTCACACACAGGCTAAGCTGACTGAACTCCAGGGATCATCAATCTGTTTCCTACCAGCCTGTAGGTTACCGCTGCACAGACTGCCGCATCACATCTGGCTTTACGTGGGGCACATGGGACCTGAACTCAGGTCCTCATGCTTCGGCGGCAGTCACTTTACCCACTAGGCCATGTCCCTAGCCACCGCATTGGCACCACACTCAGTTTATGCAATTCTGGGATAAAATCTGGGGCATCATGGATACTAGCCTAGAGATTCTAACAACCAAGCTGCATTTCCACCTCCAATTTTCTTTCTTTTGTTCTGTTTTTATTTTTCCAGACCTGGTTTCTCTGTGGAGCCCTGGCTGTCCTGGAACGTGCTCTGTAGACCAGGCTGGCCTTGAACTCAAAGATCTGCCTGGCTCTGCCTCCGAAGTGCTGGGATCAAAGACGTGGGCCATCACTATCCAGCCTGATTTTTGCTTTTAACAGAAACTCTCAGTATAAAGTTTTCTTTAGGGCTGGAGAGATGGCTCAGAGGTTAAGAGAAGTGATTGCTGTTCCGGAGGTCCTGAGTTCAATTTCCAGCAACAACATGGTGGTTCACACCCATCTATAATGAGATCTGGTGCCCAAAACACTATATACATAATAAATAAATTAAAAATAAATAAAGTTTTCTCTAACGTTGGTCCAGATGGAAGAGCCCTGTTCAAAATTTCAGCAACCTAAGGGATTCATACCTCAAATATTAGTTACCTCACTAAATACAACTAATTATTTTATTAAATGTCCAGGATACTGCACACAATATCAAAACAAATAGAAATAATATTCTATGTCTTAAGTCATATTCACTGTGTATATACGTGAGGTATATGTCATGTGCGTTTGTGCAAGAGTGTGTGTGTGTGTGTGTACACGTAAAAGCCAGAGGCTGATAATGTGGAATCTTTCTTGATCAATTTTCACCTCTTTTTTTCCCCTTTGAGACAGGGTCTCTCTCTGGACCTTTACTTCACTGGCTTGGTCCAGCAGGCTGAGCAGTAAGCTCTAGGAATCTGCCTGTCTCCATTCCACAGTGTTGGAGCTGCAGATGATGCTGCTGTACCCCAATTTTAAATAGGTGTCAGGTCCTCATGCTTGCCCAGCAGGCATTTTACCAACAGAGCCACCTCCTTGGCCCTTGTAATCACAGTGCTTCTGCGCCCTATGTTTGTCCTGCAGTAACATTCACTTCCCTATAGAGTTCACTGAGCTATCTAGAGGACGTGGTGCTTCAGTCTAGGCAGGTACAAGCTAAACACTTCATTAATGAATGGTTAGAATCTTTCAGTACAGCAGATGAAAATGGCTTCTTCGCGGACAAGTGTTTTCTGAGGAGGGTGGAGCGTGCATGCCTGAAATCCCAACACTCTAGAGGCTGGGTAATAGGACTGCCGTGAGTTTAAAGTCGCCAGGGCTACACCAATGAGATGTGCGTGCGTGAGTGCGTGCGTGCGTGCATGTGTGTGTGTGTGTGTGTGTGTATACGCGCGTGAGCGTGTGAGTGAAAAGATATTTTTAGTTGTTTTGTCTAAGAAATATTCATGGAGACTTTTAACAAATATAATTGAGGGGCTGGAGAGATGGCTCAGCGGTTAAGAGCATTGCCTGCTCTTCCAAAGGTCCTGAGTTCAATTCCTGGCAACCACATGGTGGCTCACAACCATCTGTAATGAGGTCTGGTGCCCTCTTCTGGCCTGCAAGCATACACACAGAAAGAATATTGTATACATAATAAATAATAAATAAATATAAAAAAACAACCCCCCCACAAATATAATTGAGAACTCATAAAGTAAAAAGTTCATCACTGCCGGGCGGTGGTGGCACACGCCTTTAATCCCAGCACTCGGGAGGCAGAGGCAGGTGGATCTCTGTGAGTTCGAGACCAGCCTGGTCTACAAGAGCTAGTTCCAGGACAGGCTCCAAAACCACAGAGAAACCCTGTCTCAAAAAAAAAAAAAAAAAAAAAAAAAGTTCATCACTAAGAATCTCAAACAGTGAAAATGGCCTGCAATGAGAGCTAATGAGAGATGGTTCAGCAAGGTGCTTGCTACCAAATCTGATGACCCACGTGGTAGAAGAGAGAACTGATTGCTGATGTTGCCCTCTGGCCTCTACATGTATGTGTGCAGTGGCACACTTAGAGTACCCTCACGCACACACACAGTAAGTAAATGTAATAAAAACTTGGCTGGGTATCATGGGGTTGAGGGGGTGGCTCAGACAGTTTAAGTGCTGTGCTTACGCAAGCACGGTGACCTGAGCCTGATCCCCAGCGCCCACACTAAATGTGCACTTTGTAATCCTAGTGCAGGGAAGGTAGAGACAGGCAAGCCGGCCAACTAATCTAAAATAATCCGTGAGCCCCAGGTCCCAGTTAGAGATCCTGTCTCAAAAATAAGGTGGATAAATCCTAAGGAACAATGTCAGAGGTTAATCCCCCCACACACAAAGAAAACATGATCTAATTATATTAAGAAGCTTTTGATATCAGAATTCTTTTTTCTGTGGGAGACTGAACCAAGGGTTTCACATTTGATAGCAAGAACTCAACCACTAAAATATATCCTAAGTCCTACAAATATCTATTAATTTCCTGAAAATATTGCTAATATATTTCCTGAAAATTTCATGCATGTACTTTGATCACATTTTACCCCATCCCCATTCCCTTTGGACCATTTCTTCCCTCCACTAACCCCCGTCTTACGTTCACGCTCCCTCTATTTTTATTAAGCTCAGTTTAGTTAGGGTTGCTTACATGAGCCTGGGAGTAGAGTTACTAGAGCAGGGACAAGGTAGCTATAGCATGGAGGAACACTGACCATCTCCCCAGAAGCTGTCAACTGCCTATATTGGGGTGGGAAGGTCTATTTTTTTAAATTGTTGATATTTGCTTTAGTCTGTTTTTCTGTAGCTATAATAAAGTTTCAGAGGCTGGATTCTTCACATAAAAAGAGGTTCACACAGTTCTAGAAGCACCAAGCACAGCACTGGTATTGGTTTGCTTCTTGTAAGGGCTTTGGAGTGGAAGGAAAGCAGTGGGCGCTTGCAGAAGGAGGTGCTTGGACGTGCGGAGAAGCAGCAGAAGGAAACAGGGCAACACTCATTCCCACAAGATAGGAATCCATCTCCCTAAATTAGCTAATCACCTCCTAGGGGTTCTACCACCACTCAGCACAGGTGAGAGCAAACCCAAGTTTAGTGGGCTAAGCCCCGTGTGAATTACAGTGAAGATCAAGGTTAGAGATGGGAGAATCCACCCACACCCTGCACCAGAAAGGCCTGTGTTCGATCCCTAGCACCCAGGATCAAGCCACAGTGATGGGGATGACCAGAAGCCTTTCCGTGAGCACTCAGTAATGGCTGACCGGTAAAATGCATAAGGACTTACTTCAGTATGATAGAAGGCATTGGAATTTCAAAAAACTGCTCTCGAATGGGCACAAAGGGCAAGAGGCCGGTGAAGAAAAGGCCAAGGATGAGTAGCACACGCTGGAGGCTGAAGAGTATAGGAATATCGGAGTTCTGAAACACAAACAATGCTATATGTTACTTTAGTGAGCAGGATCATTTTATAAACCTCAGAATATATTTCCAAGACTATATGTTGATGACTCTTGCAGACACTTTCTGAATTATAAATATTCATTACAGTAACAACTCAGAAATAGCTAGTCCATAATCCTTAAGTGATTATCTACTTTGGAGCCCTGTGGAGCAACAGATGCCATTGAAGCCTCTCTGGGACTTTTGTAACACGGGGGTCTGTTGGTTACGTATGAACGAGAGAGTAGGAGAAAAACACCAAAACAACAACAAAAAAAGAGATAAATCTGATTCCCGTTAAAAATGCACAGCTCAGCTGGGCGGTGGTGGCGCACACCTTTAATCCCAGCACTTGGGAGGCAGAGGCAGGCGGAGCTCTGTGAGTTCGAGGCCAGCCTGGTCTACAGGGTGACTTCAGCCAGGACTACATAGAGAAACCCTGTCTCAAAATGACAACAACAAAAACAAACAAACCGATAAAGAGAGCACCTAGAGCGCACACACATCAATATCGTTGCGGATAAGTGACGGTTCTGCCCTGCTATGGATCGAGTAGGGAACATAAAGTATGGCACTGTGTACCGCACGCCCAGCGCAGGGGAGGCCGAGCCACAGGGATCTCAAGTTTGAGCCCAGCCTGGGATACATGAGACCCTGTTATAAAATGAACAGAATTTTGTGAATTAGAACGAGAATCTAACTCTTATTTAGAAATAACCACAGACCCACAGAGCGTTAGGAAGACAGAGTGTGATGTGTGTTTTTCTTGGTTTCTCCAGAAGGTGACGTGTGACGGGGCTGTACTAGAGGACCAAAGCCTGCTGACACTGGTGTGCTGCTGCTGAATAGATGTCAGATTTTATTCAGCTTGCATCGTTTTTCCTTTGTGTCAGCCCTTTTGACCTGTTTCCATCTGTGTGAGTGTGTGTGTTTAAACTCTGTGTGATCCGTTCCGTGTACAGGTTCCTATAACCACCACGAATGAGGTACAGAGTAGTCTATCAATGCTGTGCCCACTCCCTCCCCCTTCAGTCCCTGTCTCCTGGCAGCCACCAATCTGCAATTCACATCTACAGTTTTGAGAATGTTATATAGATGGAAACCCACAGCATACAATCCTTTTTAAAAGAAGGTTCTTATTTATTCATTCCTATTTGTGTGTGTGTGTGTGCGTGTGTGTGTACATGTACCTGTGTGTGTACATGTTTGTTTGTGGTGGCAGTACTTGTGCCCATGTTTGGAGGTCAACCTCATGCCTACTATGTGGATGCTGGGACTCAAATTCGGGCTTTAAGCTTGAGCAACAAGTGATTAATTTCTCTGGCCCCAGAACGTAACTTTTTAAATTTTATATGTATTTATTGGAGGGTGGGGGTGCATGTGTGGTATCAGAAGACAACTCTCTGCTTCCATAGTCTGGCGCCTGGGGGACTGAACTCAGGTCCTTAGGCTTGGCTGCAGAACCTGCTGAGCCATGCCACCCCATCAGTATGTAACATTCTGAGTGTGTGTGTGCACGTCTGTGTGTTTGAACCCAAGGCTTTGAGTATCACTAGGGGAAGTGTTCTACAACTCTTTTTACTTTTTTATTTTGAGAGAAGGTCTTGCTAAGTTTCCCAGGCTGGCCTTGAATTTACTTTGTGGCCCAGGTTTACCTTGACCTCCTGCCTCAGCCTCCAGAGTAGTTGGGATTACAGGCCTGAATTGCAAGCCTGGCTTAAGGCTGAGTTTTTCATTTATTTATGGTAATTATTTTTGTTTTCATTTTTATCTTTTAGACCAGGCTGACCTCAAACTCATATATCTGCCTGCCTCTGTCTCCTGAGCACTGGGATTAAAGGCGTGCGCCATAACACCTAAGCTTTACTTTTAATCTATTTTTGTGTATATGCATGGTGTACACAAGGTTGTTCATGGCACGGGGCATGAGTTGTAGATGGAGCAGCAGGCCGCTTCCCGCCGCCCAGGAGGGCTCCCAGCCACCGGCTAGCTCTACCCAAAATAATTACATGGAAACTGTATTCTTTTAAACACTGCTTGGCCCATTAGCTCTAGCCTCTTACTGGCTAACTCTCACATCTTGATTAACCCATTTCTATTGATGAGTGTAGCACCACGAGGTGGTGGCTTACCGGGAAGGATCTTACCCTGCGTCCATCTTGGAGAGGAGAGCTATAGTGTCTGCCTCACTGCCTTCTTCCTCCCAGCATTCTGTTCTGTCTTCCCTGCTTACCTATGTTCTGACCTATCAGGCCAAGCAGTTTTCTTTATTAATTAACCAATGAGAGTAACACATAGACAGATGACCCTCCTCCATCAATGAGTGGCAATCAGAGGACAACTTTGTGGAGTCAGCTTCCTCCTCCTACCTTTGCATGGGTTTGGGGATGAATGATGAAGATGAAATTGCTGGTTCATATGGAAACTGTGTATTTAGTTGGTTTTTTTTTTTTTTTTTTTTTTGGTTTTTCGAGACAGGGTTTCTCTGTAGTTTTGGAGCCTGTCCTGGAACTAGCTCTTGTAGACCAGGCTGGTCTGGAACTCACAGAGATCCGCCTGCTTCTGCCTCCCGAGTGCCGGGATTAAAGGCGTGCGCCACCACCGCCCGGTTTTAGTTGTTTTTTTTTTTGAAACAAATCCTCTTCAACTACTGAAGAAAGTGGTTGTACATTCCCTACCAGTAACTGAAGACAGATCCGGCTCCCAGGCACTTGTGCAATCATCATCTTTTGAAAAGCTGTGTGAGGATATAAAAAGCTAGCAAGTCAAGAGGCCTCCAGTACAGCCTCTCCCTGTCTGTGGTGAGACCTTAAAATATTATTTGATAGTGACCAGCTATGAGGGAAAAAAATTCTAGTTGTGAGTTCTTAAGACCTGAAGCTGTGTAGGCAACACGTGAGTTCTGTGGTCTCCTTTTGTTTACAAGATCCCTTGGGCCCTCAGCCCAGAGCTCATCGACAACACTTACTGGGCTCAATCGGGCCTCAGCGGCACTCAGTCACGGCATGTAGGACCCCGAGTGTTTTTGTTTTTTCTGCTGAGAAAAAAGGACTGTCCTAAAAGAGTTCTTTGAATCTATCTGAGATTTTCTACTTGTGTCATGATATTTTCTCCTACACTTTGATCTTATCTGTGTCCTAAAACAGGGGCCTCGGGCTTAGGATGTAACTCAGTGGCGGCCTGACATGATCCAGCAAATGTGTCGAGCTTGGCTGAATCCCAGTATCACAGGTAAATGAATTAATTGTATAAACAAAAATAAAAACAAATTCTAGGTCTTAAGACTTTTTTTTGGCATTTGAATTCTAAGTTCTATGAGCTCGTGAAAGTGGCTGGAGGGAAAGTGAAAAATCTCTTCAGAAACAAAGCAAAGCAGACAGACACATGTTCAACAACCAGGAAATTTTCAAAGGTGATGTCCATGTAACACTCATCACCTAGGCTTGAGTGTGGGGGTGGGGGGAGCAAAAACAACTTGGAAAAGAAAATAGTTTGTTTGAAATTATACACACATGTGATATAGTTCAGTGAACCAGTCTGATTTGTGGCAGACAGACAGACAGGCAGGCAGGGAAGAGAGGGGCCATGACTAGGGTAAGGAACCTGCTGATTTCCAAGACGGCCAGCTTCTTCCTCAGTCTGGCAGCTTTTGTCACCCACCAGCAGGCCCCCTGCAGAAGGACTAGCTCAAACAATTTGAGGCCTGATCAGGACGTGCCACACAACAAACACAGCCTAATCAACCATCCTGAAGTTCAGGAGGGCACTGATTCTTCAGAGGCTTTGAAAGCCCCAAGCCTCAGGAAGGCCCTGGATTGTCAGCTTTCTGAGCCCCGCCCCATCCCACCCCCTCGACTTTTTCTCTGCAGATTGCTGCTACCTGGGGCACTTCTGACCTTTTCTGTGTTTTAATTCTTTAACAGGCAGAGAAAAACGAACCCAGTCAAGACCCCTGGACTGTATCACAACAAACAAGCTGCCAGATGCAGTCCGCCATCTTGAGCAGCTTCTGGCTGGTTCCTTCCAAGCACACATGAGCTGTGAGATGAGGGGGTTTTGCTGACTCCTGTTTCCATGAGTCAGACACAGAGCTGGCATCCCGGGTGACCAAAGCTTACCTCTTTGTAGCACTTTTCTACGATTTCAGAGCTGGCATTGCCCCACACTGTTAGGTGCTCTCTCTTATACTGCTTCACCAATTCTGAGACCTACATGGGAAATTCAAAATTTTACACATATGCCTATGTGTAAATCCACCTGTATCATTTTACTTTAAAATGGGTTACAATCAATTATCTGCCAATAGACATTATAAAATTGTGGAAAAACTGGCAAGTAAATTGAGGCTATTTTATGAAATGCAAAATTATTTACATTTACCACTCTAAAATGAATTAGAATAGGACTACTTAGTAATCTGGCATAAACGATTCCTGAGTGAAACAATTTAAGACTGGTAGTCAATTATAGAAACGTCAGGATGGCTGGAGCCCAAGAGAGCTTACTGTTATCCTGGGCAGGGATAACCCAGCTCACTCTGAAAACAGGGCATAGGAAAGTTTCGAGGTGACCTTTACGGGCATGACTTTAGACACCTCGATCACTATCAGTCTCTCATCTACTCCAGCCTTATTTAGTTTTTGAAATCAAACAATGCTGAGCCCCAGAATATCGCATTTCCCCACACACCAGCAATCTGTCACCTACCCTGACCTTACTGAGACAATGTCCCTACCATACCTTCTTAATCAGCACATTGTTGTTGACTTTGATGTCGATGTTAATGGGGGTCTCAGGAAAGGCCTCAAACACCTCTTTCAGCAGTGGAATTCGGTTATCTTTTCCTTCACACTTGCAGGCTGAGAAAATAAGATTTTTAAACGGTAACTTCCATTCTTAAAGGAGAACTCTTCCTTAATGGTTGAATTTATAGTACATGTGCATGACAAAATAAGACCAAGAATAAGGAAAGAAAGGTCATATGAAATATAATAACACAGACATGTCATCGTGAGCACTCAGTGGCTTCCTTCTTTCCTCGTGTCTTTGGTTTTTAGCCTGCAATTTTTTTTTTTTTTTTTGGTTTTTTCGAGACAGGGTTTCTCTGTGGTTTTGGAGCCAGTCCTGGAATTAGCTCTTGTAGACCAGGCTGGTCTCGAACTCACAGAGATCCGCCTGCCTCTGCCTCCCGAGTGCTGGGATAGCCTGCTATTTTTATGTCCGTAAAAATATTTTTATGTTATACTTTTAAATTTTGATTACATTTTTTATCTTATTTTTGTTGTTTTTTGAAACAGGATTTCTCTGTGCAGCCCTGGCTGACCTGGAACAACTTCTGTACATCAGGCTGGCCTTCAACTCTCAGAGATCTGCCTGCCTCTGCTTCAAGTGCTGGGATTACAGGCGTGTGCCACCATGCCCAGCTGTGATTTCAATTTTTTAAGTTTTCAAGATTACTAGAGTCACATGAAGACTGTAAGAAACAGTCCACAGATCTACACACTCTTTGTCCAGCTTTCCCAATGGCAACATCTTGCAAAACCATACACCATACAAATACTGACACTGATACAATCCACTGATGCTATTTTCTCGCTGGCTTCTGTCTCACCTTTTGCTTTGTGCTGCTTGGGATAAACCCAGGGTCTCACACATTCTAGGCATCTCTCTACCACTGAGCTACATATACCCTGCTGATTTTTAAAATTTTTCTTTGATTGTGGTTTTTGAGACAGCATCTCACACAGCCCATGATGACCTTGAATTCACTAGGGGGAGGGGAGCTAGCTGTCCTTGAAAGACTGATCCTCTGGCCTCAACCACTCAAGGGTTGGGATTAAGCATGTATGTGACCTTGTTCAGACTGTCATTTATAGTATGAAGTTATTTAAAGGTTTAAAAAAACTCTATCGAATAGCTATATAATAATTTAATTACTTTATTAATTTGAAAGAGGGTCTCACTCTATAGCCCTGGAACTCGCTGTGTAGACCAGGCTTGCCTCGAACTCTCAGAGATCTGCCTGTTTCTGCCTCTATAGTGCTGGGATTAAAGATGTGTGCCCCCACATCCAGATAATTATTTTAATTTAACCAATAATTATTGAGACTGTTTTGCTATAAGATTATCATAGAAGTTTTCAGAGACTTGAGAATAATTCTTAGGCAAAACTAATCCAATAACTTAACTTGTTAAATTATTTAAAAATACATTTTTTGTTTTTGTTTTTCGAGACAGGGTTTCTCTGTAGCTTTGGAGCCTGTCCTGGAACTAGCTCTTGTAGACCAGGCTGGCCTCGAACTCACAGAGACCCACTGCCTCTGCCTCCTGAGGGCTGGGATTAAAGGTATGTGCCACCACTGCCTGACCTAAAAATAAATTTTTAAAGAAAGATGGACAGATGGCTAGCAGTTAAGGGCACGTACTACTCTTCCAAAGGACTAGAATTCCGTTCCTGAAACCCACAATGGGTGACTTGCGTTACAGCACTCGGGAGGCAGAGGCAGGCGGATCTCTGTGAGTTCGAGACCAGCCTGGTCTACAGAGCTAGTTCCAGGACAGGCTCCAAAGCCACAGAGAAACCCTGGCTCGAAAAAACCAAAAAAAAAAATAATAATAATAATACAAATGAATTTTTTTTTTATTTATTTTTTTTTTAGTTGAGACAGGGTTTCTCTGTAGCTTTGGAGCCTGTACTGGAACTAGCTCTTATAGACCAGGCTGGCCTCAAACTCACAGAGATCCATCTGCCTCTGCCTCCCAAGCGCTAGGACTAAAGACATGCAACACCATTGCTCGGCTCAAATGAATATTTTTTAAAATGTATTTAGGGACTGGAAAGACCACTCAGCGGTTAAAAGGATTGATTAATCTTTCCAGAGGACCCAAGTTCAATCCCTAGCACCCAAATGGAACCTCACACCTGTCCGTAACTCCAGCTCCAGGGGATCTGATACCCTCACACAGACATATATGCAGGCAAAACATCAATGAACATAACATACAAACAAAATTTTAAAAAGATGTGTTCATTTTCTTTTATGTGTATGAGCATTTTGCCTGCATGTATGTATGTACACAAAATGTGTGCCCGTGGCCAGAAGAGGCTGTGTGATGCATTGGAACTGGAGTTCTGGATGGTTTGCTAGACACCATGTGGGTACTGGGAACCAAACCCAGGTCCTCTGCAAGAGCAGCAAATATGTTTAACCACGGAACCATCTTTCCTGCCCACATCTGTCAAATAACTAACATCAATGTAGTTTAATTCAAAGAAAAGAGTAATAAAAATTATGTATAAGGCCAGGCATGGTGGTGAACAACTTCGGGAGGCAGAGGCAGGTGGATATCTATGAGCTTAGACCAGCGTGGACAGCCAGGACTAGGTAGAGAGACCGTGTCTCAAAATAAAAAGTACAGACAGGCTCCAAAGCCACAGAGAAACCCTGTCTCGAAAAACCAAAAAAAAAAAAAAAAAAAAAAGTACAAACGGTGTCCCTGATGGCCAGTAAGATGGCTGAGTAGGCCAGCGTTAGTGGCGCATGCCTTTAATCCCAGCACTTCAGGAGGCAGAGGCAGGTGGATCTCTCTGAGTTCAAGGCCAGCCTGATCTACAAGAGCTAGTTCCAGGACAGGCTCCAAAGCTACAGAGAAACCCTGTCTTGAAAAACCAAAAAAAAAAAAAAAAAAAAAGAGAGAGAGAGAGAAAGAGAGAGATGGCGAGATGGCTAAGTGTATAGAGGTGCTCACTGCCAAGCCTGAGGACCTAGGCTATTTCCCAAGACACACATGATGGAGGCAAAGGACTGAGTCCCACACGATCGCCACACACACAGATATGACCACCTAGTCCTAGCCCCCACAATAAATAAATAAAATAAACATTAAAATCTTTGAGAACAAAGCTAATAGATAAAACATAGATCCAAGAGCTCAAATAGAAAGAAACTGATTATTGCATGATTAACTGGAACCAGTCATGAACAAAGGTATATAGCCCCTAGGCTTTTTAGTCATAAAGTTAAGTTCATCAGTAAATTCGTTCTGCATTTACTATTTTTTTTTTTTTTTGGTTTTTTGAGACAGGGTTTCTCTGTGGTTTTGGAGCTGCATTTACTATTTTAAAAAATATTGAGAAGAGCTGAGTGCGCGTCTATCTCACAGAACTGGGAGGCAGAGGCAGGTGATCTGAGGTCAAGGACAACCAAGGCTACACAGAGAACTACTGTCTTGGAAAAACAAACAAACAAACAAAAAACCCAGAACAAAACAAAGCGAACCAACCAAACAAACAAATCTTGGGATGGATATCTAGCACTTATACAAATGAGTTTAAATTTATCACAGACTATATAAATCATGTAAAAATCCCTATGTTTAAAAAGGAAAAACTTGGGCTAGAGAGATGGTAAGATCAATTTGCTGCTCATGCAGAGGACCTAAGTCGGTTCCCACCACTCACATGGTGGCTCACAACCATCCCTAACTCCAGTTCCGGGAGTTCTGATGCCCTCTTTTGAACTCTCAAAGCACCAGGCATGTAGTGCGCATGCACACATGAAGGGAAAACATTTATACACATAAAAAATAAATCTAAAAATCATTCTTTAATGTAGAAAACTTAGGCTAAGAATGCAGAGTAGATGGTAATATTTGTCCAGCATGAGGTGGTGGTTTAGAAGCCTCCCAGCACTGCCTAAACTGGTCACTGTGATCCCAGCACTGGACAGAGTGTGAAGAATTCAAGGTCAGTTTGGCGGTGGTGGCACGTGCCTTTAATCCCAGCACTAGAGAAGCAGAGGCAGGTGGATCTCTGTGAGATGGAGGCCAGCCTGGTCTACAGAGTGAGTTCTAGGACAGCCAGGGCTACACACAGAAACCCTGTCTAGGGGACGGGGAAGGAGTTGCTGTGGTCATGGTGTCTCTTCACAGAAACAGAAACTCTAAGACAGTACCACATGTTTGCAATCCCAGCACTTAGGAGGCTGAGGCAGGAGGATTGCTATGACTTCATAGCCAACACGTCTGACAGCTAGTCTGAATTACACATCAATACCTTTGTTAGAGGCAGGCGGATCTCTGTGAGTTCGAGGCCAGCCTGGTCTACAAGAGCTAGTTCCAGGACAGGAACCAAAAGCTACGGAGAAACCCTGTCTCGAAAAATCAAAAAAAAAAAAAAAACAAAAAACAAAAAAAAACCCTTTGTTAGAGATATAAGTGAAAACACACAAAGAGAAATAGATAAAAGGGCTGATACAAGGGGTCTTTTCGTATCTCTGGGTATTACATTTAATGTCAAAATCACCAATATCTATCTAATAAATCTTTTTATTTTTTAAATCTCTATTTATGCATTTGTGTGTGGGTGTTGGGTCCCCTGAGACTTAGTTAAAAAGTATCACACAAGGGTACTGGGAACTGAATCCCAGTCCTCTGGAGGGGCAATATGTACTCTCACTGCTGGCCAGCTCTCCGTCCCCTAGAGTTTATTTCTCTCCTAAAGCTAATTTAAACTGATTTCTGTTACTAACAACCTAAACATTGTAGGCATGATACCCTAGTTCTGTTATTAAAGCAGTACCTACTAGCTGCATGGGGATTCTTAAATTTAAAATACCTAGCTAGGCAGCGGTGGTACAGGTCTTTAATTCCAGCACTCAAGAGGAAGAGATAGGCAGATCTCTGAATTCAAAGCCAGCCTGGTCTACAGAGTGAGTTCCAGGACAGCCAGGGCTACACAGAGAGACCCTGTCTCGAAAGAGTATTTCCTCAAATCAATATAGATTAAAGAGCCGGGCGGTGGTGGTGCACGCCTTTAATCCCAGCACTCTGGAGGCAGATGCAGGCGGATCTCTGAGAGTTCGAGGCCAGCCTGGTCTACAAAGGGAGTTCCAGGACAGGCTCCAAAGCTACAGAGAAACCCTGTCTCGAAAAACCAAAAAAAAAAAAAAAAAAAAAATATATATATATATATATATAGATAGATAGATAGATAGATAGATAGATTAAAGATACTTAAGTGAAGACAAATCAGACACGTTAGATTGAATCCTGCCTTACAAATAGATGGTTTTCATTCTTATTCGATTATTAATTTTTATTGTTTTAATTTACCTCTGTGTCTGTAAGCACATGTGTGTTTCCTGTGGGTGCTGGAAAAGGCTGGAGGAGGCCAGAGGAGGTATGACATTCCCTGAAGCTAGAGGCCGGCAGTTGTGAGCAAGCCAATGTGGGTGCTGGGAACCAAACTCAACTCCTCCGGGAGGAACACCAATCACTCTTCACCACTAAGCGAGCTCTCCAGCTCTTTGTTTTCATGTTTTGAGACAAGGTGGCCCTAGCTGCCCTGTCTCGCAAATATCCAGTAACTTTTAGGGGTCCCCCCTTTTATTTATCTTTCTTCCTCTCCCCTAAACCTACCCTGCTTTTGGTGTTTAAAGAATAATTTAAAATTTAAAATTATGCATATGTGTGAGTACCTAAGTATGTATATATGTGTGTGTGAGTGTGTGTGTGTACAGCATTCATGCAGAAGCCTTTGGAGGTCAGAAAAGGGCATCGTTTCCTCTGGAACTGGAGTTGTAGGCAACCACATGGGTGCTGGGAACTGACCCAGGTTCTCTGCAAGAGCTTCAAGAGCTCTTAACTGCTGAGCCCTCTCTCCAGAGCCAACCTTTGCTGTTTTGGAGAAAAGGACTCACTTCATACTCCAATCTGACCTTGTACTTGTGATCTTCCTGCCTCAACCTCCAGTGTTAGGATTGCTTTCAACTCTAGCTCAACAAGTACTCTACCACTGAACTATATCTACAGCCCTATACTGGCTAATTTAAAATTGTCTCATGTGGTAGGCACAGTTATTTTAAAAATGGATATGAATAAATCCACCGGGGTCTGTGAGATGGCTTGGAGGTTAGAGGTGCCTTCACCAGGCCTGACAACCTGGGTTCAATTCCTACAGGATGATAAAGGAGAGAATCAACTCTCACAAGTTGTCTTCTGATCTCCGAAGGTACATCATGACAAGCTTGTATACACACATGCACACGCGCACACGCACACACACAGTTAATTAATTAATTAACAAAATTTAAAAGTCTCTCACAACAATGGTGACGACAAAATAACAGGGTTGCCGGGTGGTGGTAGCACATGTCTTTAATCTCAGCACTTGGGAGGCAGAGGCAGGTGGATCTCAGTGAGTTCGAGGCCAGCCTGGTCTATAGAGTTCCAGGACAGGCTCTGAAGCTACAGAGAAACCCTGCCTCAAAAAACCAAAAATAATAAATAAATAAAATAAATAAATGCTACTTTAAAATTTTTAAACAAATATATCAGAATCAGAAAGGATCTACAAGAGGTCTTTCATTTTCTTTTCTTTCTTTCTTTTCTTTTTTTTTTTTTTTTTTTTCGAGACAAGTACCGGCAATGCCATCAGACTTGCTTTAGACATACATAGGAAGCAGTAGTACAAAGCCATCAAGCATGGTGGCTCAATTATCCAACCCCCACCCCTCTGCAGACTGAGGCAGGACAACTGTGAGTTTGAGGCCAGTCTGGGACACACAGCAAATTTAAGATACAGACTGAGACTATCGTAGCACACACACCCTGCTCTGCATTCACACGCTAAAAAGTATAAGGTATCTCCAAGAATCTAAATTCATATAATTATTATGGTATTCAGGCTTCAATTAGCTGTCAAGTGACTTTAAGCTAAGTGATACAGTTCAATCTTTAGGCCAAATAATCTTAGAATCAGACAGTCATCAAAGTTTTAGACTTGCAGGTCAGAGGTCAGGTTAGAGGGCAATACTATTAGCAAGAAACTACTATGATTCTCAATAGAAATGAATATACTTTAATGTCAGCATTTAAACCATAAAAAGAAAGGTTACCTCTCTGAAAGGGGACATCCAGTTTGCAAAGGTAGGGCGGGAGCTCCTTAAAAAGATATGATGAAAAAATAGTTATCTCTCAAAAACAAAAAGCACTTTGGTGTTTCACATGACAAAGATTTAGTATCTTTAAAAAAGATTAAGACGTAGCATACATTTAAACACAGCATCCTTCAGCTTTCCAGAGGCAAAATCATGATAGAATTACTTAGACACCACCTACAAGAAATCTGGAATACTTAAATTTATAGTATGTTTTTTAAAGGTTTTGCCTCCTCACATTTTAAAAAGATTTGTTTTTATTATTTTTAATTATGTGTAGGCGTGTGTGTGTGTGTGTAGATGACCTTGAAGGCAAGAGGTGTTGGATACCCAAGAACTAACTGGCTGATGTGGGGGCTAGGAACTGAACTCAAGACCCTCCTACTGCTGAGACATCTCTCTGGGCCCTAAATTTGTATTACTATTATTATTGTTGTTCTTGTTGTTGATGATGATGATTTGAGACAGGGTTTCTCTGTGTAGCCCTAGCTGTCCTAGAACTTGCTCTCTAGACCAGGATGGCCTCAAACTCAGAGATCCGCCTGCCTCTGCCTCCTGAGTGCTGCGATTAAAGGTGTGCGCCACCAGGTCAGGTAGAGGCACAACTTTTGAGTGCTGTAATTATAGGCATTTGCCCTCACACACATTACAGAATTTGGTGCACAACACACATAATTAGTAGTGAATATAAAGCTGTAGAAAACCAACAGAGTATACCAACAGACTATAGCATATTAATGTCAGGCTTTCTCAGGGCACAGAAGCAGACACTAGTCTTAGTGTTTACTGTTGTGACCATAGATAGATTATATGATTTAAAATGTTTTGTTACTTTTATCTAGCATGTGTGTGTGAGCCTGAGCGTACCGCGGTGCATTCACACAGTGTAGAGGGCACAACACAGGAGTCAGCTCTCTCCTTCCAAGAGAGCTTCCAGGGATAGAACTCACGACTATCAGGCTTGGCCTCAGAATGCCTTTATCCACTGGGCCATCTTGCTGGCCCAGATGGTTTTCCCTTTCATTAAATTTCTTTCATAATCGGATTTTTAAGACTCTAAGCGAGGTCAGAAGAGAACTTCTGGAAATTGGGTTTCTCTTTCCACTTATTTGGAAGTAGGGTCTCCTTTGGGGTTTCTGTTGCCCTGAATGCTTGGGGCTAGCTGGCCCCTGAGCTCCCGTATGATTTTCTTCTACCTCCCATCTTGTGGTCGGAGTGCTGGGATTACAGACACACAGCACTTCATTTTTTCTTTCCTTTCACCTGGGCTTCTTGATCTGGGCTCTGGAGATCAAACTCAGGGTGTCTGCCTTTCCTGGCAATCACCTTTCTCTGCTCAGCTATCTCGCTGGCCCTTTAACAGATTTTAAAATGATGCTTTCCTACATTGGAAGGCTAAAACTAACTCCTATGTTAAATGTGACTCAAATACACAACTTGATTTGCAATGCAATTTCACATTTGATGACGGATACTTTATCAAAATATTTGTGTAAGTGGGGATAGAGCCAGCAGAGTGCTTGCCTAGTGTGTCTCTGAGGCCCTGGGATCTAACTTCAACATCCATGTAATCTGGCACGGTGTTGCGGTAGTTTGGATGTTATTGACCCCCATGATCTCAGAGGGAATGGTGCTATCAGGAGGTGTGGTTTTCTTGGAGTGGGTATGGCCTTGTTGGAGGAAGTGTGCCACTATGGGGGCAGACTTGGAGATTTCCTATGCTCAGGATACCGCCAGTGTCTCAGTCAACTTCCTGTGGCCTGCGAGAGGTAGGACTCTCAGCTACTCCTCCGGCACCATGTCTGTCTGTATGCCATGTTCCCTGTCATGATGATAATGGACTGAACCTCTGAGACTGTAAGCGAGCCACCACGATTAAATGCATTCTTCACAAGAGTTGCTGTAGTCATGGCCTCTCCTCGCAGTAATAGAAATCTTAACTACAGCAGTGGTGTATACCGACAATCCTAGCGCATCTGGGAAGTGAAAGCAGGATTATCAGGAATTCAAGACTATCCACGGCTCCACAGGGAGTTCATGGCCAGCCTGGGCTACATGCGACTCTGTCTAAAGGAAGAGATGAAGCAGGTCCCCACAGCTGCATTGGAACCACACAAATTCCTTGCTGCATGCCAAGATACTTTAACATTTTTTTCCTTTTTCACATATTTTAATCACTGTCATTCCTTAGGGATTTGTTGTTTGGGTGGTTTGGGTTTTGTTTGCTTCTTTTCTATTTTATAAGTATTTTGCCTGCATGTATGCCTGCGTACCACTTATGTTTGATACCTACAGAGGCCCAAAAAGTGAGTTGGATCCCCTGGAACTGGAGTTACAGACAGCTGTGAGTTACCATGTGGGTGCTGCGAACAGAAACAGGGTCGTCTAGAAGAGCAGCCAGTGCTCTCTACACTGAAGCCATCTCTTCAGTTCCTGTTTGTTTGTTTTGAGACAGGAGCCCAGGCTGGCCTCAAGCTTTGGACAAGCAAGCTTCCCAAGCGCGGGATTACAGCTGTGAGCCATAAAACCAGCCTAATCATCATCATTCGCAAAAGTTACTGATTGTAGTGACATCTGGCTCTTTTCTGCCTTAAATATTTTAGCCCTACATATAATGCCATTCGTTTATTTTTACTTACACAGTATTTGAGGTCAGAGACATTTACATTGATCCCAGTTGACCTCTTCAGATTTGCATCATGCGACACTACAACTTGTTCATCTTTTGTGATATGGCAGTCCAGTTCCAACATATCAGTTCCAATGGTAACTGCACTGGAGACATAAGAGAAAATGGCACTGTGCAAACTGATGAACATTTACTTTACACGTATCAGAGACAAACATTCTGATTTTAAAATCCAGGCTATCCCATAACAATAGTTCAACCACATTTATCATGACTCATCAAAGTGATGCTATAATCGTATAATAAATTATTAAAATGTTGTGGCTTATGGTAAGTGAGTCATGTTGTCTCTTCCAAAGCAGCTATGGTTAATTCTGGCATTTCAATACAGTGGGGAAAATACCTGACCAGAAACTAAGAGATTTGGGTGGCAATTTCTGACACGTTAGTAAAACTTGGGGCAACTAGACTTTCCTCTTATGGTGTTTTTCCATACCTATAACATGAAATTATTAAGAAATAAGATAAATGTGGCTGCTTTTATCATCTTCAGGATGATACTATTAGGCACTTTGGTGGTAAACTCCTGTAATCTCAGCACTTGGGAGAGGAGGGAGGAGGACAGCAGAGTGTAAAGTAGAAATAAAACTCCACCAATGGATTCCACCCAGAGGGAGATCTAGGAAACAACAGTAAAGGAAGAGAAGAACTAGGTGAGTTGGTGCATCTGTGTGATCCCAGAACTCGGGGGTGTGACAGGGTGAGAAGTTCAAGGTGATCCTCAGCTACGGTGGGTGAAGTTCAGGAACAGCGAAAGAAAGAAAGGGAAGAGAAAGGAATGAATCTGGAAATAATACATGAACAAAAGAAGTTTGTCAAAGACATAGAATGGTAACAATGAAAATAAGTAGAAATTTTAGAGATAGCCGGGCGATGGTGGCGCACGCCTTTAATCCCAGCACTTGGGAGGCAGAGGCAGGCGGATCTCTGTGAGTTCGAGACCAGCCTGGTCTACAGAGCTAGTTCCAGGACAGGCTCCAAAGCCACAGAGAAACCCTGTCTCGAAAAACCAAAAAAAAAAAAAAAAAAGAAATCTTAGAGATAAAATTCAACCACTAAACTTAAGCATGTAACAAAATTTCAGAGCCACATCAACTGAAGAATCATGGATGAGACTTTGCACAGAACAGGGTGTCTCACCAACAAGGATTTACAAATGGCTACTAAGTGAAAAACAGACATTCAACAGCAAAACTACTAGGAAAGGCTAGATACAGTAGCTCACACAGGAAATCCCAGCACTTAAGAAGCTGAGGCTGGAAAATGTCCCCAGTTTGAGTCCAATCTAGGATATTTAGTCTAGATCAGCCTCACTGTGAGACCTGCTGAGGTAGGCTCACACAGCAAATAGTTTAGTGAACAGATTGTACTTGGCTTAGGGGAAGGACAGCACACCCCACTCTTCTAATTCATTTGAAAGTCTGGGTGCTTTGCCTGAAAATTACTACACACACACACACACACACACACACACACACACACACCTACCTCCGAATGATACACC
Source organism: Chionomys nivalis (assembly GCF_950005125.1). Classification (NCBI taxonomy): domain Eukaryota; kingdom Metazoa; phylum Chordata; class Mammalia; order Rodentia; family Cricetidae; genus Chionomys; species Chionomys nivalis. The sequence continues at coordinate 67,727,920 of NC_080092.1, forward strand.
TAGTAGAACATTCTCCAATCCCTACTTGCACTGGGCTACATGTATATCCCCTTTGAATAAGTTTCTCTTCCCCTTAATGACCATCAAACTTGGGCAGTTTCTGTTCGAATCTATCCGTTCTACGTCATGATACAGGGGAGACTGAGCCTGAACTTGCTCTGAGTGCATGTGCAATAAGGCATAACTGTATCCTCAAGTGAATTTTTTCAGGAGAATCTCCTATTTGTCATCTATGCATATGATCAAAATCAGATGAATAGCCAAACATGGTAGCACATACCTTTAATCCCAGCAGTCCACTCAGGAAGAAGAGGCAGGTGGATCTCTGTGAGTTCAAGGCCAGCCTAGTCTATATAGTGAGCTGCAGGACGGCCAGTACTATATAGAGAGACCCTGTCTTAGAGAGAAAGAGAAGACAGAGAGAGAGGTACAAGGCATGGTGGTGCATATCTGTAACCCTAGCACTTGGGGGGTGAAGACAAGATGATTAGGAGTTCAGATCCAGTTTCAGCTACACGGCAAGGTGAGGGTTATGTGAGTCTTGGTTATATGACCTTGCCCCCCTCCCCCAATCACAAAGATAGATGTGAAAACAAAACAAAACAACAAAAATGCACAAAACTTCCAAGGGCCAAAGAGCTGGCTCAGCAGGAAAGAACATGCACTGCTTGCACAGATGGCCCCGGGTGGTTCCCAGCACACAGGAGTGCAGCTGTGAGGCCAGAAGCAGCAACTGGAGCTGGAGGCCGAGGCTGGCAGCTGTGAGGGTCTTCTGCAAAAGCTGTTAACTGTTAATTCTTGAGGCATCTCTCAAACCCATAACTAAAATCAAAAACAAAAAACATAAAACTTCCAAAAGGTCCTGTTAAGAAATTGATTTGAGCCGGGCGGTGGTGGTGCACGCCTTTAATCCCAGCACTCGGGAGGCAGAGGCAGGAGCAGAGTGGTCTACAGAAAGTTCTGGGACAGCCAGAGCCTTGTGTCGGAAAAACAACAAAACAAAACAAAACAAAAACAAAAAGAAGCAAAAGACTGACAAGACAAGATGGCTCAGTGAGTTAGGGAGCCACATGGAGAAAGGAGAAACTGACTCCTGCCAATCTTCACACAGGAGATACACACACACACACACACACACACACACACACACACACACGAGAGATGAGAGCCAGGGCAAACTTAATTATTTTGACTCTATGCCAAATTCTGCACCCAGGCATTGCTAATATAACTTATTACTTCTCCTACATTCATATAAGTACCACAGGGATTATATTGTCCTCTTTGTATTTACCTATGTGGCCCAGTTTAATAACCTAGTTTTATTAGCTCTTACGAGTCAGGTTTTGCAGGGTGTGATGGTAAATGCCTGTAATCTTAGCACTCAGGAGGTGGAGGTAGGAGAGTCAGTTTAGACACATATTCCTTTGAGGCAGCCTAGTCTATGAGCACCCATCTCAAAAAACAAACGCCAGAATTTATATACCCAAGGACTGGCTAACTGCATGTGCGTGCAGCACCATTCTTTTTTTTTGTTTGTTTGTTTTTCTTTATATTTATTTATTTATTTATTTATTATGTATGCAATACTCTGTCTGTGTGTATGCCTGCATGCCAGAAGAGGGCACCAGACCCCATTACAGATGGTTGTGAGCCACCATGTGGATGCTGGGAATTGAACTCAGGACCTTTAAAAGGGCAGGCAATGCTCTTAACTGCTGAGCCATCTCTCCAGCCCTTTTTTTTTGGTTTTTCGAGACAGGGTTTCTCTGTGGTTTTGGAGCCTGTCCTGGAACTAGCTCTTGTAGACCAGGCTGGTCTCGAACTCACAGAGATCCGCCTGCCTCTGCCTCCCAAGTGCTGGGATTAAAGGCGTGCGCCACCACCGCCCGGCAGCACAATTCTTTAGTTTCAGGTTCTATACTCACTATGAAGGGGTTGCTGTATCCTTTTTGGTTTTTCAAGACAGGGTTTCTCTGTGTAACAGTCCTAACTGTCCTAGAACCATTTGTAGACCAAGTTGGCCTTGAACTCTCTGCCCCCCCTCCCGTGCTAGGATTAAAGGCAAGTGCCACCACCACCCAGCTCTTTTTAAAAAAATGATTTATTTATTTTTATTTTATGTGCAATGGTGTTTTTCTGCATATATGTCTGTGTGAGGGTGTTGGGAACCCTGGAACAGGAGTTACAGACCACTGTGAGCTGCCATGTGGGTGCTGGGAATTGAACCTGGGTCCTGTGGAAGAACAGCCAGTGCATTAATTGCTGAGTCATCTCTCAAGCCCTGAAATGATCTTTGAAGATGTCACTTAATGGTGAAAAGCAGAACTTAGACCAAATCCTGCTGGGCTGCGGAAGTACCTGGGCCATAGAGCACATGTTAGCACGCAGGAAGCCCTGACTTTAATCTCCAGCATAACAGACAGACCAACCCTCCTGACTGGTCCTAATTACATATAAAATGTTTCCATATTGCTTAGGAGTATGGGACCACTCTGGTCAACAGAGAGAGATGCCCAACCCATCATAAAAAAAAAAAAATGGCTTAAAATTGTATTAGAATTCTTTTCTAAGTATGGATAGGTAATGTCTTCCTTTCATTGGCCTTGCTTCATATCCCATTTTATTTTTCAGAAGGGAAAACAGGCTGATGGTAATCATCGGGCCCCAAGACAAAGAACAAGGGCCCCAATCAGCATCTCCTGCAGCCTCTACTACTATGACAAAGCCTTGAAAAGGCCTCTGTATGAACTATGAATCCATTATTAATAGAAACAATTTAACTCATCTTACTAAAAAAATAACAGCAGCACACAAGAGGATCCCAAGAAGAACCCCGATTGCAGGCTCCAGCTGAACAGAAACTCCGGGCACAAAGACACACAAATCCCATTCATAACCAGCAACCAATGCCACAGTTGGCTCTGGGACAAGCACCAAAGCTACAGAGAAACTCTGTCTCGAAAAAAACCAAACAACAACAACAAAACAAACAAAACAAAAACCAAAAAAAACAAAAAAAAACCCAGTTGGCGCATTTGCTCTTTCTGCACTGGACCAACTAGCACTACTCACAGGTCTGTCCCTTGTCACAGATGTCTGCTCCAGCTCTGGAAACAGAGTGTCTTTGGACTACTCAAAACGGCTTTGACAATTACACAGAAGCCAAATACTCTGTGTAATACTTCAAACTATAACAAAGGCATTTTATAGAAACTGCTATCGCAAGCGAGCGGCACACACACGCCACCTCCCTTCTCCCCATCACTTAACTTCAACGACAGGCTGTAAGAGGGGACCTTCCGATGTACTTACTGCTGGAAGGCGGCCATTGTGTTCTCCAGGTTTTCTCCAGCACCTGTGGAAACAAGGAGTTTAAATTTCATTTACTTGCCACGCTGAACATTTTATTTCTCTAGAAACTGCAATGAGCCTTTTTAAAATGTGTGTGTGTGTGTGTGCGTGTGCGTGTGTGTGTGTATGAGAGTGTGTGTGTGATGGGCGAGATGGATGGAATCCTATTTTTCAGGTTTTTGGTTTTTTTTTTTTTCCCCAGGCAGGGTTTCTCTATGTGACCTTGGCTGACTTGGAACTCGCTTTATAGACCAGGCTGGCTTCAAACTTGGAAATTTGCCTGCCTCTACCTCCCGAGAGCTAGGATTAAAGGTGTGTGCCTCTACCACCTGGCCAGAGCCCTTTTTTTAATGGTTGGAGATATAGCACACATCCCTTGTGAGCATGTGCCACAGTATGCATGTGATCAGATGATAACATCAGGTCTGACTTCTGCTGTGTTTGACGGTGTCTGTTGTTTTCCTGAGCCTATGGCAGGCTAGCTGGCCCTTGAGCACCTAGATCTGACTGTCATCTCTAAAGAGCTCTGGGAGTACTCATGTGGTACCCATTGCCTTTTACATGGGTTCTGGGGAGTCAGACTTACATTCCTTTCTTTTGGTATGCTTCTCTCCCCCAAGACAGGATTTCTCTGTGTAGCTTTGAAGCCTGCCCTAGGACTCACTCTATAGACCAGGTCGGCCTCGAACTCACAAAGATCTGCCTGTCTCTGCCTCCCGAGTGCTAGGATTAAAGGTGTGCACTACCACTGTCCGGCCCAATACTAACTTTTTTTTTTTTGTTTTTTTTTTTGTTTTGTTTTTGTTTTTGTTTTTCGAGACAGGGTTTCTCTGTGGCTTTGGAGCCTGTCCTGGAACTAGCTCTGTAGACCAGACTGATCTCGAACTCACAGAGATCTGCCTGCCTCTGCCTCCCAAGTGCTGGGATTAAAGGCGTGCGCCACCATCGCCCGGCCCAATACTAACTTTTGCAAACTAAGCAAATGATGGTGAAGAATACAATGACTACCAATGCATTTTGTACCCATGGATCTGATTCATGCTATGGCAACAGCAATTTTATCCACTAATGCTTTCTGAGTAGAGAGAGAGAGATACTAGGGACTGAAACTCAATTTTCAAGACCTCAAATCTGCAAGCATTACAGCACCACTGAGCTACACACCCAGACATACTTATCCACGCTTTGTAGTACTGGTGAAGACATCAGCACAGTAAATGCGGTGAACTCTGTCTTAGGGACATAGCCTTGACCTTGCAGACTGATGTAAACGTATAAAGAACCCACAGAAGCCAGAGACCACGCTCTAAAGATGCCAGAAAAGTGCATCAAGATGACTTCTGGGGACACAGGGTGATGAACAAGGGCCTTTTTGAAAGGATCTCTATGTAGCCCAGGCTGGCCTCAATCTCTCAATTTGCCTGTCTCCTTGGTCATGGAATTAAAAACATAATGCTACCACTGTTCAGCTAACAGGAACTTGTAAAGTTCTGGAAATGTTCTATTAAATTTTCTTTGTTATATTTAGAGCCAGGAATGGTGGTACACTCCTATAATCCCAGGACTTACGAAGCAGAAACAGTGTTTGTGGTCAGCTGGGTCTTATAGTGAATTCCAGGACAGCCAGTATTACAGTGACACCCTGTCTCAAAAACAAAACAACAAAAAAACAAACAACAATAAAACCAATAAATAAGTAACTTTTTTTTTTTTTTTATGAGACGGTGTCTCTGCATAGCTCCGGCTGTCCTAGAACTCTCCCTGCACACCAGACTGGCTTCAAACTCACAGAGATCCACCTGCCTCTGCAGAGATCCACCTGCTTCTGCCTCCTGAGTGCTGGGATTAAAGGTGTGCGCCACCACTGCCTGACTCATTTAACCATTTTTAGACAGGGTCTCTCTACACAGCCCTGGCTGTCCTAGAACTTGCTGTGTAGATTAGGTTGGCTGTGAAATTTACAGAAATCTGCTTGCCTCTGGCCCTCAAGTGCCAGGATCAAAGATGTCTGCCACCATACCTGGCTATAATTTGCTTTTTAAAAAATGTAAAACTGGTGGGTAATCTGGGCGATGGCGGCATACTCCTTTAGTCCCAGCACTCGGGAGACAGGGGCAGGTGGATCTTTGAGTTTGAGGCCAGCCTGGTCTACAAAGTGAGTTCCAGTGGGTAATTTCCTTAATGGACTTATGTCATTTAAAAATGTGTCTGAATGATAGATTTCCTTATTTTTTTTCTTTATTTTTTTAAATATTTATTTATTATGTATACATTCTGTCTGTGTGTGTGCCTGCAGGCTAGAAGAGGGTACCAGACCCCATTACAGATGGTTGTGAGCCATCATGTGGTTGCTGGGAATTGAACTCAGGACCTTTGGAAGAGCAGACAATGCTCTTAACCTCTGAGCCATCTCTCCAGCCCGATAGATTTCTTTATATAACTACTCCTTGATTTATTACATCTATATTCTGAGATATTTAATTTGTTTCCATTTTTGGTTATTTTTTTGTTTTGTTTTGTTTTTTTGTTTTTTTTGGTTTTTCGAGACAGGGTTTCTCTGTGGCTTTGGAGCCTGTCCTGGAACTAGCTCTGTGGACCAGGCTGGTCTCGAACTCACAGAGATCCGCCTGTCTCTGCCTCCCGAGTGCTGGGATTAAAGGCATGCACCACCATCGCCCGGCTTTGGTTATTTTAGATAATAGAGTGCTGAAGATTTAATTTTTTAAAAGATAATGAGGCCGGGCGGTGGTGGCGCACGCCTTTAATCCCAGCACTTGGGAGGCAGAGGCAGGCGGATCTCTGTGAGTTCGAGGCCAGCCTGGTCTACAAGAGCTAGTTCCGGGACAGGCACCAAAGCTACAGAGAAACCCTGTCTCGAAAAACCAAAAAAAAAAAAAAAAAAAAAAAAAAAAAAAAAAAACCACTGGCACCCAAGGGGTTTTGTCAGCTGACACTTCTAGGTCACAGTCCATCACCGAAGGAGGGCAGGGCAAGAACTCAAGCAGAAGCCATGGTGGAACACTACTTACTGACGTGTCCCTCGTGGCTTTCTTAGCCTGCTCTCTTATACCATCTAGGACCGCTTGCCCAGGGACGGCCCCGCCCACAATTGACTGGGCCCTCCCATATTAATCATTAGTCGAGAAAACACCCTACAGGCTAATCTGATGGAGGCATTTTCTCAGTTAAGATTCCCTCTTCTCAGATACAGGTAGGTTTGTGTCGAGGTGACAAAAACCACCCAACATACCTACTATGCGAGTCCCATCCATCAAATTCAGGTTGTTTGGCTTGGCAGCTGACATCTTTACCTACTGAGTCATCAACCAGTCCTACTATAGGTTTACTGAGATGGAATCTAACACAACACAAGGTGGCTTCCAAGTCACTACACATCTAGGGATGACCTTGAATTTGTGTTTTTCCTGCCTCGTGTGTTTATGTTTCACTATGTAGACCAGGCTGATTTCAAACTTACAACCTTCCTACCTTTCCAGTGCTAGGACTAACCTATTCATTTTATTTTATAGTTCCACTGTGTATCTTTTGTGTATGTATGAGTGTTTATGTTTGGCGGAAAACTTTTTTTTTAATTTTTTTTCTGTTGTTTATTTATTTATTAAAGATTTCTGCCTTCTCCCCGCCACCACCTCCCATTTCCCTCCCCCTCCCCCATGGCGGAAAACTTTAGGTGTCATTTCTAGTGCTAACACTTTTTTTGGAGACAGAATATCTCATAAGCCGTGAACTCACCTGTTGTGGGATATTTGTACACCATGTGAAGATGTACTGCTGTGATTGGTGTACTAAAGAGCTAGATGGACAATAGCTAGGAAGGAGAGGACAGACAGGCTTTCTGGGAAGAGAGAGAAAGAGGAGGGAAAATCTAGGTGCACGGATTTTTGCCAATAGACTTGGAGCAAGTTAGGCATGCTATACTAAGAGGCCGGTGGTCCCCAGGAGAGAACACATATTACGGAACACCAAATGAAGTATTTGTCTAATTATTCTTTATCGATAAAATTTCAGGAGTCAGATATTGGGGTAAGAATCTGATCAGAGCCGGGCGGTGGTGGCGCACGCCTTTAATCCCAGCACTTGGGAGGCAGAGGCAGGTGGATCTCTGTGAGTTCGAGACCAGCCTGGTCTACAAGAGCTAGTTCCAGGACAGGCTCCAAAACCACAGAGAAACCCTGTCTCGAAAAACCAAAAAAAAAAAAAAAAAAAAAAAAAAGAATCTGATCAGAGAAACATCCAGTAGCCTCCCCTCTTGCTCCTTCCTTGATCCAAAAGGGCCATGAATCTTTCCAAACCCCTCCCTACCACTTCCTGTGTCTCTCTACATCCTCAGTTCTTTAAACCTCTATGGCTATTTGGGTTGACTAGTAGCTAGCTCCACCTTCTTTATTGTCAATCTCAGGGGTGTCAGAGTGCATGAAACATCCCCTACCCTCATCACATAGACTATACTAGCTGGCCAGAGTCCAAGGGACCTGTCTTCACCTCTTCAGCACTAGGAATACCACAGCTCCCGGCTTCTTCTACACAGGTTCTGGGACTCAAACTCGGGTCCTCTTACCAACTGAGTGATCTCCCAGTCCCCTGTGTTTTCAGTTTATATTAATTTTCCTCCTTTATGTAGTGTTTCCTAATTACTTTGGATCAGTTCATCTTTGACAGGATAATGAAAGGAAACATTGCATTTTGCATCTTAACATAAGATTTTTAAAAACTTTTTTTAATTTTTTTTTTAATGTGTACTGGTGTCAGAACCCCTGGAACTGGAGTTACAGGCAGTTGTGAGCTACCATATGGGTTCTGGCATTGAATTCAGGTCCTCTGGAAGAGCGGCCAGTGCTCAGAACTGAACTCTCCATCTCCTGAATAAGATGTTTAAAAATATTTATTTATTTATTTATTTATTTATAAATTATGTATACAAAGTTCTGTCTGTGTGTATGCCTGCAGGCCAGAAGTGGGCACCAGACCTCATTACAGATGGTTGTGAGCTACCATGTGGTTGCTGGGAATTGAACTCAGGACCTTTGGAAGAGCAGGCAATGCTCTTAACCACTGAGCCATCTCTCCAGCCCCAATAAGATGTTTTTAAACATTTACTTATTTTATGCATGTGTACACATATGCATGGAAGTCAGAAAAATCGTGGGATTCAGCTCTTCTCTCCTACCATGTTGGGTCCCTCAGATTGAACTGCCTGGCAGCAGGTGTCTCTGTCCATCTCCCTGCCTGTGATCTAGATATAAATGCTGTGAAGGAAAGCAATATTGGTTCAGCTCCTTCTATAAACTTTCAGACGTTTGCATATGAATTGATGTTTACTTTCCTTGGAGTTTTTGTCTGGCCACCATTATATCATCCATTAATATCTTCATATATATGACATACAGTGTGCTAGTGCAGTGTTTATAAAACCAATGAAAAACTGCAGCTTCAGCCACAAGAGAATAATCTTCAAGTCACATGAAGGTAGCATGTGCCTTTAATCCCAACACCTGAGAGACAGAGGCAGACTCTATGAGTTTGAGGTCAGCCTGGTCTACAGAGAGAGTCCCAGAACAGCTAGGGCTACACATAGAAACCCTGACTTCAAAACCAAAACCAAAAACAACAAAAAACCTTAAATAAACTAAAATAATAATCTCCAAAAGGAAGATTGGGGTGACAAATACCTGTGATGGCAGCACTCAGGAAGCTGAGGCAGGAATATCTCAAATTCAAAGCCATTCTGTTCAAAGCCAGCCTGAGCTATATACGGTAAGACTATTTAAAAAGCAACAACAAAATGGCAAGGACTGAGCTGGATAGCGAGCGCAGTGGGTAAATCATTTGCTTCAGATCCCCAGAACCCATGCGTAGGCCAGAAGTAGTAGAACCCAGAACCCATGCACAAGCCAGAAGCAGTAGAACCCAGAACCCATGCACAGGCCAGAAGCGGTAGAAGAACCCAGAACCCATGCACAAGCCAGAAGCGGTAGAGAACCCAGAACCCATGCACAAGCCAGAAGCAGTAGAACCCAGAACCCATGCACAGGCCAGAAGCGGTAGAACCCAGAACTCATGCACAGGCCAGAAGCGGTAGAACCCAGAACCCATGCACAGGCCAGAAGCGGTAGAACCCAGAACCCATGCACAAGCCAGAAGCAGTAGAACCCAGAACCCATGCACAGGCCAGAAGCGGTAGAACTCAGAACCCATGCACAGGCCAGAAGCGGTAGAACCCAGAACCCATGCACAGGCCAGAAGTAGTAGAACCCAGAACCCATGCATAAACTGGAATCAGTAGAACCGGCATCTGGTGTGTAATCCCAGTTCCCCTACTGCTAGATGGTAAGTTCAGGTAGGAGAAGCTCCAAGCCCCAACTCAAGTTTCCTGGTGAGTTCAGCTATGAACAATAAGAGGCTCCATTTCAAACAATGTGAAAGACAAGGACCAACATCCGATAGTGTCCTCTGACCTCTACGCATGTGCTCTAGTATGTATGTGCTAGAAAACACACCAATCACCAACAGCTAGGCATGACACATGACTCTGATCCCAGCACTCAGGGAGGCAGAGGGAGACAGTCAAGGCCACCCTGCTCTACAGAGTTAGTTCCAAGACAGCGAGGGCTATACAGGAAAAACAAAACAAAAAACAACAAGCCAGTCTTTAAAATCAAAAGTGGGAAACTGTTGTAACTGACAAAACTCTACAAAAGAATGATAATGCATTTCTATGCCGTATTAGTCAAAATAGAAGCCATGGTCCCACACCTTTACTAAACTCAGCTCTGGGAAGGCGGTGGCAGAGTTCCAGACCAGCCTGGTCTACATAGAGACTTGCAGGCCAGCCAGGGCTCCATAGCAACACTCCAACTTTGGAAACTCTAAAAACAAAACAAAAAAAACCATTATGGTACTATGTCAAATTTTAGACTACAGAATTTACCATTAAACTGTACATGTCAAGAAATTTTTTTGGCCGGGCAGTGGTGGCGCACGCCTTTAATCCCAGCACTTGGGAGGCAGAGGCAGGCGGATCTCTGTGAGCTCGAGACCAGCCTGGTCTACAAGAGCTAGTTCCAGGACAGGCTCCAAAACCACAGAGAAACCCTGTCTCGAAAACAACAACAACAACAAAAAAAAAAAAAAAAAAAAAAAAGAAATTTTTTTTGTTTGTTTGTTTGTTTTTGGTTTTTCGAGACAGGGTTTCTCTTGTTTTTGTTTTTTGAGGCAGGGTCTCTCTTGCGTAGCCCTGGCTGACAAGGAACTCCCTCCAGCTGATCTCGCACTCTATCTGGCCTCAAACTGAGAGATCTGCCTGCCTCTGCCTCCTGAGTGCTGGAATTAAAGGCATGAGCCACCACCACCATCAGCTCCATTTTAAGCTATTTTACCTTGGCATCACATTCGCCCTAAAAGAAAATTGTAAAGCAACTGAAACAATTTTATATTTTATACATCATTATTGAGATGTAATGAAGTCACATTATTAAAAGTAACGATGAAGCAAAGACATGGCTGTTGTAGGAACTCCCCTTGATCTTTATAGCAATATACTTCTGCAAGGTAACCTTACCATCTTTTAAAAAATAATACTAATAAGCGAAATCATGTTTTATTCTTTTAGAAACCCACGAACCATTGCTGGGGTAAATGGTGCTGTTCAAAATTAAAAACAACCAACCAAACAAAAAAGAAAGCAGGTACTAGGTGTGGAGTCCTCGGAACCAGAATCCTCCAAATTCCCTGTCTCACTTTTGTCCAAGCTCTAACTGTGACCTTGGAAAAGTCCCTGGATTTAGAAACCTTTCACTCCAGAGTTCAATTACAAATGAGTGGAGGGTGGGCCAGGTCACTAGGCACCGCTTGCTCCTCGGCTCGCTCCAGGTGTCCAGCGGATCCTCAGCCCTGCCTGAGCCCAAGCTCTTCCCCACGGACTCAGCCACCAGCTGGTTCCAAGCAGTCTGTTCTGTTCCTGGTTCCCTCTGCGGGTGTCTCCTGGATCTGCACCGGCTTTGCGCCTAGCTGCCAAGAAGGGTCCTCCCGGTCATCCTTCCCCGGGCTGAGAAACGCCCCACTTCTCGCTCCCATCCTGCACTTCACCTCCTCACAGAAGCCCTGCCACCCTTGCTCCCCGGAGACGCCCACCAGGACTGGAACACGAGACCCCTTTCTTCTCTTCGGGACGACTCATGTGAGGAAGCCCTCCAGTCACTGGAGCCCATCCTTCCTCGGTCTCTCCGGTACCCCCACCCTCTACCTCCTGCAAGGAAGCCACCCCCATCTCCGCCATCGGGTTCTGGGGACCCCTCTCACCTCCGCGGTGAGAGATGTGCCTACTGAGGAATCGCTGCTTCTTTCTCTGGTGCAACAACGTTGGGTATTTAAGCAACAAGAACGACGTGACCAAATACCCTCCCAGGGTAGAGAGAAGGCAAAACGCCGCGGTGGACGACATCCTCGGTCACCACCTTCTGGGCCTCTGAACCCCACTGCGTTGCGGCGGTGGCAACGGTTGCGGCGCCGGCGGCTGCTCGAGGTCGCTCGCCCCCAGCCGGCGCCCTCGGCGTAGCGCACTTGTTCGTGCGGGCTCACCACGCAGGCGCAGCAACAAAGGGGCTCCGATACGCAGGCGCGCTGCGGCAGGGAGCGTTCGGCGTTCAGCTGAAAGTGTGTCCCACGTCTAAGTGGTTCTAAGAAGGTCCTGAGGCAAGGGGTTGGGCACTTGCCAGTGTTTTTATTTGTTTGGGTTTTGTTTTGGCATCCCTCAAGCGGGATAGCCTTCAGGAAAAATCTGACGTAATTGGGAAATGTACATCAAAGGAGAATTCCAGGGCAAGTCCTAGCCCCTTCTCTAGGAAATGCGAAGAATTGTTCCCAAAGCCTCGAATTCGTTACGTACTCGAGAAATGTTGACTCAACAGTTCGTTTAAAAAGAAGCTTGGGTCTCGAAAAACCAAAAAAAAAAAAAAGAAAAAAAAAAAAAAAGAAGCTGGGGGCGGGGGGGGGGGCTGGTGAGTTGGCTCAGAGGTTAAGAGCATTGCCTGCTCTTCCAAAGGTCCTGAGTTCAATTCCCAGCAACCACATGGTGGCTCACAACCATCTGTAATGGGGTCTGGTGCCCTCTTCTGGCCTGCAGGCATACACACAAAATATTGTTTACATAAAAATAAGTAAATTTTTTTTTTTTTTAAAAGAAGCTTGGGGCTGGAAGACGTAGCCCAATTAGTAAAGCATACTGGCTCAAGTTCCAGCACAAAATAAATATAAATTAAAAAGACTGGCAACGAAATCGTCTCCTATGAAGGCTGGCAAATAAATTTTCCATTTCCCTTTTTCACCACACACATTACAAACTTGGAAAACACTAGGAATCACGTTTTAAGGGGATAGGATGTTGGTTTTGCGAGGTAGGTAGGGTCTTTCTTACTTAGTCCAGTCTAGACTTGAACTCACTATGAGGTAGAGGAACTCCGGATTCTCCTACCTCAGCCTCCGGAGTGCTGAGATTATAGGCATGTCTTGCTGTGGATCTTAGTTCATGCAAAGGAACTAATCACATCACAGAGGCTGTAGCTGTAGTCAGTTGGTAGAGCACTTTCCTCGCAGGTTCAAGACCTCGGGTTTCTTGAGACAAGGTCTCATTGTGTAGACCATGCTGGCCTCAGATTCACAGGGTTCCGCTTGCCTCTGCCTTTCAAGTACTGGGGTTATTTACTTACTATTTATTTTTGGAGACAGGGTCTCACTATGTATCTTTAGCTGACCTGGAACTCACCAAGACCAGGCTGGAGATCCACGTGTGTCAGCCTTCCAAATACGAACCCCTCAAAACCAGAGGTTTGATTCTCAGTAAGAAATAACCAGCAACAACATACTCATTCACCTTGTTTAGCTCAGGCTGGCTTCAAACTCCTATGGCCAAGTAGTTGTCTTGCTTCATCCTCCTTCCTGATGGGCTGGAACTGCAGGCAAGGGCTGCTGCACCTGATCTCATCGTTTATTTTTATTTATTTACTTATTTTTGGTTTTTCGAGACAGGGTTTCTCTGTAGCTTTGGACCCTGTCCCGGAACTAGCTAGCTATTGTAGACCAGACTGGCCTCAAACTCACAGAGATCCTGCCTCTATCTCTGGAGTGCTGGGATTAATGGCGTGCACCACCACCGCCTGGCTCATTGTTTATTTTTTATGCTATGGAAGCTAGTTCTGTCCTTCCACCATGGGGGGGGCCTGAGGTGGCAGCTTCTTTTCCTACTAAGCCATCTTGCTGGGTCAGAAAACAGCTTTTGGAAATGTGATAAACACTGTATTTCACATACATTGAGACTAAAATCTCTAATTCTGTTAGTATGGTATTTAAAATGTGTCTGGGAAAATAGAATCAATTACACTACTTTGGGTCTCCAATTTATTTTGCACTTATCTAATAGATGGCATAGCCACAATTGGTGATATGGTGGTACGTTGGGAAAAGTTACTGTAGATTGGTAAGATTTAAACACTTAGCAAATTATTTCATAGAATAGGTATTTAATTAAAGAATATTTATGGGGCCGGGCGATGGTGGCGCACGCCTTTAATCTCAGCACTCGGGAGGCAGAGGCAGGCGGATCTCTGTGAGTTCGAGACCAGCCTGGTCTACAGAGCTAGTTCCAGGACAGGCTCCAAAGCCACAGAGAAACCCTGTCTCGGGAAAAAAAAAAAAAAAAAAAAAAAAAAGAATATTTATGGGCCGGGCGGTGGTGGCGCACGCCTTTAATCCCAGCACTTGGGAGGCAGAGGCAGGTGGATCTCTGTGAGTTCGAGACCAGCCTGGTCTACAAGAGCTAGTTCCAGGACAGGCTCCAAAATCACAGAGAAACCCTGTCTCGAAAAACCAAAAAAAAAAAGAATATTTATGCCAAGCCTGAGGGTACAGACCTGTAATCCCAGCTACTCTGGAGGCTGAGGCAGAAGGATTTGAAGTTCTAGGCCGGCCTGGGCTACAGAATGAATTCAAAGCTAGCCCCAGCTAGGTACTGTCTCCAAATATAAAGAACAAACAGGAACGGGGATATAACTCAGTGATACACATGAGACCTGAGGTTCAGTGCCTAGTACTGAAAAAAGTTTTTGTTAGCACACATCTGCAACCCCAGTATTAGACAGGCTAAGTCAGGTGTGTTGAGAGTTTAAGGCCAGGGGCTAGAGGAATGGCTCAGTCAATAAGAACACTTGGTGTTATTTGAGGCTAGCCTCCAATTTGGGAGATCTACCTGGCTCTGCCTCTCAAGTGCTGAGATTAAAAGGCATGCACCAACACTGCCCATTAAGAACACTTGTTTTGTTTTTCAAGACAGGGTTTCTATGTGTAACAGCTCTGGCTGTCTTGGAACTTGCTCTGTAGACCAGGCTGGCCTCGAATATATCCACCTGCCTCTCTCTGCCTCCCGAGTGCTGGGATTAAAAGTGTGCCTCACTACCACCTGATTATTTATTTACTATATATACACTTCCAAGATATCCAATGTCCTCTTCTGACCTCAGTGGGCACCATGCATGCATGTAGTATATGTACATACATGCAGGCAAAACACTCATACATATAGTAAATAAATAGGTCAGTTATAGTGGTACACACCTTTAATCCCAGAACTCTGGAAGCAGAGGCAGATGATCTATGAATTTGAAGCCTGCCTCATCTACAGAGTGAGTTCCAGGACAGCCAGGACTAAATCCTGTCTCAAAAAACCAAAAAAGAAAGAAAAGAGAAGGGAGAGAGAGAAAAGAATATAAGGAATATCCCAACTGACACATCATTTTATCAGAAAGATGAAACACTAAATTATGATGAAAATATGCCTTATATTATGGACAATGAAACAAGACAGATATATCAACTATACATTTTGTACCCTTTTTTCTAGAACAACAAACTTTTATTGATTTTACAATAAATATCAACATAATGAAATAATGGAACAATTATTGTCCAAATACTGAATACTTCTAGCCAAAACACATTTTGGTTTTGGGAAAACACAGAACACACATTTAAAACAAAATCTCACACATATTAAAACAAGACAAATATCAGCTCCAGCCTGGGGCCGGATGGCGGGAAACTCATTGTGTCACTGCTTTCAGGACTCCCCGGAGCACCTTGTAGCTCATTAGCTGCACATTCTCCTTAGGGGGAAAACAAGGTCCCCTCTCAGTCACATATGCATAAGGAAATCTCAGAACCCAAAGGCCATCAGGTGGGAGAGTGATTTCTTGTTTTTCTGGGTAAAATACTGGACATGGTGGTGGGCCTGGTTGAACCTGAAAAACACAGGTAACAGAATTACTTTTAGATTTCTCAATTAGAAATACCTGAAAGATGAGTGAACAATGAGTTCAAAAACCACTGAAAGATGAAGCGGCCACACTGAACAGGAAAGCGGAAGCTGCTGCACTTTCCTGGGTCCTCACCTAATCCCCTTGGTGTCTTATTCCCTCTGTTCTCTCTCTCTCTTTTTTTTTTTCTGAGGGGCAGGGGGTTTGAGACAGGGTTTCTCTGTAACTTCAGAGACTGTCCTGGAATTTACTCTGTGGACCAAACTGACCTTGAACTCCTCGAGATCCTCCTGTCTCTGCCTCCCTAGTGCTGGGATTAAAGATGTGAGTCCTCTCCTCGTTTCTATTTTCTGTTGACCAGGTTTTGTTTTTCGTTTTGATACAGGATCTCTCTTTTGTATCCCTAGCTCTTCTGGAACTTGTTCTGTAGACCTTGAACTCAGAGATCCACCAACCTCTGCCTTCCAAGTGCTGGGATTAAAGGCATGAGTTACCTCACCTAGCTTGTATTTTTTTTAAAAAAAAAAAATATATTTATTTATTACATATACAGTGTTCTGCCTCTATGTATCCCTGCAAGCCAGAAGAGGGCGCCAGATCTCATTACAGATAGATGTGAGCCACCATGTGGTTGCTGGGAATTGAACTCAGGACCTCTGGAACAGCAGCCAGTGCTCTTAACCTTTGAGCTATCTCTCCAGCCCCCTAGCTTGTATTTTTGTTTTGTTTGATTGTTCTTCTAAATCAGCAGGTGTTGGGAAAACTAGAATTAAACTAAATTCTTACTAATGGTTGTCATAGTTATATTGATAAAGATCTTGGCTTTAAAAGAAATGTACTGGAAATGTAGCTTAAAGGGTCGGCTTAGCATAGCAGTGTGCACACAAACAACAAATTAATAAAGAGACAGATAAATAAATAAATGCAAACAAAAATATTCAAGCGGACATGAAAGAATTCTGAGTTCTAGGTCAGCCTAGTCTATGTTTTGGGTTCCAGGACAACCAGGGTTATATAGCAAAAGCTTGTCTCAAAACAACAACAACAACAAAAAAAAACCAAAATAATAAATTAATAAATAAAAATGATCAGAACAAAGGGCTTGGCATACAGCTCTGTTGGTTCAGGGCTTGCCTAGCATGCACAGAACCTTCACTGAAAGCTGTAGCACTGCTAAACTAGGTGTGGTGTGTACCCTGCCGTCCTGGCACTGAGGAGGTAGAGAGAGGAGAATAAGAAGTTCAAGGTTGCCAGGCGGTGGTGGCGCATGCCTTTAATCCCAGCACTCGGGAGGCAGAGGCAGGCGGATCTCTGTGAGTTTGAGACCAGCCTGGTCTACAAGAGCTAGTTCCAGGACAGGCTCCAAAACCACAGAGAAACCCTGTCTCGAAAAACCAAAAAAGAAGTTCAAGGTTATCTTAACTACAGAGTGAGCTTCAGGATGGCCTGGACCACAGGAGACTCTCAAACAAACAAACATTATATCTAAATAAGATTCATGGGCTTGGGATACAGCACAGTCAGTAAAGAAAAAGGTACACACCTAAAATCCCAGCAGTTGAGAGGTAGAGACAAGATGATCAGAAATTCAAGGCCATTGAAAACTACACATCTAATTCCAAGTCAACATGGGCTACATGATTTGTCCCATGAAGACAACCCCCCCGGGAAAAGCATTGTTTTGTTTGTTTAGGGGAAGGGCTTGATTTCTTACCTGTGGCATCAGTATTATCTGCAAAGGAGCATCAGGAACCACAACAAAAAGCCTCATAAGTTGGGCATAATGTGGTTTGAGCCCTCTGCCCTGAGACGAGGACAGAATGTACAGGGGCATATCACTGTTTAGGGCTTTTAAAGCTGATTCCTTTGGTCCACTTCCCATCACCTTCATTACTTTGTCAGGCCCTGAGCACATGAATCTCCGACCTCGAGAGTCTTCATACTCAAAGCCAACAAAGGCTCTCGCTATGTCATCCCGCCGCCGTCCTCGCCCCACGACAACTGCACTTCTCTTTCCAGGAATAGCTTTATTTGGAGCAGGCCAGGAATTTGTGTCTAAGTCTCCTTCATCTTCAGCTCTAGTCCTGATGACAATGTCCCAAGGCATAAGATAGTTTGTTCCTGGAACGAAGCCCTGTTGGTCCAAACCTGTATGAAAGTTGTAAGACTTGGCTGGGCCTAGTTTAACCAAAGACCAGCTGGAGAATTTTGGTAACAGACCTTTTGGGCAATTTGAATGTAGCATGCCTGGGAGATATTCAACTGTGGATGCCTGCCGATCAACCAGGTTTGGCCTCTTGTCAGATTTCACTTCCCCTTGACCGTGAACCTCTGGATTGTCTCCTCCGGCTTGTGGGTCAGCTGGATAGGTACCCAGGCTATCTGTTGACTGGCCCAAGCTCAAAGCTAAACTTAGGCTTGTGCTCTCGCCTTGGGTTTGAGGTTCTTTCTCTTTAAGTTTCTCGGCATCTGAGTCAGGTGGGGCAGGAGATGGTTCATTTTTGGCAGGAGCAGGATCTGGAGTACTTGGCTCAAATACGGGGAAATTGATATGGTCCAACTTTCCACAACACTTTTCTTCCAGAAGCTATAAGGAGAAAAAAGATGTGGAAACTTTTTATTTCAAATAATATATTCTTTGTATGCTTAAATAAGTAAAAAACAAAAAACCCACCAAACATGTTACTGAGCCGAGGGAGTAGTGCAGGCCTATTACACAGTTTTGGGAGGGCAGGCAGGGAGGGAGGGTGAAGCAGAACAGAAGGTTAGCTAGCCTGGGCCACACGACAAGTTCCAGACCATCCTGAACTAGTCTGTCTCAAAACAAATGTAACAACACACACTTTATTCTAACAAGCAGGATTAGCAATCAATGTATTAGCAAAGAACATGCAGGGTTTTCTTTTGTTTGTTTATTTCCTTTGACAGTGGATATGTGAATTCAATTTTCTGGTTATTGAAGTAGCAAGAACTACTTTTGTATACCAAAAGAATCCAGTGTGAGTTATTCCTTTGAGGCAGGCTCTGTTTTTAATCCCAGTGACCGTTACTCTGATAAGAAATACACACCAAGAGTCACTGAACACATTTGCTGCACTGACCCACTTAAAGTGATTTTAAAAATTGTTTTAGGGAAGTGGTTTTTTCTTTTTTCTTTTTTTTTTTTTTGTTTTTTCGAGACAGGGTTTCTCTGTAGCTTTGGAGCCTGTCCTGGAACTCCCTTTGTAGACCAGGCTGGCCTCGAACTCACAGAGATCCGCCTGCCTCTGCCTCCCAAGTGCTGGGATTAAAGGCGTGCGCCACCACCGCCCGGCAGGGAAGTGGTTTTTTATTTGTTTGTTTTGTTTTATTTTTTGAGACAGGGTTTGTCTGTGTAGCCCTGGCTGTCCTGGAACTCAAAAATAAATAAATAAATATATTTTAAGAGGCCTCTTTTCAAATAAATGAGTGAAAATACATCTTTAAAAAAAATCTCTAATTGTATCATTCAAATAGTTTAATAGTTTAAATACTAAATATATATGCATAAAGTATGATTAAGGAAAAAAACAAGAAGTGCACTCGGGAGGCAGAAGCAGGCGGATTTCTGGGAGTTCGAGGCCAGCCTGGTCTACAAGAGCTAGTTCCGGGACGGGCACCAAAGCTACAGAGAAACCCTGTCTCGAAAAACCATAAAAAAAATAAAATAAAATAAAAATAAAAAAAAAACCAATAAGTGCATGTCACGAACTTGCCCTTGTTTCTATCGCACTGCAGTTACACTGGCTTTTCTAAGCATTCTGCTTCTGAATATGTACGTTTACTTGGATAACATTCAGTAACAAAGAAAGCTTCAGAGCCTACCTGGTAAAAGTCATAGTTAGCGGCCTTGATGTCAAAGGGGTCGTCTCGAGGTGCCTGTTTCCTTCCGCAGTTGCAGGCTCCGGTGGAGCGGGCTCGGCTATTGTGGTAGAGCACAGGTGGGTTTCTATCCGCCTCTGGTTTTTCTCCTGGAAGATGTAACTGTCATTATATATCTCACAAAGACAACGCAGAGCCAAGTTTACTCTGTGTTTTACAACAACTTCCCAAGTTCTCCAGATAGTAGTTCTCTGGCAATTAAAAAACACACACACACAAGCAAACAAAAAAAAATCTTGATTAAATACACAAGCTTTAAGCTTTACCCCCTTTTTCAGTGCAGAGGATGAGACTGGGTGCCTCACTCATATATGCAATGCAAGTACGCTGTCTCCTAGCTACACCCCATCTTAATTCTAAATGGTTGAACTAGCCAGAAGTGGTGGGGCCATCTGGAGGCAGAGAATCTTTAAGAGTTCAAGGCCAGGCTGGTCTACGGGGAGACCCTGCCTCAAAAATAAATAAATAAGTCGAATTTCTCAGTGACTTTTTCCTTCTTTGTAACATCATGATGACTTTCCATTTCACTATATTCCTGTCAATTCAACAAATACTCTAAGATGAAAGGTGAACACACATTTTTATGAAACTTCATGCTTCTTAATAATTATCATCTATTAACTCACTAGAATTCATTGTTTAAATTAAAAAAAAATAGTCATGGGTGATAGTTTCCTTTTAGAGGTAGAAGATACAATTTAAGGCTGGAGCTGGCAAGATGGCTCATCTGGCATCTGAGTTCCATCCCCAGAACCCATGTGGTAGAAGGAGGGAAATGACCCTACAAGTTGTTCTCTGACTTCCACTTGAATGTCATGGCAATCACATATCTATAAACACACACACATACACATGCAAAATGCAATTTTAAAAATAAAAACAGATGGTTATTTACTTGTTGGGTGTGGTAGCACACACACTCCAAAGGTAGAAGCAGAAGGATTTCTGTGAGTTTAAGTCCAACTTGGCCTACAGAGTTCCAGGACAGCCAGAACTAAATAAAGACCTTGTCTCAAAATAATAAAAAAAATGCTGGGCAATGGTGGCGCACACCTTTAATCCCAGCACTTGGGAGGCAGAGGCAGGCAGATCTCAGTGAGTTCAAGACCAGCCTGGTCTACAGAGCAAGTTCCAGAACAGCCAGGGCTACACAGTGAAACTCTGTCACAAACAAACAAACAAACAAAAACGGTAAAACAATAAAAACAAAAAAAGAAAAAAAAAGAGAATTTACTCTTAAATTTCTGCAGGGCTCTTTAAAAAACAAAAATACCAATGCCTACCAAACAAATCATCTTAAAATAAGAGTAAAGCACAGCTCAGGTGCCAGTGAGAGGCTCAGCCTAACTACATGGGTTGGGTCCTTGGAACCCACAGGATGGTTGCCCCGACCTCCACAGGTGCACTTCCATGAACATACACCATACAAGCCCACAATAATAATAAAGCACTGCTCCAAGTTTTTGTTGTAAAAAGTCGGAAACTTGGGAGTTTACCTGATTTCGGTAAGGAGTGAAATTTGTGTACACAGTGCTGGTCAGTCAAACTTCTCTCTTCACAGAGCTGATGGCCGTTGCTCCAGAATTTGTAGCAGTCCTCATGTAATTGCATGGCGTATTTGTGAAAGGCTGGGCCTCGCGCATGTTGACTGTATACTCGAAGGGCCTGGGCAAGCTGGTTCTTGTGGACTGTCATGGTGTAATTGTGAGGCAAGTTGGACTGGTAGGCACTATGAGCCATGGGTAAAGCTTTTTGGCACCGGTTTTCTGAGAATTTTGTGTCTATATCCAAAAACCCTTCTAAGACTTTAATACTGCTTAAAATCTTAGAGGTTAGCTCCCCAGTGGGTGAGCCCAAATCCTCTTCTTTCCCGTCAATAGCCACTTCATACAGTTTCGCAGCTGCTGAGATCCACTTCTGATAAGTGGGAAGTTCAAAATGGGAGGGCTGTGGGTTCCTGCCCACACTGTCATCGAAACCTTTTTTGCTTAGGACCAGCTCCACGTGCTGCCACAGGAATTCTCGAAGGGTGAAATCCACTAGCTGGCCTGAAGAACTGGAGGTGCTGCTATCGGTGTGGAAGGAGAGCTGTTGTCGGCCGTGTTGTCTCATCACTTGATAACGCCTAGGTCCAGAGAGGGGTGCAGGCACCAACAAAGACTCAGGGTCCTTCACAGTACAGTGACTCCTAAGCTGGTCCAGCAACATGCCAATTGGATCCTCCTCCTGGCTTCCTGGGACTATGTACACAAAAGCTTGGTTGGCAGGTACTGTAAAGAGGCAGTTGATACTCTGATTCGTCAAGACTCGACTCTTGCGGAAGATTCTATAGATTTGATCCTCCAGGGCATGCTGAAGTCTTCTTTTGGGAGAATGCTTCTTGGGCTTGTCTGGATGAGCTGTATCTTGGCTCCGAGGGGGTTCCACTTTAAGGGCTCCATTGAGTTGAAAGAGGAAAAGGAGTCTAGGCGGGCAAGGTCGGCAGTTTAACTTCCAGTCTTTGCCAACTGGACAATCCTTAATGGCTGTTTTAAGGAGGGGTAGTACTTTCTGTCTCAACCCATCCAGGGCTCTGAATACTCGATCATAAGTGATGTCAAAGGAACAAGTCGGATGGACCAGGAGCAATATATGACAGACAGAGAAAAGGTAAAGGAGACTGAGACACTGCAACTTCTCCTGATGCTTCCAGAACTCATGTGTTTCCGCGTGAGGTAAAGAGAGGCCGCCACCAGCTTCTCCGCTCTGGAGAGCCCGACAAGCACGCAGAAGCTGTGAATTGTCACAGATGGAAGTAAGAATAAGATACAGGACTTTGCTTTCCTGGTTATAGTAAGCCTGCAGAAGGCTAAAGTCCTGGGGACCTGGCTCAACTTGGTTACCTTCCGCGGCAGCCATACCTCCACGAAGTGAATCCCCGGCGGCAGCCCCCGGGTCCCCGGCTCCCCCGGCTTCTCCGACGGAGACCGTTTCCGTCTTGAATACAGGCCCGGGATCCCCAGGATCCTGGTGGTGAAAGAGAGGGAAAACCTGTCGGTCGCACACAGTGTTCACCAGAGAGAACTTCTCGGAGTTCAGGCGCAGAGCCGTCTTGCCGAAGATTCCCACCACGCAGATCTCATCTTCCCTCCACGGAGGCTCCGGCACGCCAGCCGCGTTCCCTCCGCCTTCAGCGGGGGGACCTCCGGGATTCTCAGAGCCCAGCCAGGCCGACGCTCCCATGAGAAGTTCTCGCAAGCTGACCGGCCCCGCCATGGCGGAGAATGGGCTTCCTCCACCGTCTTTCCGGTCCCTCGCTAATCCCATCCAACCAGGTCCTACTGTGAAATACCTCCGCACGTCAATCCCTGCTTTTCTCTCACTTTAGTTCCGGTGTCGTATTCCGCGCCTTGTGTCACTGTGTCCGTCCCCTGTCGTCGTCGCCTCCCCACCCCCACCCCCCGCCCCGCCTGTTCTAGTGTTCTGCCAAGATCTTTCTTAACCCTACATTTGCTCAATTCGAGAATATAGGGATCGAGATGTCAAAAACTAGATCGGATGCAGTTTGCATTTTAATACGTCAAAAAAAATTCCAACATCTTAGATTTTCTAACAGCTCAGCGGGGGTGGTTGCTTATACTCCCACCGTCCCTTGAAACTGAGGCACGAGGATTCCTTTTTGTTTGTTTTTCGAGAGTTTCTCTGTGTTGCCCTGGAACTCACTTTGTAAACCAGGCTGCACCACCGCGCAGCACTTTTTGTTTTTAAATTGGTTTTTCGAGAGGGTCTCTCCGTGTAACCTTGGCTGTTCTGGACCTGTCTCTGTAGATCGGGGTGTAGGCCTCGAATTTAGAAACTCCCCAGCCTCTGCCTCACAAGTAGTGGGATTAAAGGCTTGAGACACCACCAGGAAAGAGAGGGAAGGAGGGAGGGAGGGAAAGCTGAGGAAGAATGGGGGAGAAAGGGAGGAGAGAGGGCTAGGAAAGGAGGGGAGGTCCAAACATACTGTCACATCCCTGTAATCCCAACGTTCAGAATGACAGGCAGGAGAAGTTCAAGTAATGCATCAGTAATTGAGATCACTGCTCTGGCAGAGAGGAGCTCTCATCTTGCAGCACCCATGGCTGGAAACTTCTGGAGAATCTGATGCCTCTGGCATTCCAGAGTATTTGTACTAAGGACCAGGTACTTGCAGTCACAGAGATCCCCCCAGACTCTGCCACCCCAGTGCTGGGATTAAAGGCATGCATTACCACGCTCAGGTCTTTTTTTTTTTTTTTTTTTTTAAGGAAACAACTTTTATTTATTATTATTGTGTATGTGTACATGATGTTGAAACAGAATTTCTCTGTGTAGCCCTGGCTGTCTTGGAACTCACTGTGTAGACCTTGCTGACCTTGATCTCACAGAGATTCGCCAGCCTCTGCTTCCTCAGTGCTGTCATTAAAAGTGTGTGCCACCACTACCGGGGTCAAAAAAGATTTCTTTTTCTTTTTTTTTTTTAAAGTTTAAAATGTGGTGTGGAGGTGCACGCCTAGCAGGTGAATCTTTGTGAATAAGGCGCTCCAAGTCAGTCAAGAATACATAGAGATACCCAGTCCTAAAACAAGCAAGACAAGATAAATACTGGAAGCTCATGAGAAGCAGTAGTTTAATGAAAGTATACAATGTGCAGAGTACTCAAGTGGTTACAATGAAAAGCATATAAACTCTAAAATAAAAATTAGTAAACAATTTAAGTAGGGTACATTTTAATACTGATACAACAACAATAGCAGCTTTGTAAATATTTTACCTATAAAATTTCTATTTTTTGAGACAGGTTCTCACTAAGTTGCCCAGGTTGACTGCTGCCCTTGAACTTACATTTCCCTCCACCGCAGTGTTCCAAGTAGCTAGGATAACTGTCAGAAGCCACCATGTCCAGCCTAGCTATTTTATTTTTATTAAATGAACCTTCTATGCCATAAGAATTATTAAGTTATTTCAGTTACACTGGTACAGTGTATATTGGTTTATTAATGTTGTAAACATTATAAGTGCCCCACAAAATACCATTTTATTATGAATTCTTTATTTTCAGTGATCATTTCCCTTATTTTTACATAATGCCAAACTAGCTAGCAGGTTTTCAAAAAAGCTCTGTTGGTGGTGTCTTAATCCCAGCATTCAAGTGGAGGAAAGATCAGAAGTTCAAGGTCATCCCCAGCTAAATAGTTCTGGAACAGAACAGGCTGTATGAAAACCTGGCTCAACAAACCACAAACAACCATCTAGCTGGTTCTAGTTATAATATTTTTGTATTATAAAAATAAATATGGATCTCATAAATAGGACTGCCTCAAGGTGTGTTCCAGTCTGGTGACTTTCTGACAGCATGATTTGACTTCTCAGAGTAATGTCATTCAGTGGAAATACAGAGATTTGACAATGGAGCTATTGTTGGGTTTCTTACCTACCAAGTGCAAGGCTCTGGTTCAATCCTTAGAACCAAAAAAACTTAAACAAAACCCTCCAGGAATTTTTAGGGGACTGCTAAATTACCTTTAGAGGTGCAGTGCACTGGAAGACTAAAATGTGAAGGCTGTTACCTCTGCGGCTCTTCCTACCAGACTAGGAAGCCGAGTGAACATCTGAAGTCTTTGGGGTTTTGTTTTTGTTTTTAATGGATAAGGGGGCCATTGCCTTTATTCTTGGAAGCGTAGAGGTGGATAACAGCCATGAGAGGCGACCCTGGAACTGATGGTATGGCTCAGTGGTGGAAGCACTTGCCTAGCATGCTCGAAGCCCTGAGAGCCCTCTGCCCTGGAGAAAAAGACAGCTACTTCTGCACCCCAAGTCACACTCACGTTATGGGAATTACCCATCTATTCTGCTTAGAACGGATGTGATAGGATCCTGGCTGACGCGATACAGTGGTCACTGCCAAGAAGATATGTGTAGTAAACTGTGGGATATCAGAAATAGACTGCAACTTTTCGGGGGTGGACAAATAAGGTAGCTAAGTAAAATATAAGTTATCAGTTAAATGTGAATTTCAGATAAACAATAACACATAAATACGTACAGATGATTATCTATTAGTTACTCTTGTAGTTGCTGTGATGAAATACATGCCTATCTCAATCTAGGAAGGAAGGGTTTGTTTGGCTTACAGCTCTACCATACACTCCACCTGGAGGGAGGGGATCAAGACAGCAGGAGCCTGAAGCAGCTGGTCACAGTGCATCCCTGCTTAGGGGATGGTGCCACCCACAGAGGGTAGGTCATCCACCTCAATTAACCTAATCCAGATAATGTCTGAGAAAACCCATCTCCCAGGTGATTACAGATAATAGGAAATAGACAACTGAGATTAACCATTATATGTGTGTGGGGGAGTAATAGGGATTGAACCAGGGCTATGAACCTTCTAGACAAGTACTATATTCCCTGCAAAGACCTAAATACATTTTTTAAAAATGTAATTGCTCTTCATTCAATATTAAGGAGATATTTCTACTAGCTCAGCATGTACATGGCCTTGAATATGATCTGTAATACTCAAATATTTCTTGTTTAGTAGGACAGATTTATACTTAAAGCTTATTTGTGGTTTATCTATAATTCAAATTTAATTGAGTATCTTATATTTTTATTTGCTAAATGTGACACTCTAGACTGGCAAGAATGAATGAAGACCAGTGAGAGACACATCATTATTGTTAGGGAATACCCAGACTGGTAAGAACCAGGAAATGAGCTTTTCGGTAAAACTGCCGTGGACCACAGAGAATCCTTGGCAAGGCATTCTGGTAAACAGAAGTTTCATGCTGAAATCAATAAAAATTTATTTGACCACAGGACAATGGACAGTAGATATAAAAAGTAGAGAATACAAGGCTGAGGATATAGCTTAGGGAACGTGTACTTAGCATGTTGTGAGGCCCTGGGTTCAGCTTCAAGAAGAAAAAGAAGAAAAAAGGTGTCTCAGTGAGCCATATGAAACCAGCTACCTAAGGGGCCATGTCATTTTAGCAATGTGTCATTACCTTTTAGCCAGATATGGTAGCTCACCCCTGTACTTCCAGTTGAGAACCGAGGATTTCCATGAGTTCCAGGCCATCCTGGGCTATAATTTAAGACTTCCATTTCAAGCAAACACAGGGTCCTTTCGAATTTTTCAAGTCACATTGAATTGTTTTCTTTTTTTTTCCTCTAAATTACTTGTTTATTTACTTTAAGACAGGGTCTCACTGTATAGTTCTGACCATTCTGAAACTAATATACAGACCAGACTGTCCTCAAACTCCCAGGCTTCTGTCTTCTAAGTACTGGGATTGAAAACATGTGTCACTCTGCCCAATAGAGAGTCTTATTTTATGAATCAAGTTTGTAGCAATGAATGAATCAGCCTTAGATTAGTGGGAACCAGGTTATGTTCTTTATTTTTAAAATTTTATATTCTTAGTTACGTGTCTGTGTGCCTATGTACATGTGAGTGCAGGTGCCAGTCTGGGCCAGAAGGCAGTGAGTCACTTGGAGCGTCTGAAAGCCACTTCAATTGAGTGCTGGGACCTGAACTTGGGTCCTCTGCAAAAGCTGGAGTGCTCTTCACTGCTGAGCCATTTTCTCTAGTACTCAGACTATTTTATGTCAGAACTATATTTATATAATAAACTAGTTATACCATTGATACTATTTTTAACAAATTTATTAACTTGGTGTGTTGAAGGAAGCACATATCATAGCGTATATGTGGAGGTCAGAGGACCTCTGGTGAGAGTTCCTTCTTCCTTCCATCTGGGCCCTTGGTAAGTGCCTTTGCCCATTAAACCGTGTTGCCAGCCCCTATGAAATGAAATCTGAATAGCGACTCTAACCTAAATTGGCTAATTCCAGGGTAAACATTACTTTGCAGATTACTATCATAATCATCAGAATATATCTAAATTCTCTCCTTATGTCACAATGTGTGTATATTACATATGTACTCACTCTGATTCTTCAAGTAGAATTACATTCATAGAGCTATACATATTTTAGTACATTAAAATTTAGGGGACTTGATCTGTCATCGTGTCGATTTCTCCTTGGAGTCAGGCAGAGCTGGCCTCAGTTTTGTTCATCGAAGCTGCTTGTATGAAGTGGCAGAGACTGAGTTGGGCTTTTAGGGTGAGCCAGCTATGTAAAAGAAAGTCACAGTTATAACATGAGTGATGTTCCTATGACCAACACAGGTCTTCTTCCTTTAACAAAGCCTTGATGCTTTTTGCAAGGTAGCATTAGCATTCCTAGCTACCTTCCCCAGCATTCCTGGTACAAACAGAAGCTAAGAAGCCTTTTGTACGTGCTCTTTTTCCCTTCGTCTGAGATGTGAATATATGTCTACAGGAAGCAATGCCATTGTACGCCGTGAGGATAAAAACATGCATCAAGGATGGAAGCGATGAGGAAATAGTAGCTCATGTCTGGAATTCCAACACTTGAAAGTCTGAGGCTGAACTGCTACAAGTTTGTGACCAGCCTGGGCTACATAGTGAGAGAGAGTCTGCCTCAAAATCAAAACCAACCAAACAATAACAACAAAACTAAACAAAGGTAAAAGACTAAAGAGCAGGAAGGACACGATGAAACTGCTGCACTAACTGTGGACTTCCTGTTTCCCAAAGGAATGTTCAGGTGAGAAATATGGATTGCAGCTGGGTTGGTAGCCCATGCCTTTAATCGCAGACAGGAGTTTAAGGCCAGCCTGGTCTAGGTAGCAAGTTCCAAGTTAGTCAGAGTTACAAGGTAAGACCCTGTCTAAAAAAACAAAAATGAAAATGAATTCCGGTAGATGGAGACTTAGCTCTGCTGAGAGCTGTTATCATTTATTACAGGAGGTAGCAATTAATATTCAAGGTGTCAATTCACCAGAAATAACTTCTGATGGAGGAACCTCATCTTGCAAAGCCTGCAAGAAATACAGACTCTAGAATGTCTTTTGCTTCTGTCTGTAATTTTGCATGGACTCAACTGCATTCTTTCCCTAGGGGCTACAGGGAATTCCCCACAGTCTATATCTAATGTGTGTGTATCTCATGAATACAATTCCAATCTATTGGACATTTTTATCTGTGGATTGTTAGGAAGGTGGCTCCTCCTTATGTGTATTGTCTAAATGATATTAATAATGTTAGCCTATACAGAGGTTTTTTTTTTTTTTGGATTTTCGAGACAGGGTTTCTCCATAGCTTTTTTGGTTCCTGTCCTGGAACTAGCTCTTGTAGACCAGGCTGGCCTCGAACTCACAGAGATTCGCCTGCCTCTGCCTCCCAAGTGCTGGGATTAAAGGCGTGCGCCACCACCGCCCGGCTACAGAGTTTTGATTAATAAAATAAATACAAAAAAGATGCTACCCAAGTCAGGGCTTATAAGTATCCGTTAAGAACTATCTGGAGCCGGGCGGTGGTGGCGCACGCCTTTAATCCCAGCACTCGGGAGGCAGAGGCAGGCGGATCTCTGGGAGTTCGAGGCCAGCCTGGTCTACTGGTCTACAAGAGCTAGTTCCAGGACAGGCTTCAAAAGCTACAGAGAAACCCTGTCTCGAAAAACCAAAAAAAAAAAAAAAAAAAAGAACTATCTGGAACAAAGTTTAAGAAAACAGCTGCATTTTCCCTAGCTGCCAAGACAGCTGTATACTATCAACAGATATAAAACTTCAAAGTAGCTTTAGATTAGACCAGGTGCCTTGCTAATGGGTTTTAAGATAAACTATTCACAGAAAAATACAATCTTATTTACAAGGATACATAGCCAGCTGTCTGATTTGTTGTCTCAAGGTAAATAGTGCAAAACAACTTAATTGTGGGGCCAGAGGACAGTGATTAACTCTCTGGACAAATTCTTGCCTCAGTTTTAATGGCTTTTGTTTAGTTGCCACAGGAAAAAGATTCCCTAACTGGCCAGGGCTACAAAATATAAACTAACTTCGTAGCCTTGAGAAAGAGTTACAAGTTTCCCTTTTTATTGCCAAGGGTTACATGGAGAACAGAAAAAATATATTTCCAGATTTAAAATGCTTTTAATGTCACTGTGCCTTGGAGAGGGCTAAGTGATCTTATCTGTGCTCACGCCTTTGCCCCTGCCCTGCAGTTAGAGGAGACTCTCAGCCCAACTCAGCACTGCACTCTCTCTGACTACACACTGCTCTTTGTAAACAATCTCCAGTCCAAGAAAGCCCAGCCTTTTACGATTGCTAATCACAAAGTTAGTTTAAAATGTTTATACACTTGGAAGTGTAGGATATAGCACACAATTTCCTCACTAGTTTAGTTTTATAAGACACCTCTGTAGATAAGATAACAAAAAGACCTCTCTCTCCTTTTGCAGCTCTGTGTTGCCGCCCACTGATTAGGGAGCTGACAGAGAGAAAGTGCTTCTTCCTTGGTCTGTGACAGTTTATCTGGATTTATTGCTCTGTGAGCTGTTAGAAGGACTCTGTTTCTTATCATTTTCTTAGAAATGTAATGTACCTTAAAAGGCAATGACTGAAAGATTTTGTAGGTATTTAAGCTGTGAGAACAAAGGAGTATCATGAGATGATAAAGAAGGAATCCATCAGAACAGGTGTCAGCGTGCAGTTTTCCTTAGTTTCGGGATGTTGTGGACCTTTTCTTTCGAGCCTTGTTTGTAGCCCAGAAGCTGGTTCTTTTGGGCTGCGATATAGTTCAAAGTAGAGTGCTTGCTGAGTAATTTTAAGGTCCTAGGTTTGGTCCTCAGCTAAGAAAAATAAAAATAAGAAGACAAACTTACAAGAAAAATGAGTTCATTGTAGGTAAACCTTAGTTACACGGCTACTTGAGACTGGGGGGGGGGGCAGAAGGGCAGTATATTTGTATAAAAATAAGTATTTTTTCTTTTTCTAGACAGGGTTTCTCTGGATAGCCTCAACTGTTCTGGAACTCGCTCTGTAGACCAGGCTGGACTTGAACTCATCAAGATCCACCTGCCTCTGCCTCCTGAGCACTGGGATTAAAAACATGCGACACCACCACCTGGCTCTATCTTTTATATATATAAATGAATTGATATTTTGGTTAAGCCCTCTGTGGTCAAATTACTGTCACCTGTGCCTGGGTGCAAACTCTAGGCAGACTTGCTTTTCAGTTAATGGAAGCATAAGGGCTGGGTGGGGAAAGCCACTCTTTAGCAATCTTACTGGAGATCTAAGTGCATTTTTGGTAATATAACATAAGGCAAAATTTAATCTGTGATTTTTGCTATTGCACAACATGTGAGTTTATTAATATTATTATATTTTTGTCTGTTTCCATGATTCCTGATATACCATACTAGCTATTGTGTGGGTCAAGGATAGCAAGGGTTCTTGCACTAACAGAGAAAGGAAGGCCTTTACTTTATCTTAGGAGTCCATGGTGCTTCTGCCCCACAGGAAGAAGGCACTAAAGTGTTCAAAGCCACAAAGGCCAGCAATCAAGACCCAGCATTCCAGCAGCGGAGGCAGGAGATGGCTTTTCTTCTGAACCAGTAATACAGGATATCAGAAAGACTAAGACAAACAGGTGGGAAAAGAGGAGATCGAGGCCAGTCGCTCTCCTTGCTTTTCGTGGGGCTCATCAAGCAACTGATGATGGAGAAAGCTATCCAACCTTTCGCTTAATAGTGCACAGTGCAGCCAGACTTTTATCTCCACCCTGCCTAGCACCTTGTCACTTTTCAGATTGATGTATCGGCCATTATGCCTGGCAGGATGGGACACCGCTGTTCTCCTGTGACTTAGATCTTTCTCCTCTCCGACATTTATGGTAGGATAACCCTTTCCTTGTTCATTCCTATTCATTCTTTAATTGTCTCTGCCTGAATCATTACCTATGGAAATCTCCCAGGCTAGACCATCTTGGCTAGGTCATTTCCTGTCTTGGATTTCCACACAACCTTGTTCCTTTCCTTAACAGCACTTACTATGGGATGAGACAAGAAGGGATTATTTGGTTCACTGGACTGAAAGGTTCAGGGCAGCAGATCTGTGGAGGCCTTTTCTACATTCTAATCCTGGTACTTACTCTAGCATGGACCTCACCATACAGGAAGTACTTGATAAATTCTCAGCAAAGGAAATTAAACCATCAGACACTCATTAACAAAGGGAAATTATAATCTTAGCTGTATAGCAAAAATAGTTTTTCTTCACAGATTTTTTTTTTTTGTTTGTTTTGTTTTGTTTTTTGAGACAGCGTTTCTCTGTAGCTTTGGAGCCTGTCCTGGAACTAGCTTTTGTAGACCAGGCTGGCCTCGAACTCACAGAGATCCACTTGCCTCTGCCTCCTGAGGGCTGGGACTAAAGGTGTGCGCCACCACCACCGGGCTTTTCTTCACAGAATTTTATAATACCAAATAGTTAAAGCATTTTGGAAAGCATACAGAATGAAAAATGATCATTCTTTGATTCATTTGTTTGCATTTGCAGCATTAGAAGCTGAACCCAGGGTGTCCCACGTGCTAGGTGAGGGCTCTGCCACGGGGTTACACATCCAGCCTCTTTTTTGTTTCTTCTTCTTCTTCTTCTTCTTCTTCTTCTTCTTCTTCTTCTTCTTCTTCTTCTTCTTCTTCTTCTTCTTCTTCTTCTTCTTCTTCTTCTTCTCCTCTTCCTCCTCCTCCTCTTCCTCTTCCTCTTTCTCCCCCCCTTCTTCTTCTTTTCTTTTTTTCCCCAAGTCAGGGTTTCTCCATGTAGCCCTGGCTGTCCTGGAACTCACTCTGTAGACTAGGTTGGCCTTGAACTCAGAGATCTGCCTGCCCCTGCCTCCCAAGTGCTGGGATTGAAGGTAACACCACCGCCTGGTAAACAGTATGCATTCTTAACCACTGAGCTACTATTATATTAATTAATTACTACGAGAGCTACTTTAGGTAGTGGGACATGCCCATTATCCTACAACTAGGGAAGCTGAGTCAGGTCAGTCTGGTGGCTACATAGTGAGACCCTCCTTCAAAATATATAAATAAATAGACTGTGCTTCTAAATAAATAAGCTTATTCTCCCTCCCTCCTTCCCTCCCTCCTCCTTCCAGACTAAGCCAAGCCCCCATGCATGTTGGGCTATACTCTCAGCACTCATATAAATTACTGTTCAGGAAAACAAACCGGAGGACTTAGTTAGAATTTTAGCTTTCACAGACTCACCTGGAACTTTCTCCTTAAGGCCTGAGTCATGACTGGAGTCAGTCCAGTTCCTGTTTCCATATTTTCTTTATTGGTAAGAGGGGTCCCACCTGGGCTCCTGGAAAAGCGTGAAAAATATCAGAGCTGTGCTTTATCCCTGCTTTTCTTTTTTTAATCTTCCTTCTTTCTTTATTTATTTACTTATTTACTTATTTATTTATTTAGTATACCGTGTTCTGGCATGTTTGCTTACGTGCCAGAAGAGGGCACAAAAAGTAATTATAGATGCTTGTGAGCCACCATGTGCATGCTGGGAATTGAACTCAGAAAGCAGGCAGTGCTCCTAACCTCTGAGCCAGCCTCTCCCCAGCTCTATCCTCACTTTTCAAACTGTCTTAGAAAACACAAGGATAAGAGACTTACCTGTCTACATCGACTTTCCTCAGCAGTTTCCGTAGATCTATTTGGCTTTTACCAGGAGCACTAAGAATAAAGACATAAAAATTAAAACTTTCCAGATTTCACCACTTTTCCAAAAACAGGTCAGTTTTATAGGCAAGCTCCTAGAAAGTAGTTCTGACACATTAAAAAAAAAATAGAAGCTGTGGCCAGGCAGTGGTGGTTCACACCTTTACTCTCAACACTCGGGAGGCAGAGGCAGGCGGATCTCTGTGAGTGCGAGCCAGTCTGGTTTATAGAGAATTCCAGGACAGCCAGGGCTGCTACACAGAGAATCCTTGTCTGAGGGAAAAAAAAAAATCAAAGGACAAAAAGAACTGAATTCGTCCACCATGCGAGAAAGACATGGTAGAGGGAGCATAGGAATTTGGTTACACTGTACCCATAATCAGGAGTCAGAGAGAGTTTAATGAAATCTAAAACAAAAAGCGCGTGTGTGTGTGTGTATGCGCACTCACACATATGACTGTGTGTCTTCGTGCCAGAGTTCACATGTGAAGGCCAGAGAATAATTTAGATTTGGTTCTCTCTATCACCTCATGAGTCCCAGGGATTGAACTCAGGTCTTTAGGCTTGGCAGCAAACACCTTTACCTGTTGAGCCATCTCACCAGTCCTGAAACTGGAAGTTTGAAAACTGACTGTTTAAATAGGGTATCATTTAGCTGTGGCTGGCCTTGAGCTATCTATTGTAGCTGATGACAACTCTGAACTCCTGATCTTCCTGTCTCCACTTCCTGAGTGTTGGGATTATAGGTGGGTGCCATCACACATGCCTAAAAAAAACTCTTGTTAATATTTTATTTTTGCCTCAAATTTGTTAAGTCAGTGATATGTCATATAATAGACAGCCTCTTGGGGGAGGCAATAAAGTATGAATGCTCAGAAAAAAAGACTAGAATTATAAACATTAAACAAATAACAGGGGCTGGAGAGATGGCTCAGCGGTTAAGAGCACTGACTGCTCTTCCAGAGGACCCGGGTTCAATTCCCAGCACCCACATGGCAGCTCACAACTGTCTGAAAATGCAGTTCCACGAGATCTGACACCTTCACACCAATGCACATAAAATAAAGTTAAATAAATCATTAAAAACAAATTAAAAAAAAAAGAACTCAAGCATTCTCTAAAAAAAAAACAAACAAAAAAAAAAAAACAAATAGCAATAACAAAAAATCATCCAATATGTTATCAGCAGCTGCCTCTAACGACAGGATGAACTTAGGTTGGGAGTTGAATGAATTACATGTG
The DNA here is from genome assembly GCF_950005125.1 of Chionomys nivalis. Taxonomy (NCBI): domain Eukaryota; kingdom Metazoa; phylum Chordata; class Mammalia; order Rodentia; family Cricetidae; genus Chionomys; species Chionomys nivalis. Next base: position 67,762,329 of record NC_080092.1, read on the forward strand.
AGTTTTGTTTTTCTCTTGAATTTTTCTGTAAGTTTCAATTTTTTCTACAGTGAGCATATGTAATTTTAAAAGTTAAAAGTGCAGTAGGGTGTAGTGGCATATGCCTTCAACCACGGCACTTGGGAAGTGGAGTCAGGCAGATCTCTGTGAGTTCGAGGCCAGTCTGGTCAAAATATCAAGTTTCAGGACAAGCAGGGGCTTCATAGAGAAATCTTGTCTTGAGACAAACAAACATTAAACAAAATTTAAAAATGGCCTCAGAAGGGGCCAGTGAGCCGGGCGGTGGTGGCGCACGCCTTTAATCCCAGCACTTGGGAGGCAGAGGCAGGCGGATCTCTGTGAGTTCGAGGCCAGCCTGGTCTACAGAGCTAGTTCCAGGACAGGCTCCAAAACCACAGAGAAACCCTGTCTCGAAAAACCAAAAAAAAAAAAAAAAAAAAAAAAAAAAAAGAAGGGGCCAGTGAGCTGTTTCAGTGGGTGGAGACCCTTGCTGCCTAAGCCTGACGGCCAATGTCTGGTCCCCAAGAGTTCATGTAAGGGTGAAAGACGAGACCAACTCCACAATATTGTCTTCTGACCTCCATACAAGGGCAGTGGCATGTGTACATGTTCCCCAACCCAACATACACATACAACAATAATAAATTACATTTAGATCTTAAAAAGAAGTAAAAGAAAAATCAGTATTTTAAGTAGCAATGGAGCATTATAACGTGCAATTCCTTACATTAGGACATTTTTAACGCGTGTTGCTAACACCCTGGAGTTGGGCTTCAGAGTAATACGCTGCAGATCAGAGATAGTAACTAGTGGATTCCGTTGTTCTGGTGGCGATGGTACAAGCTTTAATTACAAAACGAGACATTAAAGACACATATTCAAATATCATTCTAATGTAAACACACCAAAACAGCAAATGCTTGACTGCCAGAGTGTATATTTTCCATGATTCCATTCTTTATTTCAAAGGTCAAGGGTGCTCTCTCTCACAACCTCCCCCCCCCCCCCCCTTCTGCTTTACTAGACAGGATCCCATTGGTTAGACCAGGCGGGCATGAGAAACTCATTACTGTGTGGCCTTGAATTCAAAGAAATCCTCCTGCCTCAATCTAAGTGCTAAGATTAAAGGTAGGAGGCACCACACCTACCTAGCGTGTTTCTATCTTTAGTGTGTCTCTCCGGCTGGCATCTTGACTCCCTGTGTATCCAAGCAGGACTCTGAACTCCTGATTCTTTGCTGCTACCTCTTACGTGTTAGGATCATTAGTGTGCACCATTGTGTCCATCTTAGAGGTGAGGTGTGTATGGGTGTATATGATGCAAGTGTGTTATCCACGGTTTTGTGTATGTGTGTGTGAGTATGTACATGGAGGTCAGGGGTCAATGCCAGGCATCTGCATTATCACTTACTATCATTTTGAGACAAGGTCTTTCACTGAGCCTGGAGCTGACAAACTGGCTATATCTGCTAGCCAGTGAGTTTTGGGGATGGCTGTCTCTACCTCTCGTGTTAGGAGCATATGTGGGGCTGCTTTTTTAAAACATGGGTCTAGGGATCTGAACTCAGGCCCTCATGCTTGTGTGGCAATCACTTTACCAACTGTGTCATCTCTCCAGTCTATTTATTTTTATTTTTTTTTAGTACTAGAGATTGAACCTAAGGCCTCATAAATATTAGGCAAATGCTCTGTCACTGAATGTATACTCAGCCTCAAAAGAAGTATGACTTCGATACACAGGTTTACTGTATTTTCCCAAAGGAACAATCAGGTTAAAAAAGATGCAAGGCATGACACTGTGTTTCTTGTGAGGTTTAGGTATGAGGTATTCAGGGATTTGAAGCTGGCCTGGGTTAAGTAGCAAGAAAAACACACCTGTGAACTTGGGAGATAATTTAGTTGGTACAGTGTTTACAGTGTTAATCCCAGCACTTGGGATGCAGAAGCAGGTGGATCTCTGAGTTTGAGACCAATCTGGTTTATTTAATTTTTTTTTTTTTAAAGGGTAAGTCTCAGGACAGCCAGGAGGCCTTGCCTCTAAAATAAAAATAAATAAATCATTAAATCAATAAATCAATAAATAAATGTAAAATGGAAAGTGATAGAGAAAGACACCTTGTATTACCTCTGGTCTCCACACATGTACCCACAAACACACAAATATAACACATACACCCCACCCCCAGTCCCAAAGGAAGAAGGCCTTGCATGTGCAGTGTCCTCTTACCTTCTTTCTTTCTTCAATACTTTGTGTCTTTTTCAATTTTACAGTGAGTAGATCTTTAACTGTTATATGCATGGGTCCATCTTTCTTTAATGGTTCAGTCTTAAAATACACGGAGAGGTTTGAATTAAAATTGGCATCAGGATATCTAGTGAAACCCAAATCCAAGTTTACTTTGTAAAGATTCAGAGTTGAAAGTTAACTCGTTTTTGTTATTTATTTATTTATAATTTTTGCTTTTCCCCTACCATTATTTTTGAGACAGGATATTGCTATGTAGTCTTGGCTGTCTTAGTACTCCATATCTAGCTTAAACCGGCCTTAAACTCCTGGCAGTCCTTTTGTCTCAGCTTCCAGATGCTGGGATTATAGGAACGTACTACCATACTCTTTTTTTTTTTTTAATATTTATTTATTTATTTATTTATTTATTTATTTATTTATTTATTTATTATGTATACAATATTCTTTCTGCATGTATGCCTGAAGGCCAGAAGAGGGCACCAGACCTCATTACAGATGGTTGTGAGCCACCATGTGGTTGCTGGGAATTGAACTCAGGACCTTTGGAAGAGCAGGCAATGCTCTTAACCACTGAGCCATCTCTCCAGCCCACTACCATACTCTTCTAAAGTTAACTCTTATTTACCCTAGGGATTAAACACATTCTATGCGAGCAATCAAGAATGACAGGGGTATGAGAGGGTGATGGTGTAGGTGTGGGTGGGTGGGGTGGTGCCAGAGTACCTTAAAAATTTTTTTTGGAGCTGGAGAGATGACTCAGTGGTTAAGAGTACTTACAGAGGACCTGAGTTCTGTTCCCAGCACCCATGATTCACAACTACCTATAACTCCAGTTCCAGGGGGCTGGAGAGATGGCTCAGAGGTTAAGAGCCTGCTCTTCCAAAGGTCCTGAGTTCAATTCCCAGCAACCACATGGTGGCTTACAACCATCTGTAATGGAGTCTGGTGCCCTCTTCTGGCCTTCAGGCATACACACAGACAGAATATTGTATAATAATAAATAAATAAATATTTAAAAAAAAAAAAGAATTGGGAAAAAAAAAAAACTCCAGTTCCAGGGAATCCAACACCTTCTTCTCAGCTTTTCAGGCATGTACATGGTACACAGTCATATAAGCAAGCAAAATACTCATTCACATAAGATAACATAATTTTAAAATTAAAAAAGTTTATATATTTTAATGTACAGTTGTATTTGGACTGCATTTATGTATGGGCATGACATCCATGTCTTGTGCCTTTGGAGTCTATAAGAGGATGTCAGATCTCCTGGAACTAGAATGATAGATAGTTGAGTCTCACCATGTGGGTGCTAGGAACCAAACCCCAGTCCTCTGCAAGAGTAGTAAGTGCTTTTAACTGCTGAGCCATCTCTCCAGCTCCTCTGCACCAGAATCTTCTTTGTATGTTTGTTTTGAGCCTGATCTCAAACTCCTAATATAGCCATAAACTCAACTATGTATCCAAGGATGACCTTGAACTTCAGATCCTTCTACTTTTACCTCCCCAGTGCTGGGATTAGATATGTGTTCTAGCCTTGGAAATAAAGCTTTGAAAATGTACAATAATTGGAGCAAGGTATAGGTGTGTGTGTGTGTGTGTGTGTGTGCACGCGTATTATATATACCATGTATGTATGTATATTTTGTGGACTACAGTTCAAGCTTCTCAAAAGCTGAAGCAAAAGATCACAAGTTCGAAGTTAGTCTGTTCTACATAGCGAGTTCTCGGTCAGTCAGGGGTACAAATCAAGATCCAGTCTCAGAGAACAAATAAACAAAAACTTCCAACAACAAAAGCCTAAAACAAAACAAAGGAACAAAAAAACCCCAATAATTACATTACATTGGCAGACACCAGTAACGCCAGCTACTCGAAGGCTAAAGCCGAAGGATTGCTTGAGCCTAACAGTTCAAGACTAGCTTGGGCAACATAATGAGACTACATCTAAAAACAAAACCAAACTTCAACCCTCCCGCCCCCCAAAAACTCAACAAAAAACTTATAACTAAAATCAGAACAATTAACAAAATTAAGATATAGAATCAGGACAAAATACAGCCTTCATAACTAGGCCTTGGGCTCAGCCTTGAAGGGCTGTTTGGCTTTATCCCTGTATCACAGCCTAAAACACACTTCCTGACGGTTTCTTACCTGAAGTGCTCTAGTAGTGCCAGGTTTTCTGCGCAGCAAAGGCGCTAGGGGTGGTGGAGGTGGAGGAAGCGGAGGAGGAGGGGGGGGAGGGGGAGGGGGAGGATGACTGGCTGGCTGTGGCACTGTGGGAGGATGCACAGTTTGGGATTCTCCAGGGGTTGCTGGAGCACAGGCAGGCACATCTGTAAGTTTATCACTCACGCCACACGCATGGCAACAGCTTGAACAAGAAGAACTTTCCGAGATGGTCTGGAAGACGCCATATTTGACAAATGAACAATAGATTAATTTGGTGGTGTGTGTTTGGGTTTTTTCTCCTTCCTTCCTTCCTTCCTTCCTTCCTTCCTTCCTTCCTTCCTTCCTTCCTTCCTTCCTTCCTTCCTTCCTTCCTTCCTTCCTTCCTTCCTTCCTTTTTGAGACTTTCACACTCTGGCTCAGGCTGGCCTGGAATTCACTCAGAATGACCTTAAACTCAAGCTAAACTGCTTCCTCATCTGTCTGGGCATTAGGGTTACAGGAATTCATGATCACTCCTGACAACAACAAATTTACTTCAAAAATTCCATTGCTCATGGGGCTAGAGAGAAGTTTGGCGATTACAAGCTTGCAGCACTTACAGAGGACTGGGTTTCATTCCCAGAGGAAATGGGGCAGTTCACAACCGTCCAACTCCACTTCCAGGACATTCGACGCCCTCTCTGGCCACCCCAACCACACGAGGCTTTGTTTTTTGTTCTTGTTTCCAGCAGTGAGGATCACACAACTGAAATGTGTGTGTGTGTGTATTAATTTGAATATATGTTCCTATACATAAGGACAAGTATCATGAATTCAAGTAATGCCTGCCTCGGGAACAGACAGGGACTATCGGGAGACCTCTTTCCCGCTAACTTACATTTATCATGGTTACCCAAAATAAAAGGATAACCTCATTCCTTCAAAAAAAGTTATCATGAATATTTGTATCTATATCTCATAAGGATATGTCCATTGTCTTAATGAACTAGTTAGTTGATTAGCTATTTTGAGATGAGGATCTTGCTAATTCGCCAGGCTGCCCTTGAACTCCTAGGCTCAGGTAATCCTTTTTCTTCAGCTTCCCTAGTGGATGGGAATACTGACACAAATCCCCAGGCCCAGCTGAAAAGTATCATATTATATGTTTTAACCATACATGAAGCATCCTATAGAATTTGAACGCCATCTCTTTCTATACCTCTATATTTATTTCATGCCATGTTCTTGCTGTTTGGGTTTTTGAGACAGAGTCTCATTCTCTAGCTCAGAGTGGCCTGGGACTCACTGTGGAGTCTGCTGGGCAATCCTCATGCCTCAGCCATGAACTACCACACCTAAAGAAGAGTGTTGGCACTGGCTGCAGGGGGATTCTTGGCCTCTCCTGCTTCTTTTGTTGCTTTTTGCCAGGCTAAGGATTGAATACAGGATACTGTGCATGTCAGACAAACAGACTGCCACTGAACTATACCCCCAGGCTCATCAGTGTTACATGTGCACCCTCATCGCATGTTAGATTTATTACTTGAAACTCTCTATTCCCTCACATTGGGGGGCACATGTGGCCCATGGCAGACAAACGCTTTACCATTGAACTATATCCCCAGCTAAAAGCAATTTCTGTGAGATAGGGTCTCGAGTATTCCAGGCTGGTCTTAAAGTCCCTGTGTTGTTGGGGATGACCTTACTTCGAATCCTTCAACCTTGACCTCCTAAATGCTAAGATCAGAGGTGCATATCACCATGGCTGACTTATTTATATAGTACTGGGGCCTCCTGCATGCTAGCTGAGCATCTACCAACTGAGCTGATGCCTAGCTATTTCTGCAGAAAACACAAGACTTTTAAAAGATGTATTCATTTTATGTTTTATGTGTGTGTGTGCCTGCTTGTCTGTATGTGCACCGTGTGTGCAAATGCCTGAAAAGGTCAGAAGAGGGCATTAGATTCCCTGGAATGAGAGTTATAGGCAGTTTTGAACCAACAAATATGGGTGCTGGGATCCTGGGTAATCTTCAAGAGCAGCAAGTGCTTTTAACCACAGAGCCATTTCTCCATTCCCTCCAGCCCCAGTTGAAAAGTTTGATAGCCATTTCCTTTGCTTCCCCACTAAAGTTTCATTAATTTATGTTCTTCTCAATAATGTAAAAGAAAGTGTCCATTTTCCCCAATATTTTTAGCTTTTTTTCTTCTCCCAATTTGATTAAGCTCAACGTTGTTCATTGAAATTTCTTTTCTACTTCTATTTTGTTTGTGTAGCTGAGATCATTAATTGTTCCTAATATACATTTAAAAAATTAGTTTTTGATTTTAATTACGTGGTTGTGTGTACATGTGCATACATAAAAACAGGTGCCTATGGAGGCCAGAGGGGTTGCAGCTGTAAGACTCCTAGTGTAGGTGCTAGAACCCAAACTTGATTCCTTGCATGAGCAGTACACTCTCTTACCTGGGGAGCCATCTTTCCAGTGCCCCCTTTTGCCTTCTTCCTTCACCGAAGGAAGTCTTTCTGCCTGACATTTGAGAAAATCACCAAACTCAGATCCAGAGTCTTTTCCTATTGTAATAGTCTTTTCAGATAAACTCTTTGGATTTGTTTGTTTGGCAACACCAACCTTCAGTGTTTCTTGGAGCTTGCATAAATCACTTTTCAAAACACAAAATTGTTGTTTTAGACTGTGAAGTTCTCTGTGGTAGACTCGGGAAGGGAAGATGGCATCTCTCAGTGCTTCTAAACTCTGAAATCCATAAAGAAACAAGCCTGAATCTAATGAGCAGCGTGCTGAAGAAAGCGGTGTCACAGAAGTTTATGTAAGCAAAGACAGGTGCAATCTCACAAATTAATCTTATTCAAGATTAGCCCCAGGGATATGTCAAGCTGAGGAACCATACAAGAACATAAATACTAAATATGACAGAACAAAAACAAAGAACATATAGCTGAGGATGGGTTGATAAAACCTATACCTGGGCTACACAGGTCTGACAGTGATTGTATATGCACCATGCTCTATTCGTCCAAAGGTTTAGCACATCTTTGACATTGGGAAATCTGAAGCTCCAAGGTCGTCTTAGCCAGTTTCTGCTTTGGGGTATATCTGTTGAAGAAGTAACCACTCTGTGGAAGAAACATTAAACAAAACAAATAGAATACCATAGGTCTTGGCTGGGCATGGTGGTGCACACTCGGAAAGCAGAGGCAGGAGGATGGATGTCTGGCAGCTAGAGTTTCAGGCAGTTGTGGGCTGGCTCATTTGAGTGCTGGGAATCAAACTGGGGTCCCTTGGAAAAGCAGGAAGTGCACTTATCACTGAGCCATCTCTCTGGTTGATGAATTTTTAGTTTTTGGGATTGGGTTTTATGTACCCTACACTGACTTTGTAATATGATAATGTAGCAGAGACTAAATCTGAACTCTGGTCTACCTGCCATTATCCCCATGACAACATTCCCACCAGGAATACAGGTGTGAGCTACAAGCCCAACTCTATTTATTTATTTATTTATTTATTTATTTATTTATTTATTTATTTATGAGAGCTTTAGAGTTAAGGGTATAGCTCAGCAGTGGGTTTTGGTTGTTAGTTTTTTTTTTTTTTTTCCCATGATCGACACCCTGAGTTTAATACCTAGCATACCAAAAATAAATAAAATCAGCTGGTTGGGCAGTACATGCCAACCAACTAGAGGAGAAATAGGGGAGGGGTTGAAGCTGGAGAATTTCCAAAAGCTCAAGGCCAGGCTGGACTACAGTCTGTTCCAGGGCAGCCAGGACTGGAGATAGAGAGGCTCTCTCAAACAAAACAACAAAGTAAGAACCTATCATCCTACACAGAGAAACCTTGCCTTGAAAAAAACTAAAAAGAACCCATCATCATCAAAAACAACCTTTTGAGAGAGGGTCTCACTCCATAGTACAGGATGGCCTGAAACTCACTGTATAGCTCAAGATAGCCTTCAGCTCTCAGCAATTCTCCTGCCTCAGCCTCCTAAGTGCTGGGGTTACAGTTAGCATGAACTACTGTGGCCAGCAATCATTATAGTATAGACACATTTCAAATTTTACATGGGACATGTCTAAAAATGATTTACTTAGGGGATGCAACTCAAATTTGACTGGGCATGCTATATTATCATTGGCTGAACTGGTAACTCTATGCTGATGAGATTTAATATCTCCTGTGTTCTCCGTTCCACCTTACCTTTCTGGTGTGGGTGGTGGAGGGGGAGGGGTCAATAGCTGAGGCTGGACTAGGGAGGCTTCTTTTTTCTTAAATAATCGTTTGGCTTTGGCTCTTAGCTTTCTTCTTCGTTGTTTGAACTTGGGCATGATTTCTGTAGAGAAAAAAAATTGAAGTTAAAAAAAGTTATGTACGAGTGTTTTGCCTGCCTGTGTGTGTCTGTCTTTATACCATCTGCATGCCTGCTACCTTCAGGGGCCAGAAGGGGGCATCATATCCCCTGGGAACTGGAGTTGCAGATGGCAGTGATCTGCCATGTGGAAGAAGAGCAGCTAGTGCTCTTAACTTTGAGCCATTTCTCCAGTACCTGAAATATATATTTTATTAGAGAATAATGTATACATATAGAAAATGTATAAGCCTTCAGGGCATAGTTCTATGACTTATGATATAGGACCATTATATACCCTCATATACATCATCTTGGTTACTTTTGGTTTATTCTAATTTTTATCTTCTTCAACCTTGAGTAAGAAATAAATTGTAGTTGTGGGCACGCTGGTTCGAACCTCTAAAACCAGTGTTGGGGGATGGGATTTGAGGCAGAAATATGACTGTGAATTGGTGAGCACCTCAAAGTGATTCTGTCTCCAAAACACCTAAAAAGCTGGGTACAGTGTACACACCCGTAATCTCACTTGGAAATTGAAGGCAGGTATATCAGGATTTGAGGATAGCTTCAGCTATTGAGTAAGTTCAAGGCCAGCCTGGGTACCTGAGACTCTGTCTCAAAACAACAAAACAAAACAAAAACCAGAGAGAAAAAAGGTTATCAGCATTCTGGGAAGAAAATATAAACTCAGATTTAAAGTGTCTCTGGAGAGTCTTCCTTAGAATTTACACTAGTCTCTCACTCAGCTTTTGTTGTATTCATTGATGAAATCAAATGAATTCTTTTTTACTCTCTGCAACCTCCTCCTCCCCCGCTGGAGACTAAACAAAGGCTTTGCCCTTGTCTAGGCAAGGGCTCCACTGCTGAGCTATGCCCCCTCCTTTGGAAAAAGTCATTTTGAGACAAGATCCTATGTATCCCAGGCTGACCTTTGAACCCCTATAAGCTAAGAATGACCCCTGCCTCTGCCTAGACTGTTGAATTACCTAGAGACTGGCACTGTCACATTGGGGTTATATAGTGCTGGAGCTCCAAACCGAGGCTTCCTGTATGCTAGGAAAACACTTTACCAACTGGCTACAGTACTTAGCCATTCCTTTCCTTATAGTAGGAAAATGGCTGTAGTGGATTATAGTTTGATATTAAAAAGATAGGCTTGCAATTCAGCAAGATAGAATGGACATCTACTATGATGGGCAGATGTCATAGTGGGAGGAATCATTTATAAAATGCCCCCTTAAATGTGGGGTACATTCCCCCTTTCCTCTGTCAATCTTCAATCTCCTCAACTGACAAGGAGCATTTTAGTCCTAGTTTTATACAAAAATAAGCTGAGGGTTAGATTAGATATCTGCCTAATGTAATACAATAAAGTATAAAAACATAGACCTGTAAGTCTTCAGAGACCAATAATTTTAATAGACTATGCGGCAATAGTCACTTAAACAGGCTCTATACAATTATCCAAAATCAAAGACCTGTTTTAAGACAGTTATTTTGAAGCACTAAAGATATTACTTAATATATTTATGTTTTAACATATACCCTTTTCTGGATATATAAAAAATTCTGGCCGGGCGGGCGTTGGTGGTGCACGCCTTTAATCCTAGCAGAGGCAGGTGGATCTCTGTGAGTTGGAGGCCAGCCTTGTCTACAAGAGCTAGTTCCAGGACAGGCTCCAAAGCTACAGAAAAACCCTGTCTCGAAAAACAAAACAAAATAACAACAACAACACCAACAACAAAATTCTGGGTCCCTTTGGTCTGCATCTCCAAACGGGCTTTGCTAGATTTAGCTGTTGATCCCTGAGGAACAAAGATATTACTACTCTAGTAGCAGACATGAAAATGGCCTGCTCCCGATTTAAATGTGAATACGAAAAGTCAGTGACACAGAAATTGAAGGCCCTGAATGGTGGTGCACTACCTTAAAACCAACACTTGCGAAGCAGAGGTAGATGGATCTATATGAGTTCAAGGCAGGTCACAGCCATCTAGTGGGACCCTGTGTCTGATAAGTTAACAGTCATTCTTCCACTTCTGTTCTCTTGGTCACTTTTTGGAAACAGGTATTCTCATATACTTCCTCAGTACCTGAGGACACCTCTCCACTTCCTTCACAGGTTGGAAAAAGTAGGAAGCGCCTTGGTATCAGCAGTGTAGTCCTGGAAGCTAACCTTCAGGTCAAAAGTCAAAAGGTAACGGTGAAGTGAAAGCATCTTATTGGTTAACTGTCAATCAAATTTTTTTTTTTTTTTGGTTTTTCGAGACAGGGTTTCTCTGTGGTTTTGGAGCCTGTCCTGGAACTAGCTCTTGTAGACCAGGCTGGTCTCGAACTCACAGAGATCCGCCTGTCTCTGCCTCCCAAGTGCTGGGATTAAAGGCGTGCGCCACCACCGCCCGGCTCTGTCAATCAAATTTATAAGATTCAAATTTTTTTGAGACAGGGTCTTCTTTTTTTTTTTTTTTTTTTTTTTTTGGTTTTTCGAGGCAGGGTTTCTCTGTAGCTTTGGTGCCTGTCCCGGGACTAGCTCTTGTAGACCAGGCTGGCCTCGAACTCAGAGATCCGCCTGCCTCTGCCTCCCAAGTGCTGGGATTAAAGGCGTGCGCCACCACCGCCCGGCGAGACAGGGTCTTCTTATGTAGCACAGGATGGTCTGGAACGCAAGATCCTTCTGCCTCAGCTACTAAATGCTAGGATTATAGGCACACAAGGCATACAAAGTCATGACTGGCCTTAAACTAGATGTAGCCCAGGATGGCCTTGAACGCCTGATCTCTCTGCCTTCATCTTCTAAGTGTTAGGGTTACAGTTATGTGATTTCACCTTCCTACATTTTATTCATCTATTTCCTCAGCCTTACAACATAGCAACAAGCTTTTTTTCCCCCATTTTTTTCAAGACAAGATTTCTCTATATAACAGTCCTCACTGTCCTAGAACTTGTTTTGTAGACCAGGCTGGCCTCGAACTCACTGAGAACCATCTGCCTCTACCTTCCAAGTGCTGGGATTAAGACGTGCACCACCACTGCCTGACCCCATTACATGTTTTATTCAATAAAGGAATGAAGGATACCATCACTTTCCAGCATCAGTCAGCAATGATTCTCTTTTCACTTAAGCAATATCCTCTAAGTCTAATACTTTTAGGATGTGTGTGTGTGTGTTGGGGCGAGGGTGTTAGTTTATTCAAACCAGATCATATCTTTACAGTTAAAGGGTGGATCAAAAACTTCCAAGTATGAAGTTCAACAAATAGCAGAATGAGCATTGGCTCATTGGCTGATCTAGCTCAGTTGGAAGAGTGCTGACCTTACATACAAGACCCTGAGTTTAATCTCCAGTGCCACACCAATTATCGCGTTGGCACACAGGCCTGTAATCCCAGAACCCTAGAGGTGGAAGCAGGGGGATTCAGAGTTCAGAGTCATCCTTTGCTTCAGCCAATTCCTTGCCAACCTGGGTTACACAAGCCCATCTCAGAATAATAATTAGTCTTCTCATAAGTTGACACTGCTGCTTCTGTTAAAACTTCATCAGGTACATGAAAAGTTCTTCGGCTGGGAACACTTCTAAAGCCGCGGCAGCAGCGGAAATGACAGTTGCCATTTCATCACCAACGTTCTAAAACACATTTTCACGCCCACAGAAATTGCCCCTTGTCAATGATTACTGTGACATGATTACTGTCATTTTCCTATAATTAGTCAATTTTGTTTTATTGTGAAGTATTGTTTTTTTCCCTCGGTTCTTTTCTGTGACTCTCTCGGAGTGACCACAGGTCTTTAGTGTTACCCAGCACAGTACTAGCACGTAGTAAAAGGGTGCACTTTTACATCGATATTGGAAGTAACTCTGGCTCAAGGAACGTTGTAAAACTACCCGTCAAAAAACATTCCTCCACAAACTTAAACGTGCTGAAGAATCGCGGGGGAGAGCATCTGGTTAAATACATATTCTTATCCAGTAAAATTGGATGCACCCTATAATTTGCATTTGTCACTAGTGACCAAAGAAGCTAAAGCCGCTAGTCTGTGGACCCACTTTGAGAGGCAGAGTAACGAAGACTGAGCAAAAGGCAATCGCTTCAAAACATATATTGCAAGAGTGTTTAGTAAAAAATGTGGCTCGGATGTTGCCAGCGGAGCTCTTGTCCTGCCCCAAACCTTCCCATTTCTACTCCATCTCCCTCAAGTCCAGCCCAAGACCCACCTCCTTCAGCCATTAAGAACCCAACCATCAACAGTTCGAGTAACGGTAGATGGGACCAGGTAACAAAGAAAGAATCGTCCCTGCACTTACTAGTCTAAAAGTCTGAGGACTAGACGAAGTTCGGGTCGGAGCCTCTTCCACACCATAAAGAAGAATTCAAAATTAAATCCTTGCCGAGGAGTGACCAATCGTAGACGTGGTCTCTACACAGTTCGTTGTCCTGAAAGGACCCAAGTACAGCCTGGATTACGATTGGCTGAGGGCGCATCACATCCTGGCCAATCGGAATTGAGGCGCTTCTTGTATGAATAAGGGAAGGCGGGCGAGAAGGGGCGGGGAAGCCGAAGAGAAAAGAAGGTGTGTCACATCGCCTAGGCCGGCGGTGGAAGCTCTTATGGCATTGGCTGCTGCTGCTTCCGAGTACACCAATCGTAAACTCTTTCCCCAGTATGAAATTGAAAGTGGAGAACCGAAGGCAGCCAATGGGAATAATCACATATTCAGCAGCCAATCCTCCTACGGCGTTTTGTGTCTTTGCCCAACAGGAAAGTGTGTTTCATAAGGAGGGGCGTTACCCAATCGCCAATGGGCGGGCGCCGGCGGAACGGACCAGCCAATGAGCGCGAGACGTTGAGTGACAGCTGTCCAATAGAGACCCTCCGTGCTAGCACGACTCGTCGCTTAAGCGCCTCCGCGGTCTCAGGAATGTCAACTATTCAACATGGAGGCGGAGGTCGATAAGCTGGAACTGATGGTGAGTGGAAGCGAAGGAAACCGATTGGGTAATTGGTTTTCCCCACCGAAGGCCTAGAGGGCGAGGCGCCATTTGGAGGCGCCGGAAACCCTGGGTGTTGGAGGCTGGAATCTGGATGGACTTCCCTCCTCCTGCATCGAAGGGAGCCACCGCCGCCTTGGTCTCTTAACCGCCGCGGGGGAAGGGGTTACATCCGGGGAACTCGGGAGGGAAATGGCGGGAGATGTTGAGGGTGTGGGCCTTTGTAGTTCCCTGCTCCTCGCCTTCACCTCCACCGGCTCCCGGGGCCGCGCCCGGTACAGACACCGTCTCGGGTTTCCACCTCTGTGCCCCAATGTGACCGGGACGGTCTTTAGGAGCCGGGAGGAGGAGAGAGGTCGTTCACGTTTCCCGAGCAGGGGGATGGAGGATGAGGCGGGGCATGAGTCCAGGGGCGCCGAAATTCGGGCTCCACGGCGCACCTCGTCGCAGGCGAGCTGGGACGCTCGGAAAGAGGACGCTAGGCTCGCTCGAGAAACTTCGCCGCGGTCCCGTCGAGCCGGCTCGGAGCGGCTCGGAGGTGGAGCGCGTGCGGCATCCCGCCAGGCCAGGCCGCTGCTTTCAGCTGCCCCCTCTCTCTCCTCTGTGCAAGTAGCGCCCGGGACGAAGGACCTCGGTGGCCGCTGGCGTGTCCGGCGTGCACTGGGCGCCCAGCCCCGGGGCCTTCTAGTCTCCTAGAGGGTTTCCCTAGTACTCGGTCTCTTTATTCTCGGCCTCCTGTCTTTGCCCTGGCCGCTTGGTCGCCGCGCCTTTTTTCTTAGTTCCCTTATTCTGTCTTCAGCTTTCTTTTGCCTGGTCACTTCCCCTCCGCCCCCAGATTGGAATAGCTCCCTTAAAAATATAGAATGTGAAGGAATCATTGAGTTACCCCCCTTAAACAACAACATTAATATTAAAAAGTAAAATGCTTCTTTCTTCGCCCGTTATCTGTCCTTCCCTCTGCATAGGTATCCGTTGTGTCCGTGACACTCTCTCCAAGGAATATCTTGAGTCTGTTACTCCTTCCGTGGAAAGGACTTTAGGGTGATCCTGGAAGATAGCATCACCCCCCCACTCATTCTCACTCCAGAAAGTGTGACGCCTCAGTTACTTTTCTCTTTCATTAATGAATTCAGGTGTTTCACATACGTTTTATTAGAGGGCTTTTGTTGCTTTTAATATTATTTTAAACTTTCTTTGTGGAGGGAGTGTGGGGAAGGGGGAACGGGGAGAAGAATTTTTTGCAGCTTTCCAAATCTTCATAAATGAATATTTGACTTCAAGGGTTTTGTGTGTGTGTGTGTGTGCGCGCGCGCGCTATTAACATATTAAACACCCCCCCAGAATGTTAATATTGTGGTTAGAGTTTGTCAATAGGTGTGTGCTCTCCCGCATTATGGATTCCTTCCTTTGGAGTAGGTGGAGATAGTTTGCCTTGTTAGAGGCTAATTCTTTTTTTTTCAACAGGTTATTGTCTTTAGTTGGTGGAGCTTTAGCCTTTCCAGTACTATCAATATTCAGACTTTTAAAAAATATTGAGCAGGTGATCTTAAAGAAAACACAGTAAACATCCTTCAAAAAGTAAGTTTTAGGAAGTTATGAGATTGCTGAACTTTAACATTTTTAGATATTGTATCAATTATGGTGTAGCTTTAAAAATTTCTTTATGAAGAGGATGAAAGGCGCACAGCTTTTCCTTTTGTGACATTTCCTGAAATATATTCATGGTAGCATTTTAATTTTCCAAGTTACTTATTATTTTTCTTAATCAAGGGCTTAAAAAAATTCAATTTTTTTATCATGATTTTCAATATTAACTTTAGCTTTTTATTGACTAAATAGCAAAAGACATTTCATATTCAAATGAACCAAATTCCTAAAAGAAAAAAAGTATCTGTTGAAGTTATCATTTCCAAGCTGAAGATAAGTGATGTAAAAGTCTTAACATCTTTAAAAGGTTTGTTAAGGAGCCTTTGGATGTGTGATAGGAGTGCATGATGTTGTAAAGGTGATAGATAATTACTCTATCTCTGTAAAAAAAAAAAGTTTTCTCTGTATTTTTCTTGTGTTAACATCTAATTTAGAAAATTAAGTTTATCTTTTAAACACTTGTCTTTAAAACCTAGTGCTTGGTTAGCAAAGTTAAATATTCCCAAATTTGAGTTTTGTGGCCCAGCATCTAAGGATAAGTTCTAGCTCTTTTGAGTCCATTTTTAGTAGGTTTAATCTGTCTAAGAAACTGAACTAGACCATTTAAAGGAAGGTCAATGAAAATAATGGGAATGTATTTTTGTATCAATCAACATTACTAATGGTGGAATAAACTCATTGTAGGATAATCTTTGTTCCCTGACATTTTCCCTTTGCCTGCTGATGGAGTGGTACTCCTGCCCTCCCTTTGTGATACTCTAGGGACTGTTCACAAAAGGTAGTGTAATATGATACTTGGCTTCTGTTTCTTGGTTTACATTTGACTTTCAAGGAAACTTTTTTTTATCCCTCTCACTGTTTTCTTGATATTTCTAAGTTTGAAGGGAATGGATTTGCTTTTCTTCACTACATAGGGTATTTTAAGAGTTAAACTGAAATATTAAAAATACTTTTGCCTAGTATTAGGTTAGGTTGGGTTAATGTCCAGTTAAGAATATATCAGTTCCCTGATAATCTCTCTCTTTTTTTGTATTAACCCTCAATAAACTCTCAAGTTAAAGAGGCACAAGATTTGTGTTATGTGTGTGCACGTGTATTAGATTCCATAGAGGTAAATTAGGTATATAGTTATTTGTTTTCTTATTTTTTAAATATTTATTTATTATGTATACAATATTCTGTCTGTGTGTATGTCTGCAGGCCAGAAGAGGGCACCAGACCCCATTACAGATGGTTGTGAGCCACCATGTGGTTGCCAGAAATTGAACTCAGGACCTTTGGAAGAGCAGGCAATGCTCTTAACCGCTGAGCCATTTCTCCAACCTCTTGTTTTCTTATTTTTTAAGATTTATTTTATGAATATGAGTGTTTTGTATGCATGTATGTATGTATGTCTGTGCACCACGTGTGTGCCTGGTGTCCAAGGAGATCAGAAGAGGGCATTGAATCTCTTGCAACTGTTGCAGATGATTTTGAGCCACCAAGTGGGTGCTAGGAATCGAACCAAGGACCTGTGCAAGAACAAGTGCTCTTGCCGGGCGGTGGTGGCGCACACCTTTAATCCCAGCACTCGGGAGGCAGAGGCAGGCGGATCTCTGTGAGTTCGAGACCAGCCTGGTCTACAAGAGCTAGTTCCAGGACAGGCTCCAAAACCACAGAGAAACCCTGTCTCGAAAACCCCCAAAAAAAAAAAAAAAAAAAAAGAACAAGTGCTCTTAACCACCGAGTCATTTGCATTTGTTTTCTCCAGTCCTTTGCATTTGTTTTCTTTGAATTACTCAAAAGACTTGCTTTCAATGGTAGGTAACCAGTTGCTTTTGGAAAGGGAGTGAGGCAACATTACTTTTCAGCAGAGAACAGAAATATTTTTATACATTTGCCTCAATAGTAATTATAGCTTATTTTGTTGATATCAGTCCTAAAGTATTACTGATGCCCATGTTAATTACTAAAGGCTCAGGACATCTTATAAAATTCCTTTACATCTGTGTGTGTGTTTATGTTTGAATGCTGCTACTTACCAAGTTAGTTATCAGAAATCAATTATTACTTGGGTTTTAAGTCTTTTGCTCTTCAAAAAAATAAACCTTGGTATAAATGTTTTTAGGTTTTGGATGTCTTCTGACCAAAACTGGCAACTCAGCTTTAAGGTCTTTGCACACTGGAGCTTACACTCCTTTCCTGCTCACTACTGCTGGCGAATGCTCTGACTTTATTGCACTACTGTACTTTACAGCTAGCAGTGCAATAGTATTGTCAAAGCATCCGAAAGCAGCTAATACCTTTTGTGGCTCTTGTCTTACTTCTTTAGTATTGCGAAAATTTTTCTATAGCTTCCAGTGCTGAAAACTATAATTTTGTGACCATGTATATTTTAAAAAGTCATCATTTGAAGAAGAAAAACTTTAATATTAAAAATGCATTGCTGTATTGCACTGAAAATTCATTAATGTATATGTAAAGTCATAGCTTCTAAAAATAGTTTGTAATTTGCTTCTTTTTGTAATAGACTTGGATAGCAACTCTTAGGTCTCATTAGATTGTAAGTGACGAACAGTTTCATGTCTGCCTGCTATGGTAACTTGCTAAGTCTTAGTGTTAATTTTGGTATTACATAGGAAATGCTTGGATTTAAAACTCAGGAAGGGGACTAGAGAGATGGTTCAGCAGTAAGAACACTACAAGGACCTGCGTTCCCTTCCTAGCACCCACATCTAGTAGCTTACAGCCACTTATAACTCCAGCTCCAGGGGCTTCCATGCCATTTTCTGGCCTCTGCTATCACATATTGATACATACACACAATAATAAAATCTTTAAAACTTAGAAATGCTTGATTATTGTCATTATAAAATATAACTCATCATTTTTGGTAATGGTTAATGCATATTTTACATAATGAGTTTTGGCAAATGTATATAATCATGTTACTACCTCCACTGCTAAAATAAAATATTTCCATTATATTGAAAAGTTCCTTTGTACCTATCTGTAGTTTTCTCAAACAGTAGTTTTATAAAATTTCTTATGAATGAGCTGATACATTATTTGATCTTTTATGTTTGCCTTTTGCACTTACTGTAACTGCTTTTGTCATTTTATCTTTGTTGCATGCATTGATAATTGACTTATTTTTATTGCTGAATAGTATTCCATTGTATAAAGTCTGACAAATTGTTTCTTGGATGGTTTCCAGGCTTTGCCTATTATGAATAAAATTGTTGTAAGCATTGAGTGTTTTTGTGTGGACATAATTTCTTATTTCTGTTGTGTAAATACTGAGAAATAGGATTACTAGGTATTGTGAATATATGTTTGATTTTGTAAGAAATTGCTAAAATCAACTGGGGAGTGGTGGCATATGCCGGAGCAGGAATATCTCTGGGTTTGAGGCCAGCCTGGTTTACACAGCTAGTTGGACAATCAGGGTTATAATGAGAAACCCTGTCTCGAAAAAATACAAAAAAAAAAACCCCAAAAAAAACCCCAAAAAATAAAAGAGAAAAATTTGATAAAATATTTTTCATGGTTGCCTTAATGATATTGAATATTTTTCATGTGTTTATTTGGAACTGATATATCTTCTTTTTTTTTGATACAGGGTTTCTCTATAGCTTTGGAGCCTGTCTTGGAACTAGCTCTTGTAGACCAGGCTGGCCTCGAACTCACAGAGATCCGCCTGCCTCTGCCTTCCAAGTGCTGGGATTAAAGGCGTGCGCCACTACCGCCCGGTTTAGGTTTTTCGAGACAGGGTTTCTCTGTGGCTTTGGAGCCTGTCCTGGCACTAGCTCTTGTAGACCAGGCTGGCCTCGAACTCACAGAGATCCGCCTGCCTCTGCCTCCCGAGTGCTGGGATTAAAGGCGTGTGCCACACCGCCCGGCTAGGTTTAAGTTTTTAATAGAGCATAAATACTATGGATATTGTTTGCTTTATATACTACAAGTTTAAAAGGAGTGTATTCTATATTAAAATATTCAAGAATGAATAATTATGCCTACTAATACATTTTTGTTAACTAAATAATATGTGTGCTGATTTTTAGTTCCAGAAAGCTGATTCTGATTTGGATTACATTCAATATAGGCTGGAGTATGAAATCAAGACTAATCACCCAGATTCAGCAGGAGAGGTAATTGGGAAATTAGCAAATTCTTTTTTTTTTTTCCAAGACAAGGTCTCACTAAGTAGCTCTGACTGTCCTAGAACTCACTAAGTAGAACAGACTGACTTTAGTGTCACAAATACCTGCCTGCATCTGCCTCCCGGTGGTGGCGTTAAAGGTGTGTAACTCCATGGCCTGGCTAGGTAGTTCTTTTTAATGAGTGCTTTGTGCAAAGATTTTCTGGTAATTTCTCTAATAGTAATACGTTCTAATAATTATTAAGCACCAAGCTTTTCTTTTAAGTGCTAGGTTTGTATAGTCACAAAATCTTGTTTTGATGGAAGATTGCTCATGGTATACTGAAGTGATTCTACTTGTTATTTTCCCAAGAGAAATAGGAACATATGTTTATAGAATGACATGTATGTAAATATTTTTTGTTTGGCTTTTTGTTTGTCAAGACAGGGTTTCTTTGTATAGCCCTGGCTGTCCTGGAATTCACTTTGTAGACCAGGCTGGCCTTGAACTCACAGAGATCTGCTTGCTTCTGCCTGCCAAGTGCTGGGATTAAAGGCGTGCACCACCACTGCAGTCTTATATGCTAACTTTAAAGAACAGTTAAGGAACTCAAAGTCAGGAGGAAGCCTCTGAAGTGACAAGACAGAATAGTTCTACCTCTGGAATAGTGGTTTGTAACTGAAGGGAGAAGGGTTAGTAGTCATGATAGTCTCTGGGGAAGATATGTTGTTACGTTTGCTTTATTATAGATATGAACAATGATTTTTTAAATAAAGTTATGTAATTATTTTTACTGGTCCCTTTTTCAACTTGACACAATCCATGGTTATTTGGGGGGAACGACAATTGAAAAAAATACCTTTATCAGGCTGGCCTGTAAGCGGGTCTGTGAGCATTTCCTTTTTTCAATAATTGATGGGTATGGCCCAGCTCACTGTAAGTAGGGCCCTCCCTGGGCAGATGTCCCTGGGTTGTATAAGAAAGCAGGCTGAAGCCGGGTGGTGGTGGCGCACACCTTTAATCCCAGCACTTGGGAGGCAGAGGCAGGCGGATCTCTGTGAGTTCGAGACCAGCCTGGTCTACAGAGCTAGTTCCAGGACAGGCTCCAAAACCACAGAGAAACCCTGTCTTGAAAAACCAAAAAAAAAAAAAGAAAAAAAAAAGAAAGAAAGAAAGCAGGCTGAACTGGGGATGGAAGCAGCATTCCTCCATTACCTCTACTTCCATTCCTGTCTTCCTCCAGAGTTCCTGCCCTGACCTCCTTTTCGGACGGACTGACTGGGATGAATATGTTAAATAAATCCTTTCCTTCAAGACATGGTTTTGGTCCATGTTTTATTACAGCAATAGAAAACAAACCAGAACAGTATTGAAGGTTACATTGCTTAGAAATTACAAACTATTAAATTTGAGAAAGAGTCTCACTGTGTTGCTTAGTCTGGTCTTCATTTCTGGGCTTAAGTGAGATCCCCTGCCCCAGCCCCTGAGTAGCTGGAATTACAGGTGCATGCCCACTGACGCAGAGCTCTGTTTATATATCATATAGTTCATGCCTTTTAAGTATATATGTCCATGGGAAAGGAAACATCTCCATCTATGGTGTGTTCATAGTAGAGTTGACAGGACTTGACAGCAGACAGGAAATAGCACATTTAAATTTAAAAAAAAAAAACATACATTAAAGAAATTATTTTAGGCTGGGCATGATACTGCTCACCCATAATTGCCAGTAATTGGGGGACAGGCTAAAGCATCACTATAAAGTTTTAGCTAACCTCTTTATGTGCGTTGGGGGTAGTTAGGTCTACATAATGAGATTCTGTCAAAAAAAACAAAACAAAACCAAAACCAAAAATTAAACTCCAGAAGACTCTCAAACAAAACATTGGTTTTTCAAGTTCAAGGCCAGCCTGAACTTTGAACAAACAAATGCAGTAAAGTATACAATTCTGTGGATTTTCTTCCTGTAGCTCTTCCCACAATAATTTTTTAAAAATTTTATTACTAGGCTGGGCTGTGGTGGTGTACGCCTTTAATCTCAACACTCAAGAGACATAGGCAGATGGATTTCTGTGAGTTCAAGACCTGCCTAGTGTACAATGCGAGTTACAGGACAGATAGGGCTGTTAAACAGAGAAACTGGAAGTCCCCCACTCCAAAAACAATAATAGTGATGTGTGTGTGGCCCATGGGAGGAGGCTAGAGGACAACTTTTGGAGTCAGTTCTCCATGGGTTAGTAATATGTTCAGATTGAATTCAAGCCATCAGGCCTACAGGGTAAGTACTTTACTTACTGAGCCATATTACCAGCCCCTGCTTTAGATCTTTTTTTTTTTTTTTTTTTAAAAAAGATTTATTTATTCATTTATTATGTATACAGTGTTTTGTCTGCATGTGCATCTGCAGGTCAGAAGAGGGCACCAGATCTCATTACAGATGGTTGTGAGCCACCATGTGGTTGCTGGGAATTGAACTCAGGACCTCTGGAAGAACAGCCAGTGCTCTTAATGGCTGAGCCATCTCTCCAGCCCCCTGCTTTAGATCTTAACTTTTACAGTTTACATTACCCTACTTTTTGAACGTCTTTATCATGAGAAAGAAACCACATTCCCCATTACCCTGTTCCCACACCTGCCAGGTCATGACCTCAATTTACTTTCTCTTCCCATACACGTGTTACCGTAAACATTTTACAAAAATGGAAGTATAAGTGTGTGGTTGTCTTATGTTTCACTTAACATGTTTTCAAGATTCATCCATTGGGCTGGAGAGATGGCTCACTGGTTAAGAGCACTGTCTGCTCTTCCAGAGGTCCTGAGTTCAATTCCCAGCAACCACATGGTGGTTCCAAACCATCTGTAAAGAGATCTGGCGCCCTCCTCTGGCGTGTGGGTATAAATGGAGGCAGAAAGTTGTATACATAATAAATAAATCTTTAAAAAAAAAAAAAAGATTCATCCATGTAGCATGAACAGTTCTTTTTTTTTTTTTTTCTTTTTCTTTTTTTGGTTTTTTGAGACAGGGTTTCTCTGTAGCTTTGGTGCCTGTCCCGGAACTAGCTTTTGTAGATTAGGCTGGCCTCGAACTCCCAGAGATCCGCCTGCCTCTGCCTCCCGAGTGCTGGGATTAAAGGCGTGCGCCACCACCGCCCGGCGCAGTTCTTAATTCCTTTCTATTGTTAAAATTATCTATTGTATCCCATTTGTTTATCCACTCATCAGTTAGGTAGCAGTCTAGCCCAACTTTTAGGCTACAGTGAATAATGCCCCTATGAATGTTCATGTAGAAGTTCTGGGGTGCCACATACTTTCATTTCTGTGGGTATGTACCTATGTGTGAAATTTCTGGCCATAGAAGCAACTCATACTCAATATTTTGAAGAAAACATCAAAATGTTCAAAATAGTTATTAAAACGATCCTTTTGGTAGTTTTGAAACAGTTTCCGTATATAGTCTAAGTTAGCCTTAAACTTCTAAAGCCCGGGTGGTCTCAAATCTGCTATGTAACCCAGGATACTCTGGAACGTCTTATCTTTCTATTTCAACCTCCCATTTGCTGGGATTACAGACATTTGCCACTGTGCTTGACCTGGTAAATCTTTTGAAGTGTACCGTTCAGATGCTGTTGCACATTTACCTTGTATAGTTCTGTCTGTCCTGGAACTCACTCTGTAGACCAGGCTGGCCTTGACCTCACAGAGATCTGCCTGCCTCTGCCTCCCGAGTGCTGGGATTAAAGGTGTGCATCATCATCACCCAGCTATTTCAGCAAATTTTCACCTTTCTAAATTTAACACACTGTACTTATTAAACAGTAACCTTCCATCATCCTTTCTACCCAACTTCATTGCCCTAAAACTACCATTCTACTTTTAGTCTTTATGAATTTTACTAGATTCTGTATTCATTTGTGATTGGCTTATTTCACACATTTATGAATATCCTCAGGATATCCAGATTATGGGCTTTCCAAGTAGGACTAACAACCTTAATTCAAATCCCTGAACCCATAGTGGGAGGAGAGAATTTACCCTTGAAAGTCATTCTGCAACCTCCACTTGTCCACAGTCATGTGTACTTATACACACAGAGAGATACACACACACACATGATTCATTCATTTATCATTGTCAGGATTTCCTTTAAAAATTTTACAATATTTCCTTATGGTTTTTTTTGTAAGTGTGTGTGTATATGTGTGTGTATATAAACAAGGAGGGGAGGCCCTCTGTAACTGGTATGGTGGTCCATACCTTTAATCCCCAGCACTCGGAGGCAGAAGCAGGTGGATTTCTAAGTTCCAGGTCAGCCTGGTCTAAAGAGCAGGTTTAGGTCAACCAGGGTTGTATAGTAAGTAGTAGTGACCAGACTACTACAAACTACAAATGTGATAGAATGTGTTGTACGTATTACTTTCTCAAAATAAATTTAATTTTCTCACTACATCATTTAACATATATTAACCTTATTTTTTCTGATATAGAAAAATCCAGGTGAAATTTTAAAGGAATTATCAGCAATAAAGTCTCGATATCAAGCTTTGTGTGCACGTTTTAAGCCACTTTCTGTTGAGCAAAAAGAGAACAAGAGCCGCATTTGTGCTACTCTGAGCAAGACAATGACCATGGTACAAGAACTACAAAAGCAAACAGACCTGGAGGTAATGTCCTTAGTTGACAGATTGGATTTATGAAATTTTAGTTGTGAATATTGTTTTAAATTTAAAACCCCAATATGTTGTGTGATGTCCAGGCACAACTTCCAGAATACTTGGATGTGATTGAGTTGGTGAGGGAATGAAGCAAAGACAGAGAGACATACAGACAGAAATGCTGGGATTTGGTAGCCTGTACTCTATTTAGAGAAGCCTTAGCATCCCAGAAGCTCTGTGTTTTTCATGTAGAGTTGAACAGGGGCAGGGTTATTGCACATGACTGAACGAGGAAGTGGGTTTATTACATACAGAATTGATGATATAGCTAGATCAAGGAGACAGGTTTAGCTAATAGGGACGAGCCATTTCTACAGGAGGGCAGTTTTCAGGCCATAAATATCTAGAGCGAGAAAGCTCTGGTGGACATTTTCTGCACACACTGTCAACAACACAATTCACTCACCAATGGCTTACTCTACTTCCTACCGTATGGGGACGTAAAATTTAGTAGTCAGTTTAAACTATTGATAGAAATTATATTTTCTTGATTCCCTGAAACTTAATTGATTTTCTTTTTTGTAAAAGTTTAAAAAAACAAAATCATGTCAATTTGAGTTAGTGTAGCACTGGCTTGGACTCAAAGCAGTCTTCCTGCCTCAGCCTCCTGAGTGCTGGAATTACGGACATGTGTCTCCACACTGGGATTCTCCTGGGTCAGACAGGAAGTAGTAGTTGATGCAAAGTCAGACAGAGTGGCAATTACCTAATCCCAGCACTTGGCAGGTGGCGGCAGCAACAACAAAAAATCCTCTCCTCTTCCCCGCCAAAAGTTATAGGCTCATCTGATCTATATAGTGAGTTCCAGGGCTAGGCAGTGAGACCCCTTCTTAAAGAGAAACCTAACAGCCAACTGTTTAATGGCGACCTGAGGTACAGAGTAAAATCCTGCCTCAACAACAAACCAAAGAACAAAACAAAACAAACCAACCAAACAAAAAAGCCCAGAAAGGGCTGGAGATGTGTAGTGCTTACACACCATGCCTGAGGCCTCAGGTTCAGTCCCCAGAACTGCATGAACCGGGCATGGTGGGCTACATGTGTTATCTCAGGACTTGAAGCAGGAGGATTGGAAGTTTGAGGTCATCCTTGTCTACAAAGGGAGTCGGAGGCCAGTTTGTTATTCATAAGATCCTATCTCAAAAATGTAAGGAGGGGAGTAAGGCCAGGGAAGCCCCATATCTAGTAAGACGTAAATGTTGATGGTACACCCTGTAATCTCATGTCTTGGAAAACAGAAGCAGAAGGACTGCCATAATTCCAGGCCAGCTGGGGCTACATAGCAAGACACTGTCTGAAAAAGAAAAAGGAAAAAAAAAAATCATAAATACAGATGATTTCTCAACCTTTCTTTTTTGTTTTATTTGTTTCAGATATATGTAGCCTTGGCTGGTCCGGAACTCAGTATGTAGATCAGTAGACCAGGCTGACGTTGAATTTAGAGAGCTCTACCTGTCTCTGCCTTCCAAATGATAGGATTAAAGGCATGCACCACCATGCTCTAGATCTTCCACTGTGTGTGTTGGGGGATCAAAGTCAGTGCCTTGTTCATGCTTGGGAAGCACTCTACAATGGAGCTATATCCTGCTGGGTTTTTTGTTTTGTTCTGTTTTGTTTTTTAAATCTCTTTTCTTGGAGTGGAGTAAGTATGATTGACTAGGTCAGACCTTCTTCATCCTCTCCTTCCATCTTCATCTTATTTGATTTTTAAAAAAATATTTATTGCCGGGCGGTGGTGACACACGCCTTTAATCCCAGCACTCTGGAGGCAGAGGCAGGCGGATCTCTGGGAGTTCGAGGCCAGCCTGGACTACAAGAGCTAGTTCCGGGACGGGCACCAAAGCTACGGAGAAACCCTGTCTCGAAAAACCAAAAAAAAAAAAATTATTTAACTTTTTATTTTTTGTGTTTTTGGTATGATGGTTACAGAGAGTTGTGAGCTACCCTGTGGGTTCTAGGAATTAAACCTGGGTCCTCTGTGAAAGCAGCCAGTCTCTTAATCACTGAGCCATCTCTCAAGCCCCAAACTATTTGTTTTTTGGTTCTCTGTAGCTTTGGACCCTGACCTGGAACTCACTCTGTAGATCAGGCTGGCCTCGAACTCAAAGATCTGCCTGTCTCTGCCTCCTGAGTGTTGGGATTAAAGGTGTGCGCCACCACCGCCTGGCGTTACTTGGTTTAAGAATCCTTATAATTGTGAACTTACATCACTAATGTGTAAAGACTCCTCAGATACGTTGTGATTTAAAAACATCAGCTAAGCCGGGCGGTGGAACCAAAAAGCTACGGAGAAACCCTGTCTCAAAAATTCAAAAATAAATAAATAAATAAATAAACAGAAACATCAGCTACTGTGCTGGGCACCAAAAGTGTGAACTGAAAACTGAGTAATTTAGTAGGATTTTCATGCAATATCAATGAAAATTTGAGGGTTCAGACAGAAGAGATTGTCTGTAGAAGGGATCAAAGAATAGAACTAGATTAGATAAAGATCTTAAGTTTGTTTGTTTGCTTTTTGTTTCTCTGTGTTACAGTCCTGGCTGTCCTGGAACTTGCTTGGTAGGTTAGGCTGGCCTCGAACTCATTGAGATCCAACTTCTCTGCTTCCCTAGTGATGGGATTAAAGGCCTATGCCACCACCACCTGGCTAAGATCTTCAGTTTTAATTAGGGTGTTATTAATACTGGCTTCTCTCTTGAATTTTTTTTAAAGATTTATTTTTATATGTATGAGTGTAGCTTACATGTAGTTATGTACTATGTATGTACCAGATGCCCATAGAAATCAAAAGAGAGCATTTGATTCTTCAGAATTAAAGTTACCTGTGTTTGTGAGCCATAATGTGGCTGCTGGGAACCAAATCTGGGTTCTCTGTAAGAGGAACAAGTGCTTTTAACCACTGAGACATCTCTAGCCTGACCTTGAACTTCTGATCCTTCTGTCTCTACTAGAGTGGGATTGAATCCGGGGTTTGATGTGTGCTAAGCAAGTATCTACCAACTAAACCACAGTTTAACCTGTTATTGCCGTTCACGTCACACTTTCGTCATTATGTTTGACCAAAATTTGACACTAGGAACACATTTTCTTGGGAAATAAATCTTGGAAACTATGTGGCTTCACATGTCCTTATCAACATATCTACCTACAGAACCATGAAATTATAGAAAAATTGGAGTGAGTGACCAAAGAGAACTGTAATATTTTGTATGCCTTAGAATACAGTATCTTGCTGGATATACTAAATAGTGCCATTATTTCTCACTAAACTATTAAGTCATTCATTCAGCCACAAGTAGAAATATCTGAAATGGCCGGGTGGTGGTGGTGCTCTCCAGCACTCGGGAGGCAGAGGCAGGCGGATCTCTGTGAGTTCGAGACCAGCCGGGTCTACAGAGCTAGTTCCAGGACAGGCTCCAAAACCACAGAGAAACCCTGTCTCGAAAAACCAAAAAAAAAAAAAAAAAAAAAAAAAAAGAAAAGAAAAAGAAAAAAGAAATCTGAAATGAGTAATAATTATGTCACATAAAGACAACTCTGGGAACTTTAAGTTTTGGAACAGATTATGGCAAGTAGGAGAAATTATTGGAGAGCAGGTTATGAGCCTTGAAAAAGGAAGCTCTCTATTTCAGAGTTATGTTGGCCATTTGGGATGGTATGCATCTTGTACCCATCACTTTAAAATGAGATGAGCAGGGGGCTGAGCAATTAAGAGTGGTAAGAGCACATACTGCTCTTCTAAAGTACCCAGCACCCATGAGAGGCTCACAACCTTGTGTTAACTCTGGTTGCAAGGGTTATTTCCTTTGACCCAGGGTATGATACATGTACACACATACACCCATATAAACATATAATTAATAACTTTATCTGTTTATTTCTGTTTTTTGAGACAGGGTCTCAGTATGTAGCTCTGTGCTACCACACACCATACACATAATTAAAAATAACAAAAATGAATGGAATTTTAAAAAGTTTTTTAAGGCTGTCTACCATGTAGCAAACTATGAAATGTTTGTTTTGTATGCAGTGTTCTGTCTGCATTTATGTCTGCTGGCCAGAAGAGGGCGCCAGATCTCATTACATATGGTTGTGAGACATCATGTGGGTGCTGGGACTTGAACTCAGGACCTCTGGAAGAACAGCCAGTGCTCTTAACCTCTGAGTCATTTCTCTAGTCCCCCCAAAGGAATATTTATTAAAAATGAGATTTTAAAGTTCAGTGAAATTACAGATGTGGTATTCGGACTTAAAAACACTCGAGTTTAAAGGAGGTGAATTAATGAAATCCTTATATTGTCAACATGTCTGTTATTTAAATGTGAAAGAAAAGAGAATGGCACTTATTGAGGGTTGAATAGCCAAAAAATAGCTCTCAACCTAGAGCTGTGTGTATAACTCAGTGGTTGGCATGTGTGTAGCTCAGTGAGTATAACTTAGGTGTAGGTTAATGACTTGGCTTATGCAAGGCCCTGGGTTTGAACCTCAGTATTACCAGAAAGAGACTTGTAAAACAAAATCATGTAGAATCGAACCTGTAAAGGAATTTCAAATTTCAAATTTATTTCTCCAGTAATGGGAACAAATGTTTGAGAATAAAATCAAGGGCTACATTTAACTAAAGATTTGTTAAAATGCTCTAAAATATCCTAAAAGGTTTTCCCATTATTTTGTGAGCATGAAGAACAACAAAGTCTGTTTAAGGAAACTGGTATTTTGTTTATGTGCAGTAGAAAGTAAAACTGTTCAGGTATTGCTATAATCTTTTCCAGTGACTTCATTAGGAAAGGCAACACAATGTCTTTGAATTAGCAGTATTCAGAAGGACACTTAAATTGAGCATCTCAATACATAGGAGCCAAGAACAGAAAAGGAAGTGGGGAAAAAGACATTCATAGAACTTCTAAGATATGGAGGCTTAAATGTGCTCAATTATAAAGGTTGTTACTAGAGAGAGACATTTGTACCTAGACAAATTGAGTATGGTGATCATGCCTGTAAGTGCAGTGCTTGGAAGACCCAAGGCAGGATTCATGTGAATTCCAGGACAGTGTGGTCTGCAGAGTGAGATTATTTTAAATTTTGAAAACAGACAAAAAATACCAAAACACTCAGAGCAAAAATATAATTATTGGCAATAAGAAATGCTTTAAAGAGTGTATCATATTTCATTGAAAGATGCTTCAAATAAATATTTGTTGGGAAAAAGTACTACAGGGATTGGAGAAATGGTTCAGCAGTTAAGAGTACTTGCTGCTCTTGCAGAAAACTTGAGTTGGGTTCCCAGCACCATGTGGCCGCATATAGTTGTTTATAATGCCAGTTTCAAGGGATTGGAGACTATTCTGCTTCTCTGGGCCTGTACACATAGTGTACATTCACATAGATATACATATACATAAAATACTTTTTTGCTTGTTTTTGAGACAGAGTCTCTCTGTGGTCCTCGCTGTTCTGGAACTTGCTATATAGACAGGCTTGCCTTCCTTCGTTTCTTCGTTCCTTTGTTCCTTCCTTCCTTCCTTCCTTCCTTCCTTCCTTCCTTCCTTCCTTCCTTCCTTCCTTCCTTCCTTCCTGTCTGCTTGTCTGTCTGTCTCTCTCTTTCTTTCTTGGTTTTTTTCGAGGCAGGGTTTCTCTGTGGCTTTGGAATTTGTCCTGAAACTAGCTCTCGTGGACCAGGCTGGCCTCGAACTCACAGAGATCCTCTTGCTTTTGCCTCCCAAGTGCTGGGATTAAAGGTGTGCCCACCACATCTAGCCAAAACCAAAACCCAAAATAACAGTTACATCAAACTTCAGACTGATTAAGTGGGCCTAATTCTAGGAAAATGCCTTTGTAGACATATTAAATGTATGGCCTGAGAACTCTTCCCTAGTAATCATAGGAGCAATGGGGAATTATTGAAAATATGTGTTGTTACATTAATATCATTCTTTGATTTGAAGCAAATGAGCTCTGCAAGTGTTTCAGTTGCAGTTTGTGCTCATAATATTATACATGTGAACATGTTGGGCCAATGTTGATCTGTCAAACAAGATGCATAGAAAAGGGATGGGGGGAGGGCTGGAGAGATGGCTCAGTGGTTAAGAGCACTGGCTGCTCTTCCAAAGGTCCTGAGTTCAATTCCCAGCAACCACATGGTGGCTCACAACCATCTGTAATGAGATTTGGCGCCCTCTTCTGGCGTGCGGGCATATATGGAGGCAAAATGTTGTATACATAATAAAAAAGAAAAGAAACGAAAAGGAATGGTGTTCTGAGATCTTGGAGAATGAGGTTATCCCACAGCCATATATGGCTGTATAAAGTTAAACATGATTACATGAACCTGAAGATGCAGTTCTTCATCCCCGCTCCAGCAGTGCACCTACAGATTATTTCCATCACCGTGGAAAGTTTTAGAGGATGGTGCTGCCCTGGAGATGCTGATTCTGTAGTTCTGTCATGCTCCAGATTTGGCAGTCTCTCTAGAGATGACCTATATAATTAGGCCGAATTGTAACTATTTCAGAGGTTATTTTCCCATATAACCCTTTTCTCAGCTAACCTGTTGATGTTCTGTGAAAATCCTTTATTGCTTATTCCCCCCCACCTTTTTTGGCTCTTGCTCCCACCTGCTTTGAGTGGATGGTTATTTCTGTTTCCTCATCATCTGTTCTTATTACGTATTAGAGTACTTGCTTTCTTTTCTTTTCTCTCTTTCTTTCCTCCTGAGACAGAGTTTCTCTGTGTAGCCCTGGTTCTGAAATTTACTGTAGACCAGGCAGGCCTCGAATTCAGAGAGTCTCCTGTCGCTGCCACCCAAGTGCTGGGATTAAAGGTCTTCACTGCTACCACCACTTGGCTTCTTATTTTTTTAAATAATTTTTGAGATTAGGTCTTCAAAATTTAGCACAAGCTTATTTCTCTGGGAAAAATGTCATAGTTTTTTTTTCCAAATACAGTACCCAAACATTAATTTAGTTCTGTTAAACAATAGTCCTTAATTTATTTAATTTCTTTTTTTAAAAAAATATTTTTATTTTATGTGCATTGGTGTTTTACCCTTATATTTGTCTGTGCAAGGGTGTCAGATCCTTGGAACTGAAGCTACCGATAGTTGTAAGCTGTCATGTGGGTGCTGGGAATTGAACCTGGGTCCTCTGGAAGAACAGTCAGTGCAGAGCTATTTCTCCAGTCCAATTTGTTTGATTTCTTGATCTTGTTTGTACAGCCTAATTGCAAGTTCTTTGAAAGCTCATTCACGGTATATAAATAGCCAAATAGCTATTGTTTTCCCTTGCCTTCCAAGTTTTATGATTAAATATATATAATCTTACAAAAACATTTGTGATACAAAGCAAAATTTAACTTATTTAACAAGCTCTGACATTTTTTGAAATAAATATTTTGTAATTTGTTTTCTAGCTGACTCTACTGACTGAAGAGGAGAAAGCTGTGACAGAGCAATTAAGATCTCACATGCCAGACTTATAAAGACACGGAGTTTTAAAACGGAACTCTAATGGAAAAAAGATCCATTCCAAAGAGATTCAGCAAGATGTTGTATTAATGCTTGGTCTCATTAATTCACCAAGGGGTGGGAGGCTGATAAAGAAGATTGAGATTTTCCTTGAGTGTCAGAATCATATGAGAGGAAATTGTAAGAACTGTAGATTATCTTATGAATAAAAGCCAAAAGGTAAGGAGATTTAAATGCTGATGCCCACAGTTAATTTTGTGGCATTACATACAAGTAATGAAATCCCCTAATACTATTTTTAATCTGTTTTCTTTTTGTATGGTTGGGATAATTTGAGATGTTTTGGGATTTTGTAAAAGAATATTCAAGTACATTTTCAATCAGTATGTGAATGGGAAAAAATTTTGTATATTATAATTACTCAGGTGTTGTTTGTTTTTTGAGACAGGCTCTCACCATGTAGTTCTGGCTAGCCCTGGAGCTCACTAAGGAGTCCAGACTGGCATGAATCCTAGAGATGCCTGCTTCTGCTTCTGAGTACTGGGGTTAAAGGCATACACCATCACACTGGGCATTGTTTCTTTCTCTCTCTCTGAGACAAGGTCTTATTATTACAGACTGGCCTCAGAATTGGTGTTGCCAAGGATACTCTTTTACGTTACTACCTCCCGGCCTGTATAATCTGGCCTACACCCGAGTGTTGGGATTCCTAGTGTGAATCACCACATCTGGTTTAGGTCATACTAGGGATCTACCCAGAGCCTTGTGCATGCCAGGCTAGCACGGTACCAGTCAAGCCACATCCTCAACCCTGTAATTTCCATTTTGAAAATTCCCACTACAGATGATAGCATATTTCTGTTGTGTGTCTATGATGTCCAGTGTTTCACGAAACCTAACTAATATAATTAGTAGGCTGCTTTGTGAAAACTTTTGTTTTTCCCTTTCTTCCCATTGCTTGCTAATAATAAATGAGCTGTTTTCAAATGCTGTTTTAAACTGTTAATCTAATATTGCGATAATGTTTACCTTTAGTCTAATTTTGTAGTTGGTCATTCTATATGACTGGTAAAACACTGAAATAATTAAAGACTTATTAACTACTATCCATTGTGTGTATGTGCGTGCGTGCGTGCGTGTGTGTGTGTGTGTGTGTAATCAACCTCACTATATTTTTGTAGTTCTGGGCTTGAACCTAAGGTGTCGCACATACTTGGGATGCAATTTATTATTGAGTTAATATCCCTAAAACCCTTTTATTTATTTAATTTTTTCTTTGCTTATGTTCCGAGACAGAGCCCTACTTTGTCCAGGTTTGTCTAGGGTTCCTTAGTGACCTGTCTACCTCAGTTCTTTAATATCGGCATTTCAGGGATGAGAAACCATGCCCAGCTATTTGTTTTTGTTTTGAGACAGGATTTTACTATTTAACCCTGGTGGTCTGGAACATGTTATAGACCATAAAACTCTTAGATCCTCTGCTTCTGCTCTGCGTACTGGGATCAAAAGCAGGCCTTGTTTAATTTTTTAAAAAAGATTTATTTTTGTTTTATGTACATGTATATTTCGCCTGCATATATGTCTGCCTGTTTATGCCTGGTACCCAGGGAGGCCAGAAAAGGGTGTTAGTTCCCCTGGAAGTGGCAGTATAAACAGCTGTGAGCTGCCATGTTGGTACTGTGAGTTGAACCTGGGTCCTCTGGAGGAACAGCAAGTGCTCTCTCTCTCTTAACTACTGAGCCATCTTTTAAAAGACAGTTTCTCTGTGTAGCCTTGGCTGTCCTGGAACTCGTTCTGTAGGCCTTGAACTCACAAAGACCCTCTTGCCTCCTCCTGAGTGCTGCGATTAAAGGCAAGTGCCACCACTGCTCTGGTGCTGTTTTGTTTTTTGGAGACAGGATCTCACTCTCTAGGCCATGCTGGCCTGGAACTGGAGATGATCTTCCTTCAGCCGTCCAAGTGCTGCTATTACAGACATGACCTATCACACCTGCTTTAAAATTTGTTAGAGGCACAGAAGTCTGCCTGCCTCTGCCTACTGAGTTCTGGTATTGAAGGCCTGCAGCCACACCCACCCTGACAGATTACTGTTTTGAAGTAGGTCCCAGCACATGGTGCATGATGACCTGGAATCTTCTTACCTTAGGCACCTGTGAATGAGGTGGCTAGCACCACAACCACCCAGCTTAAAGAATACACTGAAAGTACATAGAAAATTATTTTAATTCTGTGAGTTCGAGGCCAGCCTGGTCTACAAGAGCTAGTTCCAGGACAGGCTCCAAAGCAACCCTGTCTCGAAAAACTAACTAACTAAATAAATAATAAAAATTAAAAAAATCATTTTAACTAGGCTGAGAAGAGCCAAGAAGGTAACTATGATCATCACCTGGGTTTCAGGTGAGCCTGGGCTACATTGCAAGAATTAGTTTCAAACAAAGCTCAGCAAACTACCCCTGGGCCAGTGTTGCCAGTAAAATTCTCTACCTGAACATTTAAATTGAACATGCTCAGAGTGCTTGTTCATTTGTAACTTTATTAGTGGCCACTCTTCTGTTAGCTGGAGCTGAAGTCATTTTAATGCATTTACATCCACTTATCTATATAATGAAACCTAATATTGGTCATAATATACAACCTGGTTATATTATCTTAATTTTTACTACTCTAATTTAGAATTAATACTCATCTATGATGTGGGATTCCCCTCTGTATCTGTGAATACCATTGGTTAGTGAATAAAACTACTTTGGCCTACAGCAGGGCAGAATTGAGTAAGGTGGGAATTCCAAACAGATGGAGGAGAAAAAGAAGGCAGAGTCACGGAGATGCCATGCAGCTGCTAAAGGAGAAAAATACCCATGTGCTGGTACCGGTAAACTACGAGCCTCCTGGTAAAATATAAAATAATAGAAATGAGTTAATTTAAGATTTAAGAGCTAGCTAGAAATACGCTTAAGCTATTGGCCAATCAGTATTGTAATTAATATTGATTCTGTGTGATTATTTTTGTATCTGGGCACCCGGGAATGAACAAGCAGCCTCTGATTACACATCTACATGCTAATTTTCTATTATTATTGTTTATTGTTGTTATTGTTTTTGAGACAATGTTTCTCTGTAGCTTTGGAGCCTGTCCTGGAAGCTCTTGTAGACCAGGCTGGTCTTGAACTCACAGAGATCTGCTTGTCTCTGCTGGGATTAAAGGCGTGCGCCACTACTGCCTGGCTTTATTATTGTGTTTTATGTTATATTATAGTATATAAGACATTTAGAAATACAAGTATAATGCATATTTTCCAGAAGTAATCTGTAATCAATTTCCTTATCTATTTCTGTATGTATTCATATTGAATTTATAATAGTATTTAACATATTTAGAAATACAAGTATAATGACTTTTTTAAAAACAAAACAGGTCTGTAATCATACATTGCACTGTAGATGTATATAGTTTTGACATTTTAACTCTATGATTTCATGACCTATATCATATATTCAACATTCTTGTGGTTTTTTTTTGTTTGTTTGTTTGTTTGTTTTTGTTTTTTGAGACAAAATTTCTCTGGGTAGCTTTGGAGTGAGTCCTGGAACTCACTCTGTAGATCAGGCTGGCCCCGAACTCACAGAGCTCTGCCTGCCTCTGTCTTCTGAGTTTTTTTCTTTTTTTTTTTTTTTTTGGATTTTCGAGACAGGGTTTCTCTGTAGCTTTTGGTTCCTGTCTTGGAACTAGCTCTTGTAGACCAGGCTGGCCTCGAACTCCCAGAGATCCGCCTGTCTCTGTCTCCCGAGTGCTGGGATTAAAGGCGTGCGCCACCACCGCCCGGCTCTTCTGAGTCTTGAATTGAAGGCGTGCACCACTACCACTCGACCGTGAACATTCTTTTAAACATAACTGCTCTATTGATATACTGTGATTTTTGCTCAGTTTTGTTTTGGGGTGACAGGCTTTCATTGTGTAGCCATTGCTCAGTTTCTTATTGATAATCTGTATAGTTATAAATTATAAAAGCAAAAGCATTTTGGGAGATGTCTTTTTGAAAAGGGCAGAGCAAAGTCAGCCCCTAAGTGCTGCCTCAATTTTTTTTTTTTTTTTTTTTTTTTTTTGGTTTTAAGATATAGCCCTGACTGGCTTCATTTCGGATTCTCAATCTTCTCCCGCAAGCTTCAGACTTCCTAACTCAGATTCTGATAAATGATCTTAACTTGACCAACTACCAATATCTTTTTTGCCCACGTTAACCACAATCTGACTGTCTTTAGGATCAAAGACCCCTAACTAGTTGCAGATTTCTCTAATGTTTTATTATTACAGATTGAAAACTAATTTCTTAAACATTTTGGGTTGGTAGGCAATATATCACACCCTATTTTTAATGCATATTATGTAGTGTTGTGTTGTCATCTATCTGATATACTTGAGGGCAAGGATTTCTCCATGTTGTTGAGAATTCCAAGTGCCATATTATTTCCCACAATCAATTTTTTTTACTGATTTTTGAGTTTAAATATGTAGCCCTAGTTGACTTGGAACTCACTATGTAGACCAGGATAGCCTCAAACTCCTAGAGATCTGTCTGTTTCTGTCTAGTCATTAAGGGCTCCACACCAGGCCTCCACAAAATTTTTGAGGTAAAATTTACACAACAAAATTAATAATTTTAAAGTGTAAACGGAACGTGGCACACCTTTGTACTATCCCAGCACCAAGGAAGTGTAGGAGGGTTCAAGGCCAGCATCTGCTGCAAAGCAAGTTCCAGGTCAGTGCGAGCCACATGAACCCCTCCCTACGTGAGAACAAAACCAAACATGTTAATACAGACAGTTGCACAACTGTCAACCTGCATCTGTTTCCAAGACAATAGTGATTTGAAGTGAACGCATTTTCAACCTCTGCTTTTCTTAAATTGTGTGTTGATTACTTTCGGTCATGTTCATATGTGTGCATGTGATTTCTGGTTTCTGAGGTGGAGCTGGAGTTGCAGGCTATGAGTGCAAAGGTAGAATCAGAAGCTCTGCTTCTCCCCTAGAGCAGCAAGTGCTCTTACCTCTCGGCCATCTGTCTAGCGCCTGCCAATCTTGTCTATGGTTCATTTCTTTCTAGATTATTCTCTAGATTGTAGTTTATAAATAACTATGTAAGGAAGTCACGAGAAAAATTAAGATTTAAGCATTTGACCTCCTGTTGTCTCACACACCCTCAATTTCTTCAACCTAACTTGTCTCTTCGGGCAGGAAACTAGAGGCGTTAGCCTAGGAAGGATGAATACAGGCTTTTTTTTTTTTTTTTTTTTTTTGGTTTTTCGAGACAGGGTTTCTCTGTGGTTTTGGAGCCTGTCCTGGAACTAGCTCTTGTAGACCAGGCTGGTCTCGAACTCACAGAGATCCGCCTGCCTCTGCCTCCCAAGTGCTGGGATTAAAGGCGTGCGCCACCACCGCCTGGCTAATACAGTTTTTTTTTACGTTAGTCCCCAGTAGCAGAAAGAAGAGAGCAGTGGGTGGGATGTAGGTCTAATTGTCTCCCTAAAATGAGAAGCCGACTTGGTAGAGCGCCTGCAATCCTGACACTCCGGAAGCTTCGAGACTATACCATATATCCAGTCCAACAAGAACTAGAGACCTTGTGTCGAAATAAGCCAAAAGAAACTGCTTGGTGCCGGGCGGTGATGGCGCACGCCTTTAATCCCAGCACTCGGGAGGCAGAGGCAGGCGGATCCCTATGAGTTCGAGACCAGCCTGGTCTACAAGAGCTAGTTCCAGGACAGGCTCCAAAACCACAGAGAAACCCTGTCTCGAAAAACCAAAAAAAAAAAAAAAAAAAAAAAAAGAAAAGAAAAGAAAAAGAAAAAAGAAACTGCTTGGTCGCAATTGGAGCTTTCGAACTGTATTTCCTATGGTAGAGGAAACTAAGTCTAAAAAACAAAACAAAACAAAAATGCTTAAAGTTTGCGCCTCCCAGAGGCGGAAAACAAACACCCTAACCACGAGTCCAGGGGTTCCTAAAGTGAGCCGCAGACCACAGAGATCAGCACAGAGGCTGCGGAGAGCGCAAACATCTCCCAGTTCCTACTACTTGGAGGCGTGGCTTCCAACTGAGGCCCTCCCGCTCATTAAGCGGCTGCGGCCTTTCGGGCGGTAAAACCTGAGAGCCGGGTGCGGACGCCAGGCCCGCCGCACCGCCTCCCCAAGCTTGCGAGCTGCACGCACCGCGGGAGCCCGGGCCCCGCCTCTCACCCCCGCCTCGCCGAGTGAGCGTGCGCACCACGCTCTCCCGGCTGCCGCGCCTCTAGCTGCCCTGGTTACCGTTGGTGTTTGCGAATTCCCTGCAGCGCCGGTTTTGCCGCGGACCCAGCCCCGCGGCCGTTCCACACGCGCGCGCCGGCGTCACGTGGGCCGAGGCTCCCACGCGGACGCCGGCCGGCGGCTGAGGCGGCTGGAAGGCGCTGCGGCTACCGCTAGCCCACCGTCTCCGCCCCAGGGCTGGCGCGGATAAAAATGGCGAAATGGGGGTTAGCCGGCGGGGAACCTGACGGGATGGGGCACGGAGGTGGCACTGATGTGGAAGCCTGCTGAGGTGGGCGCAGTAGAGCTGGCGACCTCGGGCCGGCGGCTGACAGCGCAGACCACGGAGTCCGGGGGTCGCCGAGGGCCCCGCCGAGCGCCGGAGGCAATGGACGAGCAGAGTGTGGAGGTGAGGGGCGTTGCGGAGCGTGGCGGCTGGGCTCCTCGCCATCGGGGAGCCTTTTCTATCCGGGGCGCCATGCTCTCGCCGCCTTCCCTGTGGGAGGCAGCCTGGCCCTCGGCTTTCTGCTGCCCTCAGGCTGCCAGGTGCTGAAGCTGTTCCGCAGTCAGGTGCTGAGAGTTTGCAGCGCTGCCTTGGCCCGTCTGCTCGTCCCTGCTCGCAGGTTGAGCCTTTCCAGAGCAAAATTGCAAATTCATCGGAAGGACTTGCCCTGCTTTCGCGCCACGACTTGCTCGGAATGATTATTTTCACCCTCAGCGGTACATTTTGTAGGATACGCACACACCTCTCGTACACTACAGTCCTAAAGACTAGTTTCCAGCATTGGTTCTTGTAGAATGACTTCATGGTTGGGATATTTTCATGAGAGCTAGAAGCATCAAAAAGATTGCTTTTTGGAGGGGGATACAACTATGCTATGTAGTGATAATTAAAATTTGAACCTTTCAGACACTAAAGTACTATGTAATTTTGGCTTTTAAAAAGTAAGGAGGCAAAAAATAAATAAATAAAAAACAAACAAACAAACAAAAAAGTAAGGAGGCCGAGCATTGGTGGCGCATACCTTTAATCCCAACTTTCGGAAGGTAGAGGCAGCCGCAAGTCTGTGAGTTCAAGGCCTTAGTTCAGGACAGCCAAGGACAACTAAGGCTACACAGAGAAACCCCGTCTGGGGTGTGTGTGTGTGTGATGAGTAAGAGGTAACTTACTGAGTGAGCACTGCACTTGAGATTAACCCAATTCACCCAGTGGTTTTCTCAGAGCCATTTAGAGTTCCCATCTCTCAGGTTCCGGCTTGCAGTAATGATTAGTATCATTAATTGCTTTTGTGAAAGCCGTAGAAAGGTTTTGTAAACTTTTCTTGGTTTTTAGGAGAGTTTAATTCTTCTGGGATGGAGTAAAAACAAACGTCATTCTGCAAAAATAAACTTGAGATATACAACAACAGTATTTTTAGTTTTGTTTTTTAATTTTAACTTGTCAGTTACTTTCAGGATATATTCCTCTGAAACTTGCAAAGAAGAATGGTATTGTGGGTTTTTTTTTTCTTTCTGTTTACAGCCTTTTAAAAACTTTCCTGTTTACAATTTTTTTTTTATTGGTAACTAGATGTCAGAAGTCAGAAGTGACACTAAAATTTTTAGTAGATGCAGATTCCCGGGCTCACATAATCAGTTGATTACATCAGGACAGAAAATCGGATTCTGAATTAGTTTCTCTTTGGGCCAGAAAATTTTTCCAATAACTAACCTAAATATCTTTCCAAATATGTTTTTCTTTATTTTGAGTGAGCCTAGACAGGCATTCCTTGATGTGCTCATGTGGCGGTCAGGACAGCTGTCAGTTCTCCTACCATGTGGGCTCCTTGGGCTTGATGGTGCAGCCTTCGCTGCTGAGCCACTTTGCCAGCTCCAGTTATCTTTGTGAAAATTTCCTGTTTGGGTGTGGTGGTGCATTCCTTTAATCCCTGCCCTTGGGAGGCAGAGGCAAGCAGATCTCTGATTTCTAGGCCAAGATGGAAGATGGTGAGTACAGGGAGTTTTCAGGCCATCCGGACAGAGCTCTGTAGTAGACTATTGTCTCTTAAAAACAAATCCCCGTTCGTAATTACGAAAGCCACTCATCTCTTTTGTGAAGTTGCAGAACTAGTACTCATTGTGTATTTAGTCATGCAACCTTCCTTTGCTTCTTACTGCCACACACAGTTTCTGTACTACCGTGTATTTCTACATGCTATCTGTGTAACTGCCATGGTTTACTTAACGTACCCCAGGGAAGATATTTCTACATAAAATTTATATTTGCATTTCATGTTTTCCTATTGCGTGTGTGTGTACGTGTGTGCGTGCGCACATGTGTGTTCATCAAGGTGCAGGTGTGTGTGTGTGTTTATGATACACGTATGGAGGTCAGAGGAGACCCACTGGTGATTATATTCCACCTTTTGTTTGAGACAGGGTCTCATTGGAACTTCACCAGTTAGCCAGGCTAGCTGGCAGTGAGCTTCTGGGGATCTGCCTGTCTCTGTCTCCTGTCTTGCCATAGCTGGGATGGCATACACCTACCACCATCCTGGATTCTTCCTGGATTCTGGGAACGCTAGATTCTTTTGTTTCCAAGGCAGGCTCTTCACTAACTGAGCCACTTTCTTAGTCCATATATTTTCTTAGGATCATGATCAAGCTTATGCTTGTTTTCCAGATATTCTGATTGGCCAAAGTTCTGATGGGGAGTATAGTAAGAGCTGAGAGGCACTATCAGCCCCAAGTGTAAATGCTGGGTGAATTGGTTTCTTTCTCTCTCTTTTCCTTTTTCTTTTTCTTGAGTCAGGGTCTCACTGAGTAGCTCAGGGATTCCTGGAACTCACTATGTAGTCTCAGACTGGCAGAGATCCTACTGCCACTGCCCCCTGAATGATGGGATTAAAGTTGTGCACCACTATGCCTGACCTTGATTGAAGTCTTTTTATCTTGCTCTTTGCGCTTGATTTGGTGTAATCTGAGAGCCTTACTGTATCTTTTGTTTCCAGAGCATTGCTGAGGTTTTCCGATGTTTCATTTGCATGGAGAAATTGCGGGATGCTCGGCTGTGTCCTCATTGCTCCAAACTTTGTTGTTTCAGCTGTATTAGGGTAAGTTGTATTTCTTTTTATGTGCATTCAGTTTTGTTTTTGTTAACTGTTTTGTTTTGAGATCATACAGTTTGTTTTGAGGTCTTACAGTGCAGCTCTGGCTGGCCTGGAATTTACTCTGTAGACCAGGCTGCCTTCAAATTCACAGAGGTCCACCTGCCTCTTTTTCCTGAATGCTGTACTGTAAGTATTAACCATGACCCTTTTTCTCTTTTCTTTTCTTTTCTTTTCTATTCTTTTCTTTTCTTTTCTTTTCTTGTCTTTTCTTGTCTTTTCTTGTCTTTTCTTGTCTGTCTTCCTTCCTTCCTTCCTTCCTTCCTTCCTTCCTTCCTTCCTTCCTTCCTTCCTTCCTTCCTTCCTTCCTTCCTTTCTTTCTTTTTTCTTTCTTTTTGGTTTTTTGAGACAGGGTTTTGGAGCCTGTCCTGGAACTAGCTCTTGTAGACCAGGCTGGCCTCGAACTCACAGAAATCCACCTGCCTCTGCCTCCCGAGTGCTGGGATTAAAGGCGTGCGCCACCACTGCCCGGCTTCCCTTTCTCTTACCATATTTTGCATCCCTTTAAAATGTTTCTTTAATAAATGTTTCTCAACAGAGCATCATTTTAAAATGTATATTGTGTGTGTTGCTTGCATATATGTCTGTACATTATGTGTGTACTGTGCTCCTGGAATCCAGAAGAGCACATCAGATCTCCAGCGAGCAGAATTACCGACAGTTATTAGCTGCCATGTTGGTGGTGGGGATTGAACCTGGGTCCTCTGGAAAGGCAGCTAGTATTCTCAGCCATGACAAGATGACTTAGTACTTAGTAAGTCAACTACTTGTTTCTAAGCCTGGCGATCCAGGGTTAGTTTTACAGTGTAAGAAGAGGACCAGCTAGTTCAGGGTGTCCGGACCTTCATAAGCACACAAAGGAAAAGAAAAAGAGAAAAATGTCCCTTTGTCAAGAGTAATCTCTATAGCACCCAAATGATTTTCTTCTAGTCACAGGACTAGCAGATATTGGAGCTGAATTGAATCTTTTTAAGATTAACTTAATCTAATTAAGTCTGTTTTAGAGTTCAACATATGAAACTGATTGTCACATTGGTAAAGGGGGAAACTTTATCTTTCTTAGCATTGTTTTCTTAGCTGTAGGGTTTAGGTGAATAATCTGCCCAATGGCTAGTTGGGAAATAAGTGAAAAGATAATTGAGAAGTTAGAAAATATTACCCTCTTGTAGTAGTTTATCACCCAGTGTACATGGTCTTTTCAGTTATGAAATTGCAACTATAGAGATGGATCGGTCTCCATCACTGTAGTGAAAGCTTGGTAGCGTCTATCTAGACTGAGTTTCTTTGAAAGTGCTTGTGACCTCTGGGGATTGTGTTGAACCTGGCCGATTCTTGGTTACCTTTTCCTCTTCCTTCTTTCTAAATGCATTTACTTACTGTGAGATATTGGATTTACTTTTGCAGCTCTAGCTATCATCTATTTATGGGTCCTGGATCTAGTCCTTTAGCGTTGGTTTTATTTATCTTTGTGTGGGGTGCTGTTAAACATGGTGACCAGCAAGGACTTTACCACAAAGCAATGGTTTTAGCATAGCATTGACTTTTAAGATGTCTTACTTCATTTCGTTCCAGAATCTTGAACTTACTTAGGATAAATTTTTTTCTTTTTTTTTGGCGGGGCGGGGAGGGTGGTTTCAAGATAGGGTTTTTCTGTGTAACAGCCCTGACTCTCCTGGAACTCAATTTGTAGACCAGGCTGGCTTCGACCTCCCAGAGATCCGCCAGCCTCTGCCTCTCAGGTGCTAGGATTAAAGGCGTGCGCCACTACTGCCCAGCTATGTTATTTTTTCAAACTGACCCTGATGTCTTTTGTTTTGCCTGTCATTCAGACTTATAACCTTGGACACCAGTGACTTTTTTTTTCCCTCCAAGATAGGGTTTCTTTGTGTGTAGCTCTGGCTGTTCTAGAATTAGCGAACTCACAGAGATCCACTTACTTACCTCTGCCTCCCGGCCATAGTGCTTACTTATGTTTTTAGGACTGATTTACATGCCCATAATGTGTACCTTAGAATTAGTTTGCTTTTTACAAACTAAATTTGGTACTACCTTAAACTTTGTGGTTTGTAATTAGTTATAAAAAAAATCACTGCGGCTTACTTTTGAGAGTGGAGTGATGGCATTATTATAAAGGTTACATCTTCGTGAGTTAGAGCTAGCCCTAGAATCCCTTGCTTTCCTATGGGAGAGTAGCCTCTGTACTATTTTGGGATAAATTCTATCCCTTTGAAAATTGTTCCTGTAATGATAGTGATGAGTAGTAGATTGTCTGTTATTTCTGTATCTCTAAAATAAATTAGGCACTAGAGAGTTAAACTCATTAAATGTAGTTTATAATGATTAGATATATAAAGTAATGATGTTTTTATAATCAAACTTTAATTATTTTGCCTCCTCAGCGCTGGCTGACAGAGCAGAGAGCTCAGTGTCCTCATTGTCGGTGAGTGTTTTGCTGTTTGCATATATGGAAACCGGTAAAAGAGGGTGCCCTGGGATGCATAAAGGCAAACTGTCCTTCCCTCCATCCCTGCAGTTTCCACATTTCTTTTCCTTAGGGATAAAGTTGAATAGAAGATGATGAGTAGATTTAGAAGCAGAAGTGCAGGAACTGTATCCTGACTACATTTTATGTGTTGTGCCCATGTTTTTCTTACATAGTGATTGTGTAGCTTAACATTGTTTTTTTCTTTCCAGACAAGAATTCTCTGTATAACTGCACTGGCTGTCCTGGAACTCACTTTGTTGACCAGGCTGGCCTCAAACTCACAGAGAACCTCCTGCCTCTGCCTCTCTCAAGTGCTGGGATTAAAGGCGTGCGCCACCACCACCTGACCTTCTTAACTTTTTAATTTAAATAAAAAAACGTAAGCCGAGCTTGGTAGCTCAACCTGTGATCCTAGAATTCTGGAGGCAGGAGTTTTGAAATGTATTTGGGGTCAGCTTGAGACCGTATCAACTGGAAAAAATCACTTTGAGAAGAAATGGACAGGCATGCTAAGTTTATATGCTGGTGGTGTATATTCTTACATAGCTTTTCTTTTCTCTCTCTCTCTGTGTCACTCTGGCTGACCTGGAACTAACTTGCTTAGTAGACCAGGCTTGTAGTATGAGCTGCGGGCCTGCTTTTCGTCCTGCCCGGCTCCCGCATGGTTAGCTTTATACCCGAAATAACAACATATGCACTGTATTCTTTTAATCACTGCTTGGCGCATTTCTATTCATTTGTGTAGCACCCCAAGGTGCGCTTACTGGGAAGATTCTAGCCTACGTCCATCCTGAGTCGGAGCTTCTTCGCATCTGCTCTGGAGAGGAGAGCATAGCGTCTGTCTCTCCGAGGAGCTGCCCTGCATCTGAGCTCACTTCCTCTTCCTCCCAGCATTCTGTTCTGTTTACTCCGCCTATCTAAATTCTGCCCTATCAGATGGGCCAAGGCAGTTTCT
This sequence comes from Chionomys nivalis, assembly GCF_950005125.1. Taxonomy (NCBI): domain Eukaryota; kingdom Metazoa; phylum Chordata; class Mammalia; order Rodentia; family Cricetidae; genus Chionomys; species Chionomys nivalis. The sequence continues at coordinate 67,806,893 of NC_080092.1, forward strand.
TTATTAGCCAATGACCTTCCTCCATCACAGGCTGTCCTCGAACTCAGAGATCCACCTTTCTCTGCATCCTGACTGCAGGGAATAAAGGCGTGAACCACCATCACCGGACAATTATATACCTTTTCTTAAACCAGACAAATATAGTACTTACTGTTTGTGATTCTCTTGCTTGTCATTTGTTTACTCTTTGGGATGGGTTCTCATGTACCCCAGGCTGACCTCCACCTGTAAGGGTAAACTTGACCTCTTGGCAACCATGTTCTGTAGTGATAGAATTTACAGGAGTATGCTCCATACGTAGCTTTATTTTTTTCAATTTTTTTTTTTTTAACTGATTTTTATTGAGCTCTACATTTTCTCTGCTCCCCTCCCTGCCTCTCACCTCCCCTTCAACTTTCTCTCATGGTCCCCATGCTCCCAATTTACTCAGGAGATCTTATCTTTTTCCCATGTAGATTAGATCCATGTATGTCTCTCTTAGGGTCCTCGTTGTCTAGGTTCTCTGGGATTGTGATTTGTAGGCTGGTTTTCTTTGCTTTATGTCTAAAAACCACTTATAAATGAGTACATATGATATTTGTCTTTCTGGGTCTGGGTTACCTCATTCAATATGATGTTTTCTATCTCCATCCATTTGCCTGTAAATTGCAAGCTATCATTTTTTTCTGCTGTGTAGTAGTCCATTGTGTAAATGTACCATATTTTTCTTATCCATTCTTCGGTTGAGGAGCATTTAGGTTGTTTCCAGGTTCTGGCTATGACAAACAAAGCTGCTATGAACATAGTTGAGCACATGTCGTTGTAGCATGATTGAGCATCCTTTGGATATATACCTAAAAGTGGTATTACTGGATCTTGAGGAAGGTCGTTTCCTAATTTTCTGAGAAATCACCACACTGACATCCAAAGGGGTTGTACCAGCTTGCATTCCCACCAGCAATGCAGAAGTGTTCCCTTTCCCCCACAACTTCTCCAGCATAAGTTGTCATCAGTGTTTTTGATCTCGGCCATTCTTACAGGTGTAAGATGGAATCTCAGAATTGTTTTGATTTGCATTTCTCTGATGACTAAGGATGTTGAACATTTCCTTAATTGTCTTTCAGCCATTTTAGATTCCTCTGTTGAGAGTTCTCTGTTTAGGTCTGTACTCCTTTTTTCTATTGGATTATTTGTTCTTTTGATGACCAATTTCTTGAGTTCTTTGTATATTTTAGAGATCAGACCTCTGTCTGATGTGGGGTTGGTGAAGATCTTTTCCCATTCTATAGGCTGTCGTTTTGTCTTGTTGACCATGCCCTTTGCTTTACAGAAGCTTTTCAGTTTCAGAGGTCCCATTTATTAATTGTTTCTCTCAGTGTCTGTGCTGCTGGGGGTTATATTTAGGAAGTGGTCTTCTGTGCGAATGCGTTCAAGTGTACTTCCCACTTTCTCTTCTATGAGGTTCAGTATGGCTGGCTTTATGTTGATGTCTTTGATTCATTTGAACAGGAGTTTTGTGCATGATGATAGATATGGATCTATTTTCATTTTTCTACATGTTGATATCTAGTTATGCCAGCACCATTTGTTGAATATGCTTTCTTTTTTCCATTTGATAGTTTTTACTTCTTTGTCAAAAATCAGGTATTCGAGCCGGGCGGTGGTGGCGCACGCCTTTAATCCCAGCACTCGGGAGGCAGAGGCAGGCGGATCTCTGTGAGTTCGAGACCAGCCTGGTCTACAAGAGCTAGTACCAGGACAGGAACCAAAAAGCTACAGAGAAACCCTGTCTCGAAAATCCTAAAAAAAACAAAAAAATCAGGTATTCGAACATACCTAGGTTATAATCGAGTTTTCCCCCTCCTAAAATCAGTGGGAATATGTCACTGATGGTGTGTGTGTAAGTCATTTAAATGTGTTTGATAACTCTTTATAAGATGATGTTCATATTGAGAGACATTTAGCGCATTTCTGTTTCTAATTATTTAGGCAACAGTGCCATATTAGTTTATGCAAGAGCACTGTAAACTAGAATTTGCTGTAGTGATTGTACTCTACTACATACATCCCAGTGTGGCCACCAGCCACATGTGCCGATGGAGCACTTCAGTTGTGTCTAATGGGATTCGGGACATTTTATTTTTTTATTGAGACAATCTTGCTATGTAGCCGAGGTTAGCTTTGAACTCTTCCTCTTGCCTCAGTGTTGTCATATTAGGCATTTTTTTTTTGACCATTTTTTTTTATTCTTTTTTAATTAAAATTTCCAACTGCTCCCCGTTTCCCATTTCCCTCCCCTCCTCCCACACATTGCCCCCTCCCCCCACTCCCCTCCCCCATCCCCACTCCTCTTCTCCTCCCCCCAGTCCATTCCCCCTCCCTCTCGATACTGAAGAGCAGTCCAAATTCCCTGCCCTACAGGAAGACCAAGGTCCTCCCACTTCCATCCAGGCCCAGGAAGGTGAGCATCAAAACAGGCTAAGCTCCCACAAAGCCAGTTCATGTATTAGGATCAAAACCTAGTGCCATTGTCCTTGGCTTCTCATCAGCCTTCATTGTCCGCCATGTTCAGAGAGTCCAGTTTCAACCCATGCTTATTCAGTCCCAGTCCAGCTGGCCTTGAAGAGCTCCCAATAGATCAGTTCCACTGTCACAGTGGGTGGGTGCACGCCTCGTGGTCCTGATTTCCTTGGTCATGTTCTCCCTCCTTCTGCTCCTCATTTGGACCTTAAGAGCTCAGACCATTGCTCCAATTTGGGTCTCTGTCTCTATCTCGATCCATCGCCAGTTGAAAGTTCCTGTGCCATTCTCCTTGGCCTCTCGTCAGCTCTCATTGTCCGCCACATTCCGAGAGTCCGGTTTTATCCCATGTTTTTTCAGTAGCAGTCCAGCTGACCTTGGTGAGCTCCCAATAGATCGGCCCCACTGTCTCAGTGGTTGGGTGCACCCCTCATGGTCCTGACTTCCTTGTTCATGTTCTCTCTCCTTCTGCTCCTCATTATAACCTTGGGAGCTCAGTCCGGTGCTCCAGTGTGGGTCTCTGGCTCTATCTCCATCCATCGCTAGATGAAGGTTCTATGGCGATATGCAAGATATTCATCAGTATGATTATAGGATAGGTTCATTTCAGGTTCCCTATCCTCAGGTGCCCCAATGAACTAACTGGGGACATTGCCCTGGGCATCTGGTAGCCATTCCAAGTTCAAGTCTCTTGCCACCCCTTAGGTGGCTCCCTTACCTAAGGTATGAGTTTCCCTGCTCCCCTATCCAACCTTCCTTTATCCCCAATAGGCATTTTTTTTTTTGTTTATATTTTGGTTTGGTGTTTGAGAGAAGGTTTCTTGTATAACAGCCTTGGCTGTCCTGGAACTCGCTCTGTAGACAGGGATATGCTTGCCTCTGCTCTCCAAGTGCTGGGATTAAAGGTGTATACCACCAGTAACTGGCCCACCTTTTTTTTTTTTTTTCCTTTTTTTTTTTTTAATGAAATAGCCACATTTGACCAGTTATTGCCATTAATTTCTTGTTGTTTTGGTGATCTATGTCTTGAATTCAGGAAGTAACTCATACTAATAGCATTTATATGCTGCTCCTCAACTGTATTCCAGGCCCATGGCTATCATTTTGTATAGTCCAATTTAGCCTAAGTAATTAAAAAGTTATAATTTAAATTATCATTGTTATTGTTTCGTTGTTGCATCTTGTGTGTGTGATGTATGAATATGAGAAAAATGAATTGCAAAGCATACTTTTCATTGCCTCTTTGCTTTTTTGATACAGAACCTCCCTGTGTAGCCCAAGCTACACATTTGTTATATGTATTATTATTATATAACATAATACATATATTAAATATATATTTATATTACTATTTATTGTATTTATATTAAATAATAACTTATTATTTCACCCAAATGGGTCTTAAACTCCAGTTCTATACCCTTAGTGTTAAGATTACAGATGTGCTTTTCCATACTTGGCTTTTCTTACTGTTTTAATAATATTGTGGTCTCTTTTGAGGAATACTTATTTTAGAAAAATCTTGAATGTCTGAGCTAGAACATACATGTGTATGGATTTTCTTTTCAGTGCTCCACTTCAGCTACGGGAACTAGTGAATTGTCGCTGGGCAGAAGAAGTGACACAGCAGCTTGATACTCTTCAACTGTGCAGTCTTACCAAGCATGAAGAAAACGAGAAGGACAAGTATGTGATTGGTCTTTTGTTCAGTAGTTAATACGTTATGCCACGTGTTGTTTTCTAGACAGAAGTTTCTGTCTCACCCCCTCCCGCAGCCATTCAGTTTCAAAGAAACATACAGAGGCTTAAATTAATTATAAAATGTTTGACCTATTAGCTCAGGCTTATTATTAACTAGCTCTTACAACTTAACCCATAATCCTTATCTATGTATAACCACATGGATTGGTACTTTTCTCAGTAAGGCATTCTCATCTTGCTTCCTCTGCCTCTGGTTGGTGACTGCATCTGTGCTTTTGCTCTTCTCAGAATTTTGTTAGTCTTGTCATCCCTTCTATACTTCCTGCCTGGCTACTAGCCAGTCAGTGTATTATTAAACTAACACGAGTGACCAATCGTTACAGTGTACAAGATTATTATCTATATACAGCAGTTTTATTGACACTTTATATATCTGTATGCATACATTTAAATGATTGACTTGTGTGTGTACCCTGTGTTTGTACTGTGAATTAAATCTAGGGTCACATGCATGTGAAAGTGCTCCCTGACTTGAAGGTCTAATGATACTGTATTGATAATTTTCTTTTATCTATAACTGAGAAAGTTAATGCTAACCTTTTAAATTCTTTCATTTGTTGCTTAATATCTAAAGTTTTTCTTTATATATTGCTTCTATATTTATTTCACGACCATTCACCCATAACAAAGTACTGTGTTATGTTAGTTGATACAAAGGCAAATGAATAGATGATTTCTGTTTAACTAATTAATGGGAACACAGCAATAATACAATGGTATGGTCTTGTTAGAAAGTACAGTGGGGGGCTGGAGAGATGACTCAGTGGTTAAGGGCACTGCCTGTTCTTTCAAAGGTCCTGAGTTCAATTCCCAGCAACCACATGGTGGCTTAAAACCATCTGTAATGAGATCTGTTGCCCTCTTCTGACCTGCAGGCATACATGTAGGCAGAACACTGTATACATAATAAATAAATAAATAAATAGATGTTTTTTAAAAAGGAAGTATAGTGGATGCAAATTTTGGATAAAAAAAGAATGAGGCATTATATTGCATGTTGCAGATATCAGTCATATCTGTATTAGGGTTATTAGAAACAGATCAAAAGTAGAAAGCTAGAAATTTCAGGAATGTTAAATTTTAAAAGATAACTACATAGTATGTTAAATTTAGCATTGTTATTATTACTATTATATAGAAATAAAAGCATGGGGGCTAGAGAATTGAGTCAGTCGTGAAGAGTGTGTATACTGCTCTTGCAGAGGACCTAAGTTGGAGTCCTATCACTCATGTGGCTTATAACTTCCCGTAACACCAGTTCTAGGGGAATCCAATGCCTCTCTTCCATGGGCACCTACACTTAACGTACTCACAAACAGATACATGTACACATAATTTAAAGTAATAAAAAATAATCATTTTTTTTTTATTTTTAAAGAAGAAGCAAAGGAAGTAACCACAGAAATGGGAGGAGACTAAACTGGATTGTTCTTGGTTTTGTGCGTGCGTGCGTGTATGTATGTGTGTGCGCGTGCATGCACCAGCTTTTGCTTTGTATCCCAGATTGACCTTGAAATCACTTTGTAGTTTAACCTTTCTTCTGCTTCAGTCTCTCTATACTGTACTCTCTGGTGTAGAGATTACAGGTTTGTGCCACTTTGCTCAGTTGATGCTGAGCAAGTCCACAATTATATAAAACTGAGTATTATTCTACTACTGTTCTAGCTAAACTGCACTTTTTTTTTTTTTTTTTTCTGTTTTTGTTTTTTGAGACAGAGTTTCTCTGTGTGGCTGTCCGGGACCTCACATAGCTCTGCCTGCCTCTACCTCCTGAGTGCTGGGATTAGAGGCGTGCACCACCATGCCTGGCTTGCTAAATTTAACTCTTTTTTTTTTTTTTTTTTTTTTTTTCGAGACAGGGTTTCTCTGTAGCTTTGGTTCCTGTCCTGGAACTAGCTCTTGTAGACCAGGTTGGTCTCGAACTCACAGAGATCCTCCTGCCTCTGCCTCCCGAGTGCTAGGATTAAAGGCGTGCGCCACCACTGCCCGACCTAAATTGAACTCTTAAGCGTGTTTATTTTAGCCTTATGGTGGTCATACCAGAAAGAGTAATTTAAGTGTAACAACACATCTCATCAGTGACCTTTTGAATATTTTCCCCTGTAGGTTGATGAGATATCACTGTTTGGAAAAGTCTTTTTTTGTTGGGCTTTTACTTTTTTTCATTAGTGCATCTCATAAAAGGAATAAATGTCCTACATTTTCCTAGTCTGACAATCTTTTGTTTTGTTTTAATTTTAAGCCTTAGCTTCCCATGTGTATTACATATCTTGGGTTATTTTATATATCATGTAAAGTAAGTATCTATATTAATATGGTAGGTGACTAGGTGGTTTAAACAGTGGGATTTTTTCCCCCTTCTGTAGTTTTAGAGGCAGGAAATCCAAGATCAAGGTACTTGATGAAAGGCTGGTTTCTGGTGACGCTTCTATCCTTGACTTGTACGTGGCTGCTTTCTTACTGAGTCACTTTGAAGGTTAAGACCTCATCGTAAGAATTTTGGGGAGAGCACAGTTATGTCTGTCACAGAATTGAACTTCGTTGTTTTGTATGTGAACATCTGTATTAAGGGAAAGTTTCAAATTGAATAGTTCATTTCTCATGATGACCTTGTATTGACATTGTATGTCTTGTTGTAGACAAAAGTTTCCGTCTCACCTGGTCCCACAGCAGTTCAGTCCCAAAGAAACACACAGACACTTATATTAATTATAAACTGTTTGGCCTGTTAGCTTTTAGGCTTATTATTAACTAACTAGCTCTTACAACTTAGATTAACCCATAATTCTTGTCTATGTTTAGCCACATGGCTTGGTACCTTTTATCAGTGAGGTATTCTTGTCTTGCTTCCTATGAGTCTGGCTGGTGACTGTGACTTGGCCTTTCCTCTTCCCGAATTCTCTTAGTCTGGTTGCCATGCCTATACTTCCTGCTTGCCACTGGCCAATCAGCATTTTATTAAACCAATACTAGTGACAAATCTTTACAGTGTACAGGAGCGTTATCCCATAACAAGTTGTTTGAAAAGTACTTGTAGATATATGCATTTGCTTTTGTCAAAAGATTGAGTCTTTATTAAGCAGTAGTGGAATAGCATTTTTTGTATATAGTGATAAAAGGAAGTGGTGTATGTATTTTATTTAGAAATAAATCTGCAATTTGCTTGTTTAAGGTTTAGATTAATAAAAAAAGTACTTTAACAATTTTGTCCATGTGTAATTTAACCTAATTATTAGAAGCTGTTGAATGCATTTTACCTTTTTTATGATGCTTTAACCATTTCAAATTGAGAGATCTGTTTGCTTTAGCTTAGGATTTTCTTGAAAATTATATTTCAGTTTTAACTTTTCTTTTTATATTGTATAGATGTGAAAATCACCATGAAAAACTCAGTGTATTTTGCTGGACTTGTAAGAAGTGTATCTGCCATCAGTGTGCACTTTGGGGAGGAATGGTGAGCAGAACAAATTCAGCATATATCCTTTGGTTTAGATACTAGAAGGCATTGGTATAACTAGTTGATTAGATGGAATAAAGCATCATTTTACTTTGTTGGGTGAAAAATGTTCCTGTCTTATGCATTTTAGAGATATTGTACCTTCTGTTGTTCCTGAAGACACTTTTTGGTCAGGAGTGTAGATATAGGATGGATACTGCTTTCATAGCTTAATGTTTATAAAATATATGTTCACATTTAACTTTTATTTTTCTCCTTCCCTCTTTCCTCCTTCCTTTTTTTGTGATGTTGGCGATTGAACCCAGACCTTATGCTTGCTGGGTCAGTGCCATGTCAGTAAGTTACATCCTCAGGCCAGGACCAGTGTCTTTGATTTGGGTACTGGTCAGTTGATCTTTACACTTTAGATGCTTCTGAAGTAATGTGAGTGCAAATAGCTATATTATCTAACATTTTTATTTTTTAGTTTCTTTTTATAATCTTGTTCAGAGACCCTCACTGTTCCAGGGTTGTTGCCTCCTCCCACCATCCAGAGGTTGGACTACCAGCATGCAATCTTCTCCTTGGCTTAAAAGATGTTTGATTTTTTTTTTTTTTTTTTTTTGAGACTGTATCTCACTATGTAGGATAGACTAGCCTTAAACTTCAAGTTTTTCTGCTTCAGCGTCCCTAGTCCTGAGATATAGTTATATGGTGTCTGGCTAAAATATTATTTATTTTTTATTTTTATTGAGCTCTACATTTTTCTCTGCTCCCATCCCTGCCTCTCCCCTCCCCTTAAACCCTCTCCCAAGGTCCCCATGCTCCCAATTTACTAAGGAGATCTTGTCTTTTTTTTTTTTTTAACTTCCCATGTAGATTAGATCCATTTATGTCTCTCTTAGGGTCCTCATTGTTGTCTAGGTTCTCTGGGATTGTGATTTGTGGGCTGATTTTTTTGCTTTTTGTCTAAAAACCACTTATGAGTGAGTACATGTGATAATTGTCTTTCTGTATCTGGATTACCTCACTCCATATGATATTTTCTAGCTCCATCCATTTGCCTGCAAAATTCAAGATGTTGTTATTTTGGCTAAAAGATTTTTAAGCCAACCTACCTTTATCAAGTCCGAAGTATTCATAGTAGCCTTTCTAGAAGCAGCTTTTGCTTAATATCTGTGTTCCATTACTTAATTAAGTCATTTATATTTAGTACAACAGCATAAATAGGTTGAGATTGAATACAGTAAGAGTTTTTGTTTTGTCCATGTTGGAGATTCAGAACCCCCCATGTGCTAGAAAAAGTGTTCTATCACTGGCCTCTAACCCTAGACTAAAACAATAGATTCTTAGTGGGGAAGTAAAAGTTTATCTACATCAGTTATTGCCTAACTCATGTTAATTATGGGACTTGATCATTCTGTGGCTATTTTACAGAGAATATGGCAGGCTGAGCTGGTTGAGTAGTGCTCAGTCAGAGAGCTTTGTCTGAGTTTGAATTCTTATGTACTGACTGGAAAAAATTTAAGTACCACAATTTGTTGTCTAAGCTAGTTTTATAAGAGGCTCAAGAGACATCCTCAGAATCAGCATTTAAAAATATCCATATCAGGGGCTGGAGAGATGACTCAGAAGTTAAGAACACTGGCTGCTCTTCCAGGGGTCCTGAGTTCAGTTCCCAGAAACTACATGGTGGCTCACAGCCATCTATAGTGAGATCTTGTGTCCTCTTCTGGCACTTAGGATAAATATGTAATAAATAAATAAATCTTTAAAAAAAAATCCACATCAGCTGGGAGTGGTGGCATATGCCTTTAATCCCAGAACTCAGGAGGCAAAGATAGGTGCATCTCTGAATTCAAGGCCAGCCTGGTCTACAGAGAGAGTTCCAGGACAGCCAGGGCTACACAGAGTCGTAGGATCTGCAAGGTTACTCAGCAGATCAGTTGTCTGATGGACGTTGAATTCACGTAGGCATGGCCCATGAAAAATACTGCCTTTTGAATAGCTGGCTGTCTCTAACTGTAGATTCTTTTGTTTGGTAACATGCTCCCCTGCAGTGTATTCTGTACATGTCTTGCACAATATTCCTGTGTTTTGTTAGTAGAATGATTTTCCCCCCAAAACTATAGTTAATGCAAATAAGACAGTCAAACCTTTCGTCCCACACTGCAGTAAAAAAAACTTAGAAACCTGTTCTCTATAATTAATTCTATGACAGGACGAATTGGCCAGGCAGAAGTCCTTGTGGAGAGATCACAGGAGGAATTTTCACAGGGTAATTCAGGTGTCTGGCCTTGCTAGATATAAGTCCTTCAGAGATTTATAGTGAATTAGGGCGGTATTGCAGGTGCGTGTCCTCGTTATATCATAGTCCCTCAAGAAATCAGTAGCACCTAAATGATTAATCAAGTCCAGATATTATTTATTAATCACACGTAAAAATATAAAATAGTACACATATTCTTTGCCTCTTCCTTAGGTCTCTTCATTGGTTTAGTTTCTTCCCTTTTTAGCTTTTGTAGAGGCCCTTTAAGAGGTGACTGAGAGTTCCTCACGGCTGAAGCTGTGGTTAGCTACAAACCAGCTGATTAAGTTTTGCTACATATCTTCAAAGAATGCCTGTGTCCCTGAGAATTTTCCTTGTAGTTTTTTTTTTATTCTTAAGAAGTTGTTAATGAATGGGTATGCGCACACGTGCGAGAATTAGAATTGGAATAGGAGTTAAGATAGAGAATTAGAACTAAGAAGTTAAAGCAGAACTATAAAGAGACATGACTAGAGCCGCAAACATGTGAGTCTTCCCTCAGGCTAGAGCTATCCTAAGATCCCTTTCGCTACTCTGAGGCAACCTAACCGAACCCTGGGAGGAAGTCAGCAGAGCTGTGTTCTGCTGTCTGTCGATAACAAAGAAACTCTGTCTTGAGAGGAAAAAAAAAATCCACGGTCCATCAGTTTAGAACACTTGTTGCTCTTGCAGAGGACCTGGGTTCAATTCCCAGTCCTACATGATGGCTTATAAGCATCCATAACTCCATCTATATAACCATCTATAACTCCAGTTCCAGGGCATCTTCTGATCTCTGTGGGGTACCAGGCGTACATATAGTATACATACATAGACATTCAGGTAAAACCTTCATACATATAAAATAAATCCAAAACAAAACAAAAAAAAAATTCACAATTTTTTCTTGGAGACCATGGTGGGATGCTTTTACTAAACAAAATACCCCTGACAGGGTTTCTCTGTGGTGGCCTGTCCTAGAACTCTTTGTAGACCAGGCTAGCCTTGAACTCAGAGATTCATCTGTCTTTGTCTCCCACGTGGTGGGATTAAAGGTATGTTTTGCCATGACTGACTCCATTATTTTTTTAATGTCTAGTATTTAGATTTTTGATGGATTTACTACATTTTTCTAGGTAATTTTTTGGGAACACTGGCTTATGTTAAGAAAATAATGGTGATATAAAAAGATGAAATTCATTTGAAAATATTTACCAGTTTGATCATTGTCTGTAAAATGCTAAAGAGAAATGTAAATATAGCTGGAGTGCATGAAACCTCACACTGCTCATATTGACTTCTGCAGCATGGTGGACACACGTTTAAACCTTTGGCAGAAATTTATGAACAGCATGTCACTAAGGTGAATGAAGAGGTTGCCAAGCTTCGTCGACGTCTCATGGAACTGATCAGCTTAGTTCAAGAAGTGGTAAGATTACTTTTACATGAGAATAATAACCTTTTTTGATTCTATAATGTATATTATATAATTTATATGTTGAAAGTCTTATAGCTTATATGTTATATGAGAGTCGTATAACTTATATGTCAAGATTTTCAAAGTTCAAAGATTTGATGGGACAATAAACCTCAAATCTCAGTCAGCTTCAAACAGTAGAATTTATACCCATTGCTCTGGCATATAGGGATCAGTTGGAACCATAGAATTGCCTTTTATTTCTTTCTTTCAAGATCAAATGTATTCTTTCTTTTTTTAAAAAAAAATATTTATTTATTTATTTATTTATTTATTTATTTATTTATTATGTATACAGTGTTCTGTCTGTGTGTATGTCTGCAGGCTAGAAAAGGGCACCAGACCTTATTACAGATGGTTGTGAGCCACCATGTGGTTGCTGGGAATTGAACTCAGGACCTTTGGAAGAGCAGGCAATGCTCTTAACCACTGAGCCATCTCTCCAGCCCCAAATGTATTCTTTCTTATTGTTGTGTGTATGTGTAACTGTGTGGGTGTACTTTTGCTATGGTGCACATATGGAGGTCAGAGGACAATTTTGTGGATTCTGGGGAGTGAACTTAGGTTGTCAGGATTGCATAGCAACTCCCTTAAGGTTCTGAGCCAATTCTCTAACCCAGGAATTGTTCTTTATAGATAATCAGTAGCAAATTAGAAAAATCTACTTGTTAGAGGGTAAATTGACGTCTAAGTAGTGCTATTATTGACACTGTGTGTTTGTTGGGGTATTGGTGCATGCGAAAGCCTGAAGTCATCCTCAGGTGTCATTCCTCAGGAGACATCTACCTAGTATTTTGAGACAGGGTCTCTTGGTGTGAATTTGTGGTCAACAATTAGGCAAGGCTGATGGGCCAGCAAACTTTAGAGACCCCTCTCCCCTTCTTTGCCTCTACAGCGCTGACTTTTGAATGTGGATGCTGATGGTCAAACTTAGGTTTACATACTCATATAGCCCCAGTATTGACTTCGTAATCATTCAGTATTTAAATCCCCAGCTTTTGGGAGGATTCTGCTTCCAGTGAGTGAAGTATTTTAAAACATTTATTCTTTTAGATTTATTTTTTTGTTTTATGTGTATGAATGTTTTGCCTTTGTGTATGTATGAGCACCATGTGCATGCCTGGTGCCCTTGGAGTTCAGAAGTAGGCTTTGGATTTCTTGGAAGTAGAGTTAAAGTTGGTTATGAGCCGCCATGGCTCATTTTGTGTTTGTGTGTGTACGTACGTACGGCTACTATGACCTGTGTTCGGAAGTCAGAGGACATCTTGAAGGAATTGTTTTTTTTCTCTACTACATAGATTCTAGGGATTGTGTTCAGATTGTCAGGGTGGGTGACAGTCATCTTCACCTCCCAGGTCAACTTTCTGACCCCAGATTTACAGATTTTTTTTATAAGAGCAGTTTTACCTGTGCAGTACAATTAAAATTTTGGTTATGAATTTTAAAAAAGGAATTAATGGATTTTAGGAGTAATCACAGTGTTTGCATTATGTTCTTGTTTATCTTCCAGGAAAGAAACGTAGAAGCTGTAAGAAATGCAAAGGATGAGCGTGTTCGGGAGATTAGGAATGCAGTGGAGATGATGATTGCACGATTAGATACGCAGCTGAAGAATAAGCTCATAACACTCATGGGTGAGTGCTGGAGACTGTGGTACCCTGACCTTGTTTGTGCTGCAGTCTTTAAGGAGTAAATTGATGAGTTGTTAGGACTAAAAGGAATCTTAAGATTATAGGCAACTCCATACTGTATAATCTGGATTACAAATCTGACTTCTATTGAGAAATTATCAAAAACTTTTTCACAGCCACTATATGAAAATCCTAAATAGTCTGTGAACCTCAGTGAATAGGTAGCTTTTTTTTTCTTCTATAACTAAGAAAAAAAAATTCACTATCAGTGTCTCTTTTTCTTTTATTCTGTCTTCATTAAAAGTGAAATACTGCTGGGTGGTGTTGGCGCAGCACTCGGGAGTCAGAGGCAGGCGGATATCCGTGAGTTTGAGGCCATCCTGGTTTACAAGAGCTAGTTGCCAGGACATTCTCCAAAGCTACAGAGAAACCCTGTCTCAAAAAAGAAAAAAAGGAAAGTGAAATACTAGGCTGGGAGGTAGAGGCAGGTGAATCTCTGTGAGCTCGAGGTCTACAGAGTGAGTTCTGTGATAGCCAGAGCTACAAAGAGAGACCCTGTCTTGGGGAAAAGAAAGAGTGAAATGCTGATGTTTGTAAATATGAGCCATCTTAGCTTTTTCTGAGAGTTTTAAATTCAAGGTATTTGATTTTAAGTAGGTCTTACCTTAAATCTAAATTATATTTAATCATATTGCTTATTCTTTGGGTCCTTCAAAGGTTTCTTCATTCTTCTTTCTTTTTTTTTTTTTTTTTTGATTATTGTTGGTTTGTTCATTTATCTTTTTAAAGATAGGCTCTCACTGTGTAGCCTCAACCAATCTGGCCTAGAACTGGCTTAAACTGTAATCTTAAATTATGCAGTGTTTTACTGATACAACTAGCTTTATAATTTTCATTATGGCTCAAAATGATATATATAATCCTTAATAAGGTATGACAATATTTTATGCTCTGTTCTTTCCCAGGGTTTTCACTGTATCTTTCAGTTTGGGTATTCATGCATTAGTTCATGGATGTTTTCATATTATTAATTTATACAATCTGACTTCAGGTTGTTTTTTATTTTTTCAAATGTGGTAGTTTTAAAATATTTTGTTTAGGCTGGGCATGGTGGTGCATACCTTTATTTCCCAGAACTTGGGAGGCAGAGGCAGGCAGATTTCTGAGTTTGAGGCCAGCCTGGTCTACAAAGCAAGTTCCAGAACAGGCTCTAAAGTTACACAGAGAAACCCTATCTCGAAAAAGCAAAAGCAAAAAGAAGTAGAAGGGGAGAACCAACTCTACATACATAGTAATCCTCAGAACAAACATCCACACATTACATACGCACACAACCCTCCACACCCCACCCACTCCCACCCTCCACAGTTAAAAAAAAGATTCCTGCCAGGCAGTGGTGTCACGTACCTTTGATCCCAGCACTCAGGAGGAGGCAGAGGCAGGAAGATCTCGGTGAGTCCCAGAACAGGTAGAACTATACAGAGAAAAACCTGTTTTGTCACCATGCCCTCCCCCAAAAGAAAAGACTCCTATTATTTAACAAGATGGCTCAGCCAGTAAAGGCCCTGACTGCCGGACCTGATGATCTCAGTTCAGTTTGCACAGCCCACTTGGTGGAAGGAGAGAACTGACTCCCAAAGTTGCCTCTGACTGCTATACACATGCTGTTGCATGAATGGCCCTTACCCCCCACAATCAAAAAAATAAAAATTTAAAATTTACCTTTTTTTTCTTGGAGACAAGGTCTTACTAGTTTCTGGCTGTTCTGGAATTCACTATGAAGATCAGGCTGGCTTCAAACTCAGAGATGAGATCCACTTCTCCCTGTCTCCTGAGTGCTAGGATTAAAAGCACCACTATGCCTGTTTGGTTAAAAAATAATAATAATATTAAGGCAAATAAGCTACTTAAAGTATTTTTGACTTTTAATATGATTTTGAATAATTACCAAATGCATGCTTGCATGTAGCATTACCTTTTGTTTATAAGTTTTCCTCTTTAATCAACCAAAAATCAAGTATATCAGCAGTTTAGGTTTTTAAAATATAGTTAAGAAATATATGTGTGGCCGGGCGGGGGTAGCGCACGCCTTTAATCCCAGCACTCGGGAGGCAGAGGCAGGTGGATCTCTGGGAGTTCGAGGCCAGCCTGGTCTACAAGAGCTAGTTCCAGGACAGGAACCAAAAGCTACGGAGAAACCCTGTCTCGAAAATCCAAAAAAAAAAAGAAATGTATGTGTGTATTTGTGGTATATGCATGTGTGTGTATGTAAATACAAAACTTTGTGTGTGCATATGTAGTGGATAAAGGTTAAAGTTTGGGGTATCCTTCCCAACCCCTTTTTACTATTTTTAACTTTTTAAAGAAGATTTATTTATTTATTTTTAATTTTGTATGGATATTTGTACATGTTAATGCCGGTGCCCAAAGAATCCAGAAGAGGGCATTTGGTTACCCCCACCCGGAGCTGGAGTTGCTAGTTATGAATTGCCCTGACAAGGGTGTTAGGAACCAACCTTGGTCCTCTCCAAGAGCAGTACATACTCTTTTTTTTTTTAAATATTTATTTATTATGTATACAATATTCTTTCTGCGTTATGCCTGAAGGCCAGAAGAGGGCACCAGACCTCATTACAGATGGCTGTGAGCCACCATGTGGTTGCTGGGAATTGAACTCAGGACCTTTGGAAGAGCAGGCAATGCTCTTAACCGCTGAGCCATCTCTCCAGCCCCGCAGTACATACTCTTAACCATTGAGCTCTTTCTCCAGTTTCTTCACCTTACTGTTTTGGGACTGTATTTATATCCATCACTGAGCCTGGGATGCTGTTTTGGGTGTCCTGACTGATCACTGAGTTCCCAGGGATCTACTTGTCCCTTCACCCCCCAGCCCTGGAGTCACAGGCACACACTGCTGTCCTTGCCAGGTGCGGGTGCTCCGGAGCTAGTACTTCACTCACTGAGCCAGCTCCAAGGCCTCTTGATGTCGTAATTGAACAACTTCTTGGATTAGGGTTCTTTTCCAGTTAAATAATTGGCTTTGCCTTTCTGTGGTTTTTAAAATTATTTTTTGTTTTATTTTGTTTTGTTTTTTTCGAGACAGGGTTTCTCTATGTAGCCCTGACTGTCCAGAATAGTTGCTCAGTAGACCAGGCTGACCTCATATTCAGAGATCCGCCTACCTCTGCCTCCTGCGTGCTGGGATCAAAGGTGTGTGCTGCCACTGCCCAACTGCCTTTTTTTCTTAAAAGACAGACTTTTGTTATAATTTAATGGTAAGCATCTTGCATATTTACTAACTATATCCCTCTTTTAAGTTAAAGTTAAATTTTGGGAAGAAATTTGAGACTAATTGATTGAAGTTGTTATTGTGTCTGCCCAAAGGAGCATCTAGTCTAGAGAAAAGATTAACGTTCTATTAAAAGCACAGTCTCAGAGTTATGTTTATTTTCATTTATTTTGGGATACTTCAGATTCAACTCAAGACTGTCACTGTACATTTCTTCTTTCTTTTTTTTTTTTTTTTTTTTTTTGGTTTTTCGAGACAGGGTTTCTCTGTGGTTTTGGAGCCTGTCCTGGAACTAGCTCTTGTAGACCAGGCTGGCCTCGAACTCACAGAGATCCGCCTGCCTCTGCCTACATTTCTTCTTTCTTACTATTTAATTTTAGCCAGTGTCTCACATAGCTCAGGTTGGCCTCAAAGTGGCTATATAGCCAAGTGTGACCTTGCATTCTTTTTTTTTTTCTTTTCTTTTGAGACAGGTTTGTGTGTGTGTATGTGTGTGTATCCTTGGCTATCTTGGAACTTAATCTGTAGATCAAGCTGGCCTCAAACCTGCCTCTGCCTTCTGAGTTCTGGGATCAAAGGTGTGTACTACCTGCTGATGACCTTGAATTCTTGATCCTTTTGTCTCCATCTCCTGAGTGCTTCTGAAATTAAAAATGTCCCCATACCAGGTTTACATTAACCTAGAGCTTTGTGCATGCCAGGCAAACCAAACTTTAGCCCCAGCCCTGTAAACTTTTAAGATAAATTTTGTAGTCCTAAATTGAATTTTGCCTAAAAATAGGGTTACCTTTAATGTTCTTTTTCACAGCTACCCTTTAAAAATAATACATTTTGCGGGGTGGTGGTGGTGCACACCTTTAATCTTAGCACTTGGGAGACAGAGGCAGGTGGATCTCTGTGAGTTCAAGGCCAGCCTGGTCTACAGATTTGAGTTCCAGGACAGCCAGGGCTATTCCATAGAGAAATCCTCTCTCAAAAACTAAAAGACAATTCTATTCATCCTCTTAAAGCTCTAGGAAAGTTATTGAGGTAAGTAGTGAAGTTTTGCTCAGTTGCAGTGGATCTCTTTTAACTGAGTATGTTCATAGGACACTATCTCATTCTTAAGTCTGTAGTCAACCTGAGTGTTGTTTTTTGCTCTTTTAAACAGGTCAGAAGACATCTCTTACTCAAGAAACAGAGCTGTTGGAATCTTTACTTCAGGAGGTAGAGCATCAGGTGATGAAATACATTTGTTTATGTGCTGCTGAGTGAGCATTAAATATTAAATAGAATGAAATAGTCTTTTTTTTTTTTGTTTTTGTTTTGTTTTTGTTTTTCGAGACAAGGTTTCTCTGTTGCTTTGGAGCCTGTCCTGGCACTAGCTCTTGTAGACCAGGCTGGCCTCGAACTCACAGAGATCCGCCTGCCTCTGCCTCCCGAGTGTTGGGATTAAAGGCGTGCACCACCACCGCCTGGCTATGAAATAGTCTTTGCTGAGCATGGATTATACAGCTGTAATCTCTGGGAGGCTGAGATAAAAGGACCATGAGTTTGATTCCAGCCAGGCTATATAGAACGTTTGAGGCCATCCTAGTCACAAAGTACCTAGACTTCATCTCAAAAAATAATATATTTATCTTTTCTTTATTCCTATTCTGTCTGTCTGTCTCTCTTATGTATGTATTCATCCATCTATCTTCATTCATTG
Organism: Chionomys nivalis; assembly: GCF_950005125.1. NCBI lineage: Eukaryota > Metazoa > Chordata > Mammalia > Rodentia > Cricetidae > Chionomys > Chionomys nivalis. The sequence goes on from NC_080092.1 coordinate 67,824,963, forward strand.
ATTCGTTGATATCATACTGTGACTTAAGATGGCCTCAGACTTTTGGCACACCCTGCCTTTGTTTTCTGAGGGATTTGATCACAAGGTGTGGTGAACTGAATGAGATGTCTCATATCGTTAGGCATTTGAATTAGTTCATGGTTGGTAGTGGTGTTTGGGGAGGCTTAGGAGGTGTGGCCTTACTGGATTAAGTGTATGATTTATGGTGGACTTTGAAGTTTAAAGGCTTCCACCAACCCCTCACTCTCACCTGTGTTTGCTGTCTGCTTCCTGTTTGTGATTGGAGATGTGAGTGCCCAGCCCTCAGCTTCTAGCTCTAATTGCCAGGCCTTCCTGCTGTCATGCTTGCCTGTCGTGTTGGTGATGGACTGTTCTCTCTGGAACTATAAACCTCAAAGGAAACCCTCCCTTTTATAAGTTTCCTTGGTCATGGTGTTTTATAACAGCATTCGGAAAGTAACTAATACACAAGGGTAAGATACTGTGCTCTATTCTAAAATATTCCCCTCATCCGGACGGTGGTGGCACACACCATTAATCCCAGGATTTGGAAGGCAGAGGCAGGCGGGTTTCTGAGAGTTTGAGATCAGCCTGGTTTATAGAACTGATTTATAGAACCCTGTCTTGGAAAAAAAAATTCCCCCAGACCTTTTGCTGGAGTAATGGGAAAGGGGGAGATAGAAACTATGGCATCAAAAGATTGTGTGCTGTAGTGGAATTTTTTTTATAGAGAAGGTATTATCTGATTGTTAAGCTTTCTAGATAAGGTTTATAATATGTCAAAATAGGAAAATAGAAGTTTTTCTTTTTTTTTTTTTTTTTTTTAAAGACTTGGAACTTTCTATGTACACCAGACTGGCCCCAAACTCTCAGATATCTGCTTGCCTCTGCCTCCTGAATGCTGGGAATTAAAAGTATGTACCACTACCATGCCTGGCTAGAATTGCTTTTTGTTGGGAATAGCCCATAGACATTTGCAAATTTATAAAAGATAAAATTTTTCCGTATGACTTAAATGATAGCTTTAAGATAGATGATTATTGCCATTTACCTAAATGTATTGATTTTTCCCTTAAACTTAGCATTGAGAAAATACCTGTTGTGTTTAGATAATAGGTATGGCTTTAGATCTGAAAAATATTTTAAATACATGTGTAGGTATATGCATGTGAGTCTGGTGCCTGTGGAGGCCAGAAGGGAGCGTCAGATCCCCTGCTGTAGTTATAGGTGGTTGTGAGCCACCCAGCACGGGTGCTGAGAACTTTACTTTGGACTTCTGCAAGAGCAGTATGCACTTTTTAAGTGCTGAGATGACTCTGCAGCCCCATTTTAGATGTTTGGGATATACCAGTGAACAAAATGGCAAAAATTCTTGCCTCATCAAATTTATTGGGGTCAGTTAAGCATAGCAGAGTAAATAAAACATATCTCATAAATACTGTTACATTCACTTGTTTCAAATTTGTTTTTTTCTAATGCTTGTGTTTTAAAGGTGTGTGTGTGTGTGTGTGTGTGTGTGGTAGGTGTATGTTTGATTGTTCACATGGTTCTGATAGTTGAACTCGGGTCAGAGTGGTAAGCACTTTTACTAGTGAGCCACCTCACTGGCCTAGATAGAAATGCTTGTGTTTTTCTGTGTACCTGTTATGCAGCTGCCCCCCAGGGGTCTCTTTAATGGAAATTTTCTTCTTTTCTTGTGTTGAATCTTTATTTCTTGGTTTCTGTGGCTACTATACACTTGGTTTATTCATTTGCTTTGGTTTTGCACTTCCAGTAGCTTCCCAGGATAGCTAATCAGAATGAACCTTTTATTGCATGTCTGAAAACATTTTTATTTTGTCGTTACACTTGATTGACAGTTTGGCTAGTATTTAGTACTTTTATTTTCTTCTCAGGACTCTCATTCTTGTTAGTTTGTTTGTTTGAGACGGGATCTTGATACATACCTAAGCCCATGGTATCCTGGAACTTGACGTATAGCACAGAAGGCTCTCCCTCTCATGATCCCCTTGTAATTTCTATTTGCCTGTGATTGATGGTGTTGAGAATCTTTTCTTATGTTTACTTGCCGTCCATATTTGTTAAGCTCTCTTTAAATCTTTGGCCTTTAATTTTATTTTCTTTCTTTTGTTTTTTTTTTAAAGATTTTATTTATTATGTATACAATGTTCTGCCTCCATGTATGTCTGCAGACCAGAAGAGACACCAGATCTCATTACAGATGGTTGTGAGCCACCATGTGGTTGCTGGGAAGTGAACTCAGGACCTCTGGAAAAGCAGCCAGTGCTCTTAACCGCTGAACCATCTCTCCAGCCCCCTTTTGTTAAGTTTTTATAACTCTTTCTTGTTTATCTCAGCTAGAGTTATGTTAACTTTTTGTTACTTGGACAAACTAAGAGAAAGAAAGGCCTATTTTCACACTGTTTCAGAGGGTTTGTTCCCTGGACCAGCGCCTCTGTTGCTTTGGGGGTCATAGCAAGGCAGTATGTACATCATGGTGCAAGAAACACGTTTAACTTGCACTGGGAATGAAGAAAGTGGCCAGAGTTCCAATATGCCCTTCAAGATATGGTCTAACCTTGACCCATTGGGCTTCACTCTTTCCTTCTTTCCTTCCTTCCTTCTTTCTTGCTTTATGTACTTTGGGGTTTTGCCTGCTTGTATGCCTGTGAGAATGCCAGATCCCCTGGGATTAGGGTTAGAGTAGTGAACTGCCATGTAGGTGCTGGGAGTTGAACCCAGGTCCTTTGGAAGATAGCCAGTGCCTGAGCCATCTCTCTAGGCCTAGGCTTCACCTCTTAAGTGTTTTGTCACCTCCAGTAGCTCTATAGGTTGGTGACATTCTGTAGCACCTGCCCCTTTGGGTAAATTGAATATCATCCATAGAGTACTTTAAAGTTGTATTTGTTTGCTAATGCTGGAATGACAGAATCCCACTGAATGGGATCTTGAACAACAGAAATCTTCTCATAATTCTAGATTCAGGCAGTTCAAGACCAAAGCGCTATTGGATTTTGTTTTTTCTGAGGTCTCACAGAAATATTTGTGTACTGAGAGCTCTGGTTGCTCATTTTAGCTTAATCAGCTCATCTTCATATACAGTTGAGGACTAGAAGTTTGGGCCCACATCATATAAAATTGTAGATGATAAAAGATACAAAAAGATACAGTTCAGTCCATAATAATACACAGGTGTTGTTGTTGTTGTTGTGTTTTTTTTTTTTTTTTTTTGAGACAGTGAAAACTGTATTGGAACTCACTCTGTAGACCAGGCTGGCCTTAAACTCACAGAGATCCTCCTGCCTCTGCCACCCGAGTGCTGGGATTAAAGGTGTGCGCCACACTGCCTGGCCATAGTTTTTCAAAGCTGCCTCATGGTCTTTATAAAAAGCCAGTTGAAACAAGCAGCGGTGATACTATTCCAAATTGTAGTGTAAAGTGTTAGAACTTCAGTCTGGTTTTTCTGAATTCAAAATCCATAGTCTTTTTTTTTTTTTTTTCTCAATTCATTTTATATATCAACCACAGTTCCCCCTCCCTTCTCTATTCAGAGAGGGTAAGGCCTCCCATGGTGAGTCAAAGCTTGGCATATCAAGTTGAAGCAGGACCAAGCCCTTCCTCGTTGCATCAAGGGTATTGGCTTTAAAAAACTAGTTCATGCACCAGGCATAGATCCTGCCAGCAACCCCACAGAAAGACCAAGGCACACAACTGCCACCCACATTCAGAGGCCTAGTTTGGTCCCCTGCAGGCTAGATTTCATTATAGATGGTTGTGAGCTACCATGTGGTTGCTGGGAATTGAACTCATGACCTCTGGAAGAAGAGTCATTGTTCTTAACCTCTGAGCCATCTATCTAGCCCTCCAGCCCACATTTCTCATTCTTTATCTCTGACTTTAATATTTTAAGAACTGATAAGATTGGTGTGTGATATATGTGTATGACATCAGCATTTCTAGAGGCCACATTTAATTAGAAATGCTTGTTGTTAAAGGAGTATCTGCTCATTAATATATAAAGTAGTTTAACTGTAACATTGTGAAAATATATTCGCAGTTGCTTTTTACTTAACCCTAAAATAGGAGAGATTTTATTAAAATCTCATAAATTTAATGATTTAGTTGCTAAATTGCAAAGAAGCCTAGATTCTGCAGTTTAAATTTTCAAACCCACTTTGCAATTTAAAGTTTTTCTTTAAATTTATTTTATATGTATGTGATAATTTCTGCTTGTGTATGTACCACGTGTGTGCCTGGTACCAAGGAAGCCAGAAGAGAGTGCCAGATCTCCTGTAACTGGAGCTATAGAAAATTGTGAACTACCTTGTTGACGTTGGGAACTGAACCTGGGTCCTCTGCCAGACCAGTGAATGCTCTTAACCACAGATCCAACTCTCTAGTTCCTATTATATTTATTTTTAGGTAGAGTCTCATGTAAGCACAGACTGATCTCAGTTTCCTCATAGAACTGTAGGATATCATTGAATTTCTAATCCTTTACCTCCCAAGTGTGTGCTAACAGACTCAGTTTCGGCTCAGCTCTGGTTAAACCTAGGGCTCCTTGCATGCTAGGCAAGAACTGTTACCAGCCCGGTTACATTCCTGCTCCTGAAAGTTATTTTCTTTTTTCCTTTTTCTTTTTTGGATTTTCAAGACAGGGTTTGTCTGTGTAACAGTCCTGGCTGTCCTGGAACTCACTTTTGTAGACCAGGTTGGCACAGAGATCTGCCTGCATCTGCTTCCTGAGTGCAAGGATTAAAGGCATGCACCACCAAGGCCTGACTATTTTATTCTTAATTTAATTTTTTCACTAAATAACCAGATTATCTTTGTAATTATTCACTGTTTTTAATGTTATTTTTAATATATTTTAATTAAAATATAATTAATTTATATTATAATTAAATATAATCACTTGCCTCTTTTCTTTTGTTTCTGCCATTTCCATCCTCTCTCATGTCTCTTCCCTTCTACTACCAAGCTTCCCCACATTGGTAACTCCTTTTTCTTTGTTATATAAAAACACACCCTGTTGAATACATTTTTGTTGTTTGTGTGTTCGACTTCAGGACTGAACTTTGTATTGAAAAGCCATTTAGGGGGCTCATCCCTTGGGGAGGCTAATTCTTCTCAACTGTCTTTAGTTTCCTGGCTGCTCTGAAACTGACTATTTAGACTAGGCTAGCCTTGAATTCACAGATATTTGCTTGTCTCTATCTTCCAAGGAATAAGATTAAAGGTATGCACCACCACACCTGGCCTCAATTTTTCTTAATTAAAATTCTCCTATTTATTTGGGGGAAGGTTTTACTGTGTAGGCCTGGCTGACCTGGATCTTGATATGTAGACCTAGAGTGGCCTGGAACTGCTGTGTGGACCAGTTTGGCATAAAACTCAAACAATTCTTCTTCCTTTGTATCCCAAATTCTGGGATTAAAGGTACAGGCTTCTACACCTGACCCATTAGAAAATTTTGAAGTGCCATTGAAGAATATTTTTGTTGGTTGAGATACTGTTTTTTCCTCCCACAGTTGCGGTCTTGCAGTAAGAGCGAGCTGATATCTAAGAGCGCAGAGATCCTAATGATGTTTCAGCAAGTTCACCGAAAACCATGGCATCCTTTGTTACTACACCTGTTCCACCAGACTTTACCAGGTATAACAGTTTTAAGATTTTATTTCCATTTTAAGTTTGAATATATAAAGGTATGGACTTGAGTAAGCTATTTTTTTCTTTTCCTTTCATTTTCCTTTCTTTTTATTAAACAGATCAAATATAGATTTATTAAGGAAACATGAGAAAATATCCTGGAGAATGGAGTGGCTTCAAGAGATACCGAATAAACTATTTTTCTCAGCTCATTAAGAAATAGTCTCATATAGCCAAGGGTAGTCTTAATTAAACTCACTAAGTAACTGAGGCTGGACTTGAACTCCTAATTCTCCTATGTCCACCTCCTAAGTGTTGGGGTTACAGGTGTGTGCTAACATTACTAGCTAACCATCTCCTTTTAAGGTACTGTTAATAATTACAGTGATATAATCTGGTAAACTCATAAATCAGATCTCAAAATGAAAGGCCTCTGAGATGTCCCAGTGGGTAAAGGCTCTTTTACTTCATGTCCTGAACTAGTTTACCAGAATCTACTTGGTGGAAAAAAGAGCATAACTTTTAAGACTGTGATGGCCTCACACTTTTGGTTGTAAAGGGAAACTGAAAGGGAATTAGAATGTTTCTTTAATTAAAGCTCCATTTTCCATAGAAAACAACTATCTTACTGACTTCATGGGTGTCTTTCCTTTGTATGTGGGTTAGGAAGTGGTTTCTTAGTGCTGTGGTTCTCTTGAGGGTCAGAGGACAGCTTGGGGAATCTGTTCTCTCTTTGCAACATTTGATCTAAGGAATTGAATTCTGAGGGTCTAGTTTGGCAGTAAGGGCCTTTACTACTGTGCCCCTTGAAGGCCCTAGTCTTCCTTTATTTGCCTTTTTTTTTTTTTTTTAATTTTTTCGAGACAGGGTTTCTCTGTAGCTTTTTTGGTTCCTGTCCTGGAACTAGCTCTTGTAGACCAGGCTGGCCTCGAACTCACAGAGATCTGCCTGCCTCTGCCTCCTGAGTGCTGGGATTAAAGGTGTGTGCCACCACTGCCCGGCTTTATTTGCCTTTTAAATTTATGTATATCTTATTAATCAAAACTTAAAATTAGATAGGATACCAAAAAGTTATAAAGGTGACTTAGTATCTCCAGATTTTAAGAGAAGTGGAAGGAAGCAATTAATAGAAAAAACTTGCAGCTGGTTGGTGGTGGGGCACGTCTTTAATCCTTGCACTTGGGAGGCAGAGGCAGACAGATCTCTGTGAGTCCAAGGCCAACGTAGAATACAAAGTGAGTTCTAGGACAGCCAGGACTGTTTGTTACACAGAGAAACCCTGTCTCAAAAACAAACAAAAAACAAAAAAAAAAAAAAAGAAAAAGTTTGCAATCTTGGTACCTTTTTTGATTTTTCAGTTTGGGCCAATTCTTCAAATTCCTTTCAACAACATATGTAGTCACATTGTGTCATTAAACTACTAAAAATGAATTTTTATTACCCCAGAGACAAGGTTTTATTGTGTAGTCTTCACAGGTCTAGAACTTGCTGTATAGAGTAGGCTAGTCTCCCTCTGCCTCTTGGGTGCTAGGATTAAGTTCGTGCACTACACCTAGTTTAGATTAGTGGTTTTTTGTTTTTTTTTCTTTGTTTCTTTGGTTGGTTGGTCTTGTTTTTGTTGTAACCTTGGCTGTCCTGAAACTCTGTAGACCAAGCTGACCTCAAACTCAACAGAGATCCATCTTCTGCCTCCTGAGTGCTAGGATTAAAGGTGTGCAACACCATTTCCCAACTAAGTGGTTCTTATCAGCATAACCATCATTTGGGATTCTCTTAAAAATTGTCCGGTGGCGGCACACACCTTTAATCCGAGCACTCAGGAGAAAGAAGCAGTCTGACCTCTGTGAGTTTGAGGACGGTCTGGTCTACAGAATGAGTTCCTGGATAGTCAAAAGCTACACAGAGGAAACCCTGTTAGGGTTACAGGGGAAGAGAGAGATGGCTGAATGGTAAAGAGAGCAGAATTTCATCCACATGACCCTAGTTGAGTTCCCTGCACCATATCAGATGGTTCATAGCTACTTTTGATGCCAATCTCAAGGGAGCAGTGTCCTTTCCCGGTGCTTTTTTTCTCTGAACCTCTTCTCCAGGAAGAGTGACTCTCCAAGTTCTGTTGTTTACTCTTGGAAGGAAGAGGCCTAGTGAATCTGTTTATAAGGACCAGAGTCATTTCAGGAGGACAGATAAGAGAACCGATGAAAAGCTAAAGCAGTGCTGAGACAGATCCTAGGATCAAGGCTGGTCTGTGCTCTATGCTGAGCAACCTGTCTTTACTGAAGTTCCATAGCACTAATCTGTTACACTACTTGTGTGTGGAACTTTGTGTATTCAGAAATACACATGTTCTGTGCTGGTGGGTTTCTGGCAACAGGACACAAATGTAGATATAGCTGGGAAGTGGGAGTTAAGTTGAGAAAATTTCTCTTTGTCATTGGCCTCTTTAGGATATTTTCTTGGTTAATAATTGATGTGAGAGAGTCTTGGCTACTGGGTGGTGCCACCCCTTGGTAGGTGTCTTGGTGGTCTAAGAGCAAGCTGAGGGAGTCATGGGGAGCAAGGCAATAACCAGCATTCCCCGTGGCCTCTGCGTTAGTCCCACCTTCCAGGTTCCTGCCCTGAGTTTTCTGCCTTGATTTTCCTCAGAGATGGAGTAAAATTGTAAGCTCAATAAAACTCTTTCCCAAGTTGCTCTTGGTCATGGTGTTTATCACAGCAATAGAAACCATTAAGACATAGAGAAATATCTCAGTCTCCAAATAAATGAATTTTTTGTGTTCTGAATCTGGCTCACAGCAAAGACAACACATGTCACTGGAATAAGCACATAGCAAAAGAAACAGCATATAAATCAGAGAACAGGATAGTTAAAGTGTTTACATTTTGGAGGATATAGTGAATTAGTGGGTAAAATGACCAACATATGATTATGTATTATCTTGGTTGATAGCCAAAAACATTTCTTTTGGTTGAAATTTGAAAACTATTTTTGAGATGATCCCTTTAGAGTTCTCATTAAGTTTATGGTCGTTTAAAAAAATTTTCCAGGTACTAATTGCATTGGTCTCACTAATTGAGGTTTTATATGTTGAGTGATAGAATACATAATTGGGAAACATTAGAGCAGGCCTCTGCATATTTGACTTCTTATGAAGGAGTAGGCAAGAATCATCAGGCACAGATCCATAGAGATGTGGCTGGCATGTGTACCTTCTAAGAAGTGCCAACAGCTGCCTAGGGATTTTATAGGAGTGCTTGAGAAGGTCAATTTGGATAGGTACTATGGATAACACTCATAGGACAAAGTACATCTTCTTGCTCTGGAAAATATGTGATATATGAATAATTTCCTCTTTTATTGTTTTTGGGATAGGGCCTTATATAACCTAGGCTAACCTCAAACTTGCTATTTAACTGAGGCTAGACTTCTGCTGCTACCTTCTAAGAGCTGCATGCATGATTGCCTTATCAACTTTTGATAAATTTTAGAATTTTTTTTATTTGTACTAACATGTTCTGGCAAATCACAAATTACTGTAGATATAGTCTATCTGAAGGTATGGTGAAAATGATTTTCAGTCTATTTTGTTCAATTTATAACCATACCAAAATTATGGCAACATATTATAATGTTGTATATGTTACAATTTTATGTTAAATGATGTTTTAATGACAGTGCCACAGACTATCCACATGGTCTCAGGGTAGTTGACTGCAAGATATATTATCCTCTAGCTCATCCTATGTTTACAGGTTAGTTCTTTTTAGAGAAGATTATATGGAATTTAGACTAATTGATGTCATCTTACCTTTCCAAGAATGTCTTAACTGTGCTAACCCATCTCAGTTATCCCCTCAATTATATATTCTAATCTTATAATAAAAGTGTAGGAAAGCTATAGCCATAGCTCAGTGATAGAGTTGATAGAGTTATTGCCTGACATGCTTGAGGGTTCCAACAAAATAACCAAAATGTATAGGGGGTATTTGCTAGTAAATAAGCTTGAAGTAAATATTTGTTGTATTTTCATTCTAATTAGAAACTTGTTATGGTTTATGAACTGCTTTGATTTAATGCTCTTTAATCAAGATTTTGAAATATTTTATAGGTACTACTGCTGTCAAGTTTTCAAGATAATTCCAAGGAGCTTACTTTTTAAAAAAAATTTTGTTTTATTTTTATTTTTGAGACAGGGTTTCTCTGTAGCTTTGGAGCCTATCCTGGAACTTACTCTATAGACCAGGCTGGCCTCGAACTCACAGAGGTCCACTGCCTCTGCCTCCTGAGTGCTGGGATTAAAGGTGTGAGCCACCACAAACAAAGCTTTTTTTTTTTTTTAACTTTATTTTTTAACTAAATGTAAATTGTAAATTAAGGTCATTTATTTTTTTTTCCTTTTGTTCTTTTTAGTGAATTGGTACCGTCTTACGATTCAGCTACATTTGTATTAGAGAACTTCAGGTAAGAGGTTTTGAGAATTCTGGGTTTTTCTTGTGTATTTGTGTGCAAAAGTAAGAGACAAGTGGTCTTATGTGGTAAGAATGAGCTAATGAGGTCCCTAACTAAAGTTTCCTGTTAGAAGCAGAGCTGGTCTGGAGTGCCCATGCTGGGCTTCATTTCTTATCTCAGAGGGAAGACATGTTTGGATTTCAGAGTTTAAAATGTCCATAGAACTGGATGTGGTGATGCACACCTTTAGTCCCTATACTCTGGAGGAAGGGGCAGTCAAATCTCTAAGTTTGAGGGTAGTCTGGTCTACAGAACAAGTTCCAGGACAGTCAGGACTACAAAGAGAAACCCTGTCTCAAAAAACAGGGAGAAAAATGCATATAGATAATGAGATATCTTGGTTATGTAAGATTCAATTTAAAGCAAAATGTATACATTATAACATATAACCTGAAGGTAATTTCATAGAGTATCTTCAATGGCTGTGCATGAAGTTGGGAATACATTTTTCTACTTGATGACCTCTTTGTTCTATTTCTTTTGGTTTTTCGAGACAGGGTTTTTCTGTAGCTTTGGATCCTGTCCTGGACCTAGCTCTTGTAAGTTAGGCTGGCCTTGAGTTCACAGAGATCTGCCTGCCTCTGCTGCTTGTGACAGCACTGCCAGGCTCTTTGTTAGATCTTTAAAGTTTGTTTTTTTGAGATGGGGTTTCTCTGTGTGGCCCTGGTTGCCTGCATTTTATTCTGTAGACCGGGCTTGCCTAGAACTCAGAGATCTGCCTGCCTTTACATCTTGAAGACTATGATAAAAGGTGTGTGCCGCCCTTGCCAGCTTTATAAATATATTTTTAAATTTTACTTTGTTTTATGTGTATGGGTGTTTGCCTCTGTTTGTGTATGTGCACCATGTGGATACTTGGTGTCACGGAGGCCAGAAGAGACCATCAGATCTCCTGGAGTTAGAGCTGCTGTGCTGGGAATTGAACTTGAGTTCTCTGGTAGAGCAGCAAGTGTTCCTAACTGTTGAGCTATCTCTCCAGTTGCAAAGGAATTTTTTTGTTACTGTTTCTGTTTTTCGAGACAGAGTTTCTAGGTGTAACAGCCCTGGCTGTCCTGGAACTTTATAGACAGGATTTCACTATATACCCAGCTAACCTTGGAACTTCCTATGTAGACCAGATTGGAATTAAAGGATTGCACCATCGTACTGGTCTAGAAGTAAATATATGAAATCACAAAGACTATAAGAGACTTCAAGGACAGGACAAAAAAGGGAACTTAAAATATGAGATCTTTGAGAAATACTGGGAATAGGTGTGCTGGTAACTAAAAAGCCATACTTGTGCCATCTGTTATTCCCCTGTGGTGGGGATGGGTGGTGGTGGTATGTGTGTTTAGTATATGCTTGTATGGCTTCATGTGTGGAGGTCAGAAGACATCCTTAGGTGCTACCCATCCTTTTTGTTTTTAAATTCTGTGTGTCTGTCTGTGAGTATACACAGTGTTAGTGCAGTTTTCAAGGAGTCCCGGAAAGGGTTCCAGAGTCCTTGGAACTGTTATAAACTACTTAATACAGGTGCTAGAAACTGAACTTAGATATTCTGAAAGAACAATAAATGTCCTGGAGTCTTCCCAAATGCATTAGGCTGGCAGACCATCGAGACTCGGATGCTCTGCCTCTATTTTCACAGTTTGGACATTGCCAGTGCAAGCCACCATTCCTAGCAGCTTTTAACTTAGTTTCTGGGGATTGATTTAAGTACTTGTGCTTGCAGAAGGCTTTAACTAACTGAGTTGCCTCCTCCGCTCATTTTGTCTGTTTTTAATGGTGTAGTTTTGTAGCTAAAAACCTTGCTGAATTTCCCCTACAAATATTAAGGGTTGACACATATTCTTATTTCTCTATTAAAAGAAATGTGCTATACAGAAATTATCTGTTTCGTTTGCTTAATAATTTTTGGTGCTTAATATTGAGCTAAGACTGCACATGCTAAACACATGCTGTACCATTAAGTTATTCTCCCATGTTTTTGTTTTATAAATAGTAAAGAATGCTTACTGAAGCAGAATTAAATTTGGAATACTTGGTGGTACTCTGTTTTCCCTTAAATGGCAATTTTTGAGTTTTTGTTGGGTTTTAATTACGAAGTAAAAGATACTGCTAAATGTTTCAGTATCATTAGTGCATATGTAAATAAGTTCCTTCAGGCTTATTTAGAGAGTCTGACTTGTTCAGTCACCTTCTGTTGTTCAGTATTTTACATATTATTTTAAGGTATGTAGTTGCTTTTTGGTTTTGCTTGTTGCCATTTCACAATAGTTTTGATGTTGGAATTTGGTTGTTTTTCTTTCTTTTTAGCACTTTGCGCCAGAGAGCGGATCCTGTTTACAGCCCACCTCTTCAAGTTTCAGGACTTTGTTGGAGGTTAAAAGTTTACCCAGTAAGTTTTTTATATTTCTAAATTTTCAACTTAATTTTGAGATTTGCTTTAATTATACTAGTTTACTTAATAGAGGAGTATGGAAATTGACAATTTTCTGTTTATGCCATTTATTACTAAATATGTACAAAGTGTGTTAAATATGAATACATAAACTCCAACATCACTAAATTTTATTTCTAGTTTATAATGGGGTAAATATGTGTGGAAGACAGTTTTAGGGACTAGAGAGATGGGTCAGCAGTTAAGAGTGCTGTTGACTACCGGGACCCATGTGGTAGTCACACCATCTGTGACTATAGTGTGACTCTCTGCACCCATGTGGTAGCCCATACCATCTGTGACTACAGTGTGACTCCCTGCACCCATGTGGTAGTCACACCATCTGTGACTATAGTGTCACTCCTGGCACCCATGTGATCTGTGACTACAGTGTGACTCCCTGCACCCATGTGGTAGTCACACCATCTGTGACTATAGTGTCACTCCTGGCACCCATGTGATCTGTGACTACAGTTTGACTCCCTGCACCCATGCGGTAGCCCACACCATCTGTGACTACAGTTTGAAGGGATCTTTCGCCTTCTTCTGGCTTCCAGGGGCACCAGGCACACATATGGTGCACAGACATATATGTAGGCAAAACCTTCATACATATAAAATAAAAAAAAAAATTAAAAAAGTTTAAAATTTTTTTTCCCCTGTGTAGCCCAGGCTGTCCTGGAACTCTCTCTATAGACCACACTGGCCTCAATTCAGAGATCCACCTACACCTCTGTCTCCCAAGTGCTGGGTTTAAAGGCTTATACTACCATGTTGCCTAGCTACATTTTATTTTAATTTCTATATTTTATTTTGTATGTTTGAGTGTTTGCTTGCTTGTATGTAGGTGCATCACAATGGTACCTGGTTAAGAGGATGTTGGATACTTTGGAACTAGAGTTACAGCTAGTGGTCAGCCACTATGTATGTGCTGGGAATTAAAAGTTCTTTAAAGATCATGAAAAGGGCCGGGCGGTGGTGGCGCACGCCTTTAATCCCAGCACTTGGGAGGCAGAGGCAGGCGGATCTCTGTGAGTTCGAGACCAGCCTGGTCTACAAGAGCTAGTTCCAGGACAGGCTCCAAAACCACAGAGAAACCCTGTCTCAAAAAACCAAAAAAAAAAAAAAAAAAAAAAAGATCATGAAAAGGATAACTTAGAGTTGTTTTGTAGCTCAGTTGCAGAGTACTTATCTGCCATGCAATATCCAGCACCCCAAAAGAAAATCACAGGTACTAAAAAACATTGAAAAAAAATGTTGATTGAATTTAACCGACGGTTGAATTTTAAATTAAATTTAAATGAAATAAAAATTAAATACTAAATTTTAGATTAAACTAAATATTTAAATTAAAAAATTTCTTTTAAAAATTATTTTTATATTTATATGAATGAGTGTCTATATGTACCCTGTATGTATATTTGTGCCTATATGTATATTTGTACCCCTTATAAGCATAGGGCTCTTGGAGGCCAGAAGAGGGCATAATAGTAAAATATCATCAAATCAGAAGTTTACAGCATCCTACAGATGTTGTAACTGGAACTGGGCTTACAGGTAGTTACGGCCCACCCTGTGAGTGCTGAGAATTGTACTTGGGTCCTTTCCATGAGCAGCATGCTCTTAATCACTGAGCCATCTCTCTAGTCCAAGCCTAGACAGGGTCTTACTATGTATCCCGGGTTGACCTAATCCTTAATCTGTAATATAGGTTAATCTAGAGCTCATGATTCTTCTGCAGTAGCATTCTGAATTTTGGAATTACAGCTATAAACCATGATGACTAGCATTAGGTACATTCCTTTAGCAAGAATTAGTGTTCTTTTATTATGAAATGTCTTGTGTTTCCTTTTGTGGTATTGATAACTATTGATGGTCATTTTCTGTGTCATTTAATGGTTGTAATGCTTTCATAGTGAGATGTTTTCCTTGTATTATTTGGGTACCTACTATCACCCATCTTATTCCTAAAATAATATGGGGGAGTCCCCCTGGGGGCTCACGGAGCAAGCTCTGGCGGGTCCCCAGCGGTGCCGGGTGCCGGCTCCAGGGTCCGGCACCCGAGCGGCGGCAAAGGGAAGCCATGCGGCAGAATTCCCAATGCGCGGTGGTTGTGAGCAGACCCATGGACACAAAAAGTAGCCATAAAAACATTTATTGAAAGGGGAGAAAGGGGGGAGGGAGGGGGAGAGAGAGAGAGAGAGAGAGAGAGAGAGGGGAAGAGCCAGAGAGAGCGCGGCCACGCTGAAGAAACAGAAGAAGGAGAGCCAAGATGGCACGGGCAGGTCAGAGGTCAGATGGCGTGGGCAGGTCAGAGTGGGCGTGGCTTGTCCCTTAAAGGGACAGCAAAGCACAACATTCCCAGGTCTTCTTTATAATAAAAAGCAGGAGACGAGACACCACAGCCCAAAGGAACTGGGGCGGCGAACTCTCAAGACTGCTTCCTGCTGATTGTGGGCGAACTCTCAAGACTGCTTCCTGCTGATTGTGGGCGTCATCTTTGGGGGGGGGTGCGAGAGAAGGCTGGGTGCTGGTCGCATCCTGGCATGGCTGGTCTCTTTGCCTTTGACTGGTGTCTGTGGCATGAGAATTGTCTGGTGTCCTTGATTGGCACCCAGAGCTACTCTTTTTTGGGGGGTCCTCCGTGGTCGCTGAAGGTTGTATTTGACCTTTGCTGTTTAGCGCAGGGCCTGTCAGGCTGCAGAAGACCCTGTGGGCTAAGAAATCTGTAGGAAGACAGGCCTACCTTGACCTGAGCAGCTAGGCTGTCGATTCCAGCGATTTCGTCCATGTCTGGAGGTCTTTACTTTAGACGAAAGGCAGGTTTTCCCAATGGTCAGCGCTCTGCAGTTGAAGCGAAATGCAGAAGGACGTTGTTCTGCGCGTGTCTGTCTTTTGTCTTCTTTGGAGGGAGCAGAGAGCTGCTGCTAGGAGCCAACCTGTCTCTTTTTGTTGTTGTGAGAAGTTTTTAATAATTAAATACTTAAATATCACATTCTCCAGATCTTTGAGCAGTTGAGAGCTGTTTATCAGGTATAACTATAGTATAGAATTTGTTTGGAAAGCTGGGTCTGAGCTTGACCACACTGGATCTCAACAGGTAAGATTTACATTTGTAAAAAGGTAGAGAGAGGGAAAAAGTCACCTGACCCATCTGGCCCTCAGCCAAGATGGCGACTGCCGCGTGTAGTCTGCTCTTGGAGAGCAGCCATACCGGAACAAAAGCTGCAGCGGGGAGGGGCAAAAGGCTGGAACCGAAAAACAGCTGTCTATGGTTTTAATGGGGCCACTTATTTGGACAGAGACTGATAAATGTAAGGCATTAAAGCATGAGGCCGGAGTGATAGGTCTGGATGGCTTGGCTCCCATGGTCAAGGCCGTGAAAACACCCGCAAAAAACCGTGGCATCTCAAGCCTACAAGGGGAACGGCTCCCCATTAAGGCGAGATGTAGATGGCACGAACACCCAGGCCCTGTGAAAAGGCGTCCGATTTCACAGGGGGGGTGCTAGAACCTGGCTGAGTCGAATTCAGCCAAGGTCAGGCCGCACCGTAGCGACGTGCCGCACCGTAGCGGCAGTTACAGCAGTTACGACGAAAAGAAGGAAGAAAAGGAATGAAACGAGAAAAAAAAAGAGGGAGAACTTCTGGAGACCCCGGGCCTCCAGGCGCGGGTGAGCTGAGGGGCAGGCTAAGGCCACGCCTTCCCAGGCACAGGCTTAGCACAGGAGACAAGCCGAATTGAATGCCAGCGAAGGGAAAAACCGAGGCCCTGAAGGCCCGCGGTTGGAGGTTCCCCCCATCTCTAGAAACCGCAAAGGGGCCGGGCGGTGGTGGCGCACGCCTTTAATCCCAGCACTTGGGAGGCAGAGGCAGGCGGATCTCTGAGAGTTCGAGGCCAGCCTGGTCTACAAGAGCTAGTTCCAGGACAGGCTCCAAAACCACAGAGAAACCCTGTCTCGAAAAAAACCAAAAAAAAAAAAAGAAACCGCAAAGGGTTGCCGGGAGCTCAACGGTCAATCCCTTGGGTTAAAAAAGATGGTTAAGCTGGCCAAAATGGGGGCACTCACGATTAGAAGCCGGTGTTGTTTGGAGGAGCTGTGTCCAGGCAGATGGAACACGTGGATCATGTAGAGAAGGTCCTCGGGTCCTGATCCTGCCCCGGGAGGGAGCTCAGAGTCCCGGACGGCGCCTAAAGCCGGAACTCTGGCCCCGGGTGGAAGTCCGGGGTGCATGAATCATCCCGGGTTTCGGCACCAATCTTATTCCTAAAACAATGTGGGGGAGTCAGCAAGCTCTGGCGGGTCCCCAGCGGTGCCGGGTGCCGGCTCTAGAGTCCGGCACCCGAGCGGCGGCAGAGGGAAGCCATGCGGCAGAATTCCCAATGCGCAGCGGTTGTGAGCAGACCCATGGACACAGAAAGTAGCCATAAAAGCATTTATTAAAAGGGGAGAAAAGGGGGGAGGGAGGGAGGGAGGGAGGGAGGGAGAGAGAGAGAGAGAGAGAGAGAGAGGGAAAGAGCCAGAGAGAGCGCGGCCACGCTGAAGAAAACAGAAGGAGAGCCAAGATGGCACGGGCAGGTCAGAGGTCAGATGGCGTGGGCAGGTCAGAGTGGGCGTGGCTTGTCCCTTAAAGGGACAGCAAAGCACAACAACCCATCTCTCTTTCTCTTCCAATGTGTTTGTCAGATTTTCTTCAGAAAGCTACAGGTTTAAGTATTATGAACTATTGGATCTTTATATAATCTCACTGATTATGAGTTAGTGCATATTTCTTGCCACAATTTTAGTAGATGTAAGTGATTTTAGCCGTTTCTTTTACTTCTCGTGTAGGATAAGTTAATCTAGGATCATTCTGTGTATTTGTGACTTTATGTCACAGTCACATCACTTTTCCCATTTTTTTCTTATAATTTTTTAATTTTATTTAAACTTTTGAGCATTTATTATTTTTATGTGTATGGGTGTTTTATCTGCCCATGTGTATCATGAGCCCTCATGTGGGTGCTGGAATCAAGACTATGGTCCTCTGGATGAGCAGCCAGTTTCTATTAGGGGCTCATCCATCTACCCCGCCCCTAAAAAAGCATGAGCAACACGGTGTGGCTTCAGAGCTTTTCAACTTGCTAGGCACTATTCACGAAGGGCAGTCTGTTCTTCACAAGCTGACAGTGCAGGAGGTCTTCCCAGCAACCATGGAACATTTACTTCTTTGAAACTGAAAGGACATTTCATGAATTTTGCCAAGTATGTCTGTACATAACCATACATTTGGTTCTGACTGAGTGAGTTTATAATGATATAGCAAGCAAAGTTAAAGAGTAAATAGCAAGTTGCAGATAGAGAGATGCAGAAAAATAGTAAAATATCATCAAATCAGGAGTTTAGAACATCCTGCAGATAAAATAGAGTAACGTGACTGAGAGAGCAAACAAATTTAACATCTAGTTGGAGGCATAAAGTGAGCAGCTAGAGCTTAGTGAACCAGTGAGTTTATTGGAACTGGAGAAGTGCAAATGAGGTTTTGCTTAGGAGAGAGAGAGAGATGGGTGGCTCAAAAGCAGCTGCATCACTGAAAAGCCCACAAGTGCAGAAGTTGCATCCCTCGAGCCCCTTGCGTGTCTTGCAGGCAGTGGAATGGTGGGAGAGTCACCTTTATGCAACAACTGTTTGCTGCATTAGTAACCATGAGAGAGGGCTTATGGATTTTTTTGTTTGTTTTGTTTTTTAAGACAGGGTTTCTCTTTATAGCCTTGGTTATCCTGGAACTCACTCTGTAGACCAGGCTGGCCTCGAACTCAGAGAGATCCACCTGCCTCTGCTTCCTTAGTACTGGATTTAAAGACGTACACCACTACCACCCAGCTGAGTCTTATAAACTTTAATGGAGCTCTCCAGGGTGGTATGTTTCAATTTTGTCGGAGCCCATGTGGGTCCAACATAGATTCCCTAACCCGGTCTGAAACGGAGTCGCGAGGAATAAAACCGACACAGCTTACAAGGTCATCTTGGAAAAGGCCAGAATCACTCTTTATTCTCGGAACATTTTATATCTACCTCAGTTTAGTGGGGGAAAACACATTAGGCTGTCTCCTAAGCAACCAGGTGCCTGGGCTTAGGTCATGTCCGCATCTAGCAGTCAGGTAGGCCATGAATTAGCATCTCTATAAGACATCCTCTTAGTAACAAAAGGAAGGAAGCACCGAACCTCTAAACTCTTAAGTCATCAGCTTTAACCAACATCTCTTCTTAGGTAATCCACATTCTAACAAAAGAAACTAGGAGCAGCACATCCTGGCTTTTGTTAAGGAAGTGACAGCTTGTCCGCAGAGCTATGTGACTAGCTCAGACCAGGCTAATGGCTTCTGTGCCAAATCGAAATATGGGCCCACACAATTTGGAGTACATGGCAAATTCCAACAATCTGGAGGCAGAGCAGAAACAGGTAGATTTTTGTGTTTGAGACCAACTTGGTCCATGGGTTAGTTTAGGGCCAGCCAGGACTAAGCAATGAGACCGCCATCTCAAAAACAAAAGCAGAGGCAGGGTTTTGAGTTTGAGTCAAGCCTCAGTCTTATAGTGAACTCCATGCTAGCTTCCCCTAGTCCATGAGATCCTGTCTCAAAACAATCAACTTTAAAATGCTCAGCTTCTGATAGGTTCTATTCTACATTCTGTTTCTCTGAATTTGACTCTTGTAATACGTAAGTGGAATGAATCACATAGTAATTTACTATGACTGGCTTATTTGGCCTATCATAATGAGCATTAATATTCTTGTCCTTAAGGTTCATCTTTTATTTTTGGTAGCATAGAATTTTCATTCATTGATAAAGATGAATCCCAATATGTGCATTTCACATTTTGTTCATTGTTTTTTTTTTTCTACTCCCCTCCCCCCTTTTCTTGAGATGTTCTTTCTGTGTATCTCAGGCTACCCTCACCTCTTGGCTGCTGTAAATAGTGCTGATGTTAACATAGATGCCACTCATTTCTTTTAAGAAACTGTTTTCAGAGCTGGACAGATGGCTCAACAGTTAAGAGCACTGTCTGCCTTTCCAGAGGACCAGGCTCAAATACTCCCAGCACCCACATGGCAGCTCACAACTGTCTGTAACTCAGTTTGGATCAGGAATCTAACACCGTCACACTAATGAGCTTAAAATTAAATAAATTATTAAAAAAAGAAACTGTTTTCAGTTATTCTTGTAGATAAATATTCAGAAGTGGAATCACCGGGTCATAGAGTGATTGTTTTGTTTTCTAAGGCAGCAGCATTTGGCATCATTTTCATCTTAGTATCAACAGTGCAGGGATGCTTCGTTCTCTTCAAGAACCTGTCAGCTCTTCTGTTGTACATTGTCAAAAGTGACCATCCTAATACTCGTGAGGTCATATTTATCATGGTTCTAGTTAACATTTCTTAGTAATTAGTGATACAGGGCATGTAGTCACGTGTTTGTTCACTATTTGTATATTTTTGTAGACATACCTAGTCAGGTCTCTTGCCCATTTTTTTTTTTTTCTTGGTTTTTCGAGACAGGGTTTCTCTGTGGTTTTGGAGCCTGTCCTGGAACTAGCTCTTGTAGACCAGGCTGGTCTCGAACTCACAGAGATCCGCCTGCCTCTGCCTCCCTCTTGCCCATTTTTAATCAGGTTTGTTTCTTTTCCTGTTAAGTTGTAGGAGTTCTGTTTGTTCTGAATATCTTCCCCTTATTTTAAGAATTCCTATTTGAATGTGGGAACGTAGCTCAATGGCAGAGTATGTCCCTGATATTCATGAGGTCCTTGTTTTGATACCTGGTACTTGGTTTCACTCACTTCTAGTGAAAATAAGTAGTCATTTGTCTTTTTTCACTGAGTTTTTCTTCTTAAGATTGGTTTGTAAGGAGTCTATACATGTTAAAACTCTGTTTTTACAGTTTCCTTAATATGTTAATGTGGATATTTTTCCTTTTTTTAATGTATAAATTTTTTAATTTTAAATATTTTATTTTTAAACAGCTACAAATGCTTTATACAGTATTTCTTTTTTTAAAAAATATTTATTTATTATGTATACAATGTTCTGTCTGTGTATATGCCTGAAGGTCAGAAGAGGGCACCAAACCTCATTACAGATGGTTGTGAGCCACCATGTGTTTGCTGGGAAATGAACTCAGGACCTATGGAAGAGCAGGCAATGCTCTTAACCACTGAGCCATCTCTCCAGCCCTTTATACAGTATTTCAACATAAAGTCTCCTTAACAGAAATTTAACAAAATGGGAATGATAGTAAAAGGTTAAAGTGGCACAAATTCATCAAATAGGTATTAAACTACAAATTTTAAAAGGTAGATTACTTTAAAGGTTAAGTTAATGTATAAAATTTTAAAATTGATATGGACAAACATCTAGGTTTTTAAATTTTTTGTTAGTTTTTAAGGTTAGATATATATCTCAACCCAATTATCAGATACTGGTTTGTAGGCTTCATCTTTGCTTTAAATTTGTATATTGGAGTTGATGTCTCGTTTGTTTTGCATAACCTCTTTTCTTGTTTTAGGATGGAAATGGAGTTGTACGAGGCTACTACTTATCTGTATTTTTGGAGCTATCGGCTGGCTTACCTGAAACTTCCAAGTAAGTAGTTTTTTTGTTGTTGTTTGTTTTTGTTTTTTTTTGCGTGGGGGGTGGGAGTGTGGGGGTGGGCAGGAGTGTTTGAGACACAGTTTCTTTGTAGCTATGGCTGTCCTGGAACTCACTCTGTACACCAGACTGGCCTTGAACTCACAGATCTGCCTGCCTCTGTCTCCTTAGTGCTAAAAACATGTCTCCCCACTGCCCTGCCAGGTAAGCAATTTAATTAACTACTTTAATACAAACTTACATGCTTCATGTCTTACTTAGAGTTTCTTTCTATTACTGCAATGAAACACCATGACCACAAAGCAAATTGGGGAGGAAAGGGTTTATTCAACTTACACTTCCCTTTAATGAACTACATTGATGTTAAGTACGAAAGGAAGTCGGGACAGGAACTCAAGCAGGGTAGGAATCTGGAGGCAGGAACTGATGCAGAGGTCATGGGAGTGATGCTGCTTACTGGCTTGCTTAGCTTTCTTTGTTATAGAATCCAGGACCACCAGCCCCAGAATTGGCACCACCTACAATGGGCTGGACCTTCCTCCATTGATTAAGAAAATGCCTTACAGCTGGATCTTATGGAAGCATTTTTTTTCAGTTGAGGCTCTTGTTTCTCAGATGACTAGCTTGAGACAAGTTGACATAAAACCAACCAATACAACTGACCCCTTGTCAACTTGATACACAAGCACATCACTATTAAGCCACAGCCCTTCCTTATTCATCCTCAAGATCTCACATTAAAAACATAACTTTAAAGTCCTATAGTCTTTATAAATTCAAACACATTAAAATTTCAGTCGCTTTAAAATAGCCAATCTCTTAAAATCCAACCTTTTTAAAAACGCAAAAGTTTCTCAACCGTAGGCTTCAGTAAAATAAAAAATGAATACTTTCTTACTTCAAGAGAGGAAATTCAGGGCCAAGTCACAATCAAAGCAAAACTACCCTCCAGTATCCAGTGTCTGGGATCACTCAGTCTTCTGAATTACTTAGGGAAGCCTGACTTCCTTTTTCCCTGTCTCTGCTCCAAGCATGTTTCTCTAATATGTCTGCCATTACCTTATTCTTTCCTAATGCTTCTCTCCACCGTGTGCCTGTCTTCCCAGCCTGCTTAAACAACGTGGCTTTTTTTGTTTTTCCTTCTCCATTCTCCGCCTCCGGATAGCTGCTGAGATTTACAGCTTGCTTGCTCTGGGATTTTCCTTCTAAACACTAATAAAATCATCAGAGCTTAAAAAAAAAAAAAAAAACCATACACGTCAGTGGGTTCAGTTCTCAGTCCTGGGATTAAAAACATACCACTTTTCTGGCTCCGTCTCTTATTTCTTGCTTTTGGGAAATTTATGTTTTGCGTCTTAAATTTGGATTTTTAAAATTTAAAATTCCAAGTTCTAAGTCCTAAGGGGATTTTTATTTGTCTTTGATTTTTTTCTGTCTATATTTTAACATTTTTATTGTCTTTGGTACTGGATTAAGCTTGATGCTATTATCACTGACCAAACAGATGTTGGCACTTTAATTCATTTATTTATTTCAAACAAGAGACTGAGTCCAGGACTTAGGACTCTATTACTGCACTACACCTCCAATGTCCATTTCAGGAGTTTTCTAACATTCACATTGTTTTAGAAATAGTAGTACCTTATTATTGATGTTATATGTTCATAGTCCTGTGTTCAGAGAAGATTGGAATTTGCATGTGTGTGCTAGTTGGACACTGTCTACATACTTTGATGTGAGTCTTCTATTTTGATAAATACAATTTATTTATTTAATGCTTCAGGAAGCATATTGGGTTCTCAATCCTCTTCATTAAATGTTGAAATGATGTTTAATTTTGCATTTCAAGGTTTAGCAGTGGGGTAATTTAACTCCCAAAATGTAGAATAAAAACATGAATCATTGTATAACAACCTACATAGCAGTCTAGTAGATGAGTATTCTGTAGGGTCTGTAGAAACACTTCATAAGTTTTTCAAGCCTTAATCTCTTTCTCAGGGTGTGTGTGAACATATACGTGTATGTAATACTTAAGTGAAAATTTTCTACATGAGACATTTTGGGGTTTGTTTTCATATAGTATTTATTGAGTGTGCTAGCTAGTTTTATGTCAAGTTGACAGTAGAGTTAAAAGCCTCAATTGAAAAAAATGCCTTCATAAGATTGGGATGTAGGCAAGCCTGTAGGGAGATTAGTGGTTGTTGGGAAGGGCCCAGCTCATTGTGGGTTCTATAAGAAAGCAGGCTGAGAAATCATGAGGAGCAAGTGAGTAAGCAGCTCCCCGTAATATGATGCCTCTGCATCAGCTCCTCCCTCCAGGTTCCTGCCCTACTTGGATTCCTGTCCGAACTTCCTTCAGTGATGGACTACCGTGTAGAAGTGCAAGCCATATAAACCCTTTCTCCCCAACTTATTTTTGGTCATGGGGTTTCATCATAGCAAATAGTAACACTAACTAGGACACAGAGTAACTTCTGTTTTAGGGAAGAAGGTCCTCCCCATCTCACTTTTCCCATCTTTTGTTCTTGTTGTTTTAAAGAGAGGGTGTTAAACTTGATATAGCCAAGGATGCCTTGAACTCCTGGATATTTGTATATTTCTGCTTTCATCTCCCAGGTGCTGAGATTGCAGGTGTGGACCACTATATTTTGCTGAGAATTTCTTTTTCTTTTTTCTTTTCTTTTTTCTTTTTTTGGTTTTTTGAGATAGGGTTTCTCTGTAGCTTTGGAGCCTGTCCTGGAACTAGCTCTTATATACCGGGCTGGCCTCGAACTCCCAGAGATCTGCCTGCCTCTGCCATCTGAGTGCTGGGATTAAAGGTGTGCGCCACCACCGTCCAGTGAAAATTTCTTAAGGAGAGAGTAGAGTAGTTTTTCCTTATAGAAGTTTCCCTCCAGGTTTCTGTCCTGACTGCGCTCAGTGATGAATAGTGATATGGAACTGTAAGCCTATAAATAAACCCTTTCTCCTTTGAAGAGGTGTGGTAAAAAAATAAAAATAAAAAAATAAATAAGCCCTTTCCTCCCCAAATTGCTTTTGTTGCAATGTTTAATCACAGTGATAGTAAGCCCAACTAAGGCAGTGACCTATCTGAAATACTTCTGTTTCTGTAAATGATATCGTTTCTGAAAGGAGTTCAGCTGGAATAACAATTTTATTTTTTTGTATTGATACTTATTTTTACTTTGCTGACTGTACTAATGGTGTCTTTATTTTAGGTATGAATATCGTGTAGAAATGGTTCATCAGTCCTGCAACGATCCTACCAAAAATATCATTCGAGAATTTGCGTCTGACTTTGAAGTTGGAGAGTGCTGGGGCTATAATAGATTTTTCCGTTTGGACTTACTTGCAAATGAAGGATACCTGAACCGACAAAATGATACAGTGATTTTAAGGTAGTTTGAGATATTTGATATTGTGACTTAAATTATGGAGAGTAATGTCATCAAAACTTTATTTCAAAGTTTATTCATTTAACAAACATTCACACTAGGAGTTCCATGTAGTTAGATGAATAATAAAAGTGAAAAAATGGTTTGATACCTAGTTATTGATTCCATTAAAAAGGAAAATATTGCCAGATGTGATGCCCCATCCCTCTAATCCCAGTATTTGAGATGTAGAGGCAGAGACAGGCGTTCAAGGCCAGCCTGGTCTGCAAGAGCTAGTTCCAGGACAGGCACCAGAAACTACAAAGAAACCCTGTCTCGAAAAGGAAAGAAGGAAGGAAGGAAAGGAAAGAAAGGAAGGAGGAAAGAGGGGAGAAAACTCACTGTTTTGGTTTTTCTTATGAAGGTGATAATTTTGTTTTTCTAATTCACCAAAGGAAATACTTCGTTGCTACTTGATGTTACAGTCACAATTAAAACATCAGTTTACTAAACTAGAAGGGACAAATTTCCCTGTAATGTTTTTATTATTAAATATTAGTTTTACATATTGGGTTTCATAATGACATTTTTATACATGTGTATGTATCCCAGCACTTGGGATGCAGAGGCAGAAGGACCTCTGAGTTTGAGGCCAGCCTGGTCTACAGAATGAGTTCTAGAATAACCAGGGCTACACAGATAATCCTGTCTCAAGGAAAACAAAAAACCAAAAATATATGGTTTTAATTGAGACAACTGGCATTTAGAGACATATATCATTATGGTTTTTGAGTATATGCATGAGTAGTGGGTAGTAGAATTCATTTGAAATGGTTCTACATCAAATGGGAACTGTTTATATAATTCACAGATTCACTATGTAGATTATTCTTCATGTGGAACTGTTCTTTAAGGTTTCAGGTACGCTCACCAACATTTTTTCAGAAATGCCGGGATCAGCACTGGTACATTACTCAGCTGGAAGCCGCGCAAACTGGCTATATTCAGCAAATAAACAATCTTAAAGAGGTAAGACAATTGCATCTCTTCTAATTTGCACAGCCTATTGTCCTTTTGGCCTGCTGCTTTTTAAATTTGATTTTGGCTATCCATTTTAATGTTGTGGTAAAATTCTGGTTTTCCTTTTCCTTTGAGCCTCTAGATTCTGCACTACTCGATTGTGTAGCCACATTTAGCTACATTAGCTCAATTTAATTAACATCAACTATATTATTCCATATTTGTAGTAACTTTATTTCAGGGGCTTGTGTGTCTTTTAGGGGCCTTTGATATTACTCTAGATATGCAATATTTTTATTATGCAGTGTTGTCTTATGCAGCACTACTCTGGTTTGAGATAAACATTGTTTCTCTCAGTAACTAAGGTAATTGTCTTCTATGAGCTGTATTGGATTTAAAGATTCAAAAATAGAATTGTTGAAAGTTGCCACACTTTGAATTCTTGCTGTTTTTGAACACTATAATAGATAGTTAATTAATTTTGATTTTGTAATAATGAAATTATATTAGGAATCCTTTCCTTTATGTGGAGTCTTACGTTGTATGTGTGGGGGGAGGGTGCTCTTGCCACTGTGCACATTTGGAAGTCAGCATGACGTCTTGGAGTTGATTTTCTCTCTTTGTACCCTGTGGGTTCAGGGGTTGAACTCAGGTAGTCAGATGTGGTGGCAAGTGTTCTTACTCACTGAGACAGCCCCTTTGTATAGACTTTGGATGGAGTGGAAGGTTTGGATTGCAAAAGTGGTAGTAGATGAAGCACAAAAATATGAATGAATGTAGATTTCAAACTGCTGGTGCTGGACATGTAGATCAGTAATTGGCAGTTAACCTCATGCTCAAAGTCCTGGGTTCTCGGCATCATCAAACAAAACAGATGAAAACCCTGCCTATGCCGGGCGGTGGTGGCGCACGCCTTTAATCCCAGCACTCGGGAGGCAGAGGCAGGTGGATCTCTGTGAATTCGAGACCAGCCTGGTCTACAAGAGCTAGTTCCAGGACAGGCTCCAAAACCACAGAGAAACCCTGTCTCGAAAAACCAAAAAAAAAAAAAAAAAAAGAAAAGAAAACCCTGCCTGTATTTTTTGTGCAGGTTGTGTTGTGAACTATATGTATTGACTGGATATGCAGAATACAGTTTATCTTTCTTATAGGAGTTTTTCAGAAAGAAAACAGGAAAAAATGAAAGAAGTAAAAGAAACGGTTTTTAAAACTAGGTTTAGGAATATACGGATTTGCCTTTTCCCCAGTGTTTTGAGACAGGGTCTTAGTGTGTAGCTGTGGTTGCCCTGGAACTATGTAGACCAGGCTGACCTCAGACTCACAGAGATCTGCCTGTCTCTGTCTCCTGAGTGTGGGATTAAAGCTACTTAACACTATGCCCAATTCCCACTCAAGTGTCATTGTCCACAGACGACAGGCGCTTAGCCTTCTGGAGTTTGCATATGTACAGACATGTTCTCAGGCCCTTCCGTACTATAGGCTAGTACTGTCGCATCCTACAGGTTGAACAAAGCTTCAGGAGCCACCTGTTGTATGTCCCCTTAGCCATCTCTTCAACTCCAACATTATGGGTTTTTTTGTTTTTTTTTTTTCTTTTGACCATGAAGACCAGGCTTCCCATGTGCTGGGATTGATGACATGTGTTGTCATGCTCAGCCTATATCTGATTTATAATGTAAACATCGTTTGCTTTGCCACTGAGTCACCTCTTACAATTAGTATTGATTTGTACCATTCTTATTTTCAAAGAGACTGACTATTGAGCTGTCCCGAACTCAGAAGTCAAGAGATTTATCACCACCAGATAATCATCTTAGCCCCCAAAATGATGATATTCCTGAGGCACGAGCTAAAAAGGCTGGGTCATGCTCTGACATTCTTCTGGAAGGTGGTCCTACCTCAGCTTCTGTAAGAGAGACCAAGGAAGATGAAGATGAAGAGGAGAAGATTCAGAATGAAGACTATCATGTAAGAATAGATTTAGATTGTGATATATATGGTAGGATTGTCAGCTCCAGCATATAATGTAGAGCAGACAGTGTTCTAAACATCTTGTCCACTAGTTTTCATTATTGATGGATGCATGTTCTGTACATCATACTTTGCAAAAGTTAATTATGGAAGACCATTATCTGAAACTGTGACACATGGTCTAGAAACGGTTTAAATTGTAGATTTGTAAAAATATGTTATTTTGGGAGCTGGAGAGATGGCTCAGTGGTTAAAAGCACTTGCTATTCTTCCAGAGGACCCTGGTTGAGTTCCTGCAACCCACATGGCAGTTCAGAACTGCTTGTAGCTCCAGTTCTAGGGAATCCTACACCCTCATACAGACATACATGCAGGTAAAACACTAATGTACATTAAAAAAAATCATAGAATGAACAACTTTTTTTTAATATGTTTTTTCCTTTACTAATTGGTAAGTACTTTATTTTTTCTGATAAGATGACTTATGATTTGGGATGCAATTAATTTTTGCCAAGCCAAATAATAGCTAGAATAAGAACTCACTAAGTAGATTTTGTTTGTTTTTAGTTAAGATTAGAAGGACAGAGTAGATTTTCTGTAGTTGTTACTTTTTAAATGGGAGTGTAAGCAGAGACTGCTGTTCATTTCCCAGCCACTCAGACCTGAATAATCACACAAAAACTATTATAACATTGCTTGGCCAGTAGCTTAGGTGTATTCCTTCCTAACTCTTATATCTTAAATTAACCCATTTCTATTAATCTGTGTATCGCCACCAGGCTGTGGCTTACTAGAAAGGCTCCTATGGTGGTGTCTTTCTCCTTCAGCAGCTACATGACTTCTCTCTGACTCCACCTACTTTATACCTCTGTTCGAATTTTCCGCGTGACTTTGTTCTGCTAATCCACTGGCTGAAACAGCTTTATTCTTTAACCAATGATAATAAAACATAGTCACAGCATGCAGAGGGGAATCCCACATCATGGAAGACATGGGTTTTATGTTTCAATGGGCTTACGGGGGAGAGATTGATGATAAGGTTAAAAGCTTTGTTCTACTAAGGAAAGAAAATAGGGCTCCAGCTGAAACAGTCTGCTTTGATAGGTTGAGAAAACTGAATGGCAGGATTTCTTTCTAAGACAACTAAAAGTTGGAGAAGGGGGTTTTGTTTTGTGTGGGTGGGACCAGAGATATGAAGATGAGAAAAATTGGAGGGGGGCCTTAGGGGATAGATTGATATAGATAATTGGCTATAGGCTACAAGAACATCACTATGTAACAAAGAATGACCTTAGATTTCTGGTTTTCTTGCTTTCTTGCTTCCCAAGTCTGAGATCACATGAAGTTGACTTGGAGTATGTGAATTATTCCTAGTTGAATTGAGGACCTAGCTCAAATTGATAACTATGAATCAATTGTGCTACCAGTCAGTAAGGTATAGCTTTTCTGTGGAATATAGCAGGGTGGACATAGGATTTACACTGGTAGATCTCTGGTAATGTCCTAAGTGGGATGACTAAGTAGAAGCATTTGGAACAAAGATCTTGTTTGTGCTTTCTTAACATCCTAGCACTCTGGAGGCTGAGATAGGAAGATTGCATGAGTTTAAGACCAGCCTGGGCTAAATAGTAAGTTTTGACTCAGAATCCTAAAAAAGGAATGAGAAGAAATCTTATTTGCCTTGTTGTAGCATGAGCTCTCGGATGGAGACCTGGATCTGGATCTTGCCGGGGAAGATGAAGTGAATCAGCTCGACGGCAGCAGCTCCTCTGCGAGTTCCACAGCAACGAGCAACACAGAAGAGAACGACATTGATGAAGAGACCATGTGAGCACCCCGTGTGAACACTTTACATAGGAATCATTTAAGCACTGTGATTTCGGCTAAGTATGGGAATGTTCAGCATTTTTTTTTTTAAAGATACAATCGAAATATAAACTAGGCCTTCTCAGCTACGAGTTTTTATTTTTTATTTCTTTATTTTTTAAAAAAATCTTTTTATTGGACAGGAGAGATGGCTCAGTGATTAAGAGCTCTGGCTGCTCTCCCAGAGGATCTGGGTTCAATTCCCACTGCCCACATGTCAGCTTACAGTCACCTGTAATTGCAGTCCCAGGGGCTGTGATGCTCTCTTCTGCCCTCTGTGGGCACTAGGCACTCAAATGGTACCCAAGACATATATACAGAGAAAAGACTCATACACATATGTATAGTTTTTTTTTTTTCCAAATAAAAAAGAAAGTGTGTGCATGTATGTGTAATATGGGCATATGGAGGTCAGAGTTCAACTTTTGTGAGTTGTCTTCTCCTTCCTCTGTGGGTCCCAGAGATGGAATCAGACTTTCAGGCTGCACAGTCAATGATTTTCGCTGCTGAGTTATACCACTAGCCCAAGCCTGGGACTTCTGATCAGGCTAGGCTGGCTATTATATGTTTTTCTGATGCTCTTTTATAGCCTTCTTCTTTCTTTAGTGTGGGAAAGAAACCCAAAAACCTCTGGTCTCTGAACCTAGATTGAGGCAAAGGTACAATTCTCTGTCCTGCTTTAGAAACTGGATATTGGGAGAACGTGCCTTAGCCCTTTGCTTGTCTTGTTGGCCCTGATGTCTCTGTTGGAGGAATAAAGTGTGGTAAGCACTGTAGATCTGAGCATTTTCAGGATGCCCTCACCCAATAGAAGGTCTTCTGAATACAGGTCTGGACATAAGGGTGCAAGTCTTTTTGGCCACACATACCTGGCGCTTAGCATCAGGTTAGGTGTTGGTTGAAGACTACCTACAGAATAAGAAATGCTGCTGGTGTCTTCCCCACTCCAGCAAACTGGAAGGCCTATGTTCTTGCTTATGGTGACCTAGAGGTGGAATTGCTTGGGGGCTGAAATAAGAGGGAAAGGATTAATCTTGACTTAAGTACTATTTATGCTCACACTTTTGGGGAGTCTGTATTTTGAGACAGTGACCCACTAAGTAGTCTCTGTTGACCTAGAACTTAATCTGTGTGTAGTCCAAGCTGGCCTCAACTCAGGGATACACATCCACTTGCCTCTTCCTCTTGAGTGTTGGAATTAAAGTTGTGCACTGCCCCCCCAAGTCCCATGCTCTTTTTTTATTACCATATTAATGCTTTTTTAAAATTTTCATTTCTTCATTTTTCTATACCTTTAGGAATATTTCCAGAGTGCTTTCTTTTTTCTCTTTCTTTCTTTCTTCCTTCCTTTCTTTCTTTCTTTCTTTCTTTCTTTCTTTCTTTCTTTCTTTCTTTCTTTCTTTTTTACCTATACTTTTTGAGAGTTTTTTTGCCAGCATGTATGTCTTAACACCATATGCATGACCAGTGTCCACAGCAGAGGGCATCAGATCCTCTGTAACTGAAGTTATAGATAAATGATTGTGAGCCATCATGTGGGTTCTGGGAACTGAATCCAGGTCCTCTGTACAAGAAAGACATGCTCTTAACCATGGAGCCACCTCTCCAACCCTTATTTCCAGAGTCTTGAGTGGCTTTTTTTGTTTGGTTGGGTTTTGTTTGTTTTTTGTTTTGTTTTTCAAGACAGGGTTTCACTATGTATCCCTAGCTGTCCTGGAACTCTTTCTGTAGAATAGGCTGGCTTTGAACTCAGAGATCTGCCTGCTTCTGCCTCCCGAGTGCTGAAAATAAAAGCATGCGTCACTGACGCCTGGCTTTGCATGGCTTTAAATATAATTTTCATCAATTTTACTTGATAGTGAGTCTGCCAAGTTCCTTACGTCTTAAAATTTCTTCAAATATATAAAACTAGCATTGTCTTTTTTACTGCTTCAAATAAACTACTTTGTAGTTTGATTTAAAGCAGTTTAAAGTTGACTTTTTAAGAACAAATAGGAAGCAGCACCCTGTTTTGTAAAGTTGTTTTTGTCATCTCTAGTAACTGTTCTTGGTTGTTGTCCTTCCTTCCTCCCCTCTCTTTCTCTGTGTGTGTGTGTTTGGAGGGGTGGGGGTGAGGGCAAGGTTTCAGCTGGCCTCATAGAACTTACTGTGTAGTTCAGGATGGCCTTGAAATCCAGTCCTCCTCCTGGCACTTCCCAAGTATTGATTGGATATGCAGGCATGTTTCTTCTCTCCTGACTGGGACTTTTTTCTTTAATATTAAAATGCAAGGTCTGGTTTTTGTTTTTTCTTGTTGTTATTTGTTTGTTTGGTTTTGGTTTTTCCTAATTGACTATTAGCATGTGTGCCTTTCCTGTTTTCCCTTTGAGAGGTCTCACCATAGCCTAAGCTGCTCACAAACTTACTATGTAACATAGGATGGGAACTTCTGATCTTCCTGTCTCTACCTCCTTAATGCTGAGATTGCAGATGTGTACTGTGCCGCCACCCTGGCTCCCTGTGGTGATAAAAGTCAAACACCAGGCTTCCTGAATGCTGGCTGGTTAGATGAGCACCACTGTACTATCTGAGCCACAGGCCAAGCAGCAGTGAGAAGTCTTTATAGATGTATAATCTCTCCTCTTTTCTGTGTTTTCCCAGATTTTTGGATATAAAGATCAAATACTTTTAGCTTACTTTGATGTTATTTAAAAGTTGTTTGGATACGGGTGGTGGTGGCGCACGCCTTTAATCCCAGCACTCGGGAGGCAGAGGCAGGCGGATCTCTGTGAGTTTGAGACCAGCCTGGTCTACAAGAGCTAGTTCCAGGACAGGCTCCAAAGCCACAGAGAAACCCTGTCTCAAAAAAAAACAAAACAAAACAAAACAAAACAAAACAAAAAACAAAAACAAAAAAAAGTTGTTTGGATATTAAATGCACAGTCATGATTCTCACTAAGATCATCTCATAGTTGTATTTAGGAACATAACACTTACCAAGGTATGACAAATACAATTTTTTTAATTTTTAAAATTCATTTATAATGTGGCCTATGCACATATATATGCACACCTCTGCGTGTGTAAGAGTCAGAGGACAGCTTGGGGAACAGCTCTCTCTTTCTCCTGTGAGGTGGGGGAGTAGGAACTGTAACTCACCTTATAATACAGCTGCATTTCCTTTGTGAGAATTCTGAGTTTTGTGAACATGATGGATTTTGTCTGTTCTCAGGTCTGGAGAGAATGATGTCGAGTATAACAACATGGAACTGGAAGAGGGAGAGCTCATGGAAGATGCAGCTGCTGCAGGACCTCCAGGTACAGGGGCCAGGCTCCACGCGTCATCCTGACTGCCATAGTTTAGTGGAGGGTAACCATTATTTATTTGTTCTGTTTCTTGACTTGGGATTTCACTATGTAACCTGATTCTCCTGCCGTGGCCTTTCCAGGGGTGGAATTACAGATATAGACCACCACATGGGGCAAAATTTACTTTATAGTTAAAGAAACTGGTGCACAGGTAAATTAAGCAACTTACCCTGTTTCCACAGCTTAGCAAATAAGGAATAATTGGATCTTGAGGTTTGTATGGATTTTATGTACTCTTGACTCTGGGGTGTGAGTCTTATCTGTATTAAGCTTTGTTTACAGAATGATTTAAATAGCCACATGGAATATGGGCTTACAAAGGATATTTAGAAAGCTGATTTTCAGAGCTACACAAACTCATGTGTAGTTACCAGGTCACATATGTAGTTGTTGCTTCAACTAGGTTAGAACCCAGATTTTGTTAGACGCAGCCCTCCAGCCTTCCCAAATCACACTGTTGCTCCTGAGAAGATCTTATACATGTAATGGATGTTTTTCCTTATGTCTTTAGATCTGATTGTAAGAATTGGCTGGAACATTTAAAAGCTAGCTATCTCTAATCCTAGCTCTTGGAAGACTGAGGCAAGAGGGTTAAGAAGGCAAGGCCAACCTGAGGTAGATTATTCTGAGGCCAGAAGAAGATCCCCTGGGACTGCAGTTAGTAAAAGTAATAAGCCACCATGTCCTCTTAAATAGCAGAAGTGCCAGTGTGGTCTACAGAGGGAGTTCCAGGACAGCCAGGGCTACACAGAGAAACCCTGTCTCCAAAAACAAAAAGACAACAACAAAAAGTATTTACTGGCCGGGCGGTGGTGGCGCACGCCTTTAATCCCAGCACTCGGGAGGCAGAGACAGGCGGATCTCTGTGAGTTCGAGACCAGCCTGGTCTACAAGAGCTAGTTCCAGGACAGACTCCAAAACCACAGAGAAACCCTGTCTCGAAAAACCAAAAAAAAAAAAAAAAAAAAAAGTATTTACTGGTAATTTAACAAGGAGTGGATACTGTTTGAATATGTGGATTCCAAGTATTGAATAAATGTAATTCATATTTTCATTTGTTTTTGTTTTGGGTCTTTTTTGCATTTATTTTCTGTAGCTCTAAATATTCTAATACAATTTAGATACTTTATCCTAGATATTAAAGATGTAAAGTGAAAAAAGACCCTTATTTTCATTGTTGAACTTTGCTGAAATTTATCTACTTAACACACATTGAATATAATAGTATATTTCTAGTTCCTGAAAAATAGAATGAAAAAGACTTCTGTACTTTATAACTAAAGGTGAATAAATGCAAGAATAATTAGCAAAAAATATGACGGTACACATGCTGATTTTAAGTCATTTTTGAAAGACTCTCTCCTCAGTGGGATAGAGTATAACTTGCCCTCGTTTAAGTAAATGTTGTGCTGGGGGAAGCTTGACCACATCACATGTGATGGATGCATTTAGCATTGTCTGTGGTGAGATGTGTCAATGTGTAGAGAACATTTACCTCTGTAGTGTTGAATCAGAGAAACCCTTAACTGAGGGACATTGTACAGCATTATCCAAATAAGGATAATAATCACAAACCAGATAAGACTAGTTTGATGTTCTGGATTAAATTCTAGAAGAGAAAAAGTGAACATGTGGGGAAAATTAATGATGTATACACAGTAGAATTTAGTTAGTAACTTAGTATATCAGTATTGGTTCATTTGTTGTGATAAATGTATCAAAGTAATGAAAGATGTTAACAGAGAAGTGGGTGTGAAATATATAGAAGCATTCTGTACATTTTCTATAATTCAGATTTCTAAAAATTAAAAACAATGAATCAGTGATTAAAAGCTGGCGTGGGATTGTGTGCAGCATTCCCAAACCCCTGGGCCTGCCCAGTTGCACAGCAGCCAAACATAAGAGACCCTGTTTCAAACAAAGCAGAGGGCAAAGAGTGGCAGCTGAATTTGTCTTCTGATCTCTATAACCTTGTTACGGCATGTAGACACATATACTTAAAGGCAGACACGCAAACACACATGCACATACAACATTTCTAATTCAAATTGACATTGATAAGGTTATTACTCAAAACATTTGTTCTTTTCTTTTTTGTTGTTTTTGCTTTTTTTTTTTTTTTTTTTTTTGAGATATGGTCTTATGTTTCCTTGGCTGGTCTGAAGCTCAGTATATAGAACAGGATGGCCTTACACTCACAGATATTTGCTGACTCTGCCTTTCAAGTGCTGGCATTAAGCCTGGACCTTTTTATTGTTTGTTGTTGTTATTTTAGCTTTCTTTGGTTTATGAAACCAGTGTTTTTTTTTTTATGTAGCCTCACCTAGCCTGCAACTTGCTGTGTAGATCAGACTAGCCTTGAACTCACAGAGATCTGCCTGTCTGTCTCCCCAGTGTTGTGATTTAAGATGTGTGCCACCATACCCGGCTTATTACATAGTTTTTTGAGCATCTTGATTATTTTTTTATGTATGTATTTACAGCATCTTATTTTGTAGTCTAGGCCTGCCTGGAACTCAAGTATTCTAAACTGGCCTCAAATTCATAGCAATTCTGGTATTGCAGCCTCCTGAGTACTGGATTATAAGCATAAGCCACCACACTTGACTGGTGAAAAGATTCATATTTCTCATCATATTTTAGAGTTCTTCAGTTATTTTTTCAGATAATTCTTTGCAATTTTTTCATTCTTTTGTGACTTAGTTTTATGTTGCTATGCTTATGAGGGTTGCTGAAACTCTGTATTTTTTGTTTGTGTTTTGTCTTTGTAAGAAATGTGAAATTAGCCAGGTAGTGGTGGGATATGCCTTTAATGCCAGCATTCGGGAGGCAGAGGCAGGCAGATCTCTGTGAGTTCGAGGCCAGCCTGGTCTACAAGAGCTAGTTCCAGGACAGGCACCAAAGCTACACAGAGAAACCCTGTCTTGAAAAAACCCAACCAAACAAAACAAAAAGCCAAATTAAAACCATAGTAAGAAACCACTGCGCATTGACCATAATGGTTAATATATATTATTTAAATTACATTTTTTTCTTAAGCAGGGTTTCATGTAGCCTGGGTTGATTTTAACTTGTTATGTAGCCAAAGATGGATTTGAATTCCTAATCCTTTAACCTCCATCTCTCAAGTGCTAGGATTACAGGCATGTGTCACCACACCTAGTATGGTTAATATTTTAAACTTGGCAGTACTAAATGTTAAGTATATGAAAAGATGGGAACCCTTTTACTCTCTGATGGGAGTGAAAACACTGAGTTGTGTATCTTTTTTTTAATTTTTTTTATTTTAAGATTTATTTACATATTTAGGTATACAGTGTTCTGCCTGCATGTATGCCTGCAGGCCAGAAGAGGGCACCAGATCTGTTAGAAGTGATTGTGAGCCACCACCATGTGGTTGCTGGGAATTGAACTCAGGACCAATGGAAGAGCAGTCAATGTTCTTAACCTCTGAGCCATCTCTCCAGCACCCCAAGTTGTGTATCTTGTACACATTTATAATTGTATGGTGCTTGAGATGAGGTTGTTGATTATTCTTGAATTATGGATAGTAACAAACCCCATGCTTAGTCATTGTTTTGATGTTTATTACTTGGCAGTATGGTTCCTCTGTGTTTTTCGTTATGAACACAATCTAAGACATAGATTTGCAGACAGGTATTCACCCACTAATTGGGATTTAAAAATAATAATAAAACATGTACAGATATATACAGTATGTTTTCTCTATTTCTTTTGTAGGTAGTAATCACAGCTATGTGGGTGCCAGCAGCAGAATGTCAAGAAGAGCACATTTATGCTCTGCCGCTACCAGTAGCTTATTAGACATTGATCCTTTAATCTTAATACATTTATTGGATCTTAAGGACCGGAGCAGTATGGAAAATCTGTGGGGCTTACAGCCTCGTCCATCTACTTCACTTTTGCAGCCCACAGGTAAAATAACAATGTCTTTTTTCCCTTTGGTTCTCTGAAAGAACTATTGAATTTCTATGTGTCTCATCTGAGTATTGGAACATAGTATGTTTCTCTAGTAAAATGATTTTTCATTCATGTCATATAAGTGATTTTTTTTTTTGTGTGCCTGTCTAATCCCCACCCCATCCTCCACCCCCGTGTGTGTGTTCGGGATTGAACTCAGACCTACAGCCCTTTGCCTCATTTTCCCTGTTGTTGCTCAAGAGTTGTGTCAAAAACAAATTTTGAACTTGTTTTTAAACCTTTGAAAAGGTTTTGGGGCTAGGGTGTGTAGCTCAGAAGATAGTAATCACACAGCACACACAAATCCTTGTAATTGATCCCTAACACTGCAAAGAAAAACGAAGAAAGTTCTAAATGGTTGCCTTCTCTTTGTGCCTAACTGCTAGCTTGAGCCGTAGGAAGAAGTACAGTTGTCTTCTTTGTGAATGGATTCAGTTTTTCAGGCCTATCTTTCAAGGGGAAATGTGTCTAAATAGAAAAAACATTTATTTAATTATTCATTAAAGGAAAAATGCTTACCACTGCCATGGTGGCCCATACCTGTTATAAGGATGGTAAAGAACGAGTCATGAGGATTGCTCTGAGTTTAATGTTAACCTAGGCTTCATAGTGAGTTCAAGTCCAGCCTGGACTATATTGTGTGACCTGTTTCAAGAAATCAAACAAGGCTGGTCATGATAACATGTATCTTTTATTTTATCAGGTGTGAGGCAGAGACAGGTGGATCTCAATGAGTTCAAGGCTAGCCTGGTCTACATAATAAGTTCTGGACCACCCATAAGATACCTAGTGTAAGACCCCGTCTCACACACACTTATGCATACAAATGTACATCAAAACCTGAGAAAATGTTGTAGCACAAATAATAAAAACCCAGAGACAGATTTTGTAGTTCAACCTAAATATCAGAAAAGCAAAGCAGCCAGCCACTGGCTCTTACCTCTACCTTGGACCAAAAATGGATGAGATCCTGTCTCTACGAGTCCTGAAGACTCGACACCCCACTGAGTTCCTGTCTCTTCCACCTTATATTCTTCATTCTACCCAGCCATAT
Source organism: Chionomys nivalis (assembly GCF_950005125.1). NCBI lineage: Eukaryota > Metazoa > Chordata > Mammalia > Rodentia > Cricetidae > Chionomys > Chionomys nivalis. The sequence goes on from NC_080092.1 coordinate 67,862,782, forward strand.
TGCTCCTGTCTCCACCTCTCTAATGCTGGGATCACCTTTTTGTGAGCTCTTTTTCTCTTTTAGATATTCAATCTTGTGTAGCCCAGGGTGGCCTTGAACTACTAGAGATCCATCTACCTCTATCTTCCTGGGATTAAAAGTGCCTACCACCACCGCCTGGCCTGTATGTCTGACTAGTATGGCTGCTTTGCCCTGTGATCTTCATGCAAGCTTTATTTATTAAAACACAAATAATATACTACTATAAAATGTATATTAATTATCCATAGTATTTTATGCCAAAGCTATTTAAGAGAAAAATATGCATTATTGTAGTAAGACAGCCATTTGTATAGTCCAGTCTAGGCTCTTTGAATCAGAGATAGAGTTGATTTTTGTTTTGTTTTGTTTTGGTTTGGTTTGGTTTTTGGTTTTTCAAGACAGGGTTTTTCTGTGTTGCTTTGGAGCCTGTCCTAAAACTGGCTCTTGTAGACCAGGCTGGCCTCGAACAGAGATCTGCCTGCCTCTGCCTCCCAAGCTCCCAAGTGCTGGAATTAAAGGCGTGTGCCACCACCACCTGACGAGATAGAGATTTTTTTTTTTTTTTTTTACACATAATGATTTACCATTAATGCTATTACAGTTTAAAGACAAGTTTTAGGGGCCTTTGGTATTACTCAGTAGTAATGTGCTTGTCTAGTGTGTGCAAGGCCCTTGAGTCCCTCCCCCAGCTTCCCGTTACTGGGGTTGGAGAAACAGCACTTTTGTTGGAGTGCTTTCCACTGCATCCTTGGTATGTAGTGAAACAGACTGACATTTCCCTTACCTTTCTAAACTGTAGTATTCTATCCAACCATGATGTAGACAGGGATTTTGGTGATTTCTCAAAGCAGCAGAGCTCACACTTTCTGAACAAATTCATAGAACCTCTGTGTAGAAAACAAAGCCTGAGCCACTGCAGCGGTTTGGAGGTTATAGTCTGAACCAGTTCCTTTTTTTCTTAAAGCATACTTCCGAAAGTCTTACCCCTCCATTTGAAAGACTATCTTCAGCTAGGTTCTGGGACAGTTGCTCTTCATTTATGGTTTGAGTACATTCTGTGTGAAGGTTCACTTAAATCAGTGGTTCTCAACCTTCCTAATGCTGCAACTCTTTAATATAGTTCCTCATGGTGTAATGACCCCCAACTATAAAATTATTTTTGTTGCTGCTTCATAACTAATTTTGCTACCGTTATGAATCATATTGTAAATATCTGACCTGCAGGATATCTGGTATGCGACTGCCAGGAGGATTGCAATTGACAGGTTGAAAACTGTTGGCTTGAATGATAATTGGTGGTATGTGCAAAGTCCAAATGAAGCAGGTCAAGTCTGGCTCTATAATAAACATGTATAATTGACTTAACTTTAAGAGGAACAATTTTACAATTTAATTTACAAATAGATTTAATAAATAGGTAAAATCATGTTTTTGAAATTTTTTTTTTTTTTTTTTTGGTTTTTCGAGACAGGGTTTCTCTGTGGTTTTGGAGCCTGTCCTGGAACTAGCTTTTGTAGACCAGGATGGTCTCGAACTCACAGAGATCCGCCTGCCTCTGCCTCCCAAGTGCTGGGATTAAAGGCATGCGCCACCACTGCCCGGCTTTTTTGAAAATATTGAATGTCATTGGAGTGCATACAGACTATATTAACAGTAGTAGTCTTGTTCTGGAATGTTTAGTTTTCTATGTAAAATTAATAGTGAAGCAACCTAAGATTTAAACCAAGTTGGGTAAAATAAGGGTAATAGCAGAAAGAATGTGGGGCAGATAATAAAAGGGAACAGCTAAGTCCTGGGTCTAACTTTGGAGTCATTTACCAGGGCTAAGTGCCTGCCACATAGCTAGAATATAGATAGCTATATTCTATTTTTAAAAAGTGAGCCAAATGGTCCGAGCGGTGGTTGGCGCACGCCTTTAATCCCAGCACTAGGGAGGCAGAGGCAGGCTAATTTCTGTGAGTTTGAGGTGAGCCTACAAGAGTTAGTTCCAGGACAGCTAGGACTGTTACACAGGGAAACCCTGTTGTCAAAAACAAAACAAAAACAAACAAACAAACAAAAAGAACCAAATGAAGAGCCTTTTGGAAAAGAGAAACACCAATAAAACAGTATCAGGAGCCAAGTCAAAATAACCCTGTGTGTGTGTGGCTGGGGGAGGGGGTGTTCGTAAGGTTAATAAAGTCACAAAAAGAACCTTGTTTCTTTTATTAAAAAGGCTTGTGTGAATTAATTTCATTGCTTGGCATATTCATATTTTAATCATAAAGTTAATGGACATCTGTTATATGTCGAATTCATTGCCTGTTCATGCTCTTAATTACTATGCCCAGGGGATGTCATAAATGATACCAGGGTATCAAGTTGAAGTCAACTTTAAGGTATCTAGTGCTAAATAGAATGAAGTAATCACATTGGTTCATCCTATGGAAGTTCTTGAATGCTAGCTTGAATTTAATCATAGTAGAGGATAGAGAGAGAAGTTTGATTTTAGTAGTGGTTTGATTTAAACCTTACTTTAGAAAATGAACAGTACTGATAAAACAGATAAATGAAAGTTTTTGACAGGATACTTAGTCTAGGATTTCATTTCTGGTATGAGAGAGTAGACTGGCAATTTTTAAGACATAAGCTTAAAGTATATAGAATGGGATAAACTCTCAGGAATTTTTTTGGCATTAAAAAGTTCTAAGAGCTAAGGAAGTGGTCCAGCAGGTAATTAGATGCTCAAGCGACAAGAGTGAGGACCAGAGTTTGCTTCCTTAGAACACATGTGACTGTCGGGTGGATGTGGCAGCCTGCCTGTAATTTCAGCCTTTTGGAGGCGAGGATAGAAATGGGTTTTCTGCAGCTAGCTGGCTAGCTAGAGTTTGAGAGATCGTGGCTCCAGAAGGTATGTGGGACTCTTTCTTATTCCCCAAAGCTGTGAGGAAACACTGTAAAAGAAATAATACAGATTGAAGTCACTTCTAATTAACCTTAGAACTGTGGGCTATATCTGTTCTGGAAGTCTTCACCTAAGTGTGACTCCAAGAAACTGGGGTGTGTGTGTCTGCTAGAAGTTGAGACTAAAGCTATCAGTAGATAATAGAACCTGGTAGTGTAGAGCTTGTGTGCAATCCAGTACTTTCCATGTGGCTCTTCTGAGCATAAAGTAATACCCGATTTGGCCTTTAGAAAACATCCAATAGATGATCAGGAACTGAAAAGTCACACCCAGGTTTGGAATTCCAGGGGACACTGAGGAACATTGGTTTTTTTGGGATAAGAAATTTATCACAAGAGTTATTAATGTTATTGAAAGACAGCAGCATGGTAGAGCACGCTGAGGGGACTTTAGGCCCAAGAGGTGTGTGTGGGTCCCTTCTTACAGATTTCAGGAAAAAGGAAGCTTTCATAGCAGGAGTGTACAGCCTGACTGTTTCTGATTCCTGGGCAGCAAGGAGAGAGATGGGAGAGGGAATTCTGGGAAGGAATGTGGTACTTGAAGGATGTGGAGGAGTGAATGAGGAGGAGTATACCTATTATACAGGTGGGATCTCTGTCACTGGTAGTTCTCTGATGTCACCCAGGAACCTAGTAGCCTTACATCTGTAAGCTTCATTGGGAGTGTGAGACAGTGTCTCTCATTCTCTGATATCTGAACATCTGAGGGGGTCTGTTTGCAAGCTTGGAGACAGGCTCTTAGTAGCATATCTTTTCCTGTAGCCACAGAAATTTCAGAATCAACTATGAGGATGGAGATGGAGAGGGCTGCTGATGGGGTGTAGCTGGGGCATTGTTCCATCTGGAATTATACGTCTACATAGAAGAATAGGTATAGCTGAGTTGATGATGTGTTTGACTTCTAGGTTTTTCTTTTTCATTTTTTTAGATTGTGACTGTAAGAAGTATAGAAAGAAGCTGAGAAAAGTAGAAAAGTATTTAAAACAAGACAAAACACAAGGCAGAGCAACCTCTAAACTTTAGAATTAAGATATAATTCAGTGAAGTGATTGTGACCCAAACTCTTAACTTGAAGCTTTAAAGTTTGAATAAGGTTAAGATAGTTGGACCTGTGTTTTCTGTGGTAGAATTTAATGCATGCTCTAAATTTTTTATTTCATCTATTTGTGTAGGTATGTATTGTGTACATGAGTATGTATGTGTCGTGGTGTATGTGTAGAGGTTAGAGGACAATTTGCAAGCCTCCGTTCTCTCCTTCCACCATGTAGTAGAATCCTAGGTTTAGGCCTCAGATTATTCGGCTTGGCAACAAGTGCCTTTATCCACTAAGTCAGAGATTCCCAACCTGTGGGTTGTAACCCCTTTGGAGGTTGTGTGTCAGATACTCTACACATTAGATATTTACGTTAAAATTTATAACAGCAGCAGAATTACAGTTACAAAGTAGCAATGAAATGATTTTATGGTCCGGGGTCACCACACATGAGAAACTCTATTAAAGGATCACAGCATTAGGAAGGTTGAGAGCCACTGATCCCAGCAGTCTCTCTAGTCTTGATGCATGTTCTTTGCTGATACAACGAAGCACCTTACCACATTTGACACTTTAAATTGGTGGGAAAGAATGAGGTCATGAATGTTAAAATTTATATGAACATGGTTTTTCACTTGTTTTCTTTTGAAGCATCATATTCTCGAAAAGATAAAGATCAAAGGAAGCAGCAGGCGATGTGGCGAGTGCCCTCTGACTTAAAGATGCTCAAAAGACTCAAAACTCAAATGGCTGAAGTTCGGTGTATGAAGACCGATGTGAAAACAACACTATCTGATATAAAAGGCGCTGGGATTGCTTCTGGAGACATACAGGCAAACCTGCTTTGTGCTGACCAGGCAGCTCTGGCTACCTGTGGACTGGAAAACTCTGGTAGACTACAGGATTTGGGAATGGAGCTCCTAGCAAAGTCATCAGTTGCTGGCTGTTACATACGGAACCGTAAGTGAAGACGTCGTTTCTCCCATGAACTTTATGAAATCATTTGACTCATTGTTTTCACTTAATAATCTATCAATGTCTCTGTTCTAGCAAGTTAAATTAATTTTTTTTTAATGTATATGGATATTTTGCTGGCAGGTGTGTATGTCTGATGCCCACAGAGGCCAGAAAGAGTGCATTGAATCCCCTGGATCTGGATTTATAGATTGTTGTGAGTGACTGCATGGGTGTTAGGACTTGCACCTAGGTCCTCTGCAAAAGTAGTAAGTGCTCTTAACCACAGAGTCATCTCTTCTACCCTTATGAGTTAAAATAGCCTTTGTTTCTCTCTATCCAAAATTGTTTAACGTTTTAAAAAGAATTTGTGTATATGTATATGTGCATATGTGTGTGTGTGAGAGAGAGAGAGAGAGAGGGAAGGAGAGAAGGGGAGAATGTACAACATGTTACACTGAGAGAGAGAGAGAGAGAGAGAGAGAGAGAGAGAGAGGGAGGGAGGGAGGGAGGGAAGGGGGGAGGGAAGGAGGGAGGGAGGGAAAAAGGGAGAAAGAGGGATAGGGAGGGAGGGGGAGGGAGGGAGAGGGAGCATGTACAAGGCGCACTGCACACTTCGGGAGGTCAGAGGACAGCTTTGTAGAGTCAGTTCTTTTAACACGTGGGTCCCAGGAATGGAACTCAGGTCATCAGGCTTTAAAATGGTGAGTGCCTCTACCAGCTGAGCTACTTGCCAGTCTAATTCTAATATTTTCTTTCATATAATAGAACAGGACTTTCTTTGAACCATCAGCTCCCAAATAATGACATGGAGACTTATTATTAATTATGAAAGTTTTTCCCAACTAGCTCTGAAAATTTACGTTAACCCATTTATATTATTCTGCGTTCTGCCACGTGACTTGTTCCCTCTCCTCAGTATTTCTTCAATATCTAGCTGGATTCTACTTCTTCTTCCCAGAGTTTCTCTCTCCCTGGAAATCCCACCTATCCTCTCCTGCCTAGTTATTGGCCGTTCAGCTAATTTTTAAAAATTTTTTTAAATGATTTTTATTGAGCTCTACCTTTTTCTCTGTTCCCTTCCTCCCTCTGCCCTCCTCCTTCAACCCTCTCCTAAGGTCCCCATATTCTCTATTTACTCAGAACATCTTATCTTTTTCTACTTCCCATGTAGATTAGATCCACGTCTCTTAGAGTCCTCATTGTTGCCTAGGTTCTCTGGGATTGTGATTTGTAAGCTGGGTTTTTTGTTTTGTTTTGTTTTTGTTTTTTTGCTTTATGTTTAAAAACCATCTATGAGTCAGTACATATGATAATTGTCTTTCTGGGTCTGGGTTACCTCATTCAGAATGATGTTTTCTAGCTCCATCCATTTTCCTGCAAAATTCAAGATGTTGTTATTTTTTTCTGCTGTGTGGTAGTCCATTGTGTAAATGTACCACATTTTTCTTATCTATTATTCTTCAGTCGAGTGGCAATTAGGTTTTTCCAGGTTCTGGTTATGACAAACAATGCTTCTATGGACATAGTTGAACACATGTCCTTGTGGCACGATTGAGCATCCTTTGGATATATACCTAAAAGTGGTATTACTGGGTCTTGAGAAAGGCCACGCTGACATCCAAAGGGGTTGTACCAGCTTGTATTCCCACCAGCAATGCAAGAGTGTTTCCTTTTCCCCACAACCTCTCCAGCATAAGTTGTCATCAGTGTTTTTGGTTTTGGCCATTCTTACAGGTGTAAGATGGAATCTCAGAGTTGTTTTGATTTGCATGACTAAGGATATTGAGCATTTCCTTAAGTGTCTTTCAGCCATTTTAGATTCCTCTGTTGAGAGTTCTCTGTTTAGGTCTGTAGTCCATTTTTTTTTATTGGATTGTGTGATCTTTTGGTGTCCAATTTCTTGAGTTCTTTGTATATTTTGGAGATCAGACCTCTGTCTGATGTGGGGTTGTTGAATATCTTTTCCTATTCTGTAGGCTGTCATTTTGTCTTGTTAACCTTTGCTTTACAGAAGCTTTTCAGTCAGGAGGTCCTATTTATTAATTGTTTCTCTCAGTGTCTGTGCTACTGGGGTTATATTTAGGAAGTGGTCTCCTGTGCCAATGCGTTTAAGTGTACCTCCCACTTTTCTCTTCTATAAGGTTCAGTGTGGCTGGCTTTATGTTGAGGTCTTTGATCCACTGGACTTGAGTTTTGTGCATGATGATAGATATGGATCTATTTTCATTCTTCTACATGTTGATATCCAGTTATGCCAGCACCATTTGTTAAATATGCTTTCTTTTTTCCATTTGATATTATTTTGCTTCTTCGTCAAAAATTAGGTGTTCAAAGGTATGTGGATTAATATCCGAGTCTTTCGATTCAATTCTATTGGTCCTCCTGTCTGTATTTATGCCAGCATCAGGCTGTTTTCAGTTCATTACTGTAGCTCTGTAGTAGAGTTTGGGGGTTATGATGCCTCCAGAAGTTATTTTATTGCATAGGATTGTTCTGGCTATCCTGGGTTTTTTGCTTTTCCAAATGAAGTTGAGTACCATTCTTTCGAGGTCTGAAAAATTTTGCTGGGATTTTGATGGGCATTGCTTTGAATCTGTAGATTGCTTTTGGTAATATTGCCATTTTTACTATGTTAATTCTACCTACTCAAGAGCATGGGAGATCTTTCTACTTTCTGGTGTCTTCTTCAATTTCTTTCTTCAAAGATTTTAAATTCTTTTCATACAAGTCTTCCACTTGTTTGTTTAGAGTTACTCCGAGATATTTTATGCTATTTGTGGCTATTGTGAAGGGTGTTGTTTCTCTGATTTCTTTCCCAGCACTTTTATCATCTGTGTACAGGAGGGCTACTGATCTTTTTTTTTTTTTTTTTTCCAGTTAATCTTGTATCCTGCTACATTACTGAAAATGTTTATAAGTTGTAGAAGTTCCTTGGTAGAATCTTTGGGGTTGCTTATATAAACTATCATATCATCAGTAAACAGTGAGAGTTTGTCTTCTTTTCTGATTTTATCCCCTTGATCTCCTTTTGTTGTCTTATTGCTCTAGCTAGGACCTCAAGAACTATATTGAATAGATATGGAGAGAGTGGACAACCTTGTCTTGTTCCTGATTTCAGTGGGATCTCTGTGACTTTCTCTTCATTTAGTTTGATGTTGGCTGTTGACTTGCTGTATATTGTCTTTATTATGTTTAGGTATGTTCCTTGTATCCCTGCTCTCTCCAAGACCTTTATCATGAAGGGATGTTGTATTTTGTCTAAAGCTATTTTTTGCATCTAATGAGATGATCATGTGGTTTTTATTTTTGAGTTTGTTTATATGGTGTATTATGTTGACAGGTTTTCGTATGTTGAACCATCCCTACATCTCTGGGGTAAAGCCAACTTGATCATGGTGGATAATGGTTCTGATGTGTTCTTGGATTCGATTTGCCAGTATTTTATTTAGTATTTTTGTATCGATGTTCATGAGTGAGATTGGTCTGTAAGTCTCTTTCTTAGTATTGTCTTTCTGTGGTTTGGGTATCAGGGTAATTGTAGCCTCATAAAAAAGAGTTTGGCAATGTTCCTTCTGTTTCTATTGTGTAGAATAATTTGAGCAGTATTGGTATTCGTTCTTCTTTGAAAGTCTTGTAGAATTCAGAGCTGAAATCATCTGAAATCATCTGGTCCTGGGCTTTTTTTGGTTGGGAGACTTTTGATGACTGTTTCTATTTCTTCAGCAGTTATAGGTCTGTTTAATTTGCTTATCTGCCTTGATTTAATTTTGGTAAGTGATATTTATCCTGAAAGTTGTCCATTTCCTTTAAGTTTTCCAATTTTGTGGAGTACAGATTTTCGAAATATGACCTGATGATTCTGTTTTTCCTCCGTGTCTGTTGTTATGTCCCCCTTTTCATTTCTGATTTTGTTGATTTGGATATTCTTTCTCTGCCTTTTGGTTAGTTTGGATAAAGGTTTGTCTATTTTGTTGATTTTTCTCAAAGAACCAGCTCTTTGTCTCATTGATTCTTTGTATTGTTTTCTTTGTTTCTATTTTGTTTATTTCAGCTCTCAATTTGATTATTTCCGGCTGTCTAGTTCTCTTTTGTGAATTTGCTTCTGTTTGTTCTAAAGTTTTCAAATGTTCTGTTAATTCACTATTATGGGATTTTTCCAGTTTCTTTATGTAGGTATTTAGTGCTATGAATACCCCTTTCATTGTGTCCCATAAATTTGGGTATGTTTTGTGGTCATTTTCATTGAATTTTAGGAAGTTTTTAATTTCTCCCTTTATTTCCTTCTTGACTCATTGATGATTCAGGTGAGCATTGTTTTAATTTCCACATGTTTCTGGGCTTTCTGTTATTAGTATTGCTGTTGAATTCTAGTTTTAAACCATTGTGATTTGATAAGATACCTGGGGTTATTCCAGTTTTTTTGTATTTGTTGAGGTTTGTTTTGTTACCGAGTATGTGGTCGATTTTTAGAATGTTCCATGAGGTGCTGGGAAGAAGGTATATTCTTTTATGTTTGGATGGAATATTCTCTGTGTCTGTTAAGTCCATTTGAGTCATAACATCTGTTCTCTTATTTCTCTGTTCATTTTTCGTCTGACTGAGCTGTTCAGTGGTGAGAGTGGACTGTTGAAGTCTCCCACTATTAGTATGTGGGGTTTAATGTATGATTTAAGCTTTAGAAGTGTTTCTTTTACATGAGGGTGCCCTTGTATTTGGGGCATAGATGTTCAGTATTGAGATTTCCTCTTGATGGATTTTTCCTGTAACTAATATGAAATGTCCTTCCTTGTCTCATTTGATTGAGTTTAATTTGAAGTCTATTTTGTTAGATATTAGGATAGCTATACCAGCTTGTTTCTTAGGTCCATTTGATTGGAATATTTTTTCCCAACCTTTTACTCTGAGACGATGTCTGTCTTTGAGGTTGAGATGCATTTCTCGTATGCAGAAGAGGGAGGGATTCTGTTTTCGTATCCAATCTGTTAGCCTGTGTCTTTTTATAGGTGAGTTGAGTCAATTTATATTAAGGAATATTAATGACCAGTAATTGCTATCTCCTGTTAATTTAGTTTTCATTGTTGGTAATGTTAATTTGTGCATTTTTCCTTCTTTGAGGTTTGCTACTATAAGACCATCAATTATCTGTGTTTTTGTTGATGTAGCCAACTTCTTTGGGTTGGAATTTTCCTTCTGGTATTTTGTGTAGGGCTGGGCTTGTGGCTAGGTATTGGTTAAATCTGGTTTTGTCATGGAATATCTTGTTTTGTCCTTCTATGGTGATTGAAAGTTTTGCCAGGTAGAGTAGTCTGGTTTGGCATCTGTGGTCTGTTAATGTCTGCATAACACTTAACCACAACCTTCTGGCTTTCATTGTCTCCAATGAAAAGTCAGGTATAATTCTGATAGGTCTTCCTTTACATGTTACTTGGCCCTTTTCCTTTGCAGCTCTTAATATTCTTTTTTTATTCTGTATGTTTAGTGTCTTGATTATTATGTGGCAAGGGAATTTTTTTTTTTTGATCCAGTCTTTTTGTTCTGTAAGCTTCTTATATCTTCATAGGCATATCTTTCTTTAGGTTGGGAAAGTTTTCTTCTATGATTTTCTTAAATATATTTTCTGTGCTTTTGAGTTGAACTTCTCTTTCTTCTATACCTATTATTCTTTTTTTTAAAAAATATTTATTTATTATGTATACCAGACCTCTTTTACAGATGGTTGTGAACCACCATGTGGTTGCTGGGAATTGAACTCAGAACCTTTGGAAGAGCAGGCAATGCTCTTAACCACTGAGCCATCTCTCCAGCCCTATACCTATTATTCTTATGTTTGGCCTTTTCTTTTCTTTTTTTGCTTTTTCAAGACAGGGTTTCTCTATGGTTTTGGAGCCTGTCCTGGAATTAGCTCTTGTAGACCAGGCTGGTCTCGAACTCACAGAGATCCGCCTGCCTCTGCCTCCCAAGTGCTGGGATTAAAGGCGTGTGCCACCACCGCCCGGCATGTTTGGCCTTTTCATGGTGTCCTATATTTCCTGGATATTAGGGTTGAGCTTTCTTTAGATTCAATGTTTTCTTTGACTGATGAGTTTATTTCCTCTGTTGTATCTTCAGTGCTTGAGATTCTTTCTTCCATCTGTTGTATTCTGCTGTTCACGCTTGCAGTTGTGGTTACTGATTATTTTCTCATGATTTCTCTTTATGTAATTCCTTGTGCTTGTGTTTTTTTTTTTATTGTCTCTATTTCAGTTTTCAAGTCTTGAATAGGTTCTTTCATATGTTTGATTGCTTTTTCTTGGTTTTCTTTAAGGGATTTGCTGCTATCCTCCAATTTTTTGTTTGTCTTTTCCTCCATTTCTTTGAGGGAATTTCCCATTTCCTCTTTAAGAGTTTCTAACATTCTCCTGAAGTCATTTTTTAGGTCATTTTCTTCTGCTTCAACTATATTTGGTTGTTCAAGTCTTGTTGTTGTGGGGTCTTTAGGTTTTACTGGTGTCATGTTGCTCTTTGTGGTGTTGCGTGTGTTCTTACCTTTTCTACTCATATTTTCCTCTAATAGGTGTCATTGGGACTGTCCGTGACTCTGGTGATTTATCTTCTAGACACCAGTGAATCCAAGGCTCAGATGCTTGTTCCTCGTGGTACTGTCAGTGCCACGGTTCTAGTTATAAAGTTGGTCACTCCACATTCCTGGAGGTTGCTCAGCACTCCCGGGCTTTGCTCCACTCCCTTGGAGTTTGCTGTCTCATTCCTGCTCTAGCCTAGGTTGTCAGCTCATACCTGTATCTTTTTCTTAATTTTTTTGTTTTGTTTTGTTTTTTTGTTTTTTGAGACAAGATTTCTCGGCTGGCCTCGAACTCGCAGAGATCTGCCTGCTTCTGCCTCCCGAGTGCTGGGATTAAAGGCATGTGCCACCACTGCTGGGCTTCAGGCCTTTTTCTGTAAAATGTCCCTGGTCTGCATCCATTCCTGCAGAGGTCGCTGACTTCTGGTTGGTCCTGTAAAGCACTCTGACTCCGATCTACTCCCTGGGATTTCCCAGGCTTTGGTGTACTCAGACCTGCAGAGGACCTGGCTCAGGCTTACTACCTCAAAGATCCCAGACTCACACTCAGACCCCGCAGAGGTTTCTGGTTCCTGCCTATTCCCTTTTACATTCCAGACCAATCCAGACTCACAGAGGTCCTGCTCAGGCCTACTCCCTCTGAGGTCCCAGACTCAAGCCTGGACCTGCAGAGATCTGTGGTTCCTGCCTACTCCCTCAGAGGTCCCAGATTCATGCCCAGACCCACAGAGGTCCTGGCTTAGGTCTACTCCCTTGTAGGTCCCAGATTCACATCCTGACCCGCAGTGGGCTCTGGCTCTGGCTCACTCACTCAGCGGTTACTCCCCTGTAACTGTTCCTGTGGAGTTGGCTGTCTTAGGTCTGCCCTGGCCCAGGTTGCTGGCTCAGTCGTGGTCCACAAATGTCCCTGGACTGGATCTGCTCTCACTCCCGCTCCCATGGAGCTTGCTTTCTGAGGCCCACTCTGGCCTAGGTAGCTGGTTCAGTCTTGTTCCCGTGGAGCTCACCGTCTCAGGTTTGCTCTGGCCCAGGTCGCTGGTGGTCGGCTGTTCAACTCTTTAATAAACCAATTAGAAGGTGCCTTGGCTAAGACACATCTTCACAGTAAACAGAAAGATTATTCAGCAACACAGAACTAAGGGGTTTTGACTGCTCAGTCTATGTTTGGCACTAAATGACACTTCACTGGCCTTGTGGATCCTGAGTTGTAGTGTTAAGAATCAGACAGTACTTCTGTGTATAAATGAATGAAGATAGTTTTAATGCATGCTTACTACTGTGAAGCAGGAGTAGAAGAACAGCTTAGTTCTTGGGCAGTAGTTAGAGAAAGTCTCTGTAAAGAACATATTTGACGAGACCAGCCTGGTCTACAAGAGCTAGTTCCAGGACAGGCTCCAAAACCACAGAGAAACCCTGTCTCGAAAAAACAAAACAAAACAAAACAAAACAAAACAAAAAGAACATATTTGAGCTGAGCCCTTCAGCTGCCTTGGGGAAGCAGTGTTCTGTATAAACAGGACAGAAGTGAAAATTCACTGGTACAAGATTCTCTTTGAAGGGTTGAAGGGAGACTAGCATGAGTGGGAATGATGAATATGGCAGACCGACTAAGAGATGAAGTCAGAGATGACAGGGTTTAACTTGGAATCTGATAGAACTTCAGTAAGGAGTTTGAGCTGTTTATTCAGGAAGCTGCATTGTCGAGGAAGACGTGATAACACTTGAGAGCAGAAGCTCCAGGTTTAATACCAACCATTAGCGTGTCTTGTGTGTAGGTCGTGATGTAATCTGGAGCTAAAGCCATGGCAGGTAGACTTGCTTTCAGTCTGGCAGTCCTTTTCACCGAGTGTCCCATCCTAAGTCTGTAACCAGCCCTGTTCTAGATGCAGAATCTAGTCTGTTTTCGGCCAATAGGATTCAGGTCTGTCACAATTATAGTTATAAAAGCCTGGGTAGTTGAGAGAAAGACGGGAACTGAGAATATTTCTTTTGGCCTAAGCAACTTAGTGATTAGTGCTGTCCTTCACTGAGCAGCAGTTCAAAGCCAAGTGTGCTGTGTGTGTGGGTGACCCTAATCCTAGCATGCAGGAAGAGGGAGCAGGAGGTCCTGAGATTAAGGCTAGTTTGAGGTATGTCTGACACAAAAATTTGTGTCAGAGCGGGTAAGGTGAGAGTCAGGGATTCTGTTTGAATATGCTGTTTGGGCACCTGCAGGTGTGGTTGTGTAGAACTGTAGGCAGGCATTATACTCAAGTCAAGCTGGCGAGAGGTAACAGCTGGATGTAAACATGTAAAGCTGTTTAAATCTAGGCAGAGTAGGGTCAATGGGTGGGGAATCTTATTTATTAATTTATTTATGAGGCAGGCAGGGTCTCTTTACACCCTGCCTGAAATTTGATTTCCAAGCCTGGAAATCGCAAATCACTTGCCTTCAGCTCACAGATGCTCACAGTGTTAGGACTAAAGGCATGCCTTACTCCCAACAATATTGTTAATTTTTTTGTTTTTTGTTTTGTTTCAGTTTTTGTTTTTTAAGACAGGGTTTCTGTGTATATCTCTTGCTGTCCTGAAACTCACGCTATAGGCTGACATTGAACTCAAGAGATTTTCCTGCCTCTGCTGGGATTAAAGGCGTGCACCACCATTCCCAGCAGTGGTGGTGATTTTAATGGGGAAGAGAAGTCTTGGCACTGAGGCAATAATCAGACATTTAGAGGTCTGGAGAAGAAAAAGGATGCAGAAGCTGACAACTGGAACTTAAAAGAACCATTAAAACAAGTGAAAAACTATCTAGTATAGTTCCAAAATCTAAGCAAACTGGAGAGATGACTTAGTGGTTAAGAACATTGAGTGTTCTTCCAGAGGACCGGGGTTCAATTCCCAGCACCCACATTGCAGCTCACAATTGTCTGTAACTCCAGTTCCAGGGGATCTGACATCTTCATTCAGACATACATGCAAACAAAACACCAATCAGTGTTCATAAAATAAAAATAAATTACTTAAAAAATTTAAAGCGAACATTCTAAAAAGCAGTATTACTACCTCTGCTTTATACTTTTGAGAAATATCAACATAAAGTTTGAGTGGAAGATCACACCAGTTAGATCGGACTTGAGAAAAGAAAGCTTTCTTTAACAAGTTACATGTGAACTGAGGAGCATCTGATGGGCTGGGTGGATTGAGAGAGTTTGGTGTTGGTCACTGCCTATGTTTGTTCATTTCTCAAATCATGTATGCTAGAAAAAAGTCTTTCAAATTATGGTAAAGAGTGGATAATGTAAAATTTGACATTTTAACCTTTAGTTGGAGAATCACATGTGTTAAAATTTTGGGTAAAGTGTATATTGTACAAAATTTCCCATTTCGGTCTCACAGTTGAGGAGCATTGGGCACTTTGGCATTGCTGTCCGTGCCTCACCACCGTCCACCTCTAAGAACGCTCCTTACTCCACACTGAAGCTGCACCCATTTATAGGTACTCCCCATTCCTCCATTCCTCCGCCCCTGGAACCTGAGGATCGGGGCTTTGCTCTCTGCGTCTGTGAGTGACTCTGTTAGGTGTCACATATGATTGGAATTGTTGCAGCATTTGACATTTGGGGTTTTCTGTGATTGGCTTCTTTTTTCGTGTATGTTCAAGGTTCATCCATATGATAGCATCTTTCAGAGCTTCCTCTTTAATGGCAAAATCCTACTCTATTGTATATAGAGAGCACATGTTGTATATCCATCCATTCATCCTTTGGACACTTTCTTCTCTAAACATAGATATTTTTTCTTTTGAACCCCCTTTTAAACTCTGATTGGCATTGCTGGATTATCCTGTCCTTAGCTTTTGGGGCCAGGTGTGGAGCTTCTGTGATATTTTCTTTAGCTACACTTTTCAGCAGAGCACAGGTTCCAGTTCTCCACATGCTCACAGCACTTACCATTTTCTGTTGTTTTTTTTAAAACTAGCCTTCCCAATTAACGTAGAAATAGAATCCTGTTTTTCATTTATATTCAAGATAGACTTTCGTTGTGTAGCCCAGGCTGGCATAAAGCTCCTGATTAATCCTTCTGCCTCAGCTTACCCAGTTTAGGGATTTCAGTTATATACCATGATGTCAGTCCAAATGAGGTCTTGTATGTGTGTGTTTTTCCATTTCACATATACTTTCAAGGTTTGTACATGTTATGAGTTAATAATAATTTGTTCTTTTTGCTGGTCAAGGATATTTTATTTTGTTATATAGTTCTACCACATACTGTTTATCCGCTAACAGTTGATAGCACGTTTGCGCTTCTTGACTATAATCACTGATGTAGCATAATGTACCGTGAACATGTATTATAAATTACCATGTAGACAATATTTTTTTATTTTGAGTGCACTTAGAAGTAGAGTTGATTTATCTCCAGCGACCATTTCCTGCTAGCAGCTTTCCCCCACTGCACATACGGTAACTAAAACATGTACTAGGAGCTTTGCCGTGGGCCCCTACTGCCACGAAACCTTAGGATAGAGTCATTCCACTTAATGTAGACTAGGGTTTGTCCCCAGGCTCCTTACTCCCTGAAGTCATCTCCCCAGGGATGTCACCATTGTATGCTCCAGCCATCCCAACCCTGTTCCTACTTTGGCTCCCTCCTGGCAGATCTACAATCCTGGAGGAAAGAGAACCATGCCTCTTCCTGTTGCCGTTGAGTTGTCTTGGCATCCTTGTTAACATCGAAGTCTAAATTGTTTCTGGATTCTCAGTTTTGATAGATATCTGTCCATATGCTGGTACCACCCAGTTGTTTTGGCCTTATTTTTTTTTTTTTTTTTTTTGTGAAATCTTTTTCTGGCGGCGGTGGGGGAGGGGCACAGCAATATTGAATGTGGAAATCGTACATTCTAGTTCTAACTGCACCATGTTCCTGCGGTTCACCCCTCAACCACCCACCTCTGTTTGAGACTGGATCTCACTCTGTAAACCAGGCTGGCTTGGGGCTCACTGTGCAGCCCTACTCCTCTCAGCTCCCTTGCTCTGTGTTTCTTGTGTGTGAGGCAGCATTAGAGCTCCACGAAGCCCCAGAGCTGTCAGAGGAGCGCTGCCACGCCCACTTAGTCCTGACTCCCCAGCTGTGAATCCACTCGCGGTGGGCTGGAAGCCTAAGGCTCAGGAGTCGTCCCTGGCAGTGGGTCTGAGAGGGAGTCTTCCTTTCGGGGTTGCTTTTGCTGTTCTAGATCTCTTAGAGTTTCATAGAAATTTTGAGAACCTGTGTTATTATCATCATTATTATTATTTACATTACTTAGGGAAGAACCTTGTGTGGAGGTCAGAGGACGAGGAAGTAAAGGAGTTGATTCTCTCCTCCCACCTTATGGATTTCAAGGATTGAATTTAGGCTTGTCAGAGATGGCCAAGGTCCCTCATCAGCCTAGCCATCTTTCCAGACCCTAGATAAACAATAATTTAAAAGGCATTTTTACATAGATTGTGTTAAGTCTGTAGATTAATTTTAGAAGTGTGACTTTAGCAGTACTGTCTCCGTCTGAACACAAAGCTGTCATTCATGTCATAAATGTCATCATTTATTTTCTTTTTATAATGTGTGACAGTTTTTGATATGTGAATCTTTTTGAGTATTTCCAGGTACTTTGTCCTTTTTCATATTGTGAAAGAGATAGGGTTCTGTTTTATTTTGTAAACTTTGTTATAAAAAAACTTGCAAATGAAAACATCACAGGTCTTTAAAAAGGATATAAAGCTATTTTGTTGTTTTGTTTTGTTTTTCAAGACAGAGTTTCTCTGTGCCCTGGCTGTCCTGCGACTCGCTTTGTAGACCACACAGAGATCTGCCTGGTCTGCCTCTTGAGTCCTGGGATTAAAGATGTACGCAACCACTACCCATCCAATTTTTTGTTTGTTTGTTTTTGTTTTGTTGGTTAAGCTAATTTTTTTTTTTTTTTTTTTTTTTTTTTGGTTTTTCGAGACAGGGTTTCTCTGTGGCTTTGGAGTTAAGCTAATTTTTTTAAAGTTCTAATTCTGTCATAGATTTTTGGTTTTAGTGGTAGATAAGTGCATAAAATACTGTATAGTTCACTGAGTTGTATAGTCTTTGGTGTGTGTTGTTTTTGATAGGAATAGTTTTTTAAAGTTTATTTTGAGGGGCTGGAGGGGATAAGAGCACTTCCAGAAGTCTTGAGTTCAATTCCCAGCAATCACATGGTGTCTCACAACCATCTGTAATGAGATCTGATGCTCTCTGCAGTGATAATGCAGGCAGAGCACTGTATACATAATAAGTAAATTAATAAATAAAAAGTCTTTAAAAAAGTTTATTTTAAAATTTTGTGCTTTTTTTTAAAAAAATCATATTCTTTAGGACAAAGCCAGATGTGCTAACCCTGTTGTCAATAAATCTCCTGTGCTTTTCAGTTTTTTTTTTTTTTTTTTTTTTGAGACAGGGTTTCTCTGTGGTTTTGGAGCCTGTCCTGGAACTAGCTCTTGTAGACCAGGCTGGTCTCGAACTCACAGAGATCCGCCTGCCTCTGCCTCCCGAGTGCTGGGATTAAAGGCGTGCGCCACCACCGCCCGGCTTTTCAGTTTTTATATATATATAACTTATTTAAATTTATTTTATGTGCATTTGTTGTATGGTGTGGTGGGCTGCGTCCCGCCACCCGGCTAGCTTTACATCCGAAATAATTACATGGAAACTGTATTTTTTTAATCATTGCCTGGCCCATTAGTTCCAGCCTCTTATTGGCTAGCTCTTATATATTGATCTAACCCATTTCTAATATTTTGCGTAGCATCATGAGCTGGCTTACCAAGAAAGATCTTAACCTGCGTCTGTCTGTCTGGAGTGGGAGAATCATGGCGACTGACTGACTCGGCTTCTTTGTCTCAGCATTCTGTTCTGTTTATTCCACCTACCTAATTTTCTGTCCTATTAAAGGGCCAAGGCAGTTTCTTTATTTAACCAATGAAATCAACACAAAACAGAAGACTCTCCTCCATCATTTCCCCTTTTTCTGTTTAAACAAAAAAAAGGCTTTAATTTTAATATAATAAGATTACATATAACAAAACAGTTATCAAGCAAGAATTATAATTATAATATTTATATCTATTTTACCTTTATCATAATTAAGGAAAATTATAATTATCTATTTATTCTTTAGTTTTATCAAAGACTCCAGAAGGATATGATATTATCTAAGTAAATAAGAAATCCAAAACTCTAGAAATGACAGAGACATCTCGCTGCCTGTACAGTCATCCAAAGTTTTTTTGTACCATTGGGGCATCCGTCTTTGGCCTTCAGGCCCATAGTGTTCAGCAGACATTTCTATGAAGCAGGAAATTTCAAAGACAGTTTGGTCATTATCTGCTGTGTCCTGCAGAATGTCTCATAGACTCCTTCATGAATCAGGAACCCCAAAGAATCATCTCACCTTTAGGCAAGTTCAGCAGTCCTCTTTCTGCGGGTTCTCTGTGTCCAGTTTATGCAACAGTCCAGGCAAGAGCAGTTTCTTGCCCAAATGGCTATCAAACTCCCTAAGGATCCTCTTCGATGCCCATCTTCTTCTTGAAGTAGATTGGTGCTGCCAGGAGCAGACGTGTCTCATTGTCATGAAAAACCTAAGTTATTAAAACATTCAAAATGCCATATTTTGTAGTTTTTGAAAGATATGAAGAATGTCTATCTAATTGAAATATATCTCTATATATCTAGAAAATCTAACTAACATGACTACAAGCTTTATTATTATTGATGATTATCCATTAACAATCTATATACATTACATTTTTATATGAACTACATAATCATAATACCTTAATCAAGATCAAAAATACATATACATATAACAAAATTGACCTTAAATTTAAATCACTAAAGCAAAATCCATATCAATGTAAATTATTTTGGTGTCAAGGTGCCCTTTTCAGATCCCCAAAAACTGGAGTTATAGATAGTTGTGAGCTGCCATGTGGGTGTTAGGAATTGAACCCAGGTCCTCTGAAAGAGCAGTCTTAACCACAGAGCTGTCTCTCCAGCCCCTTTGGTTTGGTTTTTTGAGACGGGTCTCACATAACCCAGGCTGGCTCTGAATTCACAGTCTTCCTGCTTCTTGTCATCATTTTATTATTTATTATTTTGGTGATTTCTTGAGTTTGCCCGCACACCTGATTAGTCCTTGCTGTGGTGGTGGTGACGTTACTGTCCCATCCTGTGTCTCCTCCCTACCTCGCCCTCTCCTGGTTATTTTAGGCTCTACATTTTGTTATCATTACTGCTTTTGTCAGTTTTTGATTTGGTCACAAATATTTTGAAGTATTATACTTATGATCTGTTTCAGATTCAGCATTGATTACTTTTTGATCTAATCAAGCACAGTTTCCAATTGCTTAGATTAGAGCAGCGGTTCTCAACTTGTGGGCATTACTGCTTTAGGGGTTGCATAACAGATAGCCTGCATATTAGATATTTACAATACAATTCATAACAGTAGCAAAATTAAAGTTATAAAGTAGCAACAAAATAATTTTATTGTTGGGGGTCATCACAGCATGAGGAACTGTATTAAAGGGTTGCAGCGTTATGAAGGTTGAGAACCACTGCATTAAAGGGTTATATTTTTGTTTACACTTCATTGTCTTATACAACTTTTTTCAAAATGAGGTCATAGTTAATCTTATTAAGATTCTGTTTGACAAGAAACAAAATAGAAATATTTTTGTCACAGAATGCTAAGTAAACTGTCAGGACCACAGAGTGCCCTATTGTTTTGGACATTGTAGACCAAAAACCATCCACATGTGATGAGGATTAGACATTTGTCTGACTATATAGTGAGTTATGTGATATTTTATCATATTCAGAAATGCTTCTAAATGTTTTTGTAGCCACAAATAAGAAGAATTCACCCAAGTCAGCACGGGCCATAGCAGGCAGTCTATCACTCCGAAGAGCTATGGACTCTGGAGAAAGTAGCCGTTCAAAGGGAGACTGCCAGGCTTTGTCTGAAGGTAAATATGGGATCCGTAATATAATTTTGCTGGGCACATGCTTGGAAATTGTAGCTTTATCCTTGAAAGGCACCAAAGATGCTAAATTATAGCTGAACTTCTGATTTTGTGGGACCTTTTATTTGTTTCCTTTTCGAGTTTATTTTTTTCTTTTGTCTTATTTTTATGTTTTAACTCATGATTTTCCTTTCTTAGCCACCCTAGTTCTGGAATTGCTGACTTGGCCCCTGGGCTCTAGTATTTGAAGTTTCTTGATCTCAAATCAGAACAGTGTTTAACTATGTATTTTGCACTTGTTAATATTTAAGTAACTAGTCAAAAAGATTGGGATAGCTTTTTCATTTTTTGAAGTTTTAACCTAGTTTAAAATGTACATATAGTAGGCTGGAAATATAAATGGCTTATGGTTTAGAGCACTTTTTTGTTCATGCAGAGGTCCTGGATTTGATTACCAACACCCACATGGTGACTCACAACTACCTATAACTCTACTTCCAGGGGATCTGATGCCCTCTTCTGGCCTCCATTAACACAGGTACACATTCATACATGCAGGCAAAACTACACTTATATTAAAAAAAAATTTTTAATTTCTTTTTCATGCACACTGGTTTACCTGTATGAGGGTGTTGAATCCTTTACAACAGGAGTTACAGACAGTTGCGAACTGCCATATGGGTGCTGAGAACTGAACCTGGGTCCTCTGGAAGAGCAGCCAGTGCTCCTAACTACTGAGCCATCTCTCCAGTCCCACATTTAAAATTTTCAAAATTAAGAAAATTATGCACATAAAGTAATTGTCTACATCAAGAGGCTTTCATGTTCACTGTCTTCTCCTTTCCCAAAGGCTCCCCGGGAAGCTCTCAGTCTGGGAGCAGACACAACTCTCCCCGAGCCCTGACACATGGCATCATTGGGGATCTTCTGCCCAAAAGTGAAGACCGACAATGCAAAGCTTTGGATTCTGATGCTGTGGTGGTTGCAGTTTTCAATGGCTTACCTACTGTTGAGAAAAGAAGGAAAATGGTCGCCTTGGGGTAAATAATACTCTTTCATTGTTTAGAACTTCAAGTCTATAATGAACAAAATTATTTCTATTTTGCTAGTGTTTGAGGTATGCAGGAAGTTTATTTATTGCATTAAAATGTCATCCTTTTTAAAAATTATGTCGTTCTGTCACTCTCTTCTTTCTACCTTCCTCGAACCCCTGCAGAATGACAGCAGTCCTCCTGCCTCAGCTTCATGAGTACGGTTTTACGGAAGTGAGCCACCACACCTAGCTTAGGGCTCTTTTTTGCTTACAACAGGCTAACCTGAGCAAACATTGCCTTGGAGATGTATGTATATTTCAGCTTTACATGATGCCTTGCGTTTTAATCTGTCATGCATTCTTCAAGAGGCCATGTGTCATTTTAAAAAAAGTGTCACTTATTTGTGTGCAGTAAAGTATTTCCAGTAATTGTATTGATGATTACTGTTATTTTTGTTTGTTTGATTTGAGACTGGGTCTCATATAACCCAGGATAGCTTTCAGCTCTTGATCCTTTTGCCTTAGCCTCCTGAGTGCTGCGATTACAGGCATGAGCCACATGCCTGGCCTAATTAACTGTTTTAAAAGCACTGCTTTTATCTCACTCTTTTTCTATGTTTTGAAATCATCCTCTAAAATGCTAGTTAGAATTTCCAGATATGATAAATGGTGATCAACATCTTTATCTTTATTCAGAGCCCATCATGTCAAATATTGAGTATATAAAGAATGTGTTGACTGTGGATGTGTTAGCTGAGCCCTCAGTGTTCATCTGCTGTCACAGAAACATTAAATATCTTTCTAATTTAGATAATGGAATAGTTTTCTGAGGAAACTTTGGAAGGGTCTTTATAGAAAGACCATCATCTTATGTTGACTGATTACCAAATCCAGAAGGACAGATGGAGGCTTAATTTTGTTTGTAACTCAAGGTTCAACCGTAGAAAAGAAAGTCACTAGAGAGCCTGGCATGGTACAAACTCTTGTGTCAGAGCTGCTGAGGAGACAGAAGGCCAGAGGATTGAAAGTTGGGAGCCTCTGTGGGCAACCTAGTAAGATCTTGACTCAAAATAAAATCTTCAAAATTTCCTGGAGATTCAGCTCCTTGGTATAACATATCTTAGCATGCACATTGCTGTAGCCATGGTTCAGTTCCCATTATTAGGGGTGGGGAGGGGCAACCAGGAAACTTACCTTCCCTATCACCTAGCCTGATATATACATTTCTTTCAAGTTAAAGATACAACTAATTTTCTTTTTTATTTATTTTACTTTAAAATTTTTTGATGTGTGGACATTTTGTCTGCATGTATGTGTGGTGCCCATGGAGGCCAGAAGAGAGTGTTGTATTCCCGGTACTGCAGCCACAGACATCTGTGAGCTGCTGCGTGGATATTAGGATCAAACTGGGTCTTCTGGTAGCCATTGCTTTCAAACACTGAGCCTTAGCTTTCACTCATATTTTAATTTATTGTAGAGATTCTGTATCATTTAGTTATAACAATTATGTGTTATATTCATATATACACACACATATACGTCTGTGGAACATAAAATTTTGTGTAAAAGTTCAAAGTTCTTTTCTAGCATCTGGACTTTCTAACAAGATTGGGCCCATCAACACCCTGTCATGAAAGTGGGACATGCCCGTCCCTCACCCCTTCAAGTTTAAAAATAGTTTGTAGTTGACAGGGAAGAGAGTCTCCCAGTAGTAAGGTACCTATATTCTTAACAAACAAACCCTTACCCATGCTGGCTATAAGCAACCCTGATGAAATTCTCTGCTTTCTCAAAAAGGGAAGGGGAAAAAAGGCATTAAAGTAGAAGGTGAGTGTCTTAATTACTGCTTTATTGCTGTGAAGAGACACCATGACCAAGGCAAATCTTACAAATAAAAGCATGCTGGGCGGCGGTAGCACACGCCTTTAATCCCAGCACTTGGGAGGCAGAGGCAGGCGGATATCTGTGAGTTTGAGACCAGCCTAGTCTACAAGAGCTAGTTCCAGGACAGGCTCCAAAAGCTACCGAGAAACCCTGTCTCGAAAAACCAATAAAATAAAATAAAATTAAAATTAAAATTAAATGGAAGCATTTAATTGGGAGTTTGTTTACAGTTTTAGAAGGTTAGTCCAAGATCATCATTGTGGGACACTGACAGGTATGGTGCTGGAGCAGGAGTTGAGAGCTTAAATTAGATCCTCAGGCTGCAAGTGAGAGAGACAGAGAATGGGCCTAGTGTCAGCTTTTAAACCTTCTTCATCAAGGACACACTTCCTCCTAATCCTTCCCAAACTGTTCCACTAATTGGAGACGAAGCATTCAAACCACTACAGTGAGCTAGTTAGGAATAGTGTCAGCTTGCTTCATATGGATGCTCACCTGCTTGTGTCTTTTCTTCCTCCTTGCTACATTTGTATTAATAAGACAAAATAATAATAATAATGATGATGATGATGATAAAGGAGTTCCAGTGAAAATGTCCTCATTCTTGTTTCTGCCCCTGCCCTCACTCAGTCCTGCTACTCTCAGCTCTTCATGTATGTTGTGCCTTCTCTGCTCTGTGCATATTGACAACTGTGACAGTCTTTACCTGTAGTGCACCTTGATTTCTTACTCACGAATGCTTCTCTTTCTTTCAACAGTCGTGAGAACTTGTGTTTATATCTATTCTAATGGGTAATTACTGATTGACAAACCATTTTAAGAAATAGTAGAGAGGTCCCGCATATCTTGTCTTTGTCCCCTACTGATAACGTTTTGCAGAACTATCCATACATTGTTATAAACAGGATTTGTTAATCTGCCATTTCATAACCTTTTATTCTGAATCTTAAATGAAATTTTTTTTAAAATGGAAATTTAGTATTATAGACAAATAAAAAGGAAAAAAGAAAATATAGATTATTATGTCATTTATTAGACAATTTGAAAATATCATGTTGTTTTTTCATTCTTTGAGGGCTAATGCAAAAGGAGGTCGCCTGGAAGGAATACAGGTGGCAGATTTGGAAAGTCATTCTGAAGCTGGGGAGTTACAGCCCACACTACCTGAAGGAGCGTCAGCTGCCCCCGAGGAAGGTGAGGAATGAATGAGAACAGTCAGAAAGATCATTGAGCTGGAGACACCGAGCTCTCAGTGGTGTAATAATAGGAAGTGACTGGTTAGTAAAAATGGCACAGAAATCTAACAGACATGTTTGAACCCCAAATTCATTTGCCTCTTTTTGTGACTTACAAGGACATTGTATACAGGGAACAGAGAACAGCAAGAATGTATAAGTTACTGCATAAAAGCATGTGTTTGGGGCCAGGCATGGTGGTGGTACATGTCAGTAATACCAACATGGGGAGTCAGGAGTGGCCAGATCTTTTTGAGGTATAGGCCAGCCAGGTCTACATATCAAGTTTTATTCTAGCTAGGGCTTCAGAGTCTCTTGGGAAGCAGAGGCAGGTAGATCTCTCTGAGCCTGAGGCCAGCCTGGTCTCCAGAGCATGAGAAGCTCCAGGGCTGTGTAGAAACCCTGTCTCCAAAGAGAAAAAAAAACCATTTTGACAAAGAAATTAAAAATATCAAATGGAGATGGTGGCGCACGCCTTTAATCCCAGCACTCGGGAGGCAGAGGCAGGCGGATCTCTGTGAGTTCGAGACCAGCCTGGTCTACGGAGCTAGTTCCAGGACAGGCTCCAAAGCCACAGAGAAACCCTGTCTCGAAAAACCACAAAAAAAAAAAAAAAAAAAAAAAAAAATCAAATGGAAAAAAGAAAGCATATTTAACAAGTGGTGCTGGCATAACTGGATATAAACATGTAGAAGAATGAAAATAGATCCATATCTATCACCATGCACAAAACTCAAGTTCAAAAGGATCAAAGACCTCAACATAAAGCCAGCCACACTGAACCTTACAGAAGAGAAAGTGGGAAGTACACTTGAACGCATTGGCACAGGGAACCACTTCCTAAGTATAACCCAAGCAGCATACACAACGAGAGAAACAAGAAATGGGACCTCCTGAAACTGAAAAGCTTCTGTAAAGCAAAGGGCATGGTTAACAAGACAAAATGACAGCCTACAGAATGGGAAAAGATCTTCAAAGACCCCACATCAGACAGAGGTCTGATCTCCAAAATATACAAAGAACTCAAGAAATTGGACACCAAAAGATCACATAATCCAATAAAAAAAAAAATGGACTACAGACCTAAACACCTTAGTCATCAGAGAAATGCAAATCAAAACAACTCTGAGATTCCATCTTACACCTGTAAGAATGGCTAAGATGGGGCTGAAGAGATGGCTCAGCGGTTAAGAGCACTGACTGCTCTTCCGGAGGTCCTGAGTTCAATTCCTAGCAACCACATGGTGGCTCATAACCATCTGATAAAAAAAAAAAGGGATGGCCAAACACTGATGACAACTTATGCTGGAGAGGTTGTGGGGTAAAGAGAACACTCCTGTATTGCTAGTGGGAATGCAAGCTGGTACAACCCCTTTGGATGTCAGTGTGGCGATTTCTCAGAAAATTAGGAAACAACCTTCCTCAAGACCTAGTAATACCACTTTTGGGTATATATCCAAAGAATGCTCAATCGTGCCACAAGGACGTGTGCTCAACTATGTTCATAGCCAGAACCTGGAAACAACCTAAATGCCCCTCGACCAAAGAATGGATAAGGAAAATGTGGTACATTTACACAATGAAGTACTACACAGCAGAAAAAAATGACATCTTGAATTTTGCAGGAAAATGGATGGAGCTAGAAAACATTATTTTGAGTGAGGTAACCCAGACACAGAAAGACAATTATCACATGTACTCATTCATAGGTGGTTTTTAAACGTAAAGCAAAGAAAGCCAGCCTACAAACCACAATCCCAGAGAACTTAGACAACAATGTGGACACTAAGAGAGACTTACATAGATCTAATCCACATAGGAAGTAGAAAGTAGAAAAAGACAAGATGTCCTGAGTAAATTAGGAGCATGGGGACCTTGTGGGAGGGCTGAAGGAGGGAGGGGAGCAGAGAAAAATGTAGAGCTCAATAAATATAAAAAAAAAGAAAATAATAAATCAAAAATAGAAGAAAAATGTAGTAGGGAGCTGTGGGCCTCTTCCCACAGCTCGGCTCATGACTGCCTGGCTAGCTTATGCCCCAAAATAATGACACACAAACTGTATTCTTTTAAACACTGCTTGGCCCATTTCTATTCATGTGTGTAGCACCCCAAGGTGTGCTTACCGGGAAGATTCTAGCCTACATCCATCCTGGGTCGGAGCTTTATTGCGTCTGCCGGGGAGAGGGGAGCATGGTGTCTGATCCAGAGAGCAGAGTTGTCGAGTCTGAGCTCACTTCCTCTTCCTCCCAGCATTCTGTTCTGTTTACTCCACCCACCTATGTTTTAACCTATGAGGGCCAAGCAGTTTCTTTATTACTTAACCAATAAAATCAACAGATATATGTCACTCCCACATCACTTCCCCTTTTTCTGCTTAAACAAAAAAAAAAAAAGGAAGGCTTTAACTTTAACATAGCAAAATCACATATAACAAAATAGTTATCAAGTAAAAATTACAATATTTCCATCTATTTTATCCTTATCATAACTAAGGAAAACTATAACTATCTATCTATTCTTCAACTCCATCACAGACTCCAGAAAGATACAATATTACCCAAGCAAACAAAAAATAAGCAACTTTCAAACTCTAGAAATGACAGAGACATCTCGCTGCCTTGACAGTCATCCAAAGTTTCTCTGTACCGTTGGGGCATCCATCTTCGGCCTACAGGCCCATAGTTTCCAGCAGACATTTCCATGAAGCAGGAAATTTCAAAGGCTTTTCAGTCACTATCTGCTGTGTCCTGCAGAATGTCTCGCAGACTCTTTCATAAATCAGGAACCCTGAAAGATCATCTCACCTTTAGGCAAGTTCAGCAGTCCTCTCTCTGCGGGTTCTTTGTGTCCAGTTTATGCAACAGTCCAGGCAAGAGCAGTTTCTTGCCCAAATGTCTAACAAACTCCATAAGGTGCCTCTTCGATGCCCATCTTCTGCTTGAAGTAGATTGGTGCTGCCAGGAGCAGAGTGTCTCATTGTCATGAAAAACCCTAAGTTATTAAAACACTTAAAATGCCATATTTTATAATCTTTGAAAGATATGAAGAATGCCTATCTAAAATATATCTATGTACATCTAGAAAATCTAACTAACATGACTACAAGCTTGACTATTATTGATAATTATCCATTAACAACCTATATACATTACATTTTTAAGTGAACTACACAATCACAATACCTTAATCAATATCAGAAATACATATACATATAATAAAATTGACCTTAAATTAATGTCAGTAAACCAAGATTCATATCAATGCAAATTATTCACATCTATATCATCTCCCCCTTTAAATGCAAAAGAACATTTATAAACAATATTTGGGAATATGGGCGCAGTTATTTCACTCCAAACTGCTTCCTGCTGAATGTGGGCGCTGTTAATCAGGTCTTTCATGGTATAACCTGTGTGCTAGGTTCCTCTCAGTCGGCAGTAGAGCAAAGTAATTTTTTGAAGGTGTTCACAGCAACCCTTCAGGAGGGCGTGGTCTATCATACCATATTGAAATAGAAGCAATCCAAAGAGTCTCATCCTCTGTGAAAACAAAAGAAGAAACTCTTTTCCAAAGTATCATATCCTTAGATCCAAATTCTGAAGTCAAGGTATTTTGAAAATATCTATCTTGGATTAGTTCAGCAACATTTATATACAGGTATCTTTTAGCAGCTGTTGCTCCTTCCTCAGCATTCAAACAATTCAAACAGAGCATAATAGCATATAGTATCAAGATTCTCATTGTATTTTCCATCTTTGTGCGGCTTTATTTTAACCTCTATTTCGTTTACTTTTATTTTTATTTTATATTTTCTGTACATCTTTGTCCTGGAATAACTCTTTAGACCAGGCTGTCCTTGAACTCACAGAGATCTGTCTGTCTCTGCCTCCCAGGCAGTGGGATTAAAGGCGTGTGCTACCACACCTTGAAGTCTCAGAGGTCAATCTCCCTCTGCCTCCCAAGTGTTGGGATTAAAGGTGTGTACTACCACACCCAACTACTTCCTTATTTTTGTTTTTTTACTTTTAAGAACTTTATCTTTCAGCCTGCATATATTTTTAAACACACTGTAAATCATTTGAAGTTTTCTTTGTCTTTGAATCTCTCTTTACTATATCTCTCTCTTTTTCTGACCACACAAGCCTTTAAATTACTGAGCAATATGGGTAGGATTAAAGCCGTGACTTTGCCAGCTAAATCCAGCCAATTCCTTAGCTTTCCAGCCTCATGGCAGAGGTACTGGCTGTAGCCATGTTTATCACCACAACTCTGTGGCGTTTCAAGGTCCTTGCCAGCAAACAAGCTACAACACTCAAATGCTCTCTCTGTAGCTGACCTCCTGCCTCAGAGTCAGAGTTTACCCTGGCAGGACGGACCAGAATGCCACATTTTAAAACAGCATAACCTTTTTCCTGCTACAGCTGAAAACAAACAAGCATTCAGTCAGCTTTTATCAATACCATTTAAGTGTTTTGTGGCAGGACCTCTTAAGAGCTGCAGGGTTTTGCCGCTAAAGCTGAGTCAGGAAGCCTCTCTTAGATGAGAGCACTTGCTTGCCTCTAGCAGGCAGAGCAGACCCGAGAAATTGCTGCTACCAAGAAAACATGCTTTACTCTATTCTTTCCCAAGCTTTCTCAAGCTTTCTGTAGATTCAGTGCCCCACGTTGGGCGCCATCTGTAGTAGGGAGCTGTGGGCCTCTTCCCACAGCTCGACTCATGACTGCCTGGCTAGCTTATGCCCCAAAATAATGACACACAAACTGTATTCTTTTAAACACTGCTTGGCCCATTTCTATTCATGTGTGTAGCACCCCAAGGTGTGCTTACCGGGAAGATTCTAGCCTACATCCATCCTGGGTCGGAGCTTTATTGCGTCTGCCGGGGAGAGGGGAGCATGGCGTCTGCTCCAGAGAGCAGAGCTGTCGAGTCTGAGCTCACTTCCTCTTCCTCCCAGCATTCTGTTCTGTTTACTCCACCCACCTATGTTTTAACCTATGAGGGCCAAGCAGTTTATTACTTAACCAATAAAATCAACAGATTGATATATGACACTCCCACATCAGAAAAAAAGAGAGAAAAACAACAAAGGAAGGAAGGGAGAAGGGGGACAGAGGACATACCTTAACAGTCAAATTATTTACAGGGCAAAAACTACAGAACTGCAGATAGTTTTCTGTTTAAAAAATGGGCACCTACATGCCAATCAATGAATTTTGACTAACAACCCATAGTGTTATAAGAAACATGTGCTCCCGGGCTGGAGAGATGGCTCAGTGGTTAAGAGCATTGCCTGCTCTTCCAAAGGTCCTGAGTTCAATTCCCAGCAACCACATGGTGGCTCACAACCATCTGTAACGAGGTCTGCTGCCCTCATCTGGTCTGCAGACATACACACAGATGGAATATTGTATACATAATAAATAAATATTTTTAAAAAAAAAGAAACATGTGCTCCCTAAACAGCTGATTAGGGGATGAAGTCATTACCAGCACTTACTCCCTTTCCCGGGGACTCCAGTTTGGTCCCAGAATAAATGTCTGGTGGCTACAACTATCTGAAACTGCAGCTCGAGAAGGTCACATGGGCTTTCCTGGCCTCAAGGGACACCTACATGTGCATGGCTTATGCTCATGTAGACACATACACATAAATGAAGCTAAAAATCTTTTAAAACAAAGACACGGCTTATTACAATACTGTTAAATCTTTTGTTTGAGGTCAGGTTTGATTATTGTCTGTATATTGCTGTTTTTATTTTGCATCATGTGTATGTAATGTATCTATGTGTGGGTATGTGCATATGTGTGCCAGTAGTGCCCATGGAGGCCACCAGCATTAGGTCCCACTAGGGCTGAAGTTAGCAGGCTGATCTGCCTGATGTGAATGCTGGGAACTGAACTTAGTTCCTCTGTAATAGCAGTACTCACTCTTAACCACTGCATCATTCTCCAGTCTTCCTTTGCTCTTATAGAGGAATTCATCACTATATATATAAATAATCTGTTGTTGTTGTTGTTTGTTTTTAGAGACATGGTTTCTCTGTGTAACAGCCCTGGCTGTCCTGGAACTAGCTCTTGTAGACTAGGCTGGCCTCAAACTCACAGAGATCCGCCTGTCTCTGCCTCTCAAGTGCTGGGATTAAAGGCGTGCGCCACCACCACCTGTCTCGGTTATAGTTTTTAATATTTCTTCCAAAGTTGTCTATCTGATAACAAATAAGATATTTGGTTATTTTAACAATAGAAGTTACTTAAAACAATGCTATGTTCATTTCCCTTGCTTTTATATAGGTTAGCAGAAAAGAATAACAACTTTCAAAGGTATTTTGATTTCTCCCAGTGAAACCGTAACTTTCCTCTTCATTTGAATTTCAATCATTGATGAATTGTTATTTAAAGCAAATACACAGGCGCTAGCTAGATGTGTTACTTCTGGCTGTTCTGTAGGGAGCTAGTGTATGATGGCATTTTGGGGTTTCTCCCTTTTTCTGTTTTTCTTTTCTTTTTTTTAATTGATTTTATTGAGTTCTACATTTTTCTCTGCTCCCCTCCCTGCCTCTCCCCTCCCTTTCAGCCCTCTCCCATGGTCTCCATGCTCCCAATTTACTCAGGAGATCCTTTCTTTTTCTACTTCCCATGTAGATTAGATCCATGTATGTCTCTCTTAGGGTCCTCATTGTTGTCTAGGTTCTCTGGGATTGTGATTTGTAAGCTTTTTTTATTTGCTTTATGTCTAAAAACCACTTATGAGTGAGTACATATGATATTTGTCTTTCTGGGTCTGGGATACCTCACTCAATATTTTTTTAGCTCCTCCCATTTTCCTGAAAAATTCAATATGTCGTTATTTTTTCTGCTGTGTGGTACTCCATTGTGTAAATGTGCCACGTTTTCCTCATCCATTCTTCGGTTGATGGGCATTTAGGTTGTTTCCAGGTTCTGGTTATGACAAACAATGCTTCTGTGGACATAGTTGAGCACATGTCCTTGTGGCACGATTGAGCATCCTTTGGGTGCTGTCTGATGTGGGGTTAGTGAAGATCTTTTTCCATTCTGTAGGCTATCATTTTGGCTTGTTGACCGTGTTTTTTGCTTTACAGAAGCTTTTCAGTTTCAGGAGTCCTGTTTATTAATTGTTTCTCTCAGTGTCTGTGCTACTGGGAAATGGTCTCCTGTGCCGGTGTCTTCAAGTGTACTTCCCACTTTCTCTTCTATAAGGTTCAGTGTGGCTGACTTTATGTTGGTCTTTGATCCATTTGAACTGAGTTTTGTGCATGCTGATAGATACGGATCTATTTTCATTCTTCTACATACATGTTATGATTACTGTGCAAGTTGGGACCTTGGTGGGTGAGGGCCTTGGGTGGGAGACAAATACCCTGTGCAGATAGAGCTTGAGTGTGGAGTTTATGGAAAGAAGGGTGAAAAGGGGAGGGGGGCAAAAACCTGCTTGCCTCTTCAGAAGAGCAGCAGGAAGAAACGAGAGCTTACATCTTAATCCACAATCAGGAAGCAAAGATCCCACTGGGAATGGCACTTTCGAAACCTCAAAGCTTAACCCAGTGACACCTCCTCCAGCATGCTCAAGCCCACATGTCCTCATCAGTTCCCAAACAGTTCCACCAATTGGGAACCAAGTATTCAAACATATGAGCCTAGGGGACCATTCTGGGCTTTTTGTTTGTTTGTTGTTGTTGGTTTTTTTTGTTTTTTCAAGACAGGGTTTCTCTGTAGCTTTGGAGCCTGTCCTGGAACTAGCTCTTATAGACCAGGCTGGCCTCGAACTCACAGAGATCTCCCAGCTTCTGCCTCTTGAATGCTGGTATTAAAATTGCACCAGCACTGCCTGGTTTGGGAACTGAGATCTGCTAAAGCAGCATAGATCTCTCATTTAGTCCGGGATACTCATAATACCCATTCCATGGGGAAAGCCTTGGCACAGCTGGTAAAAACATTGCTAGTAGAGTAGCTAACAAAAAAAAAAAAAAAAAAAAAAAAAAAAAAAACCAAAAAACAAAAACAAAAAAAACAAAAACAAAACTGCAACTTGTGATGGCTTGCTATTGCTAATCACCTTTAAGGTAATCAAGATGAACTATCAAAAAATCAAGCACTGGGAGGTGGGGGCACACGCCTTTAATCCCAGCACTTGGAGGCAGAGGCAGGCAAGTGATAGGGTGGTTTCAGAGTTTGAAAATTTAGATGTTTGGTGTGTGTGTGTTTTTGTAGCCCAGGCTAGCTTCCGACTTGCTATGAGAGTGACTTTGAACTTTTGATCTCTCAGCTTCCCAAGTACAGGGATTACAGACATGAGTTATATGCCCATGCTATGCTGTGTTGAGAGTGACAGTTCAGTTGCAATTTTGGTAAGAACTGTGAATCACTTCCTGGAATTCGTGGGAGGGTTGTGTATTCTCTGTGTCTCTGTCAACAAGGGAAGCTTTTCTCAAAGCAGTAAGTAAGTCCTTACTACTCAACCTCTAAGGAAAATTGCAAAGTCCAGTCACTTGGTCCCACTCCATGCGGAGGAGGGAGGACTCTCTTCAACCTGCGGGTCATGAATCCTATAGGGTCACATAGCAGATACTTATAATTTATAACAGTAGCAAGATTGCTTTATAACAACAGAATGCTTCTGTGGTTGGAGTCACAGATGAGGAACCATATTAAAGGGCACCAGCCGTTGAGAACCACTGCTTTAGAAGGAGAGGAGAAGGGTAGCTGTAAATCATTAGTAGATAAAAAAAAATTTGCCTGCCTCTCCATGAATTTCAAGCATCTGATATTGTTAAGGGGTGTGTGTCCCCAGCCAGCTTCAGTTATAAAATCATTTCAGAATTTTATAACTACAGATTTCCTTCTCCTCGTAGTGTTTCTGAAACATCTTCTAGTTAATAGTGTTTCCTAAGCACCATCAGTGAGGAACAAGTACTAAAGAGTCAGGTGGAGAGCTGCAATTTGGAGAATTGTGTTTTTAGGACCCAGTTCCATGAGGAGCCACAAGGTGGGAGTGCTGCTTCACAGATGGAGCTAGGGTTTGGTAAAATAATGTATTCTAGCTGGGCATTGTGGCTCAAGGCCATCATCTTAGTACTTGGGAAATGAAGCAAGGGGATGACCTCAGTTTGGGGTCAGACTGAGCTGCTGTTAGCTTTAGGCCAAACTGCACTATGAAATAAAACTGTGAGCATCTCAAAACAAACTCAAAACCAGAATACTTGTATATTCCTCTTTTTGGAGCAAAAATGTTGCATGTGTATGTGTTCTTTATGTAAAGGGCAGTAGTGACACACACCCTTAATCCTAGCAGTAAGGAGGCAGAGGCAAGAACATCTCTGTGAGTTTGAGGCCAGCCTGGTCTACATAGCAAGTTCTAGGACAGCCAGGGCTACACAGAGAAACTGTCTTGAAAACCAAAAACAGCCAGGCGATGGTGGCGCACGCCTTTAATCCCAGCACTCAGGAGGCAGAGGCAGGTGGATCTCTGTGAGTTCAAGGCCAGCCTGGTCTACAAGAGCTAGTTCCAGTATAGGCTCCAAAGCTACAGACAAACCCTGTCTCAAAAAAATAAAAACAGCCGGGCGGTGGTGGCGCACGCCTTTAATCCCAGCACTTGGGAGGCAGAGGCAGGCGGATCTCTGTGAGTTCGAGACCAGCCTGGTCTACAGAGCTAGTTCCAGGACAGGCTCCAAAACCACAGAGAAACCCTGTCTCGAAAAACCAAAAAAAAAAAATAAATAAATAAAAACAAAACAAAACTGGGAAGTACACTTGACCGCATTGGCACAGGGAACCACTTCCTAAATAGAACCCAGCAGCACAGACACTGAGAGAAACAATAAATGGGACCTCCTGAAACTGAAAAGTTTCTGTAAAGCAAAGGACACAGTCAACAAGATAAAACAACAGCCTATAGAATGGGGAAAGACCTTCACTAACTCCACATCAGACAGAGGTCTGATCTCCAAAATATACAAAGAACTCAAGAAATTGGACACCAAAAGATCACATAATCCAATTAAAAAAAATGGGAATACATACCTAAACAGAGAACTCTCAACAGAGGAATCTAAAATGGCTGAAAGACACTTAAGGAAATGTTCAACGTCCTTAGTCATCAGAGAAATGCAAATCAAAACAACTCTGAGATTCCATCTTACACCTGTAAGAATGGCGAAGATCAAAAACATTGATGACAACTTATGCTGGAGAGGTTGTCGGGAAAGGGAACACTTCTGCATTGCTGGTGGGAGTGCAAGCTGGTACAGCCCCTTTGGATGTCAGTGTGGCGATTTCTCAAAAAATTAGGAAACAACCTTCCTCAAGACCCAGTAATACTACTTTTAGGTATACATCCAAAGGATGCTCCATCGTGCCATAAGGACATGTGCTCAACTATGTGTAACCTCTGGAGACACTACTGACTGAAACACGGCACTTAGACCTTACTTTAACAATTTTCTTCTCTTAATGAGCATGGCATAAACACAAAATTTCTTGATGTTTTTTAATTTTTAAAGTTATGCTTGTTGGAGTGTACCATGTGTGATGTTCCAGTGACTCCCATGTGGTAGTTAGAGAAATCAACCTAGGGGGTCTGTTTGAGGGAGTTGGTTCTCTCCTTCCATCATCTACAGACCCTCTTTATTCTTATATCTATGGACAGACTTTGTTTTTGGTTTTTTGAGACAGGGTTTCTCTGTGACTTTGTAGGTCAGGCTAGGCTTGAACTCACAAAGATCTGACTGCTTCTGCCTCCCGAGTGCTGGGATTAAAGGCATTTGCCACCACCATCCTGCTTGTGTGTGTGTGTGTGTGTGTGTGTTCTTTCAAAGAGAATTGTAATTTGGGGGGCTAGTGAGATGACCCAGCGGGTAAGGACATTTGCTGCCAAGCCTGATGATCTGAGTTTGATTCTCAGAATTCACATGCACATGTACACACACAAATACAAATACACACACAAAAAAAGGGCAAGCCACACACTTCACAAAGAAGGCTTGGAGGAATGGAGCTGGTCTGACTTGGAAGCCTGCTCCCTGAAGACTAGCTCTATCCCACCAGAAGGCGCTGCCTGGGGAGAGAAACAGTGGATAGCCCTGCCCAGCTGTAAAACCTACAAACCACAGCAGTGAGCAGGTGCAGTAGTGGCACTTAATATCTTGGGGGTAACCTACAGCTGTCTGATTGGCCTTAAGGCCTTCTTACTAGGGGGAATTCATGCCTGGGCCCTAGAGGCCTACTGCCACTTCCCTAACTGCATTCTCCATGCTTATCCTTGTACCCAAAGATTAATGTAGCTCTTTCTACCTTTACTCATCAAAGAGATGGGTGGAACTCTTAACTAGCCTTACCTATCAAAGAAACTTTTTCCTGCAGCAGAGACCAGTATAGAAAGCCATGACTGGTCAAGGTGCAGAGGGCAGACTCGGGGCACGGTCCTAATTGTTAACGTGTGTAACACAAACTGAGGGCTCAGGGTATGCTACAGAAGGGACAAAATGTTTTTTGGTTTTGTGTGTTTTGTTTTTCCTAGACAGAATTTCTCTGTGTTGTCTTGGCTGTCCTGAAACTCGATTATTAGACCAGGCTGACTTCAGACTCAGAGATCTGCCTGCCTTTTCTGCCTGAGTGCTTGGATTAAAGGCCTGCACTACCACTGCTTGGTGGTACACAAAGCGTATTCCATATATAACAGGGAAACTATAAACAATGGAACAGTATTCAGCTTTAAAAGCAAATGAAATCACATCATTTGCAGGATAGATTGAACTGGAGAGTTTTGTTTTATTAAAATTGTTTTATTAAAGTAGGCACAAAAAGAAAAAAATAACACATTTTCTCACTTATATGTGGAAGTTAAAAAGTTGATCTTGAAGTGAACAATAAAATAGTGGCTACCAGCTGGGCAGTGGTGGCGCACACCTTAAATCCCAACACTGGGGAGGCAGAGGCAGGTGGATCTCTGTGAGTTTGAGACCAGCCTGATCTACAAGAGCTAGTTCCAGGACAGGCTCCAAAGCCACAGAGAAACCAAATAAATAAATAAATTAAAATGGTGGCTACCAGAAATTGTGAGAAGACTGAGTGAGTGGGTGGGTGGGTGTGGAGAATGAAGTGAGGATAGTTAATAGGCGTAAAGAAACAGTTGAACAGCGGGAATAACTTAGTGCTCCAAAGTTCAGTAGGATAACTGGCCAACTATGATTAATATATAATTTATTTTTTTAAAAATATTTATTTATTTATTATGTATACAATATTCTGTGTGTATGCCTGCAGGCCAGAAGAGGGCACCAGACCTCATTACAGATGGTTGTGAGCCACCATGTGGTTGCTGGGAATTGAACTCAGGACCTTTGGAAGAGCAGGCAATGCTCTTAACCTCTGAGCCATCTCTCCA
Source organism: Chionomys nivalis (assembly GCF_950005125.1). Lineage (NCBI taxonomy): Eukaryota > Metazoa > Chordata > Mammalia > Rodentia > Cricetidae > Chionomys > Chionomys nivalis. The sequence continues at coordinate 67,899,855 of NC_080092.1, forward strand.
GCCCTAATATATAATTTATAATAGCTAGTAGAAAGGACTTGTATGTTCCCCACATAGGTAAATGATAAACCGTTAAGGTGGCAGATATGTCAACTATCCTGATCATTACATATTATAAACAGGCATTAAAGTGACACACTGCACCCTGTGTGTAATTACTGTGTGTTAATGAAAAATATATAATTGAGTATCTAAAGTCAAAATTGATTTTACACACACATGAGAGACACAAATAGATCTGAAACCATCTATTGCTAGAATTCTTGGAATTTTTATGCATTTCTATTATGTATGTCTGTATTTGTGAATTTTTTGGCTGGAAACTATTAATCCTTGCAATAAACCAGACAGAAAAAGTGCCTGTTTGGGGGTTTGTTGTTTTGTCTTTACAACTTGCTAAGGAAACGTTTAATGTGGAAATATTTTCTCACCATCAGGGTACACAGTTTCAATTGAAGAAAAAAGTAAAAGTGAAAACCGCAGAGCATTGAAGCGCATGTGGCTACTGTGTATGTGTGTTTGTTGTGTGGGACTGCGGCGGCCTAGAATCAATCAGTAGGGGCTCAGCTCAGTCCTCGCCAGCTTTCCTTTTCCTTTCAGGAACTGTAGATTCTTATCAGTCGTGTTCTCTTCTCCCTGCCCCCAGGAATGAGTAGCGACAGCGACATTGACTGTGACACTGAGAATGAGGAGCAGGAAGAGCACACCAGCATGGGGTCCTTCAATGATCCGTTCCTGGCTCCGCCCCCAGACGAAGGTGCAGCATGTTGTCATTTTTCACAGGTTCCTAAGAGCATCGCTGCTGCTGCTCTCTCTGCCTCTGCTGCTGCTTCTGCTCACTCTGCTCTGCTGCTTTTCCTTCTTTTTAAAAAATTACTGTCATTTGTGAGAGAACATTCTGTGGTAAACGATATGGTAAGTACTGAGGAAGTTGTCAGGTTATATTTGCTCAGTTAGCCGCCTGCGTGCCACTTCCTGTGTGGAAAAGCCTGCACCCTGGTGTTGTCTAGCTGTGGCCAAGGATACTTCAAAACAAAGACTTTTCAGCAGGGACAGTGGGCGGGCTATAGCACCTAAATAGTTAATCTGCATCCTGTGATAGGAAGTGTTTCCCATCCTCTGCACAAGTTTTGTGTGTATGGGATTTTTAGTTTTTGTTTTATATTTTCCCCCTCTCTTCAGAACTTTTTCTGTTTTCTGGCATACTATAACTTTTAAAACCCTTTTATTTCTTATGCATGCATACAAATTCTGGAGTCAGTTTTTTATTCCTTCCTATTCCCTCTAGAAAAGAATTCTTAGTGAAAAAACTGAACAAGAGAAATCTGTATTTTTTTCCTTTAAAAAAATTATTTGTGGGACTGGAGAGATGGCTCAGAGGTTAAGAGCACTGACTGCTCTTCCAAAGGTCCTGAGTTCAATTCCCAACAACCACATGGTGGCTCACAACCATCTGAAATGGGGTCTGGTGCCCTCTTCTGGCCTGCAGGCATACACACAGACAGAATATTGTATACATAATAAATAAATAAATATTAAAAATAAATAAATAAATAAATAAATAATTTGTGTTGGGTGATAGTGGCACACACCTTTAATCCCAGCACTCAGAAAGCAGAGACAGATGGATCTCTGAGTTCAAGGCCATTCTGATCTACAGACTAGTTCTAGGACATCCAGGGCTATACAGAAAAGCCCTGTCTTGAAACCCTATACCCCGCCCCCAAATTATTTGTGCCAGGAGTGGTAGTGCATGACTCTAATCCCAGCAGGGATTTAGAGGTAGGCATATCTCTTGAGTTCAAGACCAACTTGATCTGCAGAGCCAGTTCCAAGACAACCAGGGCTATAGAGAGAAACCTGATCTTTTTAAAAAGCTTTTGTGCATGTCAACGAGTATATGGAAATCAGAAGACCACTTTTGGGGAATCAGTTCTCTCCTTCCACTTTGTTTTGTGGCAGTCTTCCTTGACTCTGCCATTACACTCTGTACTCCAGACTGGGTGGCCTGGTGAATCTGGGTGACTCTTGTCTCTGCCCCCATCTTACCATAGGAATGCTGGGATTACAGATGTGTCTCATCAAATCCATTTCTAAGGATTTAGCTAAGGTTGTCAGGATTTAACTAAGGCTGTCAGGCAAACAGCAAGAGTTTATACCCACCAAGCCATTTTCCTGGCTCTTTCTATTTTAGGACAGCTTAATTTTCTGTGTTTTGATGGGGTTTCTGCTGCAGAGACTGAACATAACAGATATAGTATAAAAGGAAAGTACACTGTGAGGTACCAGGCTTATGCTGGGGTTGCCTACTCCTAGTTGTGGTTCCCTTCTCAGTACAGTGACAAGTATTTGGTGCTTTGCACTACTGTGGCATCAGTAATTCTCTCTGTTCTACAGAGGTGTCCAGGTTTGAGGCAGCTTAGAGTGCTGGTGGCATTGTCCTGTGATTACTATGTAGGCAGTTTATTGTGTGTGGACTGAGGCTGGAGAATGCCACCATCTTTGTTCCTTGGGCAGTGTCCCAGAGGGTGCGGTGGAATTGTGGCTTTCCTCTTCTAATTGTGGGTGTCTCTACATTCTCTGAAGACAGGCTTGTTCCACACCTTACACATCTTTATCAGTGAAACTTTTGGTAAGGTCATGTAAAGACTGAGCAAAGAAAACTTGCCTTCTGACATTTGCTTTTTTCTTTTTCATTCAATTCTTTTCTTAGATTCACATTCCAGTTTTCCTGATGGTGAACAAATCGACCCTGAAAATCTCCACTTCAGTACTGATGAAGGCGGTGGAAGGTAATTGCCAGACATGAGAACCGAGTTACAAGCTACCTGGGCCCTGAAATTTGTTGGAAGTTGGTGCTCAAAATTGTCAGCAGTCAGATAATCAGGTTTAGTTTCATTTGTTGGTCATCTCTACCTGAAAGAGTAACTTTGAAACTGTTAGAAGGAGCACAATTCTAGTACAAAACAGTAGTAGCACATGGGAAAAGATTAAGCAGAGGAAGGGGTCTTTCTAATGTAGTGAACTAACAGTGTAAGTGCTCAGTCAATTTAGCATTAGCACATTAACAAAGGCAGCTTGTCTCCAGTACTGATAGCCAACTAAGTTCCAGAAAGCACCTAGAGGCAGTGCATGACTGTGATTCGTTCAGCTTCCTTGCTCTTCTGTCTTAGGCTCGACACATGATTTAGATGGCCGTATTTAAGTTTTCATTAGTTTGTAGTTTCATGAGGGCCTGTATAAGAGTGGACAGAAAAGTTGCTTATGAACAGTGGACACTTCCCCTGAGTAACTATAGCAACACCAGACTGACCCTTCTCTTTGAAATACGATGATAGCCTAAATTTTATTTATTTTTCTCACTTGTTCAAGTGCTGGCATACTGATTAATGGTACATCTTCATTCAGTTGTGCAGCCTTTACAGGTTTCATTTACGTGAGTTAAGTCATTGGTGGAAGGTTCTGTGAACACATGTAAGGTCACTTGAAATTTTTTCATCTTTTCTGCTTCCTGAAACACTTCTGTAGTGCAACTAATATTTTTAAACCATTTCCATTGGTTGGACATTGATTTCAGTGAGTGCATTTAAAGATTTATGCGTATTGCAATCTTGGTCAACATGAAACCGTGTGTAAGACTTTCTCTCATTCCTAATTACCCCAAATTATTGCCAAACTTTGCCACTGTGCTTCCAAGTTGTTTGAGCTATTGTATGTTTGTAAAAGTTACACTTACAGTTGGCCAAGAGATTGTTCAGAAGCATGGCTTGTATGTACGCGAGAGCGCTCTCTCCTGTTTTAGTGATTCTCGTCCACTCCCCATGGCTGATGGCTTGCTGAATGCTGTGATTCATAGTTTACTTTTTTCTAAACAGCTTGCACTTTTTGTTAATAAAATTAACTTGAGAGAATATGCCTCTGCAATTTATTGACAGTGGGACCAGAAGGCCATGTTTTATTTTATTGCAGTGGCATTTTGTTAAGGGCTGGGTTTCTAGTCTAGACTTCCTTTTAAAAACCAGAAGATTTCTTCATAAGTGACAGAAGTAGAATCTATGGAAAGAATATTCTTTTTGTGTGTGTGTTTTGCAACAGAATATCTCTGTGTAGCCATGGCTGTCCTAGAACTTACTCTATAGAGTAGGCTGGCCTTGAACTCACAGAGATCCACCTGCTTCTGCTTCCAGAGTGCTGGAAGGAATTAAAGGCATGTACCATCAGCAGAAAGGATGGTTCTTACCCTGATCCCTAGCATCCTACATACTAAAGTGTCCTCCTGGGTGGTGCTTTGCTTTTGGTATTTGATATTGCTGGGAAAGGAGCCCAAATGTTTGGCATCTAGACAAGCACATTACCTGTGAACTGTAGTGTCAGGCATACCCAGTGTTTTGATGGTGCCAGGAGGAACTGTGCCCCCTGGGCTGTGCTCAGAGGCGTGAGAGTAGAACGCCTTGCGCTGCTGCGCCCTGTCCTCTTGCACCTCTAGTTCTCTGATAATCAACCTTCCCTACCACTCTTAAAAAAAGTTTCTCTTTTTTGTTGGATGTAAATTTTATTAGGTTTTCTGTTGTACCTTTTTCATTAAGGTGTGTTTGTTTTGTGTTCATGTGTATACTCATGTGTTTGCAGGTGCACATATATGCTGAGGTCAGAGGCTAACCTCAGGTGTCATTCCTCAGGAGCCACCCACCTTCATTTTACTTGAAACCTTCCTCAAATACTTAGGTTTTTTTGTTAAGAATTCTTAAGTTTTCATTTATGTGTATGTGATTTGGGTGTCTGGCTAGGCCAGAAGGGGGTTTAAGACTTTGTTCCTGGAGTCACAGCCACTTGTGAGCTGCCTGGCACCAGTGCAGGTGTGGTGCTGGCTATGTCACTAATTTCAGCCTTTTTTTTATTCTTGACAAGCTCTTACTATGTAGCTCTGGGTGGCCTAGAACTCACTATGTAGACCAGGCTGCCTCTGCATCCCAGGTGCTGGGATTAAAGGTGTGTATGTGATCCTATTGTTTCAGAATAATTTTGACAACTTGGTTCATTGAGTCCTTGTCATCTTTGAGATAGACAAGTTGTATGTTGCCCCCACGTGGGAAATTCAGGGAGATTATGCAATGCTCTAAATTTGGACACAATACCTTTTTCAGTTTATTTTGCTTAAGCAAACACAAATAAAAAGCTGAAAGATTGTCCTATTTTGTTGTTATTATTGTTTTTATTTTGAGATAATTTTAGATTTCTAAGAGTTAGGAAAATTGTGAGAATTCCTGTCTAACCTTGACCCGGCTATTCCTTTGTTAGTGCCGTATGTAACCATAGCGATGATCATGTAATGAATCTTGTTTGTAGTACCTTTTTTTTTTTTTTAAAGACAGATCTAGGCTTGTCATAGATGACATGGATGACACTTTCTGATACTTTTAGTCCTCCAGTCTCAGGAATACTGGGATTACAGGACTGTGCCACCATGCCTAATCAGTGCTGGGGTTTGAACCCAGGGCTTTGTATATGCTGACAACTGAGCTGCATCCTTTCTGTACGTTCATCTTACTCTTGTGATATGTTTGGCCTGAGGTAGTCTCATTGTGTCACTTGTCTGATGTGGAACTGTGTGCAGACTAGGCTGACCTCAAATTCATAGAGGTCTACTGCTCTGCATACCTGGCTCTAATATGTCCTATTATTACATTCTTTTTTGGGGGGAGATTTCGAGACAGGGTTTCTCTGTAGCTTTTTGGAGCCTGTCCTAGAACTTCCTCTGTAGACCAGGCTGGCCTTGAACTCACAGAGATCTACCTGCCTCTGCCTCCTAAGTGCTGGGTAAAGGTTTGTGCCGTCACTGCCTGGCTTGTTATTACATTCTTGTATTTTAATCAAAGGATGCCAAAAGTTCACCTTGTATTTTCTCTTCCATAGTGAGACTATGTAGCCCAGATTGACCTTGAACTCACAGAGATCCACCCACTTCTGCCTCCCAAGTACTGAAATTAAAAGTGTGAGCCACCATGCTCAGCTACGATTAAACTTTTTGAGGAACTTTTACTGAAAATCATGTTAGAAACAAAATAGCAGTGGAGGTGTATGCTCACTGTCAGCGGTCCGTCACTCCGCTCAGCCGGTGGGTAGGTGTGCATGTGAACTCCTTTAGGCCATCCTCATGTAGCCCGCGCTGGGCCTGCCTCAGGATCATGGGCATGTGCCTCTATTCCCAGCTAAAGTGGGTTTTTGGTTTGTTTGTTTGTTTGTTTTTCTGTTTGTTTTTCCTAGAAAAAAAATGTGGGTGAATCCCTCAGGGCTCATCGTAAGTTTTGCTCCTACTGTAATAGCCAACCATGTGAAGCCTGGATCACTGGCTATGGTGTATTAGTTGTTTAACTTGAACTAATTTTTTGTTTTCTTTCTTTTTGGGTGTTTCAAGACAGGGTTTCTCTGTGTAGTCCTGACTATCCTGGAACTCTCTCTGCAGACCAGGCTGGCTTGGACTCAGATTTGCCTCCCTTTGCCCCCTGAGTGTTAGGATTAAAAGTGAGCACTATCATGCTCGGCCCATGCTTTTTCCTTTCTACGTTTCTCTTTTTAGCATTAAGTCAATATTATGTCACTAATGGTATATCTGACCTCTATACTTGTGACTATCACGTGTGTGTTTTTGAAATGGGTTTTTACATACTTCCCAGGCTGGCTCAAACTCCTGTGCTCAAGGGGTCCTCCTTCCTCAGTCTCCTCAGTAGCTGGATGCATGCCCTGGCACCCAGCTGGTGTACAGTTTCTTGTAGTCTTCAGATTTTCAATAGCATGTCATTTTTAAGTTCTCAACTTCAAGACTAGTATAGCACTTTTCTTTTCTACTCTCTGTATTGTGATTCTGTGGTTCAATGTTAATAAAGTTAGATTAATCATGACAGTCTGCAATCTTCTTAAGAATTCCCCGTGGTGGCCGTTTGTAACACTTCCCCAGAGTTCTGTCCACCACTCTACTTTGTCCATTTAATTTTCCCTTTTCCATAGTGTCATAGAAATAGACACACACAGTGTATAGCCACACAGTATGTAAAGCACAAGCACCTTTCTGTCTTGTGTGACTCAGTACTTGTTTTTGTTTGCTTTGCCAGGTAGCATTCCACTAGTTGTTCCACTGTAATTCATTTACCTGCTTAAAGAATTAGGGTCGTTTACAGTCAGCCTATGAGTAAGGTTGTCATATATGTGATAATGTAGTCTTGGCTGTTCTGATTCATGTTCTGGGAAGTAGCTTCTAAGTCCTTGGACTCTCCTAGGTGACAGGAGTCATATGGTTGGAAGCTGGTAGTTTATTCTCCAAGATGCCTCACTCAGCATGAGGCTGTCAACACCAGAAAGCCAACCGTGGGATTTGTTGATAAGGTTGTAGATCTTCTGAGACCAGGCAGCTGATGGAAGTTCGTGTTCTCTCTCTCTCTCTCTCTCTCTCTCTCTCTCTCTCTCTCTCTCTCTCTCTCTCTCTCTCTCTCTCTCTCTCCCTCCTCTCTCTCCAGCTTTGCAGTACTGTGTCAGGAAGGTCACCTCTGGTACAAGAAATACTATATTGGGGACCCTCAGAGCCTCCCCAATACGTCTTCCTTTGCTGGTTCATAACTGTGCTTTCTTCAGAACGAAACAGTAATCATAGTGCCTTCAGTTCTGTGCAGTTTGAGTTACCAAACCTCAGCTTACTGGTGGAAACCACCACACTTGGAGCCAGCTGGTCAAGTGTAAGGGTAGCCTGGGGGATCCTGAGCTTGAAGCTGGTCTTTGAAGCAGGTTCATCTTGTAAAAGACTGCTAAGCCTGTGAGTTTGTGTAAGTTCAGGAAGTTGGTGTCACGGTTTCTTGTGCTAAGTCATGTATAAGTACATGCTAACTGTAAAGCAGATAAACTTCTATGAGAGGCACTACAGTTTGACTTTCTGATCAATGTTTACAAAAGGTTAAAAAACAAAGCAAGCAAAATCTCCACTTGAGAAACCTTAAGAGCAAATGGCAAGTACCATTAACCACGCTGTAGTTTGAACTGCATAACTATCACTCTACATGAAAACTTTTTCTCTGGCTGACTCATTAGCAGGCTGAGCCCCTGTTGCTTCTCTGCCCACCCAGAACTACTGCCCAAGTAGTACAGGCAGGTGGTGTGTCGAGGAGAGACTGCAGTGTAGGCGTGCCTCCGTGAGTCGCCTCTCCTGGTAAGTCCTTAGCAACTCTGCTGGTCCAGCTGTCACACCACTGTGGAGGCGGGGCCTTTTCAGCCTTAGTTAAAACTCTCGTTTCTCACTTGCAAAAACAATTTCTCCAAACACAGATCATTTTTGACAGTTTTTCACACTTTTTCCCTTTTTCTTAAAAATGGATCAGAAAAACTAGATAGAACCTGTGTGTCAGGACCTGTTTTTGCGCCTTAAGGTCAGGACACCTTTACCTGGAAATTCTTTGATGGGGGGGCATCATCCTACAACTAAGCTAAGGAATACTAAACCCAGTTGTTCAAGGAGAAACTCTTTGTTACTAAATAATATTTGAACAGTTTGAAGAATCAGAAAAGAAACTGTATTTGAAATACAAATAAAGTTTCTTCCATAAGTTTATTCTGAGGCCAAGCAAAAGTAGGCTCCTAAAGCACAAAGAAGTGTCCTTTCTTAGTTGATCTTAAGATAACAGGTGCAGGTCAAAGCTAATGGTCCTAGCCCAGGACCAAACGTAAAGCTTTACGTTTGAGAGAGACCCTAACCCCAGACAATCATTTCTGTTAATTAGGTAACATTAGTAAAGTTTTTTTTTTTTTTTTTTTTTTTTTTTTTTTTTTTTGGTTTTTCGAGACAGGGTTTCTCTGTAGCTTTGGAGCCTGTCCCAGAACTAGCTCTTGTAGACCATCCTGGCCTCAAACTCACAGAGATCTGCCTGCCTCTGCCTCCCGAGTGCTGGGATTAAAGGCATATGCCACCACCGCCCGGCCGATTAAAGTCTTAATTTAAATAATTGTTATACTATTGATTCCCTTAGACTTATTATATGGCATGCTGTTAGAAAGACATGTTCGTCTTAATTATCAAATTTTAGGATTTTTTCAAACACCAATAATTATTAATAAGATGTTCTTTATCGTCCCTGCAAAGCAAGCCCTTTCAAATACATCTTTCTTTCAGAACTTTTTTTCTTTATAAAGTAATGCTATGGCCTAAATGACAAAGAGATTAGGAAATGTAAGGTTGTTGTGACAGTGAAATCAGTCTTGCTGGTAGAGAGGGAGTCACCGTGTGTTAATTGGGTTCATGCGGTGACCCTTTAATAGTTCCTCATGTTGTGGTGCCCCAACTATAAATTACTTGGTTGCTACTTCATAACTATAGTTTTGCTACTTTTATGAATCTTAATGTCCATATCTGTGTTTTTCGATGACCTTTTGGGGGTTGAGACCCACGGGCTGAGAACTACTGCTTTGCTTTAGATGCATATGCCCTGCATAGTTGAGTTCACTTCTCTCAATACATTCTCCTTTCTGTGACTATTCCTCTAGACAAAACCCTTCAGAAAGACTTAGAGCCGCCACTCCCTTATTTTTTTCAAGACGGAAACTCAGTGACATGGAGGAAAGCTTAGGCAGTTGGGTACAAAGATCTAAGAATAATAATAATAATATGAGGAATCTCTGCTTAGCTCAGGGCAGGCTCCACCCTTCCTACTATCTCTTCTACTGGCCCCCTTTTCTTATCCCAGTTAAACCAGTGGGGAGCACAAGAAGAAACCCCTCTCTCTCTCTCTGTTGTTTTTTGTTGGGTGGGTGGATGGTAATACTTAAAGCATCACGATTTGCAGCTTTCCATGTTCATAAGGTATAAGAAAACCTCCATCTCCAGTATTGGCATGCACACTTTACCCAGTGTAAGAGGAGCTACGGCCCAGTTGTTCGTTCTGCTGCCCAGTTCCTGGCCACCCTGCTAGTTTAGCCCTTCCTTATTATTTAAACAGAAAAGGTGAGGTGATATGGGAGTCCCCTCTGTGTGCTGTGATTAGCATTAATGAATAAAGAAACTGCCTTGGCCTGTTGGTAGGGCAGAACTTAGGTAGGCAAAGAAACGAAACTGAATACTGGGGGAAAAGGGCAGAGTTGTAGAGATGCCATGGATCCGCCAGAGACAGCCGCTGGGAATTTTACCTGGTAAGCCGCTGCCACATGGTGATACACGGATTAATAGAAATGGGTTAAATTGAGATGTAAGAATTAACCAATAAGAAACTAGAGCTAATGGGCCAAGCAGTGTTTTAATGAATATGGTTTCTGTGTGGTTATTTTGGTTCTGGGCAGCTGGGACAAACAAGCAGTCTCCTTGCAGCAACCCAGCACTTGGGAGCCAGAGGCAGGCGGATCTCCAAGTTTGAGGCCAGCCTGGTCTGGTCTGCATAATGAGTTCCAGGACAGCCAATGCTACATAGAAATAAAAGATTTTTCAAAGCCCCCTGAAGATTGTGAGGGTTTTATTTAAGGCTGAAGGATCTGTCTAGTTTAAGTACTGAGTAACTCAACTTAATACTTTATGAATAAGACAAATAACTTTTTTTAATTGCTGAGTTTTATTAAGATATTGGCAAAATTTCAACATACTCCTTACCTGAATAAACAGTTTTAATAAATAAAACATGAAAGATCACTTATGATTACAACTCAACTCAAAAGTGATCTGTAGAGTGGGTTTGTAAATCGTGACTTCACTCACTTCACTCCAGAGAGAATTCTTTCCAGAGAAATGTCATGAATAAGAGAAAGTTTGTCTCTCACCAAAGAGCACCTAGAGAGATTACAATGATGTATCTGCATTATCTAATACATCAAATATAATTAAAGTATTTCCTTTTTAAGAGCAGCTGCTGTGTCAGTGGAATCCCCTGCCCTCGCTCATGTTTCTAATTAGTAGAATAAATAGACTTGAACAGATAAAGTGCTGCTGAAGGATGCAATGGCATTTTTCCGGTCGCTTCTATTTGTCTGACTGCTATAATATTGGCTATCATTTGTTTTGAAGAAAAAAAAACATCTTTTCATAGATCAAAACAGAAGAGTGGGGGATTTTGTCTTTTATCCTGATTTTGAAAGGTGAAAACAAATCTTTTAGTAATTCGTGATCCAAAGAAAATTTTCCCAAACAAAGATTTAAACAAAACTGTAGTATCCTCTTTTGTAGCCTTGATGAAAAAACTCACTGAGTGAGCAAATTAAGTTTAAAAATTAAAATAATTTAGATCTTTTTCTCACAAAAGCCCAGCAAGCCTTTGATGGAGAGGAAGTTCCTGAAGCACAGCAGCTTATCTGCAACACTAAACTACATCCTTTTCGTCTGCCCCTTGGATGTTGCACTTGTTACTGGCACAGTGTTCTAACAATGAAGTGTGGTGGTCATGAAAATGCAGTGTTGATACTGTACCACTATAAATGTGGTCAGGGTTAGACTTAGTGTTGACATTGCTGACATTGTCCTTTGAAAAGATGTTGCTTTCACGGTGCCTCCTACTTAAATTAAATGCAACATGACTCTAAGTGTATTACTTCAAGGACAATGGATGGCACTTGTAGGTAAAGAAAAAGTATATACATGCTTTTTTCTGTTTGACCTCTGTTGTACAGACATAAATAGAATTAATAGCTCCAATATTTGGTGCTATAATGTTGCCAACTTCAGATAGCTTTCCCAATGTACATATCTAAAAAATAGTGAAAAAGGAAACCTTTGAAATTAGGGACTGATGCCCTTTGCAACTCACAGTGAATGTACAAGGAGTGGTACCCTCAGTTGGTGACTTGAAGTCTGCTTTCCTATCAGTACTACACTTTCTTGTCTATATTTGTTTTGCTATTTCCTACTGTAACAAAACTGGTTTAGCAAGCAAACAAGTTGATGCAGATCATGGTAACTGAAAAGGGGACACTGCCACTCTTTAAGGATCGAGTGTTGAACTTTCACCACCACTAAATTGCACAATGAAATAGAGGTACAAAACACATAATTCACAGACTATACCTCAGCATTTACAGTGAATATATATTGTATAGATACTTTTATATCTGTCTAATATTTTTACAATCACCAGATACACCATCATTAAATATAAGTTACAGAAATGTATAGATACCATTAGTTAGAGGGTTACTTATTGCTTACATTAGCAAGCAGCAAATGAGGGCAGAGGATTTGAACTGAAGGGAACTACTTCCTATCACCAGTGGCATTAAGGTTTAACACTGCATTTCACAAAGCACTGCTTCTCGTCTGGTTTATAGAACCAACAGCAGCATATATCAGGCCAATAACCACTACTTTAATATTATAGAATGTTATGTTAAAGGACTTACCGTACAAATGGTACCTAACTACCTTATAAATACGCACATTGTGAACAGATGAAGAGTTAGTTTTTACAGTATTGGATTATTAACTTGATCACACTAGAAGTACTTTTCTCTATTTTCTAGAGAGCTAATGACATGAGAAATGAAGTTAACACTGCTGTGTATCAGACCTACAGATCAGACCTTTCAAAAATGGGTCTTTTTGCCCCAGTTTCATCCCCCCATTTCTACCCCACCAATAAAAAGCCTATCACCTCATTTTTTTTTTCTTTTCTCCTTATTCTAATCGAAAACACTACCAATAGATAACCACTGAAATTCTTCTAAATGTACTTAGCTATTTTGGGCTATGATGTACACCTATGTTCTGCTGCCTCTGTTTTCTTGTTTGTTTAGAAATTTGGTTTGAAACTGTACTTGATGGGTTGTCAGCAAGATCTAGGCTTCAAAAAATGACAGACATGAGTGAGGTTCATCTATGGGGCAGGCTTCAGAAAGATGATGAAGTCCTAGTCCTGCTGAGGTGGAGCCACAGTTATTCCTTCTCAGCAGTGTGAGACTGGAGGGAAGAACCAATGACTCCAAGGTCAACAGAAAACAAATACTGAAAATCTTCACTTAGACTCAAAGCTTGAAAAATAAAAGCTGTAGGTTAACAGTTTAACCATTGCTGAAGAACAGCCAGGTTTTGGTCTTTAATGGTGTGATGTAGCTCTGCTGGTTCCTGTGATATGCTCCAATCATCCAAGACTGACATTGAGGATCTTAGTGCTCTATGGGTTGGAGAATGCGGCGTGTTATGTGGAGTTACACAAAACATGATTAGGCAGCGGCTGTGCCTCCACTGTGAGCAATGGGTCCAGCTAGGCTACTCCTGCCTGTTGGCCCGGATAGCCCATGGGTGATGGGGTGGGGAACATGGAAACATTCATGACTGAGATAAACCAGGCTGCTCACTGCACAAATCTGATAAGCGTGTTTGCTGTCTTTAGGTGAAGACATGTTTCTGGTTTGAAACTGTAGAAATGGCAAAAAGTAGATAATTTAAAACTGTAGCTATAATTTAAGTATTGGAATGAAAAGCACATGACCTGTCAGTGTGGTCTGAAGCAGGTGGCTGGGCTCTGGCTCGTCTTCCACTTAGAACTAAGCAGCCCTGGCCCTCGGTAATTTGCATTGTCCTGTACACATGGCCTCTGGGTTCTCACTCAGTCTCCTTCATACCAATTACTTCATTCCCTTGGGGAAAACCATTTTAGAGAAGTTAAAACTGTCATGCTTTCATTATTCAAACTACGTTTTATATTATAATAATATATGCCTTTGCTGTTTGTAAACTTCTTAAAAAGCAGAAAATAGAGAAGTGCTATTTTCACAACTCCTTTAAATGGAATTTGAGTCTTCTGTCGTACCTGCCCTCATCTCTTCACCACTTTTATTCCTGAGATGATGGTCCTGTGAGGAGCATCACAGGTGGCAGCCAACCGACAGGGGTCTCCTAAAATAAGTAACAAAACTCCACCAAAAGCACCATACAGGTTATGAAACTTTCAAATAATAACTAAAACCCTGTGAAATAGTTTAATTAAAAATATTCATAGTTGCCTTTCATTTTCTATGAAAAAAATGAATATTTTACTGCATACTGCCTTCAAGTCTGAGAAGATGACACTTTGGTACTGGTTCACTATCAGCAGTTAAGACCCATGTGGCTGTCTTTCACTCACCCAAACAATGTAATTCTGCACTGTTTCCTTTAGGTTAGGCACAGCAGACCAGATACCTGCAATTTCCATACCGTATATCCTGACTGGAATAACTTCCAAGCTTCCACTAGTGACATGAAGGGATGGTGGAGAGGGAGCTGTATGTAGGTGTAGACACATCACAGGGACCAGTTGTATGGTTTTGCTAGTGAACCCGCCAATACTTTTGTTTTTAAGATTGAAAACACTATTTTGAGTTTCCTAGAGATCTATGTACATTTAAGGATTGAGCCATCAATGGATTCATAATGAAGCACATGTACTTTAGAAATGTCTACCTTGTTTCTACTCTGAGAGTTGTGTTTTGAGAGAGCTAGCTAACCTACATTGAAGAAAAGTCTTATATTTTATAGCTCCAGGGAAGGTCTGGGCATGGAATATCATTACGCTTTCTAATCTTCATGTTTCTGCTATATCCTTCCCAACTATTTTCCCTCCATGGCAAAGAACTTCTTAACATCTTGTTTCTCTTCCCACTTCGAGTAAGTGAGGAGAGGCTAATGCCTATTTTGTGAGAAGGCTCTTGAGCAGCAAGAAATGAATAAAACTTTGGATTAAACCTGAATCCACGCTGCCTTTTGGAGTAGTGGTGGTGTAAATGATACAATCTAGACGCTGTTTTCCCCAGGGATTTGAACTGTTCATTTTCCAACCCAGAACAGACAGGAGACAAGCTCTCCATTCTGTATATCTGTTGCCCTGTTGAACCCAAATTAAAAGAAGCCAGAAACTCTCCAGCACCACTCCGTTCAGGCAATGACGACTTGACTGATTTTTCCTCCATTATTAGCTCATTAAGATCTGCTTTCTTTGGTGCACCCGGACCAATCATCTCAACTGGTGGCAAAAACTGGGTACTGTGAGGTTTGCTTGCTTCTATGTGTGTGAGATCTAGGTAGTCTGGGTCTTCCAGCACGTTGATTTGGGGCCCTGGGCTCAGGCTAGTTCTATCAGTGAATGAATCCACACGCCCCTCATAGCCTAGATCGGCTGGTGCTGAGCACTGGTGCTGAGGCCAAGGGCGTTTGCACTCTCCATGATTTTCCTTATCATCCCCACCATCTTCTTGCCCTCCTTGAAAAGAGTTGTCTGTCCACTCTGAGTCCTCACTAACATTTACAGCTTTGTTCATGTCCCTCAGGAATACCACAATAACAGTGATGTTATCACTTGACCCTGCATCACGTGCTGATGCTACTAATTTGTGGGCAACCATGCTGCTGTCTCCATTATTCTCTTTCAAGTGGTCAGACACAACCTTCACTGCCTCATCAGGGTTCACGGTATCATAGAAGCCATCACAGGCCAGAATGAGGTAGTCTTCAGTCCCATCCAAAACAGTTGAGGCAGAATCTGCATCTCCACAGATATATGGCTTATGTTCAGCATCTCCTGTGGGAATTAGAAGGGAAGGTCATCAGAAGGCAAGTGTGGCTCATTTAATGTTTAGAATGCCTATGGTCAATACTAGGATTAGTTGTAATTTAATGGGAAATTTTTATTTAAAAATTGTAATTGAAACACTTGAATTCTATGTTACTTGGATGTTGCTTATACTTTAATCCCAGTTTAAAAAATACAAGTGGAGGGCTCAATTCCACAGTTCCTGTATAGTCTCGACCTTGTGCCTCTGGCTATGGTTCAGGCTTTGTTGCTGTACTGAAAATATCACTCATGCACAGGAGAACTGCCGGTTCAGCAGAGTTGCTCTCTTACTGGTGATTAGACTTGGTTTGATTGCAACTTGAGAACATGGGGGTGGGCTGAGTTCTGGCTGTTTTTCTCATTAAAGAATTTCCTATCACTCTTCTGGAAATTATTAAGTAGGTTCATGTTGTGAACATGGAGAAAGGTTTGAGTTATAAGAGACTTAAAAACCAAATGTGACTTCCTAAAGCTAGGGAAATGGGTGGACCTTATCCACAGTCCCACACAAAGAGCTACGATATAGACTACTTGGTTTCTGGTGCACTCGGCTTCCCTTTGATGCTGTTTTATTTAATGACTGGAGAAGAGACAGGAAGCCCACAGTAAATGTCTTGTCTTTGGAGATGACCACCTGTGTTGACTGCTCACCCCTGACTGCATACACTTACTAACAACATAAGCAGACACAAGGCAGAGTTAGGAAGTGATGTCCAACACACTAGAAGCCTTGAGCCCACAGGTTTCTCTTCCGGCTGCTGAGATCACCCATCCTCTAGAGTGATTTCAAACTTGAAGATATAGACCTTACCAGATCCTGCATTGTTTAATTCTGTTTTTTCTTTAGACACTTGGAAGAGAGCCAGCTGTTGTCCTTAGCCACCAAACGGAAGTGAAGTAGCACCCTATAACTTAGTTTAGGACAACAGCACTGGTGTCAGGCTGCCAGCTCCTGCATTTGTTGTATACACAGCTCTCCTTAGTTACCACCTTCCTCGCCCTAGAGAGAAGACAGGCTGTGAAGCTTAGCTGGCACTGGTGAAGGACTGCCTGGATCAGGCTGCTCTGTAGACATGCCTAGGACTAGGAGGGATTTTTTTTAAATTGGGTTAATTGAAGTGAAAGGACTCAGCCCACTGTGGGTGGTACTATCCCCTGATTTCGGTCCTGGACTGACAAAGCCAGCTAAGTCCTTGACACATTTATACATTTACTTCCCTTTCTTCTTGACTCTGGGTATGATGTGAGCTGCTGGTTTAAGTTCATACTGCTGTGGTTTTGACCGTGATGGACTGTAACCCAGAATTGTGAGCTAAACTAGATCTGGTCAGGACATTTTATCACTGCAGCAGAAAGGAGGCTAGGATGGTGGTCTTACTATATAGTTCATTATAATTCTAGTATCTGGTGTCAGACATGTCAGATAGCCTCAAAACACTTCAATAGGAGTCCTGTGGATAAGCTGCAAACAGTGTGGACTATATGCTGTATCCAGCATGTTGAATAGCTAGATATTTACTGGATATAATTATTTAGGTTAATGTATTTTGGCTTTTGACTTTACATATTCCCAGCTTCACGCCTGTTCTCACTTGGATAACTCTAATCCACTATCTTGCCTACTTGAGTTTTTTTTGTTTTTTGTTTTAGCCAAGGTCTCATGCACAGAGCCCATGCTGGCCTCCAGCATGCTTTGTAGCCAAGGCTGCCCCTGAATGTCTCTTGCCTCCACCTCCCAGCAGCTGGAATTGTAAGTGTGCACCACCACTCTTGCCTCTTAAAAGCATGGCTTTGACTTCATTTCTTACTGTGATGTCCCAAGAGACTAGTGAAGCTCATCCTAACTTCTAAAGGTAAGAGCAGTACCCTCGCCAGTCCACTTTACTTCATTTCCCCTATTCTACCTGATAGAAATGCTATTTTCTCAACTCTGCTTCTAAAAATAAATGTGATCTGAGTTACACTGTTCCAGAAAAATCTCGTTAGTGCTAGCAATGAGAAGACTGGCACAACTGTTGCTTTAGAACAGAACAAACAAGATGTGCACAGAGGAGACAGATGCTGGTAGAGATGGCAGCATCCTGTTGTTTTCAGCCTCCTCTGTCCATATGCTAGAAAACGTACACACCTCTGTCAGCTTTGGCTCATACATGAAGGCTTCTGGGGTGAGGCAGTGGAGAAGCTGGAAGTGGAGCCGGACTGTCCCTTCACCCCTTCTCCTGTCCTGTGAGCCCCCAAATCCTCCTTATTCATCGACTCCTTAAGCCAGTTAAACTAGATCTTGGTAGATTCGTTAATTTCTTAAAAGAAAATTATAAGACTTTTTTTGACTTTTTTGAGAAAAATTTCCTCAATTTTTCTACAAACAAAACCAAAGGAAAAACCCATAGTCCCCACCACCACTACTTTTGGCATTGGGGTAAGGTAGAGTTGACCTCTATACCCTACCAGAGTCAGTTATTTTGTTCCCATCTCTCTGGAGCTCAGGCAAAGGACTCATTTTCGATGCTCTTCTACTTACTTACTCCTTTCTTTCTTTTCTTTTTTCTTTTCTTTTCTTTTCTTTTCTTTTTTCTGGCTTTTTGAGACAGGGTTTCTCTGTAGCTTTGAAGCCTGTCCTGGGGCTAGCTCTTGTAGACCAGGCTAACCTTGAACGCACAGAGATCCGCTTGCCTGTACCTCCCAAGTACTGGGATTAAAGGCGTGCGCCACCACCACCCGGCCCCTACTTACTCTCTTGCTGGGCTCTGCTCATATTCTGCCGCCTCACACAGGAATTGGGAACTGGGCTGGTACATTCCCAGTACCAAGACATTAACTTTCCAAGATCAGTAGCCTATATAGTGGCAGAGCCAAGATCCAAACCTAGACTGCGTGGCCACTGTGTTAGTTACCCTTAAGTCATGGGCCTCATCTTTACACAGTATATGTTTTCTGGGCAGTGTTACTCCTGCCTGTAGTTTTCAACATGTGTGGGTGCACACATGAGAGATAAAATGTTGTTGCCAAAATGGAATGAGTTACTAAATCCTTGCTCCAGCTCAATTTTCAGCTAAACTCCAGATCTGTATTTCCAAGTACGCTCAAAATCTCTTCTAAGACATCCCATCATTACCTAGAACTGAAAATATGTCCAACTGAACTCACCCCCTGCCAGCTGCTACTGCTCTATTACAAATACTTAGCGTCTTCCTACTCACAAGTCGGAAACCTGGAAGTTGGTTTTCCTTGTCCTTACATACTATCATCTGTCTCAACAGTCCGCCCTCCCCCGTGTCTCCCTTTTTAGATGTCCTCGTCGCCAGCAGTGCACCCACAGCCTTCTACTTGGTCCCCCAGCTGAGCTCTTCTACACTCGTCTGTATTCCACGTCGTCACTGCAAGTGCTTGAAAAGACACACCTGCATTTGTGGTCCCTGTGCTTATTCACCTGGGAAGTCCAGAATACTTAAGGTCAAATCTGAAGCCCATCACAGGCTGGCAGGAACACTTCTAATTGACCACTCCACTGTCTGTTCTTGCCTGCACTCATTGCTATTTCTTTTTTTTTTTTTTTTTTTTTTTTTGGTTTTTCGAGACAGGGTTTCTCTGTGGCTTTGGAGCCCGTCCTGGAACTAGCTCTGTAGACCAGGCTGGTCTCGAACTCACAGAGATCCGCCTGCCTCTGCCTCCCGAGTGCTGGGATTAAAGGCGTGCGCCACCATCGCCCGGCTACTCATTGCTATTTCTAAAACTATTTCTCTCCCTGGGGTTTCCCTCCCTAAATGTAGTATGTCACCCTATCCAACTGAAAAGTCATTTTATCTGTGATGTTGACCTTGTTTCATCTTAGGTTGTTTGTTACTCGAAGACATACCTACTCTGGTTTCACCTTGTGCTCTCTTTAGAGTCAGGGCCAGCATCTACTTTTTCTTATCTCCTGGCAAATACAGTCCGAAGGAAGAGGAAGGGGTCTTAAACACCTCTAGTTGTCAAAAATAATTGTATATATAAGAGTGTATTTTAGGCTTGCCAGGTGGTGGGGCGCACACCATTAATCCCAGCACTTGGGAGGCAGAGGCAGCCTGGTCTACAGAGCGAGTTTCAGTACTTGCTCCATAGATACTGAAAAACCCTGTCTCGAAAAACAAAACAAAAAACAAAAGTGTATTTTAAGGTCAAGATTTTCCCCCTTTTGGTCTTGTTCCAGAGTACCTAATAGCTCCCTCACTGTGAGGTAAAACTATTCTTCATGAGGTATTTATACTTATTAGCTCTCTATTTCTCATTCAGCTCCTAGTGCTCATATCTGGGGCACGTCACAGCTGGCCAGCAGCACCTTTTCAAAGAGTGGGAAGAACTTAAACAACTGATGAAACTAAACCAAATCTTTTAGGTTTCCTTGTTCTGGAATCTTTGGTAACGATAAACTAAATTTGATAATTAGATATGGACTTTGTGTATGCTAGCTCTATGTCCAGTTACTTGTTTGGGGAGGTAAAATTTAAGGGTTGTGGTATACATGCATATCTGCTTATCTACCCATGAAACACACACTTATTTTTCAAAAGCTGGCGATCCCAAACAGTCAGCTCTAAGCACACAGACAAGAGCAACACTGAGTGGATTCTGTAGGCTTCCATGTGAGTCTGTGTTGAGGAAGGAAGAACGCTGGGAAGCTGACAAAGGCAGGCACAGCCAATTCCTGAAGTCACACCTATAATTTTTTTTTTTTTGTTTTGTTTTTTTTGTTTTTCGAGACAGGGTTTCTCTGTGGCTTTGGAGCCTATCCTGGAACTAGCTCTGTAGACCAGGCTGGTCTCGAACTCACAGAGATCCGCCTGCCTCTGCCTCCCAAGTGCTGGGATTAAAGGCGTGCGCCACCATCGCCCGGCGCACACCTATAATTTTTATAGCCTTTTAAACAGACTGAGTTTTAGGGAGCCCAGTTCCTTTGGAAGCTTGTAAGGGCCAGGAGTGGACCTAGGTGGGTAGAGCCCTTGCCTAGAATGCATGAAGCCCTAGATTCGCTCCGTAGCATGGATGAGGAGAAAGGGAAGAAGAAAAAATAAACTTGAACACAGGATTATCTGACAAATTGTTTTTTCTGGGCCAGGTATGGTAGTACACACTTTGAATACCAGCGCTCCAGGCAGAGTCCAGTCTGGTCTACGTAGACACCCTCTCTCCAAAAAGATACAGTCCTTATTTAGAAAATAGTTTTGTATAAAAAGAGTTTTGTATAAAAAGTGTGTTGTTTCTAAGAGTTCTGCTCACGTCATTTTATAATTCACCAAAAAAGAAAGAGGTAAAGATAGAAACAATATGAAATTTGGAGAGACTTCCATTTTCTGGAAATACAGAATGAAACAAGCAGTATGGCTTCAAGTAGGTTTGTACACTAACCTGGAGGCCTCTACCAAAGGAATAGAACTGAGCATTCCTTGAGATTATATATATAATGTATAGATAGCCAGGTGTACTTAAATCATTAAAAAGCATCCAACTGTTATCTTAAACAGTAATGAACACTCTGAGCAGATAAGTTAGCATCTCAAGTTCCTTCATATCAAAGTTAACACATGGCAGAGAGGTAGAAGATTTTGGAGAAACAAAATTAATGTTTTTTTTCCTACCTATAGCTCTGGATACTGATAGACTTCCATTCACCCTCCAGGCACCAAACCAAACTACACAACCTCCAAGGGCCTCAATTCGCTGCTTTTCATCCTAGAGCAGTGCAATAAAAAGCAAATAATTGGATTCAGAATTTATTCATCCACTTTACAGTAAACAGATATACTGCCCATCCTCTCTGTGAAGAGGCTTTCTATATTTCTCCTTTAGGGGCATGGTATAGTTGCTGAGATCAAAGGCAGTAATAATAACTGCCTCTAGGACATGCTTGAGTAGAATGGACCATACATACCTCTCTGTCTGGCTTGTGTGGCTTCATTAGCTCGACAGCTTGACCCTTTCTTACAAGCATAACCTGGGAGTCGCCCACCCATGCCACGTGGAGCATGTTGCCTCTGATAAAAGTCACTACTCCTGTGGTCCCACATCGTAAGCTCTGAAAATAATTTAAGACCATAGTCAAAATAAAAAAACACCAAATTCTCATTCAGAAGCAATTTATAATTCATACAAGCTGCATTTGAGAGACAATTAGTAATGTGTTTCATATTACAAATTCATGTTTCTCGGAGCATTTTCTTTATTTGGAATTTTGAATCTTTTTATTTGTATTTTTAATACTTCCTGAAGTAAACACGCATTAATTTTGCTAAAAATAACAGCTTTATAGCTAAAACATATCTTCAAAACAAACTACTTTTGGTCACTAGTTGGGGAGGAGCTTCAGTTTTGTTTTATTTTTGAAATAAAGTCTCTCACTGTGTAGCTCTAACAGCCTGGAACTTGCTATATAGACCAGACCGGCCTCAAAATTACACAGGTCCACCTGCTTCTGTTGAGATTAAACATGTATAACACCATTCCTGCCTCAGAGAACTTGATGTGCATTTAGATACACAAATCCACTTGATCTGTGATACACTGGACAGGAATGATTATCAGGTTTGTTTTAAGTATAGATTTTTTAAGAACTGGGCTTGCAGCTGGAGAGAGACGGCTCAGTGATTAAGAGCACTGGCTTCTCTTCCAGAGGACCCGGGTTAGATTCACACCCCATATGGCAATGGCCACAACCATGTGTAACTCAGTCCCAAGAGATCTAATGCCCTCTTCTGGCCTTCATGGGCACTGCATGCATGTGGTGCACAGATATACAAATAGGCAAAAAAATTACTCATAAAATATAAATTAGTTAATTAATTTAAAAACTGGATCAGGTGAGAAGGTCAGAAGGTAACGGCCCTGCAAAACCTGATGACCATAGTTCAGCCTCTGACTCTCAATATGGTGGACATAAAGAACCATCTCCTGAAGTTGTCCTTCCCTCCACATGCATACCGTGGCATACACGCACAATACACGAATGTGTTTAAAAACATGGCATATTTGTGACTTGTCCAAGGACTGGTAATCTCTTTACTGTGCAGACACTTTAAGTCTTTGTTCTTCCTGGTTCACGATTAAATGCATTCCACCACCATCACCCCCTTTCTTTTAAAACTGGATCTGACTGTCACTGTGGCTAGCCTGGAACTCATGGAGAATCTTTTGCCTCTGCCTCCCAAGTGCTGGGACTAAAGGCGTGTGCTGTCCTTTCTTGTGTCGCTTTCTTTCTCTCCTTTCCCCTACCCCCGCTTTTTGTATATCAAGACAGGGTTTCTCTGTGAAATAGCTCTGGCTGTCCTAGAACTCACTCTGTAGACCAGGCTGACCTTAAGCACAACAGAGATCCACCTGCCTCTGCCTCCCAAGTGCTGGGATTAAAGGCGCGCACAATCACTTCCAGGCAGCCTTAGTCCTTTTTGTTTCTGACCTACTGGGTTGTCAGTGAGGTGATGTAGTTGTTGTGTGTGTTTGTGTACACAAAGTATTTTCTTAGTACAAAAGAAATGTCCCCAGTCTCTGGATATCATGGAGCCGAGACAGCATATAGTCACTGAAGAAGATGCTTATATACCTTTAAAAACAAAAACCAGAACAATCTTCCCCACAGTATTTTTAGGGAGCTTTGATTGGAAACACTGCATAGAGAACTAACAGCCTGGGGTTTCGCTGCAATAGCTACCACAGTACTTAAAGCTCTTGATCCTGCTGTACTAAAATGACATCTCCATTTGACATGAGTCACCACCAAATGAGCATGAGTCTGTTACTAAGGACCTGGCCCAAATTAGAACGAGTGCGTCAGGGTGGTGAAGGGCTTCTTCTATCCAATGAGAAAAACAACTTTTCTTTTTCCCTATATAGGAAAAGTTTGTTATAAATCCTCACCCACCAATAAAATGTCTTCCCACACAGAATGTTGAAAAGCTCAGCCCTCTGGAACACAGGATAAAGACACTTCAGTGCATATGCCCTGGAGAGAACAGGAGGGGGGAGGGCTGCTCACAATAGTAATAGCTACTCCCCAGCAGTAAGGAGCACATGGAGGCACAAGAAGGAGAGAAGCGACTTCTGAAAGGACCCTGAATTATGTGGAGAACTCTGACAGGACGGAGATGGTACCACTGACAGAGCAAGCAAGGGAAGCACGGTCAGGACGTAGGAAACAACACGTAAGTTTAGGAAAAAGACAGAATGACCAACCAGTGCTCACACTGCTGAATACAGGCCGCCCCCGCCCCCAAGGCTCACAGTGTCCCTCCACAGAGGCAGGGCTAAGGAAAGGGCCGAGTCCACTGGGATCCTGTTGTGCAGCCCTAGCTCTACCTGTGGATCCTAGTTGTTACTATAGTAATTTGTGTATTAAACCAAGCTTAGGGCTCAAGGTAGATACTTCTCTTGCTTGTTGCCAAATAGTTCTGGATTCTTCATTAATTTTAAGCCTCACTATTGCTTTGCAGCATAATTGCAAGATCAGGGAAATGGGATCAAATAATTAATTTTCTGGTCTTTTCCTTTTAAAAGTTCACATTTGAGTCATGTGGTAGAAGTGTTAACTTGTTGTGCATATCTTAATATATAATTAGTTTGAAAAGTTAAAAAAGTGCCTTTTTCTCTTGGCCCTCCCCAGCTTAAAATCCAACATGGAGTACTAAATTATGTTTCATTGCACAGCATGATGTACATATGGGTTTTTGTTTGTTTTACTTTTAGACTTTAATACAGAACCCCTCAATTTCATTCCAAGTAAAGTGCTTAGGTCTGACCAGCCTTAGCAATATAGGACATGAGTTCTGTCTTCTCTTCTTATTAAGAAGAAATCAGTTGTAGGATCATCTAAGGACTCTCCGAGCTCTCCATCGGAAATGTTCCCTGGAGACAGATGCACGGTGACCACTGCCTGCTCATGCAGAAGGAATGGATGGAAGTCATCCCAGTTTCTGTTTCCTTCGTAAAACTATTGTTTTCAATCCATCAGGTCCAGGCTCGAAGCTAACAGGTAGTAGGGAAAAAAGAAGCAATACTCACCTGCCAAATCTAGCAGCAATTCTAGAAAGGGGCCAGACAGCCACAGAATGAGTTTCCTTTACAGTAAGTGTTTCATTGTGTCCCACAAAATTATTCCTCAGGAGAGATCTGGGTTTAGAATTGAGCAGAGTCCAACAAGTAGTTCAAGTAAGTGTGTGTGTGTGTGTGTGTGTGTGTGTGTGTACATACAGTTTAGATAATGTGTACCCAGAAAGAGAAAAGGCCAAAGTGTGTGTGTACAGTTTAGATAATGTGTACCCAGAAAGAGAAAAGGCCAAAGTGTGTGTGTGTGTGTGTGTGTATACAGTTTAGATAATATGTACCCATAAAGAGAAAAGGCCAAAGTGCCCTTCAGCCAGAGACTAGATTGAACTCAGCTGGTGCACTTCTAGCTGGTGTTCACAAGGACGTGGGCATACCTCCCTGGCTGCCTTCTGCACAAACCGCTCATCTGTGACACGGAAGGCCCGGCAGAGAGCCTCAGCGGGATCATGGGGGAACATCTCCTGGCGCACTAAGTTAACATGTAGGTGAACGGAGGCATAAATGGCAGCGTCTACTCCCCCGTGGCCATCAAACACTGCGAAGTAAGCTTGTTCCTCCTGGTCCTGTCAATAAAGACACAAAGCAGTCAAGGAATGGGGCACAGTGCCATCCAAAGGAGCTGATGCCCTGGATATGTCCATCCTCTACTGTGTCATTCAGATAAGGAGACTGATGTTTCCCTTTGCTGACGCGCCTGATGAGCTGCGGCAAGCTGCGCTGCTAGGGCACTGTTTACACAGCGCCCTGGAACACATCATGCCCAGTAGTGCAAGCGGAGGGCCCTTCCTGTGAAACTTGTGTACCATGGAAACACCCACATGCATTTGCTTCAGAACCATAGTTAGAGGTTGGGAGGAGGAAAAGGAAAGAAGGTATGAGAAAAAGTGAGCAAAAGCTGTTCCAGATAGAGTACTTTTTTCAAAATACCAGAGAACAATAAAAAATAATTAGCTTTCCAGCACAAGACCAGTTGTGTGCAGGGTATCTAAACTACATGGCGATACAGACATCCTACACCATTCCTGGTCACATTGAGTTCCTACCATAAATGAGTCTCTAAATTTGTTAGCCAATCTTGAACTACGTATCAGATGCCCAAGTACCCTGTGTGGCTGGCACCTTTGCTTCAGCGCCAATCTAAGCTTCAGCGTCTCATTTCTCAGAAAGGCCGGCTGCCAGCAGTGGCCCTTCTCCCATCTGTTGTGTCTTGAGTTCACTCTCCAAGTGCCAGATAGTTGGCCGCTCTTCATTTTCAGCTCGGATGTTTGAGTCTTAGCTCTGTTGGTAATCTGCGAGTCGCTCAAGTTTCATGGTTACTAAGTTCCCTTGAGGCAGCGGTAGCTAATCTACATTTTTTTCCTTGGGAGTCTGGGTTCTGTCATCCTGAACCAATCTTTTCTTTGGGGAATGTTTTTGCTTGCTTGCTTTAGGTTTTTTATTTTGTTTTTTGTTTTCTTATTTTATTTGTTTTATTTTTTGGTTTTTCGAGACAGGGTTTCTCGTAGCTTTGGAGCCTGTCCTGGAACTAGCTCTTGTAGACCAGGCTGTCCTCAAACTCCCAGAGATCTGCCTGCCTCTGCCTCCCGAGTGCTGGGATTAAAGGTGTGCGCCACCACCGCCCGGCATGTTTTCTTGTTATTTTTATTTTGTTTTTACCTATTTATTATTTTTGCGGTAGTGTCACGTAGCCCAGGTTGGACGCAGATGTTCTGAGTAGACGCCTCATTCTCCTGTCCACCTTCACACCTGTGTCTCTGTGCTTTGGAAATGGCTCTAGTGCAGCACTGCCTCTAGCTGTCCTGAGAATGGTGACATTCACACATGGTGACGCCCTGTCACTTACAGGCACTGCCTCTAGTGTGTCTTGCATTTCTAGCAGAACAGTCTATGGTACCATCGAAGACTGACAAAGCAGAATTGTCTAAAAATAAATCCTGACACTTAGAATTTATATCTGGACTAAAGTAGTACACAGTTCTCAGCAACTCAGTGTAACAGAAGAAGAAACAGCAGCCAGGAGGGGTCTTGGCGAAGGGAGCATAAAGTCAGGGCTGTCACATTGGTTGTGGAATCTCAGCATGCATGATGCTGTATGTTTCACTGCACAAACTTTCTTTTAAAGCAGTGTAGTTTCTTAAAGCAAAAAATAATGATAATTTATTAAAATAAAACGAATGCCACTGTAACCGCACTATCATTATCTATACATATCATTTATCTGTATCTCTATACATTGGTGGCTGGGTTTTGTTTTGGTGATGGTGATTATTGGGACTTTGGGTATGTGAGATAAACATTCTACATCTGGGTGTGAGTGTGTGCTTTGGTTTTTTACACAGGGTTTTGCCTTGTAGTTATTCCCCTGCCTCAGCCTCTAAAGTCCTGGATTACAGGTGTACACCACCACACCTGGCTCTGGTAGGGTTTTTTTGTTTGTTTTGGTTTGGTTTTTCGAAACAGAGTTTCTCTGTAGCTTTGGAGCCTGTCCTGGAACTAGCTCTTGTAGACCAGGCTGGCCTCGAACTCACAGAGATTCTCCTGCCTCTGCCTCCCGAGTGCTGGGATTAAAGGCGTGCGCCACCACTGCCTGGCTGGCTCTGCATTTTTAAAGTAAGGATCACACTATATTTGAAATTTTATGTCCTGCTCTATGTCATTAACATTTCTGCATGTTA
The DNA here is from genome assembly GCF_950005125.1 of Chionomys nivalis. NCBI lineage: Eukaryota > Metazoa > Chordata > Mammalia > Rodentia > Cricetidae > Chionomys > Chionomys nivalis. Next base: position 67,927,141 of record NC_080092.1, read on the forward strand.
TTCAAAGACATTGTCTTGAATAGATTGAGATACATTTCCTTTAATGATTTTTAGATCATTTCTGATTTTTATTAATGTTGAAACACTTATCAAACACATACTTAAGACTGCTGTATTTCCATTGTGATGAAGAATTTTAAATGAAATAAAGTTATCAGATCAAGGGTATGAGAATTTGTAAACACTAAATAATCATAGCTCAGTAGGCTTCAGTCCCTGCTTTGGTGCATCAAGGTGGCTCTTTCCGAGATAGGCCTCTGCCTGTTTTTTACATTTGGAGACAAATGAAAACCGGCCAGGTCAACATCCTGAACAGCATCCTTCAGTAGGTGTAGTCTATGGGGACTGTTTAGAGGGAGCCTTTGGGTCACATTTGCACAGACAGCACCAGGAGCACAGATGGAAACGCAGAAAGGCTGCTGTCTTTCTAAGCCCCAGCTGCTAACCTGCATTGCTCTTTAGCCCTTGGCAGTCCATGAAGTTTAAAGTTAGTAGCTACGTGAAGGAAATATTATGCTGGGTATAAATCACTACACCGCAATTTTCAAGTTATAGACTTAGAAGAAAGAAAGGGTGAGTGACAGCAGAGGAGGCACGCCCACCTTTGTTTGCATTAGCATAATGCGCTCACTAGAAAAGGAGACGACAGCAAGAACGTGGTTATTAAGTTGACACGGCTCATATGGATCTAATCTGTCAGTCACAGAGACTTGTGGAATGTAATTCCAACTACTTCCTACCTCAGAGACCCAGATTTTAAAAAGAAAATCACATGTACTCAAGTTGTCTCAGCCTTAAATTTATTCTTTTATGTTGTGTTTTTTGTTGCTTCAGCAACATGGTGTTGTTCTGAGAATCCACTAAGTCACTTGACTTTACTACAGAAATATTCTCCTTTTAAAAACTGTATTTCAGTATAATGGTTTTCTTTGGTTGCTAATAAAATGCTTTAGAAGCTTCCAAAGAGACTGGTAACTCCCATGGTTTTTCAGACCCAGGCCAGCTGGCCTTGGTGAGTTCCTGATAGAACATCCCCATTGTCTCAGTGTGTGGGTGCACCCCTCGCGGTCCTGAGTTCCTTGCTCGTGCTCTGTCTCCTGCTCTTGATTTGGACCTTGAGATTTCAGTCCGGTGCTCCAATGTGGGTCTTTGTCTCTGTCTCCTTTCATCGCCTAAATGTTTTTCTTTGGGTTCACCTTCTTAATTAGCTTCTCTAGGATCACGCATAATAGGCTCAACGTCCCCTATTCATGGCTAGAAACCAAATATGAGTGAGTACATCCCCTGTTCCTCTTTTTGGATCTGGCTCACCTCACTCAGGATAATGTTTTCTATTTCCGTCCATTTGCCTGCAAAATTCAGGAAGTCATTGTTTTTTACTGCTGAGTAGTACTCTAATATGTATATATTCCATACTTTCTTCATCCATTCTTCCATTGAAGGGCATCTAGGCTGTTTCCAGGTTCTGGCTATTACAAACAATGCTGCTATGAACATAGTTGAGCATATACTTTTGTTGTATGATAGGGCATTTCTTGGGTATATTCCCAAGAGTGGTATTGCTGGGTCCAGGGGTAGGTGGATCCCGAAATTCCTGAGAAACCGCCATACTGTTTTCCAAAGTGGTTGCACAAGTTTGCATTCCCCGGATTACTCTTAGGGATGATGAGGGAGGGGGACTTGATGGGGGAGGGGGAGGGAAATGGGAGGTGGTGGCGGGAAGAAGGCAGAAATTTTTAATAAATAAATAAATAAATTTAAAAAAAAAGAGAGACTGGTAACTTCCCTTGCTTTCCTGGATAGGAACTGGCTGGCTGTCCAGAAGAGGTTTTTACTCTCCCAATTTTGAACCATGTGAGCCTATTAAAAATAACATAATGTTCCCGGTTTGGAATGATCTGAACTTACTCAAATAACAAACAGTTCTATTTTCTAATGCAGTCCACCTCCCTCCGTCCGGCGAGTGACGGACCGTGTTGCACCAGCTCCCAGAATGCCCTTTACCTCCAGGTTGAAGAGCATATTAAAGTCAGGGATGCAGACATGCTTGTCCTCCATTTTCCTTCGCATGTTTTTGATGGCATGAATTGATGTTTCATAATAAATCTGAGGCCTCCTGCGCAGAGGGAAGTCCTTAACCCAGCTACAGCAAATCTCGTGTAGTTTACTGAAGACAGAACGGGCCAGTTTCACTGTCTCGATTTCTGTGAAGGAAACAGACCCCTGGTAAGAGCCATGTAACACTGCTTTCCTCTCCCCTGCTTGGGAAGGACAGAAGCAGCCACCCCAGCTGTGTCCTCCTGAACTCAAGGAAAGGAACATTGCTTCTGAAGAGAAGAAATAACAGTCTGCCAGCTGCCCCCAAGGTCACCCCCTGGCAGGGGACCTCCAGTCAGGCCAGGCTTGCTCAGTGTGATCTCCAGCCCTCTGCCCTCTAGGCCAGAGCAGCCTTCACTGGACGCTGCCGTGGTTATCACATGGAGAGCCAAGCCTTCTAGGCTTCGAAGAACGACCGAGAAACATGAGTGCTGGCTACGCAGCCACCGGAGTGGGAAAGACGCATGAGGACAGCTGGCAGACTGACGGCTCGCTCACACTTCCTCTTCCTGATCTCCTCTTATGTCTTCTCTCTAGTGAACAGACCCTCATTTGGAACTGAGTTACATATTTTCTTTGATATATTTATTATTATTAAAGTTTTAAGCAGTAGTTTAGCCAATGGAGTAACTAAGGTGTTAAAGGTGTGTTTACTCTGGAGGACAACCTGAATTCTCTCTGTGTGTACTGTGGGGGTCTTCACCTAAGTGCACTACTTTGAATTTTTTAAAAATATTATTATTAGGGACTCATTATGTAGCCCTGGCTGTTCTGGAACTCACTCTATAGACCAGGTTAACCTGACTCTACCTCTGGAGTGCTAGGATTAAAGGCTTTATTTTCAATTGCTTATTTATTTATTTAGCCAAAGTCTTGCTAGGTAGCTCAAGCTGGCCTTGGCTTTGAATAAGTGACACCCAGTTGCTTTACTTTCCCAAGTGCAGGGATTGCAGGCGTGTGCCACTACAGCTGGCTTCTATCACCTTAACTGTACTGTTTGACACAATAGTTAACATCTGGCTGCTATGGCAGACTACATGGCCAGTGTGTGTTGAAGAGACCATAGCTAACATTTTTAACCATCTATTCAGGCTGTCTTCCACTCTGTTTGTAGCTCCTCAACCAAAAGAGGAGATTGTTGGTACTTTGGGTGTTCCTGCAGAAAGTTGCTTTACTAAATCCGACACAGCTTGGCAGCCTGAGGAAGTATGTGGCAGACGGGCAATGGCTACAGATGCTTCTTCTAGCCTAGAACAGAAATCCCAAAGAGACTGTGTGTTCCTCAGCATCATGGACCTAGGACTTCCATTTCTTTATTTCCAATCTTACTTTAGCCTTGAATCTGTGACTCCATTTCTACTCTTGTGCATAATTCTTACATGATTTTTCTTGTTTTGTAGTGTTAGGAATAGAACTCGGGGACCTGACCATGGCAGGCAGCATATGCACTGTATCCCCCTATAGAGCCCAGGCCGGCCTCAAACTCAGAATCCTCTGCTGTAGACTCCCAAGTGTTGGAATTAGCTTCCCAAGTTGCAAATTGCCACACCCAGCAAACACTCACCCAGTCCTTTTTGAACAGGGTCTCACTCTGTCCCCAGGCTGACCTGATCTCAAACTCACAGTGCCTCAGCCTCCTAAGTTATAGGTAGGTGTCAGCCACTGCCTCCAGCTCCATTTTTTTAATGATTACATTTAGAAAGCTAGTCTCAAGGATTTTATTTCAGTTTTTCCTTATTATTAATATACAGTAGTCCTAGCCGATGGCTTTTGAGCCCTTTAACGTTTTTCTGTGTTTGTTTTGAGACAGGGTCTTGTTAGCACAGGCTACCTCCAGGCTCCCCAGTGCTGTGACTTATGGGCAGGCACCACCATACCCAGCCTCCCCTTCCTAATTTTATGTTACTGAAAAACAAGTGTATTTGAAAGGGAAAGAAAGTTCAAAGAGCAAATACTCCCTGAGGAGTTATGTACAATAAATGAACAAGCCAATAAACAGCCAAATATTTCTCTTGCTTTTTGTTGTTGTTTTTGATTTTTGTATTTTGAGACAGGGTTTCTGTGTAGTTCTGTCTGTCCTGGAACTCACTCTGTAGACCAGGCTGGCCTCAAACTCAGAGATCCTCCCGCCTTTGCCCTGGGTGCTAGGATTAAAGGCATGTGCCACCACCTTTTTTTCAGAACCACCTCCCATAGAGAAACACACCCCATGCAGATGTCCTTATTTGACACAGTCACAAAAGAGAGTTACAAAACAAATGGATCCAGAAACTTCAAGGGGAATGGGATTGGGTAAAATTAATGACATGTTCTCAGAATCCCAGCTAATAATATAAACTGTCCATCATCCTTTTGTTTACATATTACTGTCACTATGTACACCCATGCTGTCCAATAAAGGAGCTAATAAAACAAATGGCTCAATAGTTAAGAGCACTGGCTGCTCTTACAGAGGACCCAAGTTCAGTTCCCAACACTAACGCAGAAGCTGACAACCACCTGGAATTGGGTTCCAGAGGCTCCAGTACCCTCTTCTAGCCTCTGGGCAGCAGACATATAGTGTGCATGCATACACACAAGCACAACATTCATACATAAAATCAAAAGTAAGTAAATATTGGGGTTGACCAGACAAGGTAGTTCAGAAGTTAAGAAATACTACTCCTGGAGACGATCCAGGTTTGGTTCCCAGCACCCACACGGCGGCTCACAGGTACCTGGAACTCCATTTCCAAAGGTTTCAATACCCTTTTTTGGTCTCCAAGGGCACACGCAGGTAAAACACCCATACACATAAAATAATAAATATTTTAAAATATAAAGTTGCTTTTCTTTCAAGTGTTGGATGATTAGGTGTGGTCCCTGCAGTCCCTCTTGTCCTGAGCTTATGTAAATTAATCTCATTATATAGGCCAGGCTGGCCTGGAACTCCCTATAGACCAGGCTGGCCTCAGATTCCCGAGTGCTAGGATTACAGGGCTGTGGCACCATACCCAGCTTCTCTGAGGTGGAGTAGCCCTGTCTTACTGCCATTTGCTCCTTGTGTTCGTAGTTCTGTTTGTTCACACCAGCCATTGTAGCTCTTACTTTTTGAGATTTATTTTTTATTATGTGTGTCAGGGGCCAGGGGGTGTGTGCATGTGAGCACTGAGGCCAGAGTCATTAGATCCTGTAGCTGAAGCCACCTGATGATGGGTGCCATGAATTTATCCAGGTTGTCTGCAGGAGCAGCACACACGTGCTAAACCATCTCTCCAACTCTGTTCTAACTCTGGAGCCACACTTTATCAGTCAGTAGTACTTATAACATCTGGATATTCCATGTCGCTAGAATAGTTCACTGTGATCATTGTGCTTGAAAAAGCATGGTCCAGCAGCTGGCGTACAGCAAAGGCTCCATCAGACGGATAACCAACCCTTAGTGCATCCAGAGCTCTTGTGTGCGCATCCTTCCCTGGGGTGATAAAGTACTGCAATATCAGAAGGATAGTTTTCCTTTCTGTTGCTCTTAATTTTGTTAATTTTTGTTTTATTTTCGTGTGTGGTGTGTTGTATGTGTGTGTAGTGTGGGGGACAGGTCAGTGTTAAGACCCTTCTGTTGTGAACCACCTTACTGTTTGAGACAGGGCTTCTCGCTGGATCTGGAGCATCTGGAGCTTCCTGACTGCGCGAGACCAGCTGGCCAGTGAGCTCCTGTCTCCACTTGCCCAAAGCTAGAATTACAGAGGCAGACCATCATGTTGTGCTTTTACACAGTTGTTGAGGTTCTGAATCCAAATCCTTAGCTTGCATGTTCCTGAATGAGCCATCTTCCCAGCCCTTTACCATTAGTTTCGAAAGATGTAATTTAGCCAGGCATGGCAGCCCAAGTCCATAATCCTCTGACCAAAGAGGTTGAGTCAGGAGGATCAGGACCAAGGCCAGCCTCTCCCACAGAGTTGGTTTGGGGCCAGCCTAAGCTACATGAAATCCTGTCTCAAAAAGCCAAGAAAAAAGTTTTTTGAGGGGCTGGAGGAATGACTGCTCTTCCAGGGAACCCAGGCTAACTTTCCAGCACCCACATAGCAGCTCACAACCATTAGTCCCTCCAGTTCTAGGGTGTCTGATGCCCTCTTCTGGCCTCCGTGGACACTGTAAGCACCTGGTGCACAGAGGTATATACAGACAAAACACTCATGCATGAAACTTTAAAAAAATACTTTTAAAAGAATAAATTTTTGTTTTGAAACAACTAAGAAGATTTAAGAGGCACTTCAGTGGGGACCTCACTGTGTGTGCTGTAGGCCCTACCCAGTGTGCTTCTCCCCAATGTAAGCTGTGGGCCAACAGTGTCCCTGTAGAGTTCTCAAGGGGCTGAATGACCTTTTTACAGGGTCGCCTAAGACCATTGGAAAAAACAGGTATTTAAGATTCATATCAGTAGCAAGATTACAGTTGCAAAGTAGCAAGGAAAATAATGTTACGGTGGTTGGGGCAGCAGGAAGGTTGAGACCCACTGTGTGGGCCCGTGTGCAGCTCGCACCTAGTCATCTGTGCTGAGCGGATAAAGGATTTGCAGGGAGTTGAGAATCTCAACAGCATGGAGGCATTTCTAAGTGATCTCCTAGAAAAAAATTGAAACAATGTGACCAGTGCCATCCATTAAAAAAAAAAAACCTCCCCTTTTCCTTTTGTCGCCTTGTAAGGCTGAGACAGTTCTTGAGAGCCAGCGTTTGGGGCGGCACTTCAGCCCTGAGACAGTCTCCAGCAAGGCTGCTATAGGAAGAGCATTAGCGTGTACGTAATAGCCACTTGAGATGGGACAATAAAACTAGATAAGGGTGTGAAAAGTGGGAACCATCCAAGTAGCAGTCTGCCCCTCACGACTGTAGACCACTTGTCGTTATGTCATTACTGCCCCTGTGCCAAGCTGGAGCTGAGTCGGCCATCACCCCGCTGCACTGAAGCAGAATCGAATCTCTCATCTCTTCATTACAAGGGTTTCACTTGGATCTCCATTCGAGAAAGACAGCTTTGTGGAAGGATTTCTACTCAGATTGGCTCCAGGACAGCGTGGCTCTAGGTGAATCAATTATTCTCAGTTGAAAACAAGCAGCAGTTCCCTCCTGGATAGTTTCTGTCCCAGTCTGGAGACAGGAAGAGCGGGAACGCCGCAGTCTCTGGCCCGTCTTTCTATTTATAGCGCTTGCTTTGTTCCTTATGTACCATGCTGACGGGTGAATGCTCTGAATAGAACAGATGGGCTAGGCACGGTAACACGTGTTGTGATCCTAGCACCCAGGAGACTACGACGGGACTGAAGCAAAAGGCCAGCCAGAGGCTACATAGTTGAGACCTTGTCTCATAGCTAATAAATACCAATAAAATATTCCCCTTAAAATTTTGAAATACTGAGCTAGGAATGTTACACAGTTGATAGAACACATTCTTACCACCTCAGGTTCCATCCCTGGCACCAAAAATAGAAGTGCACGGTGGGGTAGTCATGCTCTGATTTTATAAAATCCTTTAACTGCTTTCAAATATGTGTAAGCCCAGTGCATTAACTGGAGGCCAGTGGGGTGGCACATGCCTGTAACCCAGCTGCTCGGGTTGCCGAGGTGGGAGGATAGCAAGTTTCAGGCCAGCCTGGGCAATTCAGCAAGACTCTTTCAAAACTCTGTGTGTGTGGTGTGTGTATGCGTGTGTGCACGTACGCGTATGTATGTGTGTGTGTGTGTGGTGTGTGTCTGGAGATGTAACTCTGAAGGAGAGTGTCAGGTCCAAGGTCTTGGACTCAGTTCTGCTGGTGCCAGGGATGCGTGTGAGTGTTGAGCATCTTGTCCTTGCTATCAGCAAAGATACAGACTGACTGATGGAGATAAAGGACGTGATGCACCTGCCGGAGCTCTGTTGTAATAGAAAACTGAACAAGGTTGATGAGTTTGGTTATAACTGACTTTTTAAAACTTGTCTGTACTGTATTCAAGATCAGCTGAGCCTCTTAGACTAGAAAGGGACATTTAGGGTGGTGCAGCCGTGGGTAAACAATGCACTATAGGCAGGTTTTCCTCATACTCTTACTTTATTGTACAGACAAGGTCCTTGCCTAAGCCTAAATTCAAGTGACCTTCCCACCCAGGCCTCCCAAGTGTCTGGGACCCTACGTCCGTGCTACTGAGCCAACTCGTTGTGTACCATCTGTCTAGAAATCAGGTCCATTTCTTATTTTCAATACTTTCCGTGTACTAGTTCACCCCTTAGATATATATGTGGATTTTTCTTTCTTCTTGCCTCTTTTTTGCTGATGTTTAAGAAAAAACTCCTGGATAAACTCCTGGATAGTACTAGATAGTCACCAGTGGAGGGTATATGTCCTGGAAATTTAAGGTGAACGAACAGTGGAGAAGGTGCTTACCCACAGTCCCTTCTGTACCGTCCGTCTCCTTTGGGATGCAGTGGGCAGAAAGGTCACTCTGGAGGACTTCGTCTGATGTGGCTCTGGCTAAAGCAGCAGCCAGAAAGGAAGGGCAGTTACTGAAAGAGAGGCACAAGGGATCCTCAGTAAGAACTTCAACGTGCAGCTTTAGTGCGCTGTAACGCCTGCCGTGTCTTATCCCAGAACTGCCCTTTAACATCCAACAAATGACGGAGCGCGTTAGCTGACAGACCGCTGCTGGGCACTGGACGGACAGTGGTATATCTCCCAGGCTAGGTAGACAGGTGGTAAGCAGGGCAGCTAAAAGATAAGCTTTATGAGAGGAACAACACAGTGGCTCTAGCGGTGCCTAGACTGGGTGCCAGTCATGCCATATCCTTAAATATGAAAAGGACTGAGTTATGAGGAAGTGGAAGGGCCGGATGAAATACTTCAGGCTAGCGTTGCACAGGCTGTAAGAGCTTGAGAGAAGTCACAGGAATTTTTGAGCAGGTAAGTGCCACCATGAGATAAGAACTAAAATATTCCCTGGTTCGCTGTGCTAAAGGAAATCAGAATGTAGCAAGAATGAAAATCCATGGAAGGGAGGAGGAGGAAGCGAGGAGGACGGGAGTAAGAGCATGAGTCAGGGAGGAGGAGGAAGCAGGGAGGACGGGAGTAAGAGCATGAGTCAGGGAGGAGGAGGAAGCAGGGAGGACGGGAGTAAGAGCATGAGTCAGGGAGGAGGAGGAAGCAGGGAGGACGGGAGGAAGCATGATGGGGAGGAGGTGGGGCAGGAAGAGGAGCAGGAGGAGGGATGGGAGGAGGAAGAGTAGGAGGGTGTATTTTGGAGAAAGATGCTGTAGAACTTGCTGACAGTTGTGTCGAGGTGAGTGAAGGGCTGAGAGTGAGTCCTGAGTTTGTCTGAGCAGCTACGTGGGAGGACATGAACCAGGACAAGAGGCTTGAGGACGTGGGCTAATGTAGAAAACAAGAGTTCATTTTAGCTGTTAAGCTGGAAACAGCGATGAGATATTTTATAAAGGTATAAAATGATTAACTGGATTTTAGAGAGGGGTTCAGATATTAGGAAATTGGGACAGGAATAGAAATAGTCACACAGGAGGAATGGGAACAACTGTGTTCTCCTTTGGAGTGGGAAGGTTGCTCTGTGCCTTGCCGTTTGATATGCTGTGGAAAGCAGGGCAGCGGGTATTTGCCTTGTTAGTGCCTGAGTTTTCATGTGAAGGCAACTCTAGACAAGGAGCTATATCGTGGATCTCACTAGCACATGGAGAAACCTTGACTCCTAAGCCTGAGCCTCATGCAGTTGTGGATGAGGTTTTGGAGACACTGGAGGGGGGTCGCATGTGTGGATGCTGTGAACTCTGACCAGAAGGCCGTGGCAGAATGTCTGTCTGTAGCAGGCCGTGGCAGTTTCTGCTCTCACATTGTTTTTGCATGCACAGCTCCAACCCAGGCACACTACACTAGCCCAGTGCTTTGCCGTCGAGTCCCAGCTGCAGGCCCCATGCTGTTTAGAACCTTGTCATTTCACGTACAGTTTGCTGCTGTTCCTTTACATGGGCTAAGACTTGGGAACTGTTTTTCTGTATTTTTTTTGGCGGGGGGCGGGGGGGGGGAGTAGGCTCTTTGTCTATCCTGGCTTCTTGCTTTCTTCCTTTCTCCTAGATTGCTTATTCTTGGAACCCAGCAGCCATACTGTGAGGAAGCCCAAACCAGCCAACTTGGAGAAACAGCATGTCAGGGGTCACACGGATTTGAACTGAGGTCCCTGCCTCCAGCTGGCAACCACCACCAGCTGCCTGATGTGTAAGTGCACAAAGCTCCAGACAACACAGTCTCCAGCCTGAGGCATCAGATGTGGGACAGAGATGGGAACTTCACTGTGCCAGTCTGAAATCCTGAGCGAGAAACTATAGTATAATAAATGACTTTATTACGCCACTAGGTTTTGTCATGATTTGTTAGATAGCCACTGTAACTGAAAACCCGGTATTTTAAAGCTTTCTAGAAGATAGGAACCTATAGAGACTAAAAATGGCTAGGCATGGTAGCGTATAATCCCAGCACTCCAGAGGCAGAGAGTCTGTGAGTCGGTCCAGCCTCCCCACTCCCCCCCAAAAGACTGAAAGATAGAGGAACTTGAAGAGGAGAGTCGAGGGAGTTGAGTGTTTGAAGAGGGGAATGGCTGCTAAGGGGACCAAATGTGGAAGGGAAAGGAATATTTACTATAACAACATGTAAATAAATCATCGCTGACTGGGTACCAAGATAATTTAATGGGAGGGAAAATGTCTCAAAAAATGGAACCGGGGGAAATTAAGCTTGATCCCCATATATAAAAGCACCAATTAAAAGTGCATTGCATGGGGGCTGCTCATGCTTGTCTAGTGTGCAGAGACCCTGAATTCAAGCCCTAGCTGCTTCCTTTCTCCCCTAAAAAAGAAGAGACAATTGACAGCAAGCATTAATATAACATCGGACGCCAGGACTCTGTATACAGCTGAGTGGGCACAGAACAGTCAATATAAAGTTGCTGTATGGCTCAGCAGGCCTTCTAGAGATATATGCCTTAGAAATGAAAGCGCACATCCACACGAAGGCTTGTATGTGGACGCGCATCTCAGCGAAATAAATTGCATCAGATACAGAGTGCAGTACCTTTTTAATATTTATTTTATGAGTAGGGGTGCTTTGCCAGCATGTAAATCCGTGTACATGTGTGTGCCTGGTGCATGAAGAGGTCAGCAGGGCTCATCAGGTCCCCTGGAACTGGAGTTGCAGATGGTTGTGAGTTACCATGTGGGTGCTGGCTGCTTTTAGCCATTAAAAGGAACAAAGCACTTACACATGCAACAGCATAGATGAGCCTTAGAGATCTGCTGGCAGAAGGCCACACTAAAGGCCACGTATTATAGTGATGCAGTTCCAGGAAAAGCCTATGTTAGGTAAATCTGTAGAAAGAGAAGCGGTGCTTTGGGGATGAAGTCCAGTCTATATGGAATACCAGCCTTTGATGGGGTGAAGATGGTGCCTTAGATGGGAAAAGAAGGAAGGAACTGGGTGATGCACACCTTTAATCCCAGCACTCAGGAGGCAGAGGCAGGCGGATTTCTGAGATCAAGGCCAGCCTGGTCTACAGAGTAGGGCAGCCAGGGTTACACAGAGAAACCTGGTCCAAAAAAATGGTTAAAAAAAAAGAGAGGGAGGGAGGGAGGTCAGGCAAGCAGTTAGTTTATGTCCAGGTAGGGTTTTCTATTTGCTGTAGGAAGTGAGGGCAGTCACTCTAACAGTGTGACTAAGAAGCCCTCACAGGTCTTTTCTGGGCTTGCGTGCCTGGTGCCAGGCTCTGTTCTACTGCTCACCATCTATATGAGCAGGAACCATAAGCCCTGCCCTCCTAGCGCTTACACCAGAGGGAGGTTTCTCAATGGAATGTGAAGCTAGATCAACTCTCAAAACCTTTTCGGGCATGAGAATCGCCTATGGATCTTGTTAAAACATTAAAGGATTGCGGGGCACTCCCATCGAGGTTCTCAGCAGGCCTGGGTGAGGCGCGAGAATCTTCATTTCTAACCAATCCCTGGAGAAGGTAGGCAGTGCTCACTGACTGGAGACATGTGAGACACTGTCAGTACGTAGTTCCTCCCATCTGTGTTCCTGTGTATGCAGATAAAGACTCGTCTTGTTCGCCAAGATTGGAGTTTTTACAGGGTGGCATGGTACGGTCAATTAAAGACGTGGGAACTACATTATCTTTTTAAGTATGTGATTATGATAGTAGGCCTTGGACTCGTAAGTTGCCCAAGAAAGAATAGATGTTGTAAACCAGTGCGGTCTAAATGAAAATGAAGAGTGGGTGAAAGCACTTGGGTTCAAAATCCAGGATACACGTTATGATCTGAGAGCAGGATGCCGTGTGCACCATTACTAGGAAGGTCGGGTGAGGCCAAAGACCTGGTTCAGAAACACAGAATCGCAGGGCTTACACTCCAGACCTCGAAGGAAGATAGGTCTTCAAACTCCCTCTCTCATTCCTCAGTACGTGTGTGTGGTGTGTGTGTGCTCACATGTCCAGATGCATGCGGAGGCGGGGAGTGCACACACACATCTGCACGAGTGTGTTATTCTCTGGGTGACTGTCCACTTTCTTCTTGGAGTTGGGGTTGACTGACTAGTGAACACTGGGGCTCTGCTGTCTCTGTGGCAAGAGACAGCAAGATTACATGCGCACACCAACACATCTGGCACATCTGGGAACCGACCTCAAGTGCTCACGCTTGCAGGCACTCGCCAAGCTCTCAGCAGTTCTTTTTAAAATTGCAGGTTATGATGCTAAATGAATAATGAAATTGCTGTTGTCTGCATTAGCAGCATTGGGCATTATCACCTGAACTATGCCCTCTGCCCTTTTTCATTAGAAAACTTACAGCTATTCATTCATTATTCATTCATTCATTCATTATTCATTATTCATTCATCTGTCCAGAGGGGGTGGGGAGCACATGCAAGTCAGAGGACAGCCTGCAGGAACTGATTCTCTCCTTCCACTGCATGGGCTCTGGGGATGGAACCCAAGTGGTCAAGTTTGGTTGGAAGCACCTGTAACCCCGAGACCAGTGGTTCTCAACCTGTGGGTTATGACTCCTTGTGTATCAGAATTCATAGCAGTAGCAAAATTACAATTATGAACTAGCAACAGAAATAATGTTATGGCCTGAGGTCACCACGACAGAGGAACCGTATTAAAGGGTTGCGGCACTAGGGAGGTTATTTTGACATGAGGTTTCTTTCACGACATTGCCCAAACAGACTCCAAACTTGAGAGCTTTCTGAGACTGGGGTTTCAGGCCTGCACCCCACACCCAGTTGTGACTAGCCGTCTCTGCTCTGCTTTGCTCTGGGTGTGGTTCTGGGTGTGGGGGTCTACAGCTCCAGGTGTGGTAGGCGAGCAGGACAGTGGAGCTGAGTAGCATTCCAGGTGTGCTGGAGGGCACTTTTCACATCTGCTACCCCTCAGCAGCTATGGAACGCAGGCTCAAACGCAGCACCTCCGTCATCGCTGTCTAGACGACTGGCCTCCTCTTGAGGACTCGAAGGTTCCTGCCGCCCATCTTTCAGGCTTTCCTCTGATCTAATCTAAAGCTGTGTATTAAAATGATGCGAGAACTTCAGTGTGATCTAGCTCCCTGAATTCCACAAGAAAATGATACATTTGGTGTAATTAAGTGATCAGTCTAGGCTCATCAAAGGTAACGACTGTGACGAGTTGAGAGAACAAGGCGCGCACGTTCTTGTCATTAGTGTGTCATCTGCAGCCCATTTTTAGTTAAAGCTAATGTACTTTTTTAACTTTTGTCAGACAGAATGAAAATATTTTCAGTGAAGCAGGGAGGAGGATTAGCTCACTAAAGTGAGATCTCAAACATCACCTCCGTCAGCTCGGTCTGCACGTCAGAACATGGAATCACCCCTATGAATCATTTCTTAGGGTTTTGACTAAACCGAAAGAAGCTGTTTCTGAGAAATCAGAATTGCAAATGTCTGAAGCGTAGTCACATCAGAGAATACTTGATACACCTCAGATGCAAACGTATCATTAGTGCTTGTCATTTTAAGAGAGTCACCAAGAGTGACTAACACAATAACACAGAAACTGCTTTTCTGCAGAATCTCTCGAAAATGCTTAGAAAATGTTGAAGTTTGGCGAAAATGTAGTCAGCGTAGCGAATAGCAGAAGATGGTCGGTCAATAATGAGGCAGAGTGCAGACCTGGACCTAGAACTGTGCTTTGGGGCTGGAGAGATGGGTGGACAGTTAGGAGCACTGGCTGCTCTTCAGAGGACGTGGGTTAGAGTCCTAGCACTCCCAGACAGTTAGCAACTATCTGTGAGCCCAGTCCCGGGGACCCAGTGTCCTCTGCTGGCCTCTGTAGGCACCAGGCATGTACACAGCACACAGACAAACATGCAGACAACACACACATTAAATAAGTAGAGAAATAGCATCAGATGCTGCTGCATTGGAAGCACTGCGGTCACTCGTGTGACTCCACCCCGCAGGGCTGTGGATGGTCTAGGTCTTCTAAAATCAACTTGATCTTGTTAGGGTCCTCAGACACAATAAAATATTGCAGCTTTGCTTGTTTTACAGACACACGTGCGCATGTGCACACACACACACACAGAAAGAGAGAACTATAAGACAAATTCTTTGAAATACTTTCTGTTCTTACTTCCAAGCAGTTTAGAGCCTATGCACAGAAAGAAGTGTTTTCTACACAACCGTTTGTTACTTCCTTTTTTATCTTAAACACTGAAGTATAGACTTTACATATTCATAGACAGAAATAGTCTCTATTTTGTTTCTAAGTCGTGTATTGTATACGCTTTTTGAACAATGCTGAAAATCATTAGAGGGCCACTGACATTGAGTCACAAGGAGTAAAACACTGCTCATTAGCGCTGCTTCTGTCGATGAATGCGTGAGTATATACTTGGGATTTTATATAGACTTTTCAAGCCCCATTAACATCAGAAGCTGAGCTCTATAAATACAAGACAGGATTTTCTTTAAGGTAAATGTTTTTCAAACACATGCAAACCACCAGAAAACTCTGGTTCCTGAATGCCTTGACTGTCCTTCCCTAGTGGTCGCATTGGCAGCAGCATTGTGTTTAGCTTCCAAGTATTTATTTGGAGAGGTCAATCTTGTCTTCAGTTCTACTTCAAAGAAGGACCGAGAGTGCTCACTGGTAGGGTATGTGCTCAGACTGTATAAAAAACTACACCTGCTCCCAGGCATGCCTGCCTGCCTGCCTGCCTGCCTTCCTTCCTTCCTTCCTTCCTTCCTTCCTTCCTTCCTTCCTTCCTTCCTTCCTTCCTTCCTTCCTTCCTTCCTTCTTTTCTTTTGAGACAGGGTCTCACTATATAGCTCTTGCTGGCCTGGAACTACATGGATCAGGCTGGCCTGAACTCACAGAGATCTACCTAGTTTTGCCTCCCAAGGGCTAAAGGCAGTGCTATCACGTGCAAGGTGGTGGGAAAATCTGTTTACAGGATTTGTCCTACAGTGTCTGAGCAGTCTTTTAGAAGGAAACATTAAATCATCATGGGAGCACCTGGATAATATCAGAAGCAGGCTGAACTGAACTTGGCAAAAGAATGTGTGCTTATTGTGCAGAAGGGAAGGCGTCGGGCTTAGCAGAATAGCAAGGGAAGCTTGTTCAAGGACTGAGCATGTTCAGTCCTTGAGACCTCCAGACTTGGTAGATACTTCATACGCTTATTGTAAAAATGGATTGTGCTGCTATGAAAATAAGAAACAAAAGCAGAGACGGCTGAGAGTATAGCATTTCACACCATGTACAAGACCTTGCGCTGCATTTGAGAGAGAACAGACAAAAGAGCGCAGAGTCGGCAGTGACCCTGGTGCCCAAACGTAGCTACACTGCTTACACTGACAGCCCTGAAAGCCGACCAACCGTCCCTGAAATGCTGCTGAGCTGACTTGTTGGAGGAGGTGAGAGTAGACATCGAGAATCTGGAAAGGCTCCTCCCAGCCGGGGCCTCCGGGGATGCCAAACCCTAGGCTGTGTTTCTTCCATTGGAAAAGTAAGAAAATGGGGTAACTCCAGACTCTTCCAGGCCTAAAATGCTACCTCTGTAATTCTATTCCAAGTAAGTATTGTTTTTCATTTCAAAGATGGGTCAAAGGCAGCTTAGAAATATAAACTCACTGTGGGAAGCAGACAGCAGGGTCCCTGGAGTCTAGACGCTAGTTTAAGAATAGTCTAGGCAACAAAGGAAGACATCAACCCAAAATATTATTTCTATAAATATATAAGGATGTTCTGCTTTATGTATTAGGTGTATTTTTTTAAAGATTGATTGATTGATTGATTGATTATGGTGTTCTGTCTGCACATATGCCTGCAGGCCAGAAGAGGGCGCCAGATTTCATATAGATGGTTGTGAGCCACCATATGGCTGCTGGAAATTGAATTCAGGTTCTTTGAAGAACAGGCAGTGCTCTTAACAGTTTAGCTATCTCTCTAGCCTTTAGCTATATTCTTCAATTTGGATTGCTGGGCATAATAGCACATGTTTGATCCCAGCGTCAGGGCAGCAGAGCAGGTGAATCTCTATGAATTTCAGGCTAACCTGGTCTACATAGAGAGTTCTAGGCCAGCTAAGACTATATCGAAAGATCGTGTCTCAATAAATAAATGAATATTCACTCACATAAGCGCCGTTGGTCTTGACAGTGTGTCCATTAGTTAGGACAGACTTCTTTGGACTTTGTGTAGCATCTACGCCATAAGCCTCATATGGAACAATACTGTTCCAAGTGCCATGGAGCTTCTACTATTTTTTGTTTTGTTTTTGAGGCAGGGTCTCTCTGTTTAGTCCTAGCTGTTATGGAACTCACAATGTAGACCAGGCTGGCCTTGCACTCACAGCTATCTGACTGCCTTTGCCTCCTGAGCCCTGGGATTAAAGGCGTGTGCCACCACCGCCCAGCAAAAGCTTTGAATTTTAGATTTTTGATTGTGAGCCTAGCCTTTAAGGGCTGAGCCATCTCTCCAGCCCAAGCTTTGTATTTTAAACAACAATCCATCCTCCTCCTTCTTACAAATATTTCCAAGAGCTTATTACTCTGTCTCCACATCAGTGCTAACTGGGTGCCCTACATTAGCGATAAGGAAAGAGGATAGGGCTGGAATGAAGGCTGACTCTGAGCACTGGATGCTGTCTTTGTGTAAATAGATTAACACACCATGGAAACAATAAATCACTTAATTTTCAGATGCCAAGGGTGGATCTCCCCTCAGCCAGCTTGTCAGTACTGTGCATATCAGGACAGTCTACATTTTAAGGCTGCAAACTGAGTAAGCCAGGCCAGGAAGCACTTTGATCACAATGCTAAACCTACACAAATCACCAGAGACGCTATTAGATAAATTAGAGGTTTAAAAGTACATCCTTCCTGACATTGGCAGTGTGGGCGTCTGCACATCACAGCACCCGCAGCTGTGTTTCGGCAGGCTGGGCAGAGCCCCCTAAGGTAACAGAAATTCTAGAAGGTGGGACGTTTCCATCAATTAACTCAGATTCCACTGAGCAGTTCCTAGCCCACGGGATCATGGCGGGCCCTCATCTCAGCATGAGTCTGCCTGGGTGATGACGAACAATGCTGATTCCTGGTCACCCCCATCTCCTCTAATCATAAGAATTTTAAGTCTAAAATAGCGCATTCAACTAAAAATAAAGAGGGCCAATCCTCTACCTGACAGTATTCCTTCTCTTAGCGGGCTGTGTGGAGTGAAGGGGCTGGATTTCTTTGCCTGTAGGCTGTTCTTTGTCAAGCAACCTCTAGGAATGCCACCTGGAGTCAGATGGCAGTGCCCACACAGCACTGGCTCTTTCAGGCTCGTGGAGGGTTCCAATGCCTACCAGGTGCCTCGCTCCTACCACTCCAGGCTTGGGGTTCACAGCAGAAGTCTCCCTGCCGTGCCTATCGGCATAATCTCAGCAACTATTTTTGCTCACACTGACCAGGTTGACATTCAAGGGAAACCTACATTATTTCAGGTTTCCTGTGACTTCCAATTAGCTGCTACAAGGTCACCCAAAGCGAGACTAGCAGTGGTAGAAGATGACAGAGTGAAGTTGTGTTAGCAGGAAATCGTGTCACCTTTCTCCCAAACGCAGACTGAACTGAACAGCCTGTGTCCTGAGACAGCCCTTGCTGGAGTGTCCCCATGTGATCTTCCTGCTGGATCCTGTGTGCTCAGGTCTGTTCCCTCAAGGGCTGCAGACAGCACCATGCTGCAGATTCTTCCCTGGGTATCTGCACATGACACACCCCTACATTTCAGGGTGCTTTCTGCTCCGATGGTCCTCTCTTCCTGGCTCCTGGATCCTTCTGAGGCTTTGTCTTTATACTAACTTCCATCAACTCTAACCACAGACTCCTGTGCTAACTGCGTGCCACCGCTGCATCTCCCACACTGCAGTGGTCATCTGTGGAGAACGCTGCCCAGGGCCTGTGTCCATGCTCACACAGTGCGCACTGAGGAGCTGCTGGCCGGGACAGGAGTGTTGTCCTGTGCATCTCCTCTTAGAATGAGTGTGTCCTTAAATTAGACATTTATTTGTGGGGATAGGGGATGTTTAGAAGTCGGAGGGCAGTTCTGGGTCTGGGGCAGCTGTGAAGGTAAGGAGTCAGGACAGGAAGTATTTCCAGAAGGAACTCAGGTGTGTGAGCAGCGTCACTGCAAAGCGCTGCCATGCCATGGCACTGACATCCCTGAGCCATTTCTTCCTGGGCTCTTCTCTGTGGGCCTGAAACCTTTGTCACTGCGTGCACTTTGGATGGGATTTGGAGACTCTGGTTAATGTAAAGTGTAACGACTGAGTGATTTCGAGAGCTAACATCTAGTCAGCACCAATGTATGATGCGCTTACAGTTGCTTCCATCCTTCCTGCTCCTGCGTCCTTCACACACGCCTGGCACAGTCTGTGACAGATTGCACAGTCCTCTCTAGTCTGAACAGCATATGTGCACTCACCAGAATTTAAATAAATCTCTGAGGAAGGAAAGTTGTGGGTTTATTTTCCTAATTTATTTTAACAATATAGAAATTCCGTCCTTTCAGATTCCTGATCTTTAAATCATGCTGGATTGTCAGGTGTATTCTAGAAACAGAGGTCAGAGGAAGAACTTAAGCCATTGAAAATAATGAGAATTTATCCTGTTTTTTTGTGGGTCTTTCGTTGCTGCTGTTGTCATTGTTTTGGGTGGGGATATGAGTATCTCTCCACATAGCTCTGGCTGTCCTAGAACTCACTGTGTAGATCAGGCTGGCCTTGAACTCACAGAGATCCTCCTGCCTCTGCCTCTGGAGTGCTAACATTAAAGGTATGCTACCATGGTTGGCAAATTTATCCTATTTGAAGACCTCCCAAGGCTAAAGGAATTGTAAACAACGAGTTGACATCAAGCTAACTTCCCACTGACATACACCAAACAAGGTGATGAACAGAGGACCCCAGCATTCTACTTCTGGGGAAACCTACCCCCACTGGAAACGCATTAGACAAACGACATGGCTTCCACGGGCAGTTCTGCTTCTCTTCATGCACTGAACTCTTGTCAGTGGTGTCTAAGGTGTTTTCCACGTCTTACTGCTCCATTGTGGAAATCTTCAAATGTACAAAAAGCTAAGATGCTTTTGTTGTGGGATGTTTGTACACTGTGTGAAAGTGTGCTGTGCTTGGTGCAGGCAGAGAGGACTCTGGGAAGAAGAAAGATGGAGGTCGCCAGCCAATGTGGAGGAGGCAGGATGGGCAGTATAGAGTAAAAGTAACTGAGCGTGTAAGGACTACATGAAAAGATAGGGGCTAATTTAAGCTGTAAGAGCCAGTTGGGGACCAGCCTAAGCTAAAGGCCAAGCCTTCATAATAAGAGTCTCCGTGTCATTTGGGAGCTGGCTGGCGTGACAGAGAAAGACGCACTATATACTTTCCCACTGAAATTCATATGCCCGGTGCTTAGAGGCTGCCATTAACACTGTGCTCTTCATCCGCCGATTGGCTCAATAGACCTGATTGTTCATGCACATGAAAGTGACTTACTGATGTCAGTGTGCTTCCTTCTAAATATCTCAATGTGCACGTCATGGTCTAGAATTCAGTGTTTGTTTGCAGCTTTTCCTAAAATCTATATATTACAGAATGCACAAACTGTAAGTCTATTCATGCCATACTGATAAATGCATGTATCCAGGACCTCAGATCCCCACTAGAATCCAGGGCCACCAGGCTGCTTCCACCACATCTTAACCTGGTCTCTCACTGGTCTCACTTTCTTCACTGCAGATTGGTTATGTTCTCTCTGAAATTTGTACAGGTACGTCTTCTTTTGTGGAAGCTTCTTTCCATCCAGCAATGTCGTGGCGATCTATCCATGTTGTCCTGTGATAGTGCACTCCTTCTCAGTGCAGAATAGTCTTTCCATTTCTTACCACCTTAGCGTCTTCATGCCCACGATGGACATGGGAGTTGTGTACAGGCTTTAACTGAGGAATCAAACTGCTGTGGGCTTTCGTGAGTCATTTTCTTTCTTTTTTTTTTTTAAATATTTATTTATTATGTGTATAGCATTCCTTCCACATGTGCCTGCAAGCCAGAAGGGGGCGCCAGGTCTCATTATAGATGGCTGTAAGCCACCATGTGGTTGCTGGGAATTGAACTCAGGACCTCTGAAAGAGCAGTCAGTGCTCTTAACCTCTGAGCCATCTCTCCAGCCCATCATTTTCTAGACACGGTTTTTGTTTCTCTTGGGGAAATACTCAGAAGAAGAAGGCATTAATAGGTTAGAGTAGGTGTGTGTTTAATTTTTTGTTATTGTTATTTTTCAGACGGTCTCACTGTGTAGCCCTGACAGTCCTGGAACTCACTATGTAGACCAGGCTGTCCTTGAACTCACAGAAATCTGCCTGCTTCTGCTTCCTGAGTGCTGGGATTAAAGGTGTTTAGTCTTTTTTTGTTGTTGTTGTTTTGTTTTTGTTTTTCGAGACAGGGTTTCTCTGTAGCTTTGGTGCCCGTCCTGGAACTAGCTCTTGTAGACCAGGCTGGCCTCGAACTCCCAGAGATCCGCCTGCCTCTGCCTCCCGAGTGCTGGGATTAAAGGCGTGCACCACCACTGCCCGGCTTGAAAAATTAATCTTAAAAAAGGAAAATATCTTATGCCTGTAAAAATGGCCAAGATCAACACTGATGACAACTTATGCTGGAGAGGTTATGGGGAAAAGAAACACTTCTACATTGCTGGTGGGAATGCAAGCTGGTATAGCCCCTTTGGATGTCAGTGTGGCGATTTCTCAGAAAAATTAGGAAACAACCTTCCTCAAGACCCAGTAATACCACTTTTGGGTATAT
Source organism: Chionomys nivalis (assembly GCF_950005125.1). Lineage (NCBI taxonomy): Eukaryota > Metazoa > Chordata > Mammalia > Rodentia > Cricetidae > Chionomys > Chionomys nivalis. Next base: position 67,948,603 of record NC_080092.1, read on the forward strand.
ATCCAAAGGATGCTCAATCGTGCCACAAGGACATGTGCTCAACTATGTTCATAGCAGCATTATTTGTCATAGCCAGAACCTGGAAACAACCTAAATGCCCCTCAATCAAAGAATGGATAAGGAAAATGTGGTACATTTACACAATGGAGTACTACACAGCAGAAAAAAATGACAGCTTGGATTTTGCAGGAAAATGGATGGAGCTAGAAAACATTATTTTGAGTGAGGTAACCTAGACACAGAAAGACTATTATCACATGTACTCATAGGTGGTTTTTAAACGTAAAGCAAAGAAAGCCAGCCTACAAACCACAATCCCAGAGAACTTACACAACAATATGGACACTAAGAGAGACTTACATAGATCTAATCCACATGGGAAGTAGAAAAAGACAAGATCTCCTGAGTAAATTGGGAGCATGGGGACCTTGGGGGAGGATTGAAGGGGAGAGGGGAGAGGCGGGGAGGGAAGCAGAGAAAAATGTAGAGCTCAATAAATATCAATTAAAAGAAAGAAAAAGGGGAAAATAATGAGGGGCTGGAAATACAGCACTTGGGGGGACTGGAATAATAAATAACAGTAATACATTATAATTTCTTTTTGACATCAAGTCATCCTAGAGCTGGGGCCATAGCTCAGTGGTAGAGCACTTGCCTAGCGTGCAGGAGGCTCTGGCATCAATCCCAGCAAAACAAACGGAACATCACATAGTTCCCATGGTCAGAGGTGAGTGCTCCATCTGAGGGCCAATGAGAGAGCTCTGTTGCCAAAGTGCTTGTTTTGCAAGACTGAAAACCCAAGTTTGAGCCCTGTACCCACATACAAAGCTAGGCACAGCAATGCCACCTGTAGTGCACACCTATAATCCCAGCCCTGGGGAGGCAGAGACAGGAGGGTCCCTGGGCTCACTGGCCACCAGTGTGGCCTTACTGCTGAGCTGCAGGCCAAGAAGAGACCCTGCCTCAAAGGAGGTGGATGTTGGTCCTGGGGATGTCACCTGAGCTCATGTAGTACATAGTACATACACCAACCTCTCCACACATCCACACACACTCCACATATACATATGCACGCACACACACACACACACACACACTCCACACATCCACACACATTCTACTCCACATATACACACAGGGAGAGAAGGAGTGCGTCTGCTCTTATGCCAAAGAGGAACTTGTTCCTCACTGAGACTCTTCCGAATTTCTGTCTATACCTCTCTCTCTCTCTCTCTCTCTCTCTCTCTCTCTCTCTCTCTCTCTCTCTCTCTCTCTGTGTGTGTGTGTGTGTGTCTTTTATTTTTATTTTTTGGTTTTTTTTATTATGTATACAATATTCTGTCTGTCTGCAGGCCAGAAGAGGGCACCATACCCCATTATAGATGGTTGTGAGCCACCATGTGGTTGCTGGGAATTGAACTCAGGACGTTTGGAAGAGCAGGCAATGCTCTTAACCACTGAGCCATCTCTCCAACCCTGATTTTTTGGTTTTTTGAGACTGGGTTTCTCTGTAGCTTTGGAGCCTGTCCTGACGCTCACTTGGTAGACCAGGCTGGCTTCTGTCCATATTTCTTATAGACAGCTCTGTATTTTTAAAAGGCCACACTGCTAAGTGACAGGCTACCCCGGACTCCTCCTCCAGCCTCCTGAATCCTCAAGGTTCTATCCCTGTATAGACATGACTCAGTCATGTAAACTCATCTGTGTCTGATATTTGTGAACTTCCTTGATAATCAGCACCCGAATCATCTGGAGCTTAGGGCAAACATGCTTACCTGCAGGTCACAAATGGATCTAAAATGACGGAAAATAGACTAGAGAGTTCCAGAACAAACTGACTCAGGTGGCCATTTGGGCAGATACAGCCTACAGAAGAAACATGATTCTTAATAACTAGTGAATTCATTCTCAGAATTTCTGGATGCAGTAAAAGAAGTCTTCAGGGAAAGTGGAAATACCGTAAGTAGACACCGAAGCCGGTTCCACCAGCATGTCACATACAAAGAAACTACCTGTTTTTTTTAAAAAGATTCTAATTTTTTTTATTTATGTGTCTGTGTGCTGCAGTGTGTATGCCATGTGTGCGCATGCCATGTGCATGGCAGGGTGTGCATGCCATATTTGCAGGTATGTGAGGAAGAGGGTGTTAGAACCTCTGGAGCTAGTATGAGTCTTAAGATTCCCAAATGAGTGCTGGGAACTGAACTCACTCCTGAGGAGAAGGAAATACTGAACTACTGAGCCATCTTTCTAGTCCCAAAGATATGATTTGGTTTTGTTTATTTGTGCACAGACAGGGCCTCACTATGTAGCTCCAGCTAGCCTGCAACTTGCTATGTAGATCAGACTGATCCTGAATTCAGAGAAATCCTCCTGCCTCACCTCCCCAGTGCTGGGATTAAAGGTGCGTGCCACCACTGCCTGGCCATAAAGATATTCTTAACATGACTTTCCCATTAACAATGGCATTAAAGCCAGGCATGGTGGTGCATGCCTTTGATCCCAGCACTTGGGAGACAGAGGCAGGAGGATCTCTGTGAGCTGGAGCCCAGACTGGTCTACAGAGCGAGTTCCAGGACAGCCAGGACTACACAGAGAAACCATTTCTTGAAAAACAAGAACAACAACAAAAAAAAAAAGTCAAGTGAAGTCATTGCTGTGGTTTGAATGTAATTTGTCTCCCCCACAGACTGGTGTGTAGGGAATTCATTTGCCAGGACAGCAATGTTGTTGAACCTTTAAAAGCTCCTTAGGTCACTGGGGCAGATCTTGAAAGTAACGGTGGGACGTCCAGCCATTCCCTAGCGATGCAGCCACTCACTCCAGCACAGCCCTGCCATTGTGACCCACCAGTCACCATGACGACCTTACCCGAAACAACCCATGCAGGTGCCATGGCGTTTAACCTCCAGAACTCTGAGCTCAGACCTTCTCTCCTGCAGTGCGCGGCTCCCAGTGCATCACTGTTGTGAAGCTGCCTGACAGTCACAAAGGTGGCTCTTCACCCAGCACGAGTGGGGTGTGATGGTGCATGCCTGTATCCCATGAAGCAGAAGTGCAGGTCTGAAGCCGTCATGGGCTACACAGAGCCACCTGGCAGAGTCGGGGAGGAAATCTGAGTGCAGATACATAGGACAAAGTCCATGCGAAGACAGGGAGAAGCTACAGGCTAAGGAGAGGAGCCTTGGAGACAGCACTGACACCCCGACTTGCAGTTTAGTAGGCTGTGAAGCCATGGCGCTTGTGACAGCAGTCCTGACTGCAGCAGAGGAGCAGTGGCAGGACACTTCCACACGGGAGTGTGCCGGTTACCTCTGCACCCTGTTCTGTTCTGTGTGGACGGGTTTATTTAGGGCCCTGGCCTCTGCTAATTTAACAGGAGCTCTAGTTGAAAACCATTACAGAAATATGAACTGTCTGCCTTGGAAAAAGTCCTGAAAGAGCCCGTCTCCGGGGCCTAGGAAGATGGCTCAGTAGGCACGGGTACTTGCTTTGTAACTCTGAGGGTCTGATTAAAGTTGAAAGCACCCAGGAAAAGTAGAGATGGCTTTGGGGAACATATACCCAGCTTCCTGCTCTGACCTCCATGAGTGTGTGTACTTGCACACTCACATGCATGCAGCACACACTCATGGAACATGTCTGTGTGTTATGTGTGTGGTGTAGACATGTATGATGTATATGGGTGCATACGTGCTCCAGCATGTGTGTGGAGGTATGAGGACGGCTCCGTGGAGTCTGGACGCTCCACATGTGGGTTGCTAGGGCTCAGACTCAGGTTGTCAGGCTTGAATGACAACCACCTTTACCCACGGAGTCCTCTTGTTCAGTGGTCTACTATATATCGTAGTTTGCTTTCTATTGGAAGCCAGGCAGTGGTGGCACAAGCCTTTAATCCCAGCACTTAAGTGAGTTCAAGGCCAGCCTGGTCTACAGAGTGAGTTCCAGGACAGCTGGAGATACACAGAGAAACCCTGTGTCGAAAAACCAAAATAATAATAACAATAAAAAAAAAAAAACACTAACCAAAACCACCTTGGAGAAGAAAGGATTTATTTCCTCTTAGAACCCTCAGGTCTCTACCACTGAGGCAGTCAGGGCAGGGAAACTGAAGCAGGGCCCATGGAGGGTGCTACTGACGGTGATCCAGGACACCTCCCCGCCTCCCCAGGGGCCAGGCCCTCCACAACAATCAAGGCACTCGCCTGCAGGTCCATCCGAGGCACTTTTTTCAGCTGGGGTTGTCTCTCTCCACATAACCCTATCTTGTGTGACAATGACAAGGAGTGGACTTGAGATAGCAACTCTTGGTTGTCGATGTGACTGCATCTGGAGTCAACTGAACCCCAAGTGGCTGTGACTCCTCTGAGGGATTTTTGTGAACAAATTTGAAACAGGAAGATCCACACTTCGTCTGGGCCACACTTTCTGGAGCAGCCGGATGGAAGACACAGGAGAGGGAAGCTGTGCTAGCTGCCTGTTTATCCTCATTCGCGCGGGCCGGCCCACCTCCCCTGTTGCTGTGGCGTCAGCCTCTATAACTCTGCTATAAAGGACTACAGGAACCTGTAGACCTTCGGCGCCAGAGGGACAGTGAGGCATCCAGCCCTGCAGACTGCACAACTGCTGGGCTTCCAGCCACTCTGCTGTGGCACAGCTGTTGCTCACTACCCAGAGGGCATCCTGGAAGCCCATCTGACAGCGTCCATCTTAATGTCTGTATTCAGTCTATCCGTGTTGTCCCTTAGAAAGCCCTAACTGACACCCACTGAACTTCATCTCTATAGCTGGGGTTATACCCCAGGAAGCATCTCTGGTACCTGCTTGTCTTCCATGCTTTGGACCTCACAGTGGTCTGTCATCAAATTGTAAAACTATGCTTCAAAGTCTAACCTTGGTGAATGAGATGTGTGAGCCTTCCAAAGATAGACAGCCTTACACAGTGTTAACCAACACGGTATTTATGGTGACACAGTGACAAAGGCACCTGGTGTGTCTATTTTCAGAAACCAGGGACACAGAAGGAAGTACAGCATGAGCACTTTACCAAGAGACCCCACATGCCCCAGAAAGGTTCCTGAGGCCCACGGCTAAGCAGTGAGACAGCGCCATTGCTACGCCATACACATGGCCATTCAGTACAAAGTCTCATTTTCTGGCAAATCCCAACGATGTTTAAAAACTAAGCTAAGTTAAAAAGAACACAAAGTCTCTGAAACTGACATTAGTCAACATCTTTTTAAAAACTGTTTGGGCTGGTGAGACAGCTCCTCAGACAAAGGCTCTGCCACAAGCCAGGTGGTCTGAGGTTAATCCCACAGCACACACGGTGAACGGACAGGCTCCTCGGGTGCTGTCCGACCTGCACGCATGCACTGTGGCGCATGCGCATGTGCCAACATACATACAAATAAAATGTCAAAACCTACAAAAAATTATATCATTTATTTTAGGTATACATAGTCAATCCAGTTAGAACAATGAGGTTTTTAATGTATTAAATTTGAAGTTGAAGATGTTCTGATCTATGTAGTGCTTTTTTAAAGTCCATTTTTCCAAAAAGTCTCAAATGACTTTCCAATTGATAGAAACTGGGCATAGTACATTAAGGATGAATATTACATGCAAAATATCAAGCAACACAACAGTCAGCTGTGGTCACCACAAATATTGTTTGGTTTGTTTTTGCTTTTCCCCACTGTGTGTGTGTGTGTGCATATGGTGTGTATGTGTACATGTATATGTGGTGTGTGTGTGTAGTGTGTGCATGAGGAGGGGCATGCATGTGTGGATGTGCTTGCATGTAGAATCTAGAGGTTTGGGTAGGAAGTCACCCACAATCACCCTTCCACCTTACTGAGGCCATGTCTGTCAGCCACACCCCGACTTTGCAGATCCAGCTGGTCTTGCAGACCCACTGTCTCTGCCTTCTGAGGCTGGGGTTGCAGGCAGGCTGCCTTGCTCACCCAGCATTTCTAAGGGTTCTGGGGGTCTCAGCTGTGTCCTCACACTGGAACACAGCACTGTAAGCAGAGAGCCATTTCCCTAGACCGGATGTGCTCGTTTACTCTAACATAACTATAGCCATAGCCATGTGCTCACAAGCTCGCCTTTAAACACCAAGGAACATGAAAGGCCCAATAACCAGAGCAGGCAGTCTCTTTCTTCGCTCCCGAGACTACCAGGGAGTCAGTTAGCAAACTCTGAAGCTAATGCAGCCCACCTGAGTAACGTGAGCTTGTACCTGCCATTGTGGGAGAGGGGTGTTGAGCAACCCGTGCTCACAGACTGCTCATCAGAGCCTTGCACACGTGTGTGTCACATTCTGTGCAGTAAGGGAGTATGGAACCAGTCCAGGGACTGACGCTAGCAATGGCTGAAGGAGACGTGGTGCATGCATCATTCCTTTCAGCCATCAAGAAGAAAAGTCATGCCATCTTCAGGAAACTAGATACAATTGGAGGTCATCATATTAAGCTTAGGCTATACAAGCTTGAATCTGTCTAAAACAGAAACAGAGTTCACACAAAGGTGATCCGAGCACTTGGGGGTGGAGACAGAAGCCATATGGCTGAGCGGAGAGAGGAATATAAAGGGAAAGAGACAGGAATGGTGTGGTGTGGAGTTTGAGGATCCATGGAGACAGGATCTCGCCCCATTTTGGTCTGAGGTAGAGGTAAGAGACAGTGACCGGCTACTTTGCTTTTCTGTTCTTGAGGTTGAACCCCAGTATCTGTCGCTGGGTTTTTATTACTCGTGCTACAAGCTGTAATAGCACAGCCTTTAATCCCAGAGCTCCTAAGGCACAGGCAGGTGGATCTGAGTTCAAGGCCAGCCTGCTCTACAGAATGAGTTCCAGAACAGCCACGGCAAAACAGAAATCCTGTCTCAAAAGACCAAAGAGGGTGGGCAAGAATAGAGGGGTGCTCTATGTATGATACATACTTGCATTAAAGTGCTAATAATAATAATACCTTTTAAAAATTTTAAAAATCAGTGGGGCTGGAGAGATGCTTCCATGATTAGGAGCACTGAAGCTGCTCCTAGGGGACCTGCGTTCATTTCCCAGCACCCACCTGGCAGCTCACAACTGTCTATAAGTTCATTTATCCTCTCTGGCCTCCCTGGTATCAGACATACATTCAGACAAAACACCAATATACACAATAAAATAAAATAAAGCCTAAAAAAATCAGAGGTTCCTCCCGAGGGCAAGTGATCCTGCAAACCAGAGCCTCTGTTGGCTTTGACAGTCAGTACAAGAAGGGGAATGGTTTAAAACAATGTAAACACATCTGGGGTAGAACTTGAACCCCGCGTCCACAAAGGCCCAGGCTTCTATCCCAGCACTGCAAAAGGTGAAACAAGAAGGCAAGCCAAGGCCAGCGTTGATGTTGTACTTGATAAACAGCAGAGATCCAGGCCTGGCGAACACCTTTCTACCCTCAGACCCACTTACTGCAAACCCAGAACCAGACCAAACGTAAGTTTGAAACTAGGCAAGTCATGTCATGGTCACTGTTTTGTTTAAAGAACAAGGGCTCTAAAGGAAGGGGGATGCCTGCTGTTGGAGGCTTTTCAAGTTCAGCGACTGTCTCCCTGTATGGCCTTCTCGTGTCTGTGGGTTCCCATCCTCCACCAAACTGTCCGTGCGCTTTTGATGACACTGGCTTATCTTCCTTCCTCACGCCCTGGCTATCCCTCCTGCTTCCCTCTGAGGGCTGCAAGCATGCAGGCATTGCTTCACAACTGAAAACTGACCCTTCCCATGGAGACCTCGGAAGCCGGCTGTGGAGCTAGCATGCTGCTAGTTGCGGCTTAAAGATGGGTCAGATGCCTTGGTGTATGTAAGAGCTGAGATGGTGCTCATAAACGCAGCCTGTCCTCGGCTTCTTCTAGATTTAGACAATCAAGAAGGAAAGATCATGGCCAAGTTTACATGGAGGGCCTGGGTTTGGTTCCCAGCATCCACACTGGGTGATTCACAACTGCCTGTAATTTCAGCTCCAGGGAGTCCAGTGCCCTCTTCTGGTCTCTGGGAACAACTGCTCTCATGTGCTTTACCCCACAAAGACACATACATATACATAATTAAAAGTAAACCTTACATGGCTGGTTAGCTCAGTTGGTTAGAGCAAGGTGGTTATCTGACTGAGAACCTATATCCTAAATACTGGCATTTTACGTAGGAAATACAACGCGGGCTAATTAACCATCTTCTTACTGTAAGAGGGGACCACTTGTCCTGTTCTTAGCTGTGTTTGTACACATCCTCGGATTGGTCCATTTCAGTAGATTAAAATATAAAAACTTGCCGTATGCTACAGCTCAGACCCGGGTCCCACACCGGAGGCAAGCATCCCAGGCCCGAGCTCGGTGAGCAATTTGTAAAATAATGTCAAGCAAAAATATTCCTACTGGATAAGATGTTTCTGATCCTTACAGGCTGTTGGGGGCTTACCAAAGATCAAATACAGGCGATGCTTGGTACAATATATCTTCAATAAACAGAATCTGAAACCCAGCAGAGGTAGAATTTTCTGTTGCTCTGCTTCCATAATCCTATTTGAATAAATACTGAGTTCTGACGTTAGCCTCCGTAAGCCTTTAAGTATAAGTTGCCTGTCACTCAAGAAATTATAACAGGAACCAAACTAATCAGACATTAGGACGCAGACAAGTCCTGCCTACAGATAGGTATCTGGATGAGCTCGACGGCTTTTTCTTTATCTGGTTCTTTTGTGTGTGTTGAGGGGGAGATGGGGTCTCACTACCCCAGACTGGCCTTGAACTTGCTGTGTCTCTAAGAATGACACCTGATCCTCTTCCTCAGTCTCCCTAGTGCTAGATTGCAGGTGTGAGCTGCCGGGCCAGGTTTCAGTTTAGTTTTAAAACCTATTATATCTATCTATCTTTGTAAGTGAAATCTGTGTGAAGACACTTCACGCACCCCACTTCCCACACAGGTATGTGGTATCACGTGTCGCCAGCGAGCGAGTTATCAGGATCTCAGTGACTCTTGGAACCTTCTCACGTGGTGACCTTTCTTGTGCTGGTGGCCCGAGTCTGTCACGATCACAGCTGTGCTGCTGTTTGCAGTTCATCTTACACTTGTTTTGTAAAGAATTCTAGAACGTTCTTCCATTCTGTGGACTCTGGGTTGTTCCTGAGGCGATGCCCAGATGTGTACATCTTTCTAGACTCCATGGAAACAGCAGCACTGCAGCCATCTTCACACAGCCTGGTGCCTCTGCACTACGTCATGTGACCCAGAGACACAGCCCGTGGAGCCAGACGGAAGCAATGGCCAGAGAGTGGCCAACGTGAGGCTGCTCCAGTGTCTGCTGTCAGCTGGTTCTTATAAGACTGGCAGACTCTTTGTTCTGGTCTGATTCTCAGTTTAAAAGGAAAAAAAAAGGACTTCTGGTCGTCATTTTTTTTTATTATTCAAATTTTCATTTACTGACCCCGTCAGTCTTTTCAAAGTCAAAGTGCAATTTTATTCTCTGGTCCCATGTGGAGAGGCATTTACAGAAAACTGCAGTGAATTACTCGACCCTCAGTTTAAATTTTATTTCAACCACACTGAACAAAAGCCTTGTCCCCGGTGTTTTCCCAGAATTCCTTAGACTGGTTTCTCATCGCAGCATTGGGAGCCAGGCTGAGCTTCCCTCCTTGCCCCTGCTTCGGTGCGCTGTTATTTCCTCGGTCCACGTGCCTTCCTCTTTTCTCTCTTTTCTTGCCTTCTTGTTTATTTTCTGAACTTAGCAGTGGGGACTCCACTTGGCTGTGCTCGCAGCAGGTAATAAGTACCCTGGTGGTTCCTGGACGGCTTTCTCTGATGCTTACAGAGGAGGCAATTAAGCTTTCCTCAAGCTGCCAACTGCATTGGAGGGTGGTGAGGGTTTTTTTTTTCTTGTATATTTAAGGCTTATTTAAAAATAGTTCCTTCAAAAACTGAACTATTTAACCAGTAGCATTCCTAAGGGAATATTCCTTTATCAACTAGAGATCACTTTAGATTGCTGGAATTTGCCAGGAAGTGGTGGTGTATGCTTTTAATCCCAGCGCTCAGGAGGCAGAGGCAGGCGGATTTCTGTGAGTTCGAGGCCAGCCTGGTCTACAGAGTGAGTTCCAGGACAGCCAGAGCTACACAGAGAAACCCTGTCTCGGAAAAACAAACAACAACAAGGAAAGAATTGCTGGAGTCTGTATCAAGTGAAGAGAGCCCTGATTCCCACAAGGCCACTCTGGGTGCTGGGCAGTCTCCTTCCTGTTTATTTGGCCAATCTTTCTGACTCTTTTAGTGTTTATGGTCTTTAATAGGGTATTTTTATATACCACCAATTATTTTTGAAGATTTTATTTTTAATTATGTGTACGTGTGTGTGTGTGTGTGTGTATACACACACACACGTACACATGAGTGCAGTTGCCCTAGGAGGCCAGAAGAGGGTGCTGTGAGCTGCCTTGTGTATTGGGAACAACTCAAGCCGTCTGGAAGAACAGTGTACTTTTAACCACTGAGCCATCTCCCCAGGCCTGCATCTTACATTGTGAAGTAGATAAGCTGCAGTGCACTTTAACAGGTAGATATTTAAAAATCTTGAGCATACACAAATAAAAACTTGACTTTCAAAATTCTTTAAATTTGAACAAAATTATTTAGTCATAACAATAGTACCTGGTACACCCATGAGGCATGAATGATAAATATGTCAGTTCAAGGTGTTTACAAATGAACTGTTGAACATACATGATCCAGTGAAGACTACTGACATGATAAACTTGCGGATGATACAAAGGCAGGCATAGTCTGTTTTTGAAAAGCCAGGTGCTCTGCCCTTACTTTTCCTCTGTCTTCCTTTCCCATGTCATACCACAAAATAACTATAATCTTTGGTGATAGTGAATAATCGTGGGGGGGGGGGCTGGAGAGATGGCTCAGAGGTTAAGAGCACTGGCTGCTCTTCCAGAGGTCCTGAGTTCAATTCCCAGAAACCACATGGTGGTGCACAACCCACTATAACAAGATCTGGTGCCCTCTTCTGGCCTGCAGGCATACATGCAGGCAGAACACTGTGTACACAATAAATAAATATTTTTAAAAATCATGGAAAATGTCAAAAATATAGAATTTTATCATATATGTATATATTCTTTTTTGTTGTTTTTGTTTTGTTTGAGGCTGGCCTCAAACTCAGATACCTGCCTCTGTCTCCTGAGTGCTGGGGTTAGAAGTGTGCCCACCATGCCTGTCTTGACATGTGTATTCATTAGTGGTCAGTCTGTGGGAAACCATAGCGTGGGTGAAGGTTTTTGTCTGGTTCAGAACATGACACCCTAAAAGTACAGTGCCTTGGGTGAGTGGTCTAGGTTGAGGGAGACTGGAGACTGGGAGCTCAGTCACTGTGCTTACTCCTGCCCTCCTGTCCCTGCTCCCTCTGCTCCTCCCCACCTCTGTCCCCACCTTCTGTCCAGGCTCCCTCTGCTCCTCCCACCTCCTGTCCTGGCTCCCTCTGCTCCTCCCCACCTCTGTCCTGGCTCCCTCTGCCCGCCGCCCCCCCCACCCCGCAGCTGAGTCATCGAAGCAGAACAGCTCTTCCCCAAAGTCTGCCACAAAAATTGTTAATTTCTCTCTTCAGATCAAACCATAAGATCCAGAAGGGTCCATTTTCCCCTTCTTCCTTGAAGACCATTCCCAGAGTCCTATACCTCACTAGGGGAGGCAGCTGTAGAGAGCCACGGGGCCAGAACTGACAGGCCTCGCTGGCCCTTCAGTCCTGGCATTAGATTAGACCATTTGTTAGATCATTTCCACATAGCTGTCCGTTATTCATCAAACCAAAGCCCAAAAACACCTCCTGGGTCTGCATTTCAGAAGCCTCCTGTGTTACATGAAGCTTTGATTAAATAAATTCATTATGCTTTTCTCTTATTAATCTGTCTTTTGTTGCCGTGTCAGCCATGAGCCTTGGTGATGGATGAGGAGAGCTGTCACCTTCCCGTCCCACACTTGTCTGGCAGTCAGCCTTGGTCACAGGTTATCTCTGTGCCAAGTTCTCTCACTCGTCACGGCATCTCAACATGACAGCAGTGTTGCTGAGAACCTTCAGCTCAGGCTTTTCAAAGTGCTTTTCTTTGGAAATAAGCTGCTCCAAACTCGGTGCTGAGGTGGAGTTAACCCTTTCTTTCTCCTGGAGAAGGACACGTCACCTCTGTGCTTTTCTCCTCCTCAGGCCACAGATGCAGCCTAGTCTTTGGCAAACATTATCAGATAATCCCAAGTAGGAAAGTAGTCCCTGGAAATCCAGTCAGGACTCCCTACAACCGTAAAGCTCACAGAAGGACGGACGGAATGAGCATCTGTCAGGACTAAGTGGGATGGGCATTGCAGATTGGACCCGCCCTCGCCCCTCCTCCTGGCCCCTCCTCCTGGCCCCTCCTCCTGGCCCCACTCCTCCCCACAAATAGTCCTAACCTTCACAAGCCCCTTGCTACGTCTATATTTGTAAGTGGTTTGCCACTAGCAATGTCTAAGGACAGTGGGGAAGCGGGTGAAACACAGTGAAGTGTGACACTCAGCTAACAGTCAGCCGATGCAGGGGTCTCAGTTCTGTCACATGTACCATGGCCACGTAAGCTAACACTGAGGTAGGATGTATTTGACGTATTTGGGAGGTGACTGGAATTTCCCTTAGTGAAATAGTCCTTGATTAGTGCGCACAAGGCCCTGGGTTTAATCCCCATGCAAACAAACAAAAACGCTACTTAGTTTGGAAGCTGGAAGGGAGCGAACTAGAGGGGAGGCAGTAAGGAAGCAGGCCGCATTGTAACAGAGCATGTAATACATGTGCAGGAAATACCACAATGAAACCTCCTTGTATGCTGACTTGAAAAACTAGTAATTTTTCAAAAGCAAAATCTTAGCCCCTTCAAAACTTGAATGTTTTAGGAACTGTTAGCTGGATAATAGCAAAAAGACAAAAGGGATCATTTGAATTCACAGCCTCATCCACCCTGCTCCTTCCCAATCCACGCGGCCCATGTGACCCTGTGACCCTCAGCCAGGCCGCCCCTGCACACTGTGCCTCCTTTCTCTGCCTGGAGAGAGTTTCCACACTTCCTTCAAGTCTCTACTAAATGTAACGGCAGAACTTTCTCATTCACTGATTTAAAAATGAACACACACAGCCGGGCGGTGGTGGCGCACGCCTTTAATCCCAGCACTTGGGAGGCAGAGGCAGGCGGATCTCTGTGAGTTCGAGACCAGCCTGGTCTACAAGAGCTAGTTCCAGGACAGGCTCCAAAGCCACAGAGAAACCCTGTCTCGAAAAACCAAAAAAAAAAAAAAAAAAAAAAAAAATGAACACACACACACCCCTGATGGTGTTGTTTCTGCATTGCTTGTTTTCTTTCCCCACCCACCCACCCATATGAGTTCCCCTAAAGAAGTTTTTCTTATATGAACTTTGAGCCATTTTCCATCCTAAAGTTTTGTTGTTATTGTCGCTTGTTTTTTCAAGACAGGGTTTCTCTGTGTAGCCCTGGCTGTTCTGGAACTCACTCTGTAGATCAGGCTGGCCTCGAACTCACAGAGATCCGCCTACCTCTGCCTACCGATTGCTGGGATTAAAGGTGTGCACCACCACCGCCTGACTGTTGTTTTAAGTTTTTTGGCAAGCATACAAAATGTCTTTATAACATTCTCATACATATATGTAACTGTATTTTGCTCATATTCATCTGTCCTTGTCCCCACTTCTTGGTCCTTTTCCCTCACTCAGGTAGTTTCTGAGCTGGTGGGATGCTAGGAGGGTACTTGCCTACACCATGTCTTGAAAAGGTCTCCCCATATTTCATCTAGTAGTTTCAAGTCTTATGGTAAGGTGGGAATTTTGGGGGTAAATCATATAGGCTCTTTGGCATCGCCCTTTCCTGTTTGTATGCCTTTTATTTCTTTCTCTTTTTTCGTGCCTTCAGCTAAGCCTCAAGTGCCACAGTGAGAAGGCCCAGGGAGAACCAACACTTGTCTGGCTTGGATCTCAGAGGAAAGGCCTTCCGTTTCCCTGTGCCTTGTTCGTGGCTCACGGGTAGCGCTGTGTTGCTTGTGTTCTTAATTTCTTTGGGGCTTTTATCATGAAGGGATGCTGAACTTGACACGGGGCTTTTCTAAAAACATCCATTGAGATGATCTGTGATTTCTGTCTCTGAGTCTCCTTATGTACTATATCAGTACCTTATTTTTTAAATTTTGAGCCATCCTTGCATTTCTGGGATGGGCCTATGTAGTTAGCCTATCTGATCAAAGACTCCATTCTTTCTTTGACACTATGAGAAACCTGAATAACTCTTAACTTCTCTTGCAATGTTAGAGAATCTCTCCAAATTAATACCAGACATAAAACCATAAATCCAGGAAACTCAGAGAGCACCAAGCAGGAGAATATCCCTATCACCTTCCCAATAAAAATCCTACATCCAAATACATAATTTTGAAACTACAGGACAACAAATATAAAGAAACAATCATAAAATCAGTCAGGGAGACCTTACCTATAGAAAAGCGACAGTAAAGAGTTCCAGAATTAGCACAGTTGGGAGGGGTTTGCCTGCCGCGTGTGAGGCTGGAGCTAGATTCCCAGCTCCACATACAATGTCTATTCTAACAAATAACATCGATACCATCTATGTTCTTGTTTATAGGCCTACATCTGCATCAACATGCGACATGTATATCAACTGTAACAAACGGCAGCAGTGACATGGGAGTGAGGAGGGGCCAGGGACCTGCCTATCGCACTCTCGGTGGGGATAAGGCATACTCAGTTTTGCTTTATTGTACTGGCAGATTCTGTGACCTTTAAAAACAGAAGGTTGGTGACAACCCTACATGAACAAGTTACCCATGCCATATGGCCAACAGCAGATATCACTTCCTGTCTTTTTGTCATGTTTTGATAATTCTTATGACATTTCAAACTTTAATATCATCTTCATTTTTTTTGTTTTTTTGATTTTTGCTTTTTTTGCATTTTTGTTTTTCAAGAAATGGTTTCTCTGTGTAGCTTTGGAGCCTGTCCTGGAACTCACTCTGTAAACCAGGCTAGCCTTGAACTGACAGGGATCCACCTGCTTCTGCCTCCCAAGTGCTGGGATTTAAGGCCTGTGCCACCACCGCCAAGTTCATCTTCATTTTTTATGCTGCTCTGCAACCAGTCATCCCTGGTGTTGTCACTATTGCAGTGATTTTGATATGCCATGAGCCGGGCCTGTGTAAGTCTGAACTTAACTGAAAAACGCTGTGTGATCTAAGTGCTCCAGACTCGCTGTCCCTGCTTTTCTCTTCTCCTTGGGCCTCACTATTCTCGGAAACACAATAATATTAAAATTAGGCTATCTAATAACCCAACAGTGGTCTCTAAGTAATCAGATGAGAAAGCAAATCATACATCTCTCACTTGAAATCAAAAGCTAGAAATGAATAAACTTGGTGAGGAAGGCACATTGCAGGCTGGGTCTCTGCCAAGCAGTCAGCCAGGCTGCAGATGCAGAGGCGGGCACAGTGCTGCTCCAGTGAGCACACGGACACGGAAAACGCTGTGCCTTAGCGCTGACTGTAAGCATATTAGTGTCTGAGCAGAAACCCACCAGCCACAGCATTCCTTTAGCCAAACTACTCCAGAGCAAGGCTCTAACTCTCTTCAGTTCTACAAAGGCTAAAAGAGATGAGCTGGAGAATCTGCAGCTAAGAAGCTGGTTCAGGAGGTGGAAGAAGCATCTCCATCACCGATGAATACAGACTCAAACGGGTTCACAGCTAGGAATGCTTGCAAGCCTGGATATCTCACACACATTCTCTCTCTCTCTCTCTCTCTCTCTCTCTCTCTCTCTCTCTCTCTCGCACACATGCACACACACACACACACACACACACACACACGCCCACACAGTGCTGGTAAGAAGCTGAAGCAGGTGCTAGATAGGATTAGTGACCCTGGAGGTCATGGAGGTTGGACCCCTCCCTTCCTGTTGATTTTGGATCTCCTGTTTCCCTGGTAACACTAGAAAGGTACACTTCAACTTCTTAGACTTAGTGAAAAGAATGAACTGCCTCTGGCCTGTTCTAAAGATTAGAACATTACCAACTACTGTCTCTTCCCTTAAGAGTTAACTAACAGCTGGCCCTGGCAGGGAGTCTGCCCACCATGGGAAATCCGATTCACCAGAAAGCATGCTCAGGACAGGACAGGAATAATTATCTCATCCCCCTAATGAGATAATGGATCTATCCTTCCCAAAAGCCCCTTCCTCGGTGGATCTGTTTATGGCGCCTCTGCCGTGCCTCCCCCCCCATTACTCAGAGACATGAAGCTCTTTTTCTCCTTGCTTCCCCTGAGCTGTCACTCTGGGTTTCCCACTCATCTGCTGAAGGACCCCCCTCCTCCTGTAGCTTCTTGCCAACCTCAACTACTGCTTTCCTGTACCCTAACTCAAAAAGGGGGGTGACTTCTCTCTGCCCCTCCTCCGCCCCCTCTACCAGCAGCTGCTGAAACTGTACAGTTTGCTCTGTTTCTTTCGAACCCTAATAAAACTGTCCTCAAGTTTTCTTCCAGTCTGTTTTCAAATTATTTATTAAAGAAGCTAAGAACTCTGAAAGGGAACCCCAAATTTTCATGGTAACTCTGAGGTGGTATCTGAAGGTGGCAGCAGAAACAACAGATTTTCGGGGTGTAAAACACCCATTTCTTGGAAGGAAATGCCATGCAGGACTTTGACAGCCAGAGGGAAGCCGCCGCCTGGCTTTCCTGTTAGCAGGCAGTAAAGGTGGGAGTCTTGGTTGAAGCCAGTATTCATTTACCATTCCTCAGATCCTCAAGAATTATGCCAAACTCACACTGTCTGTGATCTGTAAACAGGACAATGGCACTTCCATGATAGTGTGTCTATGCATGACAAAACAGAATTTAAAAGAGAAGCTTAATTAATACGCCCAAAAGGAAAGAAAATGGAGTCGTGAAATGCTTGGTTACAGTTAGAGAAGGCAGAGACTGAGAAAGCAAAAACGGGGGATGAGGAAATTAGAAAACTAATAAATGATAGACACCGAGACAACCGTGCCAGTTTCACTTCCAGTTTATGATCAAAATTAACAATAACAGATTGCTACCGGGCATCAATAAACAAGTGGAGAGACTTCCATGTTCATGGATTTGAAGGGTTAATATCGTTCTTCCAAGCTTTCTGTTTTGTTTGAGACAAACTCTTGCCCTATAAAACTGTGATCCAGTCTGGTGTGGAGCTCACCATGTAGCCCGGCTGATGTTAAACTTGTTGCAGTCCTCCTGTCTCAGCATCCCAGGGGCTGGGATTACTGGCATGAGCCACCACACCAAGATAGTCTTTCTAGTTTGATCTAGAAGGTTCAATGCAATCCTAATCAAAATCTGAACAAATTTAAACCTCAATAATGGGTGAATGAACAAACAATTTTTTTTAATTGTCTAGGCATAGAGTGGAAGGTAGCATATGCCTGCATTCCTGGATACTGGTGCAACCTAAGACAAGAGGGTCAAGCTGAAGGCTGGGAGGAACTTAGAGCTAGCCTGGGCAGCATGGTGAGACCTCACCTCAAAAGAAAAAGAAGAAAAAGGAAGAGTAGGGAAGGAAAATAAAGAACAAAAATAATTCAGGAGCCTATATAAACCGTTACCATAGGATCCAGCAATGAGCAGAAAATCCATGTACATACAAAAAACTCTGTACATAAATGCTGACAGCAGTTCTGTAATTGCTGTGGTGGATTAACTATGAAATGACTTCCCAGAGTGTTTGGTGGCGCTACAGAGAGGGAGTGGATCAAGAGCCCGTGAGGCTCCTCCACTAGGACACCCTGCTGTTGAGTTCCTGGTTTGAGGAGCAGCCCCCAGGGATACGGCTTTGAGGGGGGTCTTCTCCCTGAGCCCACTGATCTCTTCCTGCCTTCTCCCCATGAGGTAACCACTTTGTGCCCTCTGCCATAGCCTTCTATGTCACTGTGCCATCATGCATGCGTCGCCTTGAAAGCCTAGAGTCATGTGACCAGGCCTGAAGTTGCCAAAACTTTGGAGTCAAATAAATCCTTCCTTAGACACTGCTACACCAGCGAAAAGTGACTAACACAACCTGGAGAGCCTTAACTGGTGCTAAGTCTGGTCTTGAATGTCCCCCAAAGGCCCATGTATGTGATAGTCCTTGCACTTTTCCCTCAGTTTTGCTGAAAGCCAAAAACTTATTTAAAAAAAAAACAAAAACCAAAAAACTAGTCTCAAATAAGCAAACAAAAGCACAAAGTACACAGGAATTAACACAATGGGGCAAAGTGGGAAATCAAAGCCTGTTTTCAGTGTGCACACTGTGGGGTGGTGTCACTATGAATGACTGCCACCAACCTACAGGGTTTTTTTTTTTTATTTATTGTTTTCTTTGAGTTTGTTAAATTTGGTAGGACCATGTGTTATTCAAATTATAATGGTGCCAAATCCATACTCTGGTCTTTTTTCTTTTTATTGATTTTATTATTGAGCTATACATTTTTTTCTGCTCCCCTCCCTTCCTCTCCCCTCCTCTTCAACCATCTCCCATGGTCCCCTTGCTCCCAGCTTACTCAGGAGATCTTGTCTTTTTCTACTTCTCATGTAGATTAGTCCCATGTGTCTCTCTTAGGGTCCTCTTTGTTGCATACTCTGGTCTTTGATTAACAGACTGTCAGAGCCTAGGAGATGACAGCCACTAGCATCCCCCGAGTTCTAACGGGTGGGTACGGCACGGCATCTGGCAGCGTCCTCAGCTTTACCTATAGCAGAGTGCAGCAAGCCTGGAGTGCTGACGTCAGCAGCCAACTGCTTTCGATATCACACTCCCATTCTCCGCCAAACTGTTCATACACAAGCAAGGTTGTTAGAAAGCAGCCAGAATGGTTCTCGGGAGCAAAGTGTCAGCTCGGGGATGTCAAGGTGGTAAGAGTCACTACCGGCCCCATGGCCTCTACTCTTCCAGGAGCAGGCTGTCAGGATAGGGGCTTGGTGTGTCCTGAGCTTTTCCAGCTGAATCTACACCCATGAGCATATACCATACCATGATCCCTTTTCTGTGAGGGGCAAAGGAAGGTACACAACCTACTGGCACCCTCAAGTAGTTTGTGACTCATTAAAAATATTAAGATATTGTTGTAATTTGCCAGTGTCACGTGGGATTTCCTGGCATCTCTACTTGTCACGCTACGAGACGTGACAGAGGGTAAGTGCCTTGCTCAGCCACACAGCATAAAAGGGATATGATAAACTCTAGGAGCCGCCCGAGTAATCAGCAGCAAGAAGTCGTTTTTGTCCTGCAGGCTGGCATCTTCACACTCAGGTCTGATTTATAGGCGTCTCCTTCCATAGACTTCATTTGCTACAGGCTCCCAGAGCCTGCTGCACACCACTCTTCCTCTTCCTGAGTTAGCTGCTTTTTTAGAAAAATTTTATCAGTTCCCACATTATGGCCAAAAGCCTGACTTCGAATCTTGAATAAAATCTGCATTCTGTGGTCTACAAGAGCTAGTTCCAGGACAGGCTCCAAAGCCACAGAGAAACCCTGTCTCGAAAAACCAACAACAACAACAACAAAAAAAATCTGCATTCTGGGGTTTTCTATGTGACCTTGAACAAGGTACCCAAGCTCCAGAACCTTTGCTAGTTTGTAAAAGGAAACTGCTGTCTGCATTTCAAAATATAGACAGAATTACATGCCATAATTCATGGAGTCCAGAATGCAGAGTTATGCTCATCACTACTGTGTCCAGCTTCTCGTAAACAATAAATAATAATCCTGTTTCCCTCGAGGGACTGCTGTGGTATGGGATTTCCTACCAATTCATCTTGCCCCTATGAGGTCATAATGAGGTCATCATAAGGTCATAAAATGGTGCTAAGGGTCTCCTTTGTGCTCTGGCACTCGTCAGCCCTGTCCTGGGCCTGCTCACACTCTCACACATTTTATAAGAATATGCAATCTTCTTATTCGTTTAGGGTTCCTCTCCAGGTTCTTCCCCTGCCCCTAGATAAGGACTCTCCGTGTAGCCCTGGCTGACCTAGAACTCAGAGATCTACCTGCCTCCACCTCCTGCGTGGTGGGATTAAAGGTGTGGGCCATCACTGCCCAGCTCTGGTAGAAGCAGAGACCTTCACATTTCCACCAGCTGCTTTCCCCGAGTACCTGGGAAATAGTCAGTGCTGAAGGAGTCACAGGTTAAGAACCAGCGGCATGAATGAGTGCATGCAGGAATCAGCGAATGTGCAAAGATGCTTTCTTCTGGGACAGTCTGAGTTTTAAAGGGAGCCCACGCTAGTTAAATAGGTCATCTCCACACAACACGGACACACGCTGCCGAAATACAAGAGATGGCAGGAAAGGTGATGTCTCTCAGCTCTTCAAAGACGGCTTTGCTTTGATTCTCAGGGCAAAGGGGAAGATTTGACCAATGGCTGGCTACCCAGCTTTAAAATGCCCAGGCACTACTGCAGCACTGTCCATCCGATAACTCGTTCAACCTTCAGAACAGTTCTATAGGCAGAGTCCTGAGGACCCCAGAGCAGAGGGGGCCCCAAGCCACCTGCCACAGGTCACTAGACTCAAAACCAGACATTCTGTACTGACCCATCCTAATGAGTCCTTTCCCAAAATGTAATGCAAACACTTTGTGTCTTTAATGAAAGAACACAGTGGTTTTGGAAGGAGATGGTCTTTAGAGGGACGTTTAGACTGTAGATCAAGAACCTGGCTGCTGACATCTCAGGATTCAAGTGCACGACCAGCTGCTACGTTTATTTACTCTTTGTGGTTGTCAGCTTCCAAGGCTGTCTGTGCTCTCCACCTCCTATACGCCCTTCCCTGCGTGGTACCATACGTGCAACACACAGATGGTGAAAGTGGCCATCTGCCGCATGGAGACGAGGGGATAGATGAAGGACTTTGACTTTTGCCCTGGTGGCTGTCTCTTCTCTCTTGGATCATTTGTTCTGAGGGAAGCAAGCTGCCAAGCTGCAGGCTGCAAGCAGCCTAAAGGAGGGGTCTACATGAGAGTTGGAACTGCCAGCTACCAACAACTGTGTGTGATCTTGGAATCAGAATCTCTAAGCCAAGAGCTCTGAAATAACCACAGTCGGTCCTGGCACACAGCCTGGCCGCAACTTTAAGCCAGAACCACATGACTTAGCCACTCTTAGATTCCTGACTCTCAGAGATGGACATGAGACCATGATGATTGGTTGTTGTTGTTTTGCTTATTTGTTTGTTTGCTGTAAGCCAGGCTCTCGGTTTGTAGCTCTGGCTAGCCTGAAACTTGCTATGTAGTTCTGGCCTTGGACTCAGCAATCCACACACCCTCTGACTCCCCAGTGGTGGGAGCAGAACTGTACGCCACCTTGCCTGGCCCATCCTCAGATCAGTGAGACAGAAAATGGAGAGGAAGACACGTTCTTCCTCCTGTGCCCCATGACAGATGTGAAACTCCATCTTACCAGGTTAAATAATTCAAAGTCAGGTTAACTTATAAGAAGTAAATTTGTATTTCTTGGATAAATGAACTTTAGCTTTCCAACTAAAATGGTGATTCAGGTCTGTGGGTGACATAGAACCACTTTAATAAGTGTTTCCCATTGCTCATCTTTTATGCTTTGAAATCTGACATCTGAATGGTTAAAACGCTGGCGTCTAGAAAGTCCGAGAGCTCTTACTTGGATAAAAAATAACGTTGTTTGGAGCAGCAGAGTCGGCCACTGCTTCCAACAAGAATGTTGTGACTATAAGTGAAATATTGTCAGAAAAGCTTAAATCTGGATTCCTGAAATATTGTGAATATTTGCATCCAAATATGTGAACCCACAGAGAGAGGGAGAGAAATGACACCCTCATTAAGTGTGCCGTAGAAAGGTGTATCCGCAGAGCCGCATGACTGCTCCGGGGACTGGTTCACTCCCCACACACAGGACAACTACAACCTGGTGTCTCACTTTCCAGCAACACACTGCGTCCTTACCCCACATCAGTGCTGCAGCATAGGTGGGTTAGCTGAAAAAAACCTCACAAAAGAAAAATAAAACACACCCTTGAGCAGGGTCTTCATTTATTTCTCCCACAGAGAGCTACAGCAAATGCCAGGTTGCCTGGAGCCTTTCTTGGCAGTGAGAAAAAAACAAGTCCACTCATTCAAAGCAAAATCTGAAATTTTCATCCAAATTAACTATAATTCTATGGATTTATTTATTACTTTCTCTTTTGTTTTTCTCCTTCTTTGTCTCATCCTCGTCATTTGGAATTTTTGTTTCCTTGGGTTTTTTTTTTTTGTTTATTTTTTTCTTTTTTCAAGACAAGGTTTTTCTGTGTAGCCCTGGCTCTCTTGGAACTTGCTCTGTAGAGCAGGTTGGCCTTGAACTTAGAGATCCACCTGCCTCTGCCTCTGCCTTGCCTCTGCCTCTGAGTAAGGAACATTCTTTTAAATTTTGTTGGGATGTGGAGGGGGTGGTGCTTGGAATCAAACTCAGTGTCTTACACACCTAGGCCAGCCCTGTATACACTGAGCCACGTCCCCAGCACCCTGGAGTTTTTTCACTATATAATGTGCTCAGTTTTCAGGAAAGTAGCGCATTTTAAGCTGTTAAAATGTGAGAGTTTTAGATTATTTAAAATATTTTCAGGGGGCTGGAGAGATGGGTTCTGAGTTCAATTCCCAGCAACCACATGGTGGCTCACAACCATCTGTAATAAAATCTGTAGCCCTCTTTTGGCCTGCAGGCATACACACAGACAGAATATTGTATACATAATAAATAAATAAACCTTTTTAAAAAAATAAGAACAATTTTCAGAGAAAGGACAATGTAATTGTGTGAGGATGCACTAGAAAGTCAGATGAAGGGGACACACTGCAGTGCCAGCTCGGGAGGCTGATGGAGGAGGGCTCTAAGGTCAGTAGCAACAGCTGCTACCCAGCCAGTTCAGGCCTGCCTAAGCTATATAAAAACAAAATAACATAAAATAAACAATAATACTCTTAAGAAACCGTGTAAGTTTTTCAGAAAGGAACGGACAGTGAGAGTTCCCTGATGAAAGCCATGTTCGACTTCTGAGTTACACCCATGCCCTGTAGCCATTTTTTATGAGGATTGTTTCTGCTTAGTATTTTCAACTTTGATTAAACCACATCAGACTCTGAGAAAGAACAAAGAACTCTATTGTACAATTAAGAAAACAAAACTAAGAATCCACAGAGAGAAGAAGCAGAGAGAACACTCAAAGTAGAGAATAGCGTCCAAGACATTATAGCACGACATTCTGGAAACCTGGAGAATCACCCAGCCTCCGAACACAAGAGCCATTTATAACTTCAGATACCTCTCCATGACATGGAGTCAAAATGTCAAAAATACAAAGCAAACTAATAATATTAAAAGTTGTTATGAAAAAAATGTCAATTCATTTACGAAGGTAAATGCATCAGAATAACACCAGTTATCTCATTGCAACCCTAAAAGCCAGAAAAGAATAGTGCATTTCTTTTTTTAAAGCATATATGTGCATGAACGTAGTGCCTGCAGAGGCCAGAGGTGCCGGATCTCCGGGAGCTGGTCCTCTCCCAGATGAGTGCATGCTCTTAACCACGGAGCCATTTCTCTAGCCCCTGAAATAATGTATTTCAAGCTTTGAGAGTAAATAACTACCAACCAAGACTACTATATCCAGGGAAGTTAATGTTTAACAGGGAGAAGAGACAAGGACAATGTCAAGACGACTGGGGACTAAGGTGTTCATGACCACCATAGCCACCAGGCCAGCACTGCAGAAGGTGCTAATGCAGAGTCAGGCAGCAGACAGACTCAGTGATGAGAGCACAGGGAAGACTATGCTGTATGAGAGCAATGTGTGGACCGCAGAGTGAGCAGTCTTCACCATGACGACACTAAGCCAGCAAGACTTTATACTGCCAACAAACCAAAAGATAAGGTAACAAAAGTATAGAAAAAAGAAAAAATAAATTGAAAAACAAGATCCAACTACTATTGTTCCCAAGAAATCAATCTGTGGGTAAAGACGCCCACAGTTAGCAGGTAGAGACGAAGATAATCAACAGGCACATTATCCTAATACCTGACAATGCAGACTTCAGCCCAGAATCAGATGAGCCAAAGAAAGGCACTACACTACTAATAAAGAGAAAACTTAAGATGTATAAAATTGAAAGTCAGGCAGTGGTGGCGCACACTTTCTGTCCCAGCACTTGGAAGACAGAGACAGGCAGATCTGAGTTTGGGCCAACCTGGTCTACAAAGCAAGCTCCAAGACATCCAGGATTACACAGTGAACCCCTGTCTCAAAAAACAAAAATTGTGGGGCTGGAGAGATGGCTCAGCGGTTAAGAGCATTGCCTGCTCTTCCAAAGGTCCTGAGATCAATTCCCAGCAACCACATGGTGGCTCACAACCATCTGTAGTGAGGTCTGGTGGCCTCTTCTGGTCTTCAGGCATACACATAGGAAGAATACTGTATACATAATAAATAAATAAATATTTGTTTTTTAAAAAAAAATTGTAAATATATAGACATCAAATGTTGAGGTTTTCAATTTAATAAAACACACATTAGTAAGGATGAAAGATTAAACGGGTTCTGAAACAACCGTGGAAGGACTTCAACACTCCACGTTCAGTTTAGTTAAGGCACCAGCCCCCCCACACACACCTGCAGTTGTATGCTCTACTGGACCCAGGTGTTACCTGCTAGCCTGCACGCAGGACTGTTTCTTTAGCAGTCCATGGAACCTTTTCTAAAATGGATCACAATCCAGGTCTTAAACCTTTTGTTGTTGTTTTTGTTTATGATAGCTTACACTAAAAACTCAGCAAACTATCAAATAAGTGACTAAATGTATGCCCCAAGGTCTTGGAAAGACAAAAACATAAGCCATATGAGGATTTCAAGCCATCCTGGGTATCTGTGACTCTGTGTCAAAATAGAAAAGCAAAGCAAAGCAAAACAAACCCCAAAGCATTAGGCAGGGTAGAAAAGAAAGAATGGACACGAAAACAATATATAGACCAAAGAGTGGGTTCCTTGAAAAGCTAAGCAAGACCAGTAAACCCCTAGCCGCTCTAGCCAAATTTTATAAATTTAGAGATGAAAAGAAAATGTTGCAACAGTTTAGAATGAATAAACCAAAGGATCACTGCAGAACACTTCGAGTATAATCCTGCTCCCTGGAATGGGAGTTCTGCATGTGTCTAGATGGATGGGTCACATACCCATCAAAAGTAAGGCAAGAGGTCGTTCTAAGCAATCGAGGCAGAACTATAGCAAGGTTGAAGCACAGCAGTCGCCAAAGCCTGGAACTGGAGGGATCTGACACCTACCAAGTCTTCTCAAAGAGCTAACACTAGCGCTCCTCAAATTGTTCCACAGACTACGGACAGAAGGGATGCCATGAAACCTATCCTAGGAAGCTAGCAATACTTTGATACTATACTTTGATACTAAAACCAGAGGAGCCAGGCGGTGGTGGCTCAAGCCTTTAATCCCAGCACTCAGGAGGTAGAGGCAGGCGGATCTCTGTGAGTTCGAGGCCAGCCTGGGCTACAGAACTAGTTGCAGGACAGGCTCCAAAACTACACATAGAAACCCTGTCTTGAAAAACAAAACAAAACAGAGGACACAGTAACAAAAATAAAGCTATAGGCTGATATCTCATGAATGAAAGTAGAAATATTCTCCATAAAGTGCTTAAGTAGATTTAATAGTAAGAAAAACGTACAAAGGTAGTTTCATTCCAGAGATGTAAGGATGATTCAAAATATACGAGTTAATAATGAAATACCACACTTAAGAAGACAAAATTAGAAACCATATGATCACCTCAATAAATGGAGAAAAGTCTAACATCCCTCATCTATAAAAGCCCTGAAGAATCTAGGAATAAAAGGAACACAGAGTGAATACAATAAAAGACTGTAAGACAAGCCTATAGCCCGCAGTATACTAAGTGAGGGGGAAATTAAAGTAGTTCTCTAGAATCAGAACCAGACAAGTACATTCACTTTCTCCATTCCTCTTTGATATGGAACTATCTCAGACAAAAGATAGGAATAAAAGGAATGTAAACAAGAAAGGAAGACAAAATACCCACGTGCAGATGATGTGATCCTCAACCGAAAGGCCTTATAAACTGTCCCAGAAATCTTAGATTGTATAAGCACTTTCAGCAAAGTATCAAGATATAGAATCAACATACAGAAATCAGTAGTTTGGGATTAGAGACTTAGCTAAATGGTAGAGAATGTCCCTGGCAAGCACAGCATCCTGAGTTCAGTCTCCAGCACAGAAAAAAGAAAAAAAATCAGTAGCTTTCTATTTATCAGTAATGAATTTCCCAAAAAAGAAATAAAGGAAAAATTCACCCACAACAGTTTAAAAATTACTTCAGATAAAACCTGGCCAATTAAATTTTAAAACCCTGAAGACATTTCTAGAAGACACTGGAGGACGGAAAGAATACCAATGATCCCGGGCCCTCAGAGTTAATATTGTGGGGTGGTTTTATTATTGAAAAGATCTACAAATGCAAAGCAATCCACCACTAAAATTCCAATGACCTTACTTCACAGAACTAAGGAAAAAGGAACCCTAAAATCCACATGGAAGCACAAGATCCTAAGTAGTTAAAGCAACCCTAAGCAAAAAGGGCCACAAGGGAAACCTCCTAACACCTCCTGTCAAACTATGCCACAGATCCTTAGTAACAAAAACCAGTATTACACAGACCAGTGGAATCTAACAGAGGACCCAGAAAAAGAAACAAAAACTCACTCAGGTACTGCCACCTAACCTTCAACAAAAGTGTCAAAAAACACAGATTAGAAAAAGGTAGCTTGGCCCTGCCCTTCATCTGCCTTATGGTAGTGTGAGCAAGGCAGAGAAGCTCTCTCCCCTTCAAGGCCTGTGGCAAGAGGGAGAGATGGCCCTGCCCCTGACCAGCTACAGCACAGGGCAAAGTGTCTCTTATACCTCACCTGGGCAACACAGTAGAGCTGGCCCTGGTGGTGTAGGTGTGGGCTAGTCGGGCCCCAACCCTTGATGCTTACTACATAGAGTGACCTAGCCTGGGCTGAAGAGCTCACCCTAGAGTTGAGGATGAGGGAGAGCTGGCGGGCTAGCCAACCTTGCAACTACTCAGACCCAGAAGCAGGGCTGTGAGTTGGCCCATTCCATTATCCATCTGTGATCTGCTGGAACATGTGAAGGGGCCAGTCCTGCAGACCCGAAGTTGCAGGATCTCCATGAGACAGGACAACAGGATTTCCAAAGAGAGAGGGTCCAGTATCTATGGTGTAGCAGAAACCAGAGGCCTCGAACCAGGCCAATGATTCTTTGCAATGAACACATACAAGCAATGATCTATTGATAAAGGGTTTACTGTGTGACTTGCTGTGTGACTGCAGCTTCCACGATGAGATCTTTCTTTTAAATTTTGCTTTGTTTTCTCCTGGAGGGGAGATTGCAAGGGCAGAGGGGGGTACCAAGGGATGGAAAGATGAGTGGGATCAAGAAGCATGATGTGAAATCAACAAAGAATCAATAAAAGGTTAAATTGGGGGAAAAATAAAAGAGACAGTTTATATAACAAACGGTAATAGAAAACTGTATATCCACATGTAAAGTGAAATTGTATCCTGATCTCTCCCCCCACAGAAGAATAAACTCTTTAGTTATGAGATCCTATTAAAAATAAACAAATTACAAAACTAATATTCAATGGCATAAAGTAAACTTTTGCATTCCAAAGAAAGGAGTAGGGGCATAGCAAAGAAACATTAGACAGAGGCAAGATTGCATCCAAGCAGGGCCAACCCCAAACCTTGGAGTCAGGGTCTAGTATATGAGGTTCCAAGGTGTCACATAGCAGGCATGACTAGCTCTGGTCATTCAGCTCTTGTCCGCCGATGGCCAGTTCTATTATTTGCCTATGGCTTTCCTCAGCAGCTATCCCATGTTCCTGACACCTACAGTATCTCAAAGGCCCATTACATTCATGGCATCATACACAGCTCATTTAGACACCAAATGTTTTTTTTTTTTTTTTTTTTTTTTTTTTTGGTTTCTCGAGACAGGGTTTCCCTGTAGTTTTGGAGCCTGTCCTGGAACTAGCTTTTGTAGACCAGGCTGGTCTCGAACTCACAGAGATCCACCTGCCTCTGCCTCCCAAGTGCTGGGATTAAAGGCGTGCGCCACCACCGCCCGGCCTAGACACCAAATGTAAACAGAGATTGCTCAGTCACCTCCCAGCTTCCCAGACTTGAATAATCACACAAAAACTATATTTATTATAACACCATTAAAGCTTTCACATTATGGTCACAGTATAGACTGCTACAGGAGCTCCTTCAGCTCCTTCAGCCAACAGCCTTTAAGATACCAGCCCACTTGGGCATGGCCTCTTATACTATAAATGCAGCTGTAAAGCCTGCGCTTACTTTCTTGCTTCTGGCTCTCACTTCCCACTGCTAGGCTCTGTTCCTGTTCCCTGTTCATGCAGAGGATTGTGATCTAGGACAGTGATCTGTAAGTCTCCCCTAAATAAGTAAGCCTTTATTACACGTAATTCTGAACTAGTGTGGGATTATTTTGTCTCTTGCACCATCATCTGGCACCCTAACGTGGGGACCAGTTCACACTTTGTGGCTGGTGGACCAATCCCAAATGGGTCATTGGGCACTGACTCTCCTGCCTGCGGCTTTAGCTAGCCCTCAGACACAGTAGGTTGATATTCAGAACTCCCCAGCTTATACACCACACCAGCCCATGCACTGCTGCCTGAGATTCTCACAGTGTACATGGTCTGCAACTTGCACTGATGAAAAACTTTGGGTTTTCTCTTTATCCTGGGCCCCAACTCTTGGAATTGTTTGATTGCCTTAATAACTGTTCTTAATTTGTTAAACAAAGCATTTTTTCAGTACCTAAGTAAACAACACGTGCTGTTCGCTGCTGATAGCGTCTCTCAGCCACATGGCTGCAACTGCAGTACGTGCTGGCCGATAACAATTATTATATCTACTCCAGTTCATTGTAATTACTTTATGATAGGTAAGATCTGAAAAACTACAAAAAAAAAAAACTGATAACATCCAGGAGTCAAATGGTTATTTTGCTTTATTATGGAAAGTATTGTGCAAGACTCATGCCATTTTCCTTCCTATTATTTAATTCTAGGAATTAGCTTTGATTTCAATATTATCTCATAAAAATCTTCAATACTACAGAAAGGGATAGCATCAATTTGACAAAATTTTCTGAAAGAATTTGTGCTGTTGAATCTGTCAGAATCTGTTGAAAAGTTCTATGTTCAAGGATAAGACATTATCTTTTTTTTTTAAAACATATTCATTTATTTATTTTTTATGTATACAATATTCTCTGTGTGTGTGTGCCTGCAGGCCAGAAGAGGGCACCAGACCCCATTACAGACGGCTGTGAGCCACCATGTGGTTGCTGGGAATTGAACTCAGGACCTTTGGAAGAGCAGGCAATGCTCTTAACCTCTGAGCCATCTCTCCAGCCCCATAAGACATTATCTTTACTGAACAAGTTGGAATCCTCAGTGAAGACATTAGAACAGAACACTGGACAGGAGGTTCAGACTTTTAAAAAGGCAGTAAAAAGATTTGAAAAGATTGAGGGATTTATTGAAATTGATGAGCGGGAACAGAAGGAACAAAGACAGAATTTAGCCTCATCAGTACATGCTAGACCCCTGGATGACTTACACAGAGTTTCAACTGCATATTAGGTAATTTTCTCAGAAAGACCATCTGGCACAAAGTACCCTAAGGTGGTCAAAGAATATGCACAGGATGTATGAGCGATCAAAAAGAAAACAAGCAATAGTTTCTTATGGGCTGCATTCACCATTTGTCGGAGAAATGGTGAAAATGTGGGCTTCAAGCACTAAAGCACCCCACACGATGGGCTTTAATTAATCTCAGTGGTCCTAGAACATGGATCTCAGCTGCTTTGGAAGTGTTATTGGAGAGAAGAGGCAAAAAATTTTAGAGCAACAGGGGAAAGCAAAAGGATTTGAGACCTCCCAAGATCAAATTCTTGGTGAAGGCATTACTCTGATCCTTAGGACCAGGCTCACTATGACAAACGCACCTTGTCTCTGTGTAGCACAGCAGTTTTAAATGCTTGGGGCAGGATTCAGGAACTAGAAAAGAGGACTGAATCGTATATTATGGTTAAACAGGGCCAGGGGAAACCCTTTACTGACTGCTTACAAAGATTAACTAAGGCTGTACAATTAGAAGCGACAGACCCTGAAGGCAGACATGAACTAACTGAATTCTTGGCTTTTGAAAATGCCATCGTAAGAATGTAAGAAGATCCTTTGGCCTTTAAAGATTAGATCATCACCCATAGATGAATGAATCTTGCATACAATTAATGTTGAAACATTTGACTATAGTACTGAAGCTTGAGTAGGAGAAGTGATTTCCAATGGTGTGAGGAGACACCAAAATGCCAAATGTTTTAATTGTGGAAGAATAGGACATCTAAGAAGGGACTGTAGACAAGGAATTCCTAGGAATAATGTCTCCTCTAGGGTTGGCAAGAATAGGAGGACTCAGCTTCTGGTATATGTAGGAGGTGTGGCAAAGACCAACATTGGACTAATGAATGCAGGTCAACAAGAGATTAAAAGCACGCCTTTAATCTCAGCACTCAGGAGGCAGAGGCAGGCGGATCTCTGTGAGTTCGAGGCCAGCCTGGTCTACAAGAGCTAGTACCAGGAGAGGCTCCAAAACCACAGAGAAACCCTGTCTCGAAAAACCAAAAAAAAAAAAAAGAGAGAGAGAGAGAGACAGACAAGGCAACCTGATAACACTGGGAAACTCCTTGGGGGGGGGGGGTCTCTTGCAAGCACTGATGTCAAACAAGGCCCAGACAATCCCAGCCACCGTGGAGAACATGTCTCACCAGGAAAATTAAACAATCCACTGCCTACTGTAAAAAGCCATACTGTTTTGGATGTGGAAAGAGACCTGGAGGATGAGTCAAAAACTCCAGTAGAAAATAGGAAATGTATATTTTGGCAGACATCTAAAAATGATCAAAGACAAAGCAAAGAGTGCATATAAACAACATTGTAATTGAGGGATTACTAGACACAGTTGCAAATGTGACTATCATTACTCCAGAATCTTGGCATCCAGACTGGCCTCTTTAAAAGGCAGATATTCGAACTGGAGACATGGCTCAGTGGTTAAGAGCACTGGCTGCTCTTCAGGAGGTCATGAGTTCAATTCCCAGCAACCACATGGTGGCTCACAACCATCTGTAATGAGACTGGCGCTCTGTTCTGGTGTGTGGGCATACATGGAGGCAGAATGTTGTATACATAATAAATAAATAAACAAACAAATAAATAAGAATAATTCTTTAAAAAGGCAGATATTCAATTTCTAGGAATTGAATCCCTATCTCAAGTAAAACAAAGTATGAGGTGGGTTGAATGCATAGGGCTAGAAGGACAAAAAGGAAGGCTGAAACCAAATGTAGCTAATATTGCAGTGACCTAGTGCAGCAATGGAATACCCAGGTTAACATTCCTGCAGTCCCCAAAACTCATGTTTCTGGGAAGGATATTATATAATATTATATAAAAAAAAATGTCACCAGCCATTCAGGCTGTACAAAAATACAAAGCAACTAGTAAACCTTCAGAGGTACTAACAGCCTTTCCTTTAAAATGGTTAACTGAGAAACCCATATGGGTTAAACAATGGCCTTTAACAGAAGACAAACTGCAAGCTTTAGAACACCTGGTACAGGAGCAATTAGATGCTTACCATATTGAAGAATCAACCAGCCCTTGGAATTCTCCTGTATTTGTTGTTAAAAAGAAATCTGGAAAAAGGAGAATGGTGACAGATCTAAGATCTGTCAACAAGGTTATCCAACCTATGGGCCCTCTACAATCTGGAATTCCTCTGCCTTCTCTATTACCAAGAAGGATGGCCTCTTATAGTTATTGATTTAAAGGATTGTTTCTTTATTATACCTTTACAAGAAAAAGAGAGAAAAATTTGGGCACAATTTTTCTAAATCTATAATTTACCATTATATGGATGACATTTTGCTATCTGATTCAAACATAGATACTTCAAAACAAAGTAAAGAAAGTTTTGCCAAAATGGGGATTACAAATTGCTCCTAAAAAATACAGAGAGAAGATTCTGTCAATTACCTAGGTTATAAAATAGGTTTACAGAAACTTAGAACACAAAAGGCACAAACTAGGAGAGACCAATTGTGGATTCTGAATGGCTTTCAAAGATTGCTAGGAGAAATTTCCAGTCTACGACCAGCTGTTGGAATAACACCTGATCTCATAGTTCATTTAAACAAAACCTTAGATGGTAACAAAGACTTAAATAGTCTCAGAGAATTAACAGCTGAAACAGAAAATGAATTGATTATCACTGAAGAAAAATTACAGGAGGCACATGTAGATAGGGTGAATCCAAATCTTAATTGTATTTTAGTCATATTGCCTTCCAGAATTTTTCCTGCAGAAATTTTAATGCAAAGGGAAGATATTATCTTAGAATGAATATTCTTTACCACATAAACCAAATAAAAATTTAAAAACTTATGTGGAAAAAGTCTCTGAATTAATTACAAAAGGAAAATTGTGACTTCGTCAACTAGCAGGTATAGACCCAGCAGAGATTATAGTGCCTTTTACTGCCGATGAAATTAAAAAATTATGGGAAGACAATGAACCTTGACAAAGACCTTGTGCTAATTTTTTTTAGAAGAGATTAATAGCAATTATCCCAAAGGTGATAGAATTAACCTTATAAAGAGAACTACTTGGATCCTTCCCCACATCGTAAGGGACACACCAATAACTGGAGCCCGTAATTCTATACTGATACCAAATAAATCAGGAAAGGCAGGTTACAAATCAGAAGATTTAAGTAAGGTGGAACAAAGCCCTTATAATTCTGACCAAAAGGCATAAATATATGCTATTTTCATGGTACTAAGAGATTTTAAAGAGCCTCTCAATAAAGTTACTGATTTGCACTATGCAGAAAGAGTTGTCTTGAATATTGAAACTGCTGAATTTATACCAGATGATACAGAATTGACTTCATTATTCACACAGGTTCAAGATATAATCAGGAATAGGCTTTGTCCCATATACATAACACACATCAGATTCCATATGGGTCTGCTCGGTCCTCTAGCACAAGGTAATGCAGAAATTGATCAATTATTTATTGGAAGTGTGCTGAAGTCCTCAGAATTTCATAAGAAACATCATGTCAATAGCAAAGGCTTAAAGAAAGAGTTTACTATTACATGGCAACAAGCTAAGGAGATTATAAAGAGATCTCCTACTTGCTCTTTCTATAACCAAACACCATTACCAGCAGGGAGTAACCCAAAGAGTACTCAAAGGAATGAGATCTGGTAGATGGATGTGTTCCACTTTACAGAATTTGGAAAATTAAAATATGTACACCACACCATTGATACTTATTCAGGTTTTCAATGGGCAACTGCCTTGAACTCAGAAAAGGCTGATTCAGTAATCACACATTTATTAGAAGTTATGGCCATCATGGGCATACCTGCACAAATAAAGACAGACAATGGTCCAGAATTTGTGTGTAAGAAAATGAGATGGTTTTTTGCTTATTATAATATAAAGAACATTACAAGTATACCAAACAATCCTACTGGTCAGACAGTTATAGAAAGATCAAATCAAACTATAAAGGATATGCTAAACAAACAGAAAGGGATGGAAAATACCCCAGAAATAGATTGCATAATGCTTTATTAACCTTAATGCTAATGAAAAAGAAACAACAGCAGCAGAGAGACATTGGATAATAGAAAAAAATTATGAATTAAATCGGCCAGTATATTTCAAGGATGTACTGACATCACAATGGAAACCAGGAGATGTGCTGTTAGGGAAGGGGTTTCACTACTGTATCCATAGAAGAAAAGCGATGGATACTATCAAAATTGATAAAGATTCGGTTTGAAAAAGAGAAACATCTTGAGAAAGAGAAATGATGGCTCATACACAAAGGTGACAATCATGAGGTTTGGGGCAGGATTCTGTTCTTGTCTTTGCAGGAAAATATTCATCTTCAAAGAATGGAGAGACCTTGGATATCTAGATGCCTAAAGATAAAAAGATAGCTATTCAGAAAGAATCAACAAGCAAAGAGAAACCTACCTTAAGATGCTGTATTATCTGCATGATAAAATTTGATTATTTGGACACATATACATCTCTACATAAAAATAAGAGCTGGCTTTGGAGTTGAACAATGGCTACCTTCTCTAAATCCAAGCATGTTGTTAAAATAAAAATTCAGAATTTCTATCTCATGTAAGGAGCATCTGATATGGGACTGAAAGAAGATAGATTTTTAAGGAAATACTTTACTTTTCTTCATGCCCATTTTGTTTATATTGTATCTTTCATTGAGTATATGTCTATCTGAATAATGCTTAAGTTTTCCACAATGAACAATAGACTTTCCTGTAGCAATCTTTGAAGCTTCCAGGAAGAAGATGGGGCCCCACAACAATGACTCCATGTGGTTGATAAGATATCATAATCCTGATAGCACTACTATGAGACTGGTTTTTGGTACCAGCTGCGGAAATGGTGCACCTTCTTACAATGTTTTGGCCAGAACTCCATTAAAAACTTCAAAACAAACAAACAAACAAAAAGACCCTATCAACTACTCAGTGATGATCACACTTCTCAGCACCAAATTTCTGTATTAGTTGTGTTTCTCACTGCTATGAGAAAATATTTGAAACACCTTCAGGAATGGTAGATTTGTTTTGATTCACAGTCTGAGAAAGTAAAGTCCGTCATGGTGCGAAAGCATGCCAGAGTCCATGGCAGCTCCCTGCGACGGCAGCAGGAATGCAAAGCTGCTTGCTTACATTTCAGGGGACCCGGAAGCATACGGGCCAGGCAAAACTGGGGCTGGGCCACAACTATAGGGCACATATTTGTCACTTCCTCCCTCTACCTGGAAACCTCTTACAAGTTCTACAATTTCACAAAACAGCGCCACCTGCTTGGACCTACAAGGACATGTCATATTCAAACCATTAACACTAAGCATGCTGGGACATGCCTGAATTCTCACCACTAAAGAGACCAAGTATCATGAGTTCCAGGCAGCCCAGGATATAAAGTGAAAAAAAAATGAAATGTATGCCCTGGCAATGGTGAAGCATGCATGGACAGCCCGCGGTTCTGTTGAACTTGTCCATATTGGGTTTCATGGTCTAAGTTGATGAGGATGACTGACCAGGTCTCAAGAGGGCACCAGATCCCTTTACAGATGGTTGTGAGTTACCTTGTGGTTAATGGGAATTGAACTCAGGACCTTTGGAAGAGCAGCCCATGCTCTTAACCACTGAGTCATCTCTCCAGCCCCATATAAAGTGAGATTGTGTCTAAATAGGTGAATAAACAATAAGGTAGGTAAACAGAGGCAGCCTTTCACTTTTTGCTTCTGGGATAGAATTAACATATCAAAGTCTTCTTTCTCATGGTCCTCTTATCACAGCCTTTCAACACCCACATCAAAGACAGGCCAGGTTACCTCCCGGCCCTAAGCACGTGTGGCTGCTGTGTAAGCAGTGACAGATGAGGTGTGCCAGCGAAGGCTGACTGCTGCACTGTTTATGTCAACATTCTGCAATGGTTTTATGTACGCCTGCCTTCCTCCTCTGAGACAGGGTCTCGCTGTACAGCCCTAGTAGCCTCCTGCCACTGCCTCTCCAGTGATGGGATTATAAATATACCTATTATGCCTGGTTCATAGGTATGCTTTGTATTATTTCAATACACTAAATTGTCAGGAAGAAGCCAGTGTGCTTGGTTGAGAGCTGGCAGACACCCTGCACTTCAACACACACACACATAGCAGGCAATAAATATATTAGGGAGCTGAACCAGTCACTTACAGGAAGGGCGAAAATCAAGGCCAGGCTGGGGTTATTATTATTATTATTATTATTATTATTTTTTTTTTTTTTTGGTTTTTCGAGACAGGGTTTCTCTGTGGCTTTGGACCTGTCCTGGAACTAGCTCTGTAGACCAGGCTGGTCTCGAACTCACAGAGATCCGCCTGCCTCTGCCTCCCGAGTGCTGGGATTAAAGGTGTGCGCCACCATCGCCCGGCTTGGGGTTATTATTGATGTCTATACTGTTCCTAAATTCAGCAATGACTTCTCTGTGTGAACTGAAGTTCCTAGATAGGGGGCGGGGGGGGGGGGGGCAGGGGCCACGCCTGCAGTGAGGATTCTGCAAGGCTAACTCACTGATCAGAACTTTGTAATTGTGGAAGCTGAATGTTGCAGAGCCAGAGGCAAATTATTGTCGCTCTTTTCAACTACTTAATAGCCATTCATTGCCCACCTCTGTGTCTGCCCTAATAACCTTATGACTATCACATAACCCTCTGAGGTGAACAGGCCACTAGCATCCACCAACACAAAAGCTAAAATGTCATTAGATAGTATCTAAAGACTAGTAGAATTTTCTCTGCTTTGCTGTAGCCTTCCTATGTGATATTTCCATCCATGTGTTTGAAAAGTGCCTTGATGGTTGAACTAACATGCGTTTAATCCCAGCTTTCAAGAGGCAGAGGCAGGTGGATCTCCCTGAGTTTGAGGTCAGCCTGGTCTACATAATGAATTCCAAGCCAGTCAATGCTACACAGTGAGCCCTTGTCTCAACCTCCACCCCCATCCCAAAAATAGAATAAAAAGAAAACACCTTGATTTATAACTTTGTTCTGTAACTATAAAAACTTCATGAAACTTTCTACACCAGGACATGACATTTGAAGCCATGTTCCTGGGCTGTGGTCAACTATACTTTGATTAAGAATAAACTCTCTTATACCCTTTGATGTGCGATCTGTGTTTGTAGGCAACTGTGAGTGACATTACAGATCCCTGAAGGTCCAGCCAGAGGCTGTTTGAATGCTGTTGTTTTTGCTGGGTTTTTTTTATTTTTTATTGATTTTTATTGAACTATACATTTTTCTCTGTTCCCCTCCCTTCCTCTCTCCTCCCATTCTACCCTCTCCCATGGTCCCAGGGCTTCTCTGTGTAGCTCTTGCTGTCCTGAAACTCACTCTATAGACCAGGCTGGCCTTGAACTCACAGAGATTCGCCTGCCTCTGCCTCCCAAGTGCTGGGATTAAAGACATGTGCCGCCACCACCCCCTCAATGAGTGCTGCTGTTTTACTGAGGATCTGGCAGCTGCCAAGCAGCCTGTGCCCTGAGGTGCCATCACACGGCTGTTTTCAACATTCACAACCATCTCGGCAAGTTTCACCTCAGTTGCAGACACCTGGAGGCGTCTGTAAGCCAACTCCACTGCAGTGCTCAGGGAAAACTGATCCAGCCATGGAACACAAAACTGGGCTGTGGTCTTTGCTCCAGAAGATTCCACTGCCATCCTATGTGTTCCCACACCACACTGCAAGGGCTCTAGGCAAAGTCACTGTAAAATGGCAACTCTAGAAGGCTACAGGTAACCTCATCTGCAATTGCTCGGCATCTCAATCTGATTGTCCCCATACATGTGACCCCAGCTCTCCACCCCCAGACTCATGAGGTTCCGGAAGACTATCGTCCTGTGTGCACCATCCCCTGTGTTCAACAACAGGTCCTAATAAAAAGTTTCTCCCTAAATGCTTTATTGCACACTCTATCTACCCGTGAATCCTGATGAACTCCTGAACACAGCTTTCTGTAGCAGCAACAGCTATAAGGAAGCTGAGGAGCTCTGGAGAGCTGCTGGGAAGAGCCAGAGAATTGTGGAAATGCTGAGAAGGTGAGAGATGGTGAGCTGAGACACAGAAGCAGGAGGCTGTGAAGAGCTGAGCTGGCACAAGGTGAGAAACTGAAAAGAATAGAAGATCCCGAGCAGAGCTGCTAGAAGAGCTCCAGGGAGCTACCAGAAGAAGCCGCCTACAGTGGCTGGGAGCTGAGGACCCATAACATCACAATACTAGCTGCAGGGTGCTGAGCCACGAGCACAGGAAAGACCGGAGCAATAGGCCTGAATGAACCACACTTCGAGTTCCTAAGCTCTGAGAATTTAGAATCGTTAGTCTCCAACCTTGAAGATGTAGGTTTTTTGTCTATTCGTAATTTCTAACTGAATAGGAAGGGAAAATCTTAGCCATTTGTGAAAGAACTCAAGGAAAATCTCTCTTCCAAAGCTCCATTTGTAAGCTGTTCACCCTGAGAGCAGCAGTGTACAAGAAAAGATTGGGCAGAGTCTGCAAGTGAGTGCTGGCAGCGCTGGGCTCAGTCTTTCAGATGCTGGGCAAAAACTCTACCACACTCACACGCATGTATATGCTCATGCACACATAATACACACACCATACACACACATGCACACGTGCATACACACATATGGTCTACCACTGAGCAGCACTTTCAACCCCTTAAAAATCTAATTCCTTACGTTTCAGGTACAACCTAGCCATGAACAAACGCATTTCAGTTTGCCGGTACCTCAATTTCCTGTAAAAACAAAAACTAAACAAACACACAAAACCTAAAAATACACCAGTATATCATCATTATAGCAGATTTCATAGGATTATTCCCTGGTTATGGATTTCTTATTAATCGGCATACTAGTTCTCCGAAGGAGAAAAAAGAAATCAAACCAGAAAGCACATAATGTTTAAATATGGTGGCATGCTACCTAATCTACTGGGAAAATGAATGTACTGTCTTCTAATGAAATATTCTGAAGTTCAATTAGGAGTTTATATAACGGGGTCTGGAGAGATGACTCTTGCAGAGGAGGACACGAGTTTGAGTCCCAGCACCTGTTGTCAGGGAGCTCACAACTGCCTGTAACTCTAGTCCCAGGAGACACAGCAAGCTCTTCTAGCCTTCATGAGCACCCGTCCTCATGTGTACATGCAGACACACACCTTTTAACAAGAATTTATTTAAGGGCCAGGAAGATGGCTGACAGTGAGTGAAATGCTTCCCCTGCAAGACTGAAGTCCTGAATTCAATAACCGGAACCTGTCAAAAGGTGGGGGAGAGAACTAACCCCATGAAATTGTCTACATGTACACGTGGTGACATATGCACGTCTACACACACCATACATACCAGTATAATTAATAAGGGGCGAGCATCTGGTTCAGCACAGAAGGATGCTTATCCCCAAGACTGACAAACCTTCATTCCATACCTGGGACCCCACGATAGAAAAGAAAGAACCAATTCCCGCATGTTGTCCTCCTCCGGCCACCCCCTCTGCCCTTAAATGAGAGCTGGCAAAATGGCTCTGTGGTTAAAAGTGCTGGAGCTTCTATAGACTGGAGTCCAGATACAGCACTCAGTGGCTCACAAATGCCTGTACCTCCAGCTCTAGGGAACCTGATGGGGCTTCAGGCCTCTGTGGCACTTGTATGTACACACAGTGAGCACATATACACACATAAAATCTTTTTTAAAATTCTCAAATGAAGGCCAGGCGGTGGCGGCGCATGCCTTTAATCCCAGCACTTGGGAGGCAGAGGCAGGTGGATCTCTGTGAGTTCGAGGCCAGCCTGGTCTACAAGAGCTAGTTCCAGGACAGGTACCAAAACTACAGACAAACCTTCTTTCGAAAAAAACCAAAAAAAGAAAAAAGAAAAAAAATTCTCAAATGAACCCTTCTAGAACATGTCCATATCATACATACACTGCTAAATTAATAGCATTTTTGTCTGCCAGAAAAGAGAAACAAGATAAAACCTCATGCTCCTAGTACGTTTAAATCATACAGCGCAACTGATCCCACCGTCAATGTGTAGAACTAAATGCCACATTCACAACCAGAACACGAACCCCTTTGGTCTCTTCATTACCTGTAAAGCTGGGACTCTATCAGGATTCTCCAGAGTAGTGGTTCTCAACCTTCCTAGTGCTGTGACCCTTTAATGCAGTTCTTCATGTTGTGGGGACCCAACCATAACATTATTTTATTGCTATTTCATAGCTGTATTTCTGCTACTGTTATGAATCCTAATATAAATATGTGATATGCAATTTCTGTGAAAGGGTCATTCGACCCTCAAAGGGGTCATGACCCACAGGTTGAGAACTGATGTTTGGAAGTCTTTGTTCAGTTTGTTATAAACTACCCACATAACTCCTTGGGATTCTCACTAGGATCCACACTAGCTATGTCCCACCTCACAGGGTCACAGACGAGGGGCTCCGTCCACTTTCCTATGAAGGACCTTAGAGTATTTCTCCCCGTATGAAACACTCACTGAACTGAAGGCATGACACAGGGATGCTCTCTCTGCCTAAAATCCGGATAGAAATTCACAAAGACAAAAGGTTTGTCTATGCAAGCACTTCCCACCTAAAGGCAGGGTAGAAATTCTCTACAACCTTAGTCAGCTCGGAGACAGTGCCGGAGAGTGTGGGAGCAGACTTTACTCCACCAGTTCATTTCCCGTCTATTTTTCTTCCCACAGTTTACTGTCGCTGGTAGCCTGGCTGCTTTCTGTGTCTTGTCACTTCACTGAAATGTCTTGGTCTTTGTTGAAGACATTCATGAGCAGGACTCTGGGCAGTACTCCATCCCAGCTGCACCCCAGCAGCTGCACCCCAACACTGTGAGCAGGACTCTGGGCAGTACTCCATCCCAGCTGCACCCCAACACTGTGAGCAGGACTCTGGGCAGTACTCCATCCCAGCTGCACCCCAACACTGTGAGCAGAACTCTAGGCAGTACTCCATCCCAGCTGCACCCCAACACTGTGAGCAGAACTCTAGGTCACTGTCAGGAGGGTTTTTTTCCTCTTGTGGTGAAGAGGAAGGATCTATTTTGAGTCACAGTTTAATAGTGGCGAAGGCATGACAACATTCAAAGAAGTGGGTGCCTCTCCAGTCGGTGGCAGCAGAAGTATAAGAAAGCCTGCCCACATCTTGGCATACTGTTAACAGAGACCTTGGGCTGAAACCAGCACCAACTAGAATCCTCTAGCTTCATCCTACTCTTTTTTAAAAAAAAAAAAAAATATATATTTATTTATTTATTATTTATACAGTATTCTGTCTGCTTGTATGCCTGCAGGCCAGAAGAGGGCACCAGA
This sequence comes from Chionomys nivalis, assembly GCF_950005125.1. Classification (NCBI taxonomy): domain Eukaryota; kingdom Metazoa; phylum Chordata; class Mammalia; order Rodentia; family Cricetidae; genus Chionomys; species Chionomys nivalis. Next base: position 67,989,871 of record NC_080092.1, read on the forward strand.
CCTCATCACAGATGGTTGTGAGCCACCATGTGGTTGCTGGGAATTGAACTCAGGACCTCTGGAAGAGCAGTCAGTGCTCTCTACCTCTGAGCCATCTCTCCAGCCCTTCCATCCTACTCTTGTAAGCTATTGCCCCATATTCCACAACCTCCCGAAACAACATCACCATCTGGAGGCTAAGTATTCAAACACGCAAGGTGTGGGGGTAGTTCACATTCAAACTGTCCTGTCCCGCCCTTGGTTCCCGTAGGCTGATAGCCATCTACTATGTAAAATGTATTCAGTACAACTTCAAAAATACCAACACTGTTTGAAAGTTTAAAGTCGCCTTTAAACTGAAAGTTTAAAGACTCAGGCAACCTTTGAACTGTGGACTACTGTAAAACCAAAACAAGTCATGTACTTCCAATATATAATGCATGGAGTGGCATTCCTATTGCAAAATGAAGGAATGTGTTACAAAGAAAGATCAGACCAAAGCAAGACCACAATCCAGAAAGACAAACAAGAACCCTGCAGCTCCACCTGTGGCATCTGGGGCTTGAGTTGCTATCACTGGAGTCTGTCTTAGTTACCTTTCTATTGCCATGATGAAACACCCTGCAAGGCAATTTACAGAAGAAAGCATTTAATATGGGTTTACAGTTTCAGAGGGTGAATCTGTGACCATCACGACAGGGAGCATGGCAGAAGGCCAGCCTGGCACTGCAGAAACAGCTAAAAGCTTACTTGAACCATAGCACAAGGCAGAGAGAGAGTTAACTGGGAATGACTTGGGATTTTGAAACCTTAAAGCCTAGCCCCAGTGACACACCTCCTCTAACAAGGCCACACCTCCTTCCCAAATCGTTCCACTAACTGGGGACCAAGCATTCAAATTTATGAGCCTATGGGGCCATTGTCACTCAAACCAGCACAGGCTCTAACAAGCTGGAGTGGATATGTCTTTCTAGTCCTCCTGCATGCAGCAGCCATGCATTCTCTCTAAAGGCAGTTCTACTTCGTGTCTTTAGCTTGACTTGGCAAACATCCCATGTAGGGAAGGGGGAGGAGAAGAGGAAGGGGGAACTGAGATTGGTTGGTAAAAAATAAATAGATAGGTAAACAGACAGATATCCCATGTACCTGGCATTTCCAACTGCTAGGGTCCCTACCACAATTTCGGATTCACTTTCACAGCTTCATGCATAGCCAGGAGTTCCAGGTGAGCAGTATGACCCTGCCGCACACTGCCAAGCACCAGCAGCTGTCTAGAACCTTGGTGCAAATCTTCTGGACCCCATCACTCTTGCATTCTGCATACATGTAAACCACCAAGTTCTGATGCAGGCTCAGTATATAGTCTGTTCCCCTCAGACCAGAGAGACTTCCTAGGTTAGTCGGGGAAACACTTTCTAGGTAGATCTGCTCAAGCGGGATCCCCTGTCTCCAAACACTATGCTGGCCAGCTTAAACTGCCAAATTGATACAACCTGTAATCACTGGGGAAGAGTCTTAACGAGGACTATCTGCATCAGGTTGTTCTGTGGGTGGTCTGTCTGTAGCGGATGCCTTGACTATTAACTGCTGTCAGAAGACCCAGCCCATGTGGGTGGCACCATTTCATGTGCTGGGACTGTGAAGGGGGCAGCAAGCAAGCCAACGTCATCCTCCTGAGGCTTCAAAGGGAACCATCTCCTCCCTTTTAAGGCCCCATCATGTTTAGACCTCCATGTACTGTATTGTTTCTGTCTAATCCTCTCCCTCCTGCTTCGAGGCCCAGCCCCAGCCTTGAGGCCCTTTAATTCTAATAAACCTCAGACTTGAAGGGAATTGGGAATTGTGTCAGCCTCCTTTCTGTACTGACCACTGCTGTTCTTCTTTTATTACAGAAACTAAAACTTAATTACACTCAAATAAGATACTAAATAGAGTTCCCTGTTCAGCCAACTGCAGTTCCCCTTGAATCGGTTTGCAGAATATTGTATCAAATTATGAACAGGAATCTACATGTTTCCACATAGGCATTTATAAAAGCGAGGACTGTAGTTGGATGATTCATTTTAGTGAGTTGAACTATGCTCTGCCAGGTGGGCATCACATTGGCAATACTTGAGACACTGGTTTCCAAGTACAGGGTACCCTATAACTGAGAAAAAACATCGTTTCCACCAGAGATGAGGCAAGAAATATCAAAGTAAATCGGGACCCTAGCTTCATTCCAGGTGGGATCCAGGGGCCCCTCAGATGAGGTCTTGTCCCCTTGCCAATCCCTCCTCTTTCCCTTAGCCTCTCCTTTTCCTTCTTCAAGAGACCTCACTGGTAAGTAGAGCAATTAACACTGGTACAGAGACCACACACACACTACTGAATAAAATACACAGCTATTTGTTTAGTATTGGATTGCTTGAAAATGACATCTACCTCGAGTTCAGAATGAGTCAATTTAGTATATAGTTAGTACTACTTCAATCCTATTTTTCTGTTTATAGTTTAGCTCAACAGAAAGCAACTCCATAGCTTTTAGAAAGAACCATTTTATGAGTTAGGACATATACCAAATCCCTGTTAGCAAGAAGGAGGAGCTGGATGGGAGTCAGTGGGGAGATAAAGCATGACTTGGTTCTGTCTATTAATGCATTAGTACTTCATACAAGCTGTACATATAAAGATGTATGGGCTACATTAGTTAATCTAGGTTTCTGTCAAGCTCAATGGCAGAGCACTAGCCTAGCCCATGAGGCCCGAGTTGGATCTCCAATACTGTAAAACAACAACAACCACAACAAAAGACAAAATGTCAGGGAATATTGTATTAATGTCAGTTTTAGTTTTGATAACTTCTTAGATGTCCCTGGAGGAAACTGGGTGAACTTTATACTCTGAACTTTGTATGCTTTTGCAATTTCTATGTAAGTCTAAAATTAGTTCGAAATTGAAGTTTAGAATTCCTGTTACTTATGTAGAAAACCCCTTTCAACCTATGCCCTAGATTATTTTAAAAATGGGGCTGACACGAGTTATTCCAATTTTTTGAAAGACTTTCTGAAACCTGGAGTGATGACACAGACCTAAAATCACCCAGAGTCAAAGGCTGAGGGATTGCCACAAGTTCAAGATCACCTCTATCTCCATAGCAAATTCCAGGTCACTCAGAGTTCCAGAGCAAGACAAAACTACACAAAGAAAACACACACAGGCACGCACGCACACACACACACACACATCAGTGCATGACTTGAGTCTGCACATATAAACTGAGAACTTCTGGAAAGCTGAAATTTTTCTTTAATTTCAAGAAGATAAAACTCTGAGATAGAGAACAAACCTGGACTCAAGTTTATTTTTATGAGTCATAATAAACATAACAATATTTCAGAGGGAAATAATATGTTTTACTCTGTTGCCTAGAGTCTAGCTGGAATCCTGCCTTCAATTCTGGGATCATTCTTTGTGAACAGTTAGTTCAGAGGCTAATGACCAGGATACTGGAGAAAACTGAAACATTGTCCTCTGAGGAGCAAGCGGGGCACTGGCTCTACTGCCTCGGCCTTTTTGCTCTTTCTCCAGAGTACCCATCCCCACCATGTCACTGACCTCCATGCAACCTTAACCCAAATAGCAAGGCTCTCCCTTATCTCCATTTTCCTCTCTGGGGCAGCTGCCAAGATGTATAACTTACCTGACCTGAGGTTTTTCTTTTAAACTTTAATTGTCCTTGGACTTAAAACAAAAACAAAAACAATGAGCAGAGGAACAAGGTCACACTTAGAGAAGACAGCCAAGTTTGGATTGCTGTCTTCAAATCTACAAAAGGTTCTCCTGTGACGACAGCACTCATCATCCTTAGAACAATTGTACGACTGGGAACTGGGATCAGTTGTTCTACAGAGGCAAAGAAGGATAAGACAGCACCGAAAAATAGTTCATAGGACATGTGGACAGGCTGTCTTAGGAGACGGTGAGCTGCCTGCTGGCTGGGAGAATGAAAAGCAGGGGGACAGTGTTGACATTTCGGGACTGCTGGCTAAGAATAGCAGACATACACATTCATTTATCAGCAATGTTCTGAAACGTGAAATTAAAATAACAGAAACACAGAAGATGGATTAAAAAACAAAAGGGGGGCTGGAGAGATGGCTCAGCAATTAGGAGCATTGGCTACTCTTCTAGAGGTCCTGAGTTCGATTCCCAGCAACCACATGATGGCTCACAACCATCTTTAAAAAAAAAAATAAGTAAATAAAAAAAATTAAAGGGATGGTGGTGGTGAAGGGATGGTTATCTTAGAGCAGAGAGCTTAGTCCTAAGGATCCAGGGTGGGGGTGAGACAGCAAGGATCCACTGTCGGTCATCAGAGAACTGCAAAAACGTAAGGAGTAGGAGACATGGATCATCTGAGACAGCCAGAGTGAGGATGCGTGCTAACGCGACAGACATAAACCCACGAAGGAAACACCTGAGATATCAGTCCTCCCACACTGCCACACGAATGCTCCTCCCTCAGACTAGAGGAAGAAGAAAAGGTTACCTTCTAATTAAACCAGACGTCTCTATATTAAAAGACTAACCACAGTTGGGGCTGGAGAGAGGTGGGTGGCCAGGAGGCTTTGCTGTTCAGTCACGGACTAAAGTTCAGATCCCAGCACCACATATGGGGGCTCGTGTCCTGAAACGCCAACTCCAAGGTATCCGAGGTCCTCTTCTGGCCTCTCCCGGCACCCATGCAATCGTGTGCACACAGACACACACACACATAAATAGAATAAATATTTTTTTAAAGTCTAGTAAGATATGAAGGTAATGATTTTACCGAAAACAAAGATACTGTGTGAAAAGTCAGCTCCTAAAACACTGCAGAGTCTGAAAGCCTTAAGGAATCAAACACAGGTTGCATACAAATAGGACAAGGGCTCAAAATGTTGTAATTTTTTTCAATAATAACAATGGAAATAACAAGATAGAACAATGTCTTCAAAATTCTCTAGGAAAATGATATACAGACCTACATTCTATGCCCAATTAAACTATCGATCAAGTGGGGGGAGATAAAGACATTTCATGTTGGTAAAAATATCAAAACACAAAATCCTTACAGCTGTGAGTCTTTTATGAAAAGACTACTAAAGGCTATGCGCCAGCAAAACGAAAGAGGAAATCCAGAAGGGAAAGACACGAAAACCAGAAAACCTGGACTTCAGTCCGAGAGACACACAAAGAGACTTCAGACTTGATGGTAGAGCCCAAGAAGGGAGGCTGCACAAGAGGACACGCAGAGCAGAGGGAGTGGATGCCAGACTCCAAGTGGAAAGTCTTAAATATCTATGCTTTTAGCTCAGAGTGATTTAACAGTTACATCACAGCGTCTGAAACAGAAGTGATAAGTATACAGAAAACTAAGCAAATGAAATAGCAGTGACCATTAACTCCAGGGAAAAATAAACCATCATACAGGAAGTAAAATGCAAACGTCATATATAGTGGCTAGGCTGTGAATGATAGGCACAGAATATGAACAATGTAAATGTTATTTTGTTCTAAATTATGATACAGTTATAGAGAGAAAGTATGGGAGGGCAGTACTCAGAGAAGATCTTTATCTTCATTCTTTTTCAGAGTTAGAAGCAGGTAACTTGTAAAGGAAACAATTTATACCATTTAAAATATAGTTGCCACAAAGGAAGACCATGGAGTGGAAAGAACAAGATAACGACTACTCCTTTAGTGTAAACCCATAGTACACTGTTTAGCTTTATTTTAAAATGCATATATTAGGGCTGGAGAGATGACTTAGCAGTTAGGAGCACTGACTGCTCTTGCAGAGGTCCCATGTTTGACTCCCAGCACCCACATCAGGCACCTTACAACCACCTTATAAATCCAATTCCAGGGATCCTCTCCTAGACTCTGAAGGCACCTGCACATGTGTGTATACTCCTCCCACACCCGAGTGTGTGTGTGTGTGTGTGCATATATACAAGATTAAAAATAAATCTTGGGGCTGGAGAGCTGTCCGGGCTCCTGGAGGACCTGAGTCTGGATCCTAGCACGTATGTCTGGACTCACAGCTGTAGGTTAACTCCAGCCCCAGGGGAGTAAAGTGAAGAAACGACTGTTGCAAGGTACGGGTGAGGAGAATGCAGCCAGAGACAAGGTACGGGTGAGGGGGCTTCTGTCGTAGATATGGAGGAGAACGCAGCCAGAGACATCCGGAAGAGTCTAGAGCATGGACAGAAGATGGCCAGCAGAGGAGAGAGGGTAGGAAGAGGGAGAGGGAGAGACAAGAAAGAGACTACCAGAAGAGTGGGGATCGAGAGAAAGCAAGGCGACAATGGCGGGGTTCTACGGGAACGAGAAGCCGAGGAAGGAAAGCCCGGCGAGCTGGAGAAGTTGAGAGTAGAGGCAGGGCGAGAAGAGCTGAGAAAAGCCACAGGTAGCGAGTGAGCCTGGAAGCCAGCATGCTCTTTAGGATGCTGACAGGCACCACAGACAGCCATGTGTCCCTTCTGACAGTGATGAGGATTGACTCCTTTGGAGGAGGGGAATGGGTGCTAGAATTTAGGGGACTGGAATTTCCTTTGGACCTGATACAGGGGACTGATGCTGTCTTCTGGACTCTACAGCAAACACATGCCTTACATAGACAGATACATGCACATAAATAAAAGTAAATCTACAAAAAAATGTCTGCATGGCAGTGAATAAAAGTTACAACTTTTTAATCTCTTCTGGAAGAGGGATGCAGTGTATGCTTGTAATCCCAGCACCCAGGAAACTGAGGCGGGAAGATTATGAGTTCAAGGCCCACTGAGGTACATGGCAAGTTCTAGGCCAGCTCTGGCTACCTGTCTCACCACCGCCACCTCACCTCCCCACAACACACTTGTCTAGCAGAAGATGTAGCTCAATGTCAAAGCACTGGCCTAGTATTTGCAAGGTGCTGAGTTTTATCACCAGCAGCAAACCAGAAAACTTCAGATTCTAGAATCTTACTTCCAGACCCACTGATGAGAAACTGCTTTACTTTTTTAAACATTGATTTGTATGTGTATATGTGTTTGCCTGGATGTATGTATGTGGCACCATGTGCATGCAGGTTTCCACAGAGCCCAGAAGAGGATGTCAGATCTCAGGGTACTAGATTTACAGATGGTTGTGAGCTGCCATGCTGGTACTGGGAATTGAACCTGTTTTCTCTGCAAGAGCAGCAAGTGCTCTTAACTACTAAGCCATCTCTCTAGTTTGCAATGTATTTCTTTTTGAATTTTGCTATTAGTGCAGGCTGACCTCAAACTTGGAATCCTTATACTTAGTGCTGAGATTATCAGTATGCACCCCCATGTCCAGAAAGATCAACTTATCCAATGGCTTTCTAAGAGTATAACTCTAAGTCTTTTGAGCGAATCTTTCTGGTGAGGTCATGGATTTAAAGCCCAGTGCAATCTTTGTCATATCCCAAGGACTCAGAAACAAACCTTGAACCTTAGCCAGCAGATTTAAACAAGCACACAACGTATTACAAAAGGACAATTTGGGTCTGGGGGCATAGCTCAGTGGTAGGACATTTGCCTAGCATGTTGACGCCCTGTGCTCTATCCTCAACACTGCAGACAGAGGGCTGGTGGAGGGGGCAGCGGGAGGAGGAGGGTGAGTGTGAACAGCCAGCACCTCCGCCAGTGCACAGGAACCCTTAAAAGAATACTCAAGCCTATAATCCAGTGGGAGACTCTCTTGCTGAGCTAAAACTAATTTCTCTTTTAAAATCTAAAATGAAAGATAGTGAGCAATAATTTCATTGTATAATGGGTTAAATGTACACTTAATGTACTCTCTTCCTTTAAAATAGCTTATCTTTGAGGTTCTGTGGAATTTTAGTTGCCATAACAACCTGAGTAAATCCTTCATTACTGTAGACATCTGCAGCTATTTATAAATGCGACAGCTGGATATGTCCAGGTAAAATTTCCTTTAGAAAACATCAAATTTTCACTTATTCTGATAAACCTAAGAAAAAGTCAGGGAACACTAAAACTAAAACTATTATTCCAATATTTGAACCTTAAATATTAAAATGAACTATAAATGATGCAAATAAAGCAGAGAGCTGAAGCCCTTACATTTTTATTTAGTTGTTTTTTAATTCCTTGTCTGTGTGTGTGTGCATGCGTGTGCATGTGTGCGTACCATGAACACCTGTGAGGTCAGAGAAGCAATGTTAATGAAATTTTCTAAACTATCAACTATTGTTAACAGAAATATGTTTATTTTTATTTAAAGATTTATTCTTATGTATACGAGTTTTATGTCTTCATGCATCTATGCCTGTGTATTACTTGCATGCCTAGTGCCCTTGGAGGTCTGAGGAAGTGCTGGCTCCCCTGGAACTGGAGCCACAGCTGTGAGTTCCCATGTGGATGCTGGAGGGACAGGTCCGCAAGGGCTGCGAGCGCTCCTGGGTGTTGACCCATTGATTCAGTATTTTCAATTATGTATATGTATGTGAATTTGTACGAATGTGAGTGCAAGTGCCTATGGCGTTGAAAAGAAAGTATCAGATGCCCAGAGCAGAAGTTACAGGCATTTGTGAACCACCTGACCTGGGTGCTGGGAACCGAACTCAGGTCCTCTGGAAGACAATTATGTACAGGTCAATACCCAAAGACATAAACACTGGGGTTTATATGAAACAATACTTAGTAGCTGTGCCAGCCTGAGTTCATTGGATAGTAACAACGACACAGGTACAGTGCTGCGTGCCTGCAAACCCAGGACTCAAGAGGCTGAGGCAGGAGGACTGAGCCTCTGAATTCCACCTGGGTTACATGCTGAGTCCATTTCAAAAGAAGAAATCAGAAGTCAATAAAGCTGAGCAGTTTCCTTCCCTTATGTAGGCCTGGTATGCAAACGGCAGCCTTCTTGGTATGTATGTGGCTGTCACTTGTATGGGTTGCCCTAAGGGACCTTGGAGACAGTTTTCTTGTGACTATTCATGTCTCTCATATCAGTGCTGCCCAAAGTCCAGGCTCCAGACAAGTATGCAGGGGGTTTTGGGAAGACTAAGAGTACAGTCCATGGTTCAATTGTCCAGGTCATTATGTCCATGCACAGCAAACTGCATAATAAGGAACATGTAATTGAGATCCTATGGAGAGTCTAGCTCAAGTTTGCTGGCTGCCAGAAAGTCCACTTATCAAAGAAAAAGTGCTTCACCAAATTGAGGGCAGATAAGTTTGGACATGATAGCTGGAAGAAGCTCAAGCCTGGTGACACTGGAGTCAGATATAACCCCATCCATGATCCCCTGCAAGGTGCTTAGGAGGCAGAGGCAGGAGGATTGCTGAAGGTTTGCCAGCCAGGTTTATACACAGAGTTCCAGGCCAGTCAGGCCTTTGCAATGAGAACAAGCTGACCAAAGAACTCATCCACTGGTGACCCCGATGCCTCCTAGCAATGTTATTTTCAAACTGGGAAGACTGATTACCGATGTTTGAGAACCATCCTTCTGCATTTATATATAAAGTATATCCAGGGCTTAAAGCCTGTGCCCTTTCACCTGCATCTTTTAAGGGACAGGGTGGCAACAGTCCTGAGAAGCCATTCCTACATCTGGGATGTCAACCATGAGTGTCTTTTTGGATGGATTCTCACTGTTATAATTGCTTTCCCACATATTCAGTCTGTCCAGCAGTTCGACAGGTGCTTAGGTGGCAGGAACATGCCCATCTCTGCTCCTCTTACACTAAATACAATTCTTAGGTAAGGGAAGTGAAGAGGCTCAGTCCTATTTGTCTTTTGAATTTTTTAATGTAACTTTATGTGTATGAATGCTTTGCCTGCATGTGCACCATGTGCATGCCTTGTGCCCTCAGAGCTCAGAAGAGAGAGTTGGATCCCTTGGAACTAGAGTGACAGGTGGTTGTTAGCTGCCATGTGGGTGCTGGGAACCAAACCTGGACCCTTAAAAGGTGCTCACAACAGTTTTATGCGCCCGTCTTCACAGTCCATGTTTCCATATGAATAGAGCAGATACTACTGCTCTCATTTTAAAGATCAGAAAACAAATCAAGCTTGACAAGTTTGCCCCAGGTCAAGCAAGCAGAGCACTAACAATGCTAAGCCAGTCCCCTGACACCTTTTTTATCCTTTGCTACCTCACTGTTTTTACAAGTGACAGGAGAGCAAGTGGGCAATGGACTGTGACAGCCTTTGGTTGGCACAGATCCGGAACAACAGAATCAATTAGATCTGCTCTGACAGCAGATCCCAACAGCATGGCACATCGGACTGACGTCATAACTGTAATTACCAACTAAAGGATCAAACACTTACATTCCTTATACTTAAGCATCAAAAGCACAATAAACTCCACACATTCTACTAATGGCCAGTCAGTGTTTTAAACAGAAATAGCTTTTATTCCTTCATTTGGTTTTTGGAGTCAGGGTTTCTCTAGGTTACAGTTTTAGCTGTCCTAGAACTTGCTTTGTAAACCAGACTGGCCTCAAACTCACAGAGATTCTCCTGCCTCTGCCTCCTGAGTGCTGTGATTAAAAGTGTGTGCCACCACCACCACCCCTGGAAAAACAGAAATATCATAATGTCTATGGGTACACCTTTAGGAATGTTAACACATTCTATTTGCAGAATACTTAATCCTGACATAAGGCCAAACTAAAAGAGCAAGAGGGGGTAGTTTCAACATTGACAACCTTCCTGTTAACCATAGAGCAAACTCAGAGGCTGTTCTAATTCTTAGCAAACTCAACAAAAACCAGCTTGACAACTACATAAGCTACACTTCTGTTCTTGCTCTATAATGCTTACTGTTTATTTCAGTTGATACTGTATGTAGCCCTCTTAGGTGTCTCTCTCTCTCTCTCTCTCTCTCTCTCTCTCTCTCTCTCTCTCTCTCTCTCTCTCTCTCTCACACACACACACACACACACACACACAGAGTCACCTGTCTACCTCTCTTAATGTGTCCTTCCTTCCATCTTTTCTGTACTCCTTGTCTTTAGCTGAGCTGTCATCTGCAGCCTCCTTCCTGAAGCTGCTACTTCAACTCCCACTTCAAGCCGTGGCTTCATCATCTTAAGCATAAAATGATCCTTTTCCTCTGCCACCTCTCGATGCCTCATTATCTCGACGCACGTCGGGTAGGCATCAGCAGCTGGTTGACGGACTGAGTTCACACTAAATGGCACGTGACTGGTGAATAACGATCTAATTTTAGACTGGCTGGGGAAATGTTGAGAAAAGACCATGTTCACGGGTGTTTAAAGTATGATCATGAGTAAGGGAAACTCCTTGTGTGAGTGAATCAGAACCTCAGCAGGGGTCTTGCCAATTTAGATAGGCAGATGTGAAGACCTAGTAAACAGCAAGATTCTGCCATCCCACCACCCAGCCTGTCCCCCACCCTAACCTTTATTTATGGGATAGAATTAGTAAACCCAGAATAATCCTTGTCGCAGTCCCACAGGCTCTCAAGAGTAATTCCATCATCACTGAAGAGGATCTCAGCCATTGCTCTATCTCCAACTCTCCTCATTTCTTAAGGGGAGGAAGCTTTTTCAGTTGCACAGGAAAGGGCCTGCCTGGTCCTAAGCCATTCACCACCTACCGTGTTTTCATTTAAATGAAAGGATATGTTATTATTTTGGTCTCAAAGTAGCACCCACTGGAAAGGGGGCTTAAGTGTAGAAATATTCATATTTAGATAAAACATTTTTTTCTATCAAATTCTTTCCTGTTCCAGGTGATTATTAAAATGTAAAGTTTAGCTGAAGATCTATAATATTACACAGAATACAATCACCCTATATAAACTGTTTCCCATTTGCACTTTAAAAGTCTGATCTTACCAATGGAATTGAGCCCAGGGGTAAATGCTTCAAATTCAGTTATACTTTACTTGATAATGGCAATTCTGGTATCTATTAGGTCTTTGTAGCTTGTTATTCACACGGCACGATATCTATCTAAAAATAGCAAGACCACTGCTACCAACCTTTAAGTCTGACTCATTTCCACAAGGAATCCCTTTAGTCATAGCAGAGTTTAAAATATATATATTCTTTTTTCTGAGACAGGACTGACATTCAACTCAGTGTATAGCCAAGGTTGTCCTCCACCTCCTGATCTCTTGCCTCCACCTCTGAATACTGTGGTTACGAATCTGTGCCACCATGCCCATGTTTTATGTGGTGCTGGGGATTGAACCCAGGGCTGATGTGTGCTAGGCAAGTGCTCTACAGACTGAGCTGCATCCAGAGCCTTATGTATATTTTTATTATTTATTTTATTATTTTGTATATTTTATTACTTTGCATATCTTAGTAACATATAGCACAGAACAACCCTGTTGGGCTTTCTGCAGTCTGGGCATGGCAATGAAATAGCAAACACCAGTGTGCACACAGTCTATTTTATTGACTTTACCTTAGCCACAGTCTGTGTTTTAGCCATTGATATGCATAAGTGGAGTAAAACAAATTGCCATTCTGTAGCCTAAAAAACACAATGTTTTAGTTCCTTGATCATATCTTCTACAATTGAATTTTAAGTAATTTGAAACGGGAAAAAAACGGTGAACCATTATGAGTCTTGCACTTATTTTACCAAATCAAGCATGTCATCTTTATAATCCCACAGCAGCACTGTGGGTCACCGCAGCAGCCCCCACTTACTACGGGAGATAAAGTCTGACACTCAGTGTATGCCTGAAATCGGGGATGACTTTCCTTGTACATACAACCTATAATAAAGTTTACTATCTAGGCACAGAAGAGATCAAATAAATATAATAAATATACTATAATATATACTGAGCATGGTGGTGCACACCTTCAGTCCCAGCCCTCAGGAGGCAGAGGCAGATCTCTGAGTTCAAGGCCAGCCTGGTGTACAAACCAAGTTCCAGGTCAGCCTGGACTACACAGTCAGACCCTGTCTCAACACACACACACACACACACACACACACACGTGCACGCACACGATATGAATGCAGTCTCCCAAAATGGTGTGTTGTATGGCTTAGCAACCTCAGCATATGTTTCCTCTTTCCTGCCAAGTCAAGAATGTTCTGGTTTTCCTTGAAAGGAAGCGGTGCTCAGTCTTCAGAAGCCTATCTGAACTGCCAGCATCACCGCTGTGCTTAGGGATGCAGGGGCGGTGAGTAGCATACAAAGCACTGCGACAACATCGGCTGCCTTGATAATCAAGATGGATATTTTGTGACTATCAGGAGGGTAGTATATACAGTCTGGACACACTGCACACAGGAATGAACCTCATCCCAAGCAGATGGTGTGGGATTCTATCATGCAACTCAGAATAGAACACGAGTTATTAACTCTGAAATTCCATTTATTATTTTTGTATGGCAGTTAATTACAGGTAATTAAAACTGTATAAAGAAAGAAACACAAGGGACTGTTATATTATCAAAGGATCTTTTCCTGACAAGAAACTCAAGGCTTGAGATATTTAGTGCCTTGCCTAAGTTTACACAATTAATCCTGGGGCCAGGAACAATTTCAGGTCAGTATGACACAAAAATCCATGCCCTTTATCACTATGCTATATTACTTTAACATACTCATGAAAACATATATAATTACAAGTATGGCTATGGACAATTAGGGGAGCAGAGATCAACAACAGTAATTAGTAGCAACTTCCATTATCTTATTTGACAAGGGTTTATAAAGAGGAAGCAATGTATTGGGGGAGGACTGTGGAGGAAAAAAACCAACAGAAACAAAGTATATATGAAAATCCATAACCTAGTGTGCTAAAATAAACACCCAACTGAAGCAATGCATCTATATATTTATCATCAAATATGTGCCGACCACTTACTACCAAGAACTCTTCAAAGACTCCTATCTTTATGAGGCTGACATAAAGATATTTTTCCAGAAAACACCAAGTTTCAAGGAAGTAGGGGAGAGAGTCACTACAAAAGCCATAACAGAAAGCAAGTGACAAGTGTCGACAGTGAGCCTCTCTCGGGACCTGTTTGATCTAATTATCATTGACTCATATATGAGTTGCCAGAACCTGAAATACCAAGAAAATAGTGAATCTGGTAACGACACTAAATAAAGCCCAGGATACGTCTTCAAAGCACCTTGATGAAAGTCCAGTTGCCTTGTTATAAGTGTGTCCGTGCAATATTCACTATGTGGGACTCATCTTTCCTGTGAACTCCATACAGGATTAAAGATATTATCTTCATCATTAGGGCCAACAAGTGTCACTAAATAAACTTAAGGACGCCTTAAATTCAAAACAAACCTACTGCTCTTTACTTGACTTGACCTTAGACACCGTTTAACCTGTCTATGCGCCTTGTTTCCCAGGCGCTGTACAATACAGTGAGAACTTTGACTCAAAATGTGTTAGTGAGGGATTAAATCAGAAAACGGTTCACAGTGCTTAGCAAAGGGCCTGGTATACAGTAAACATTAAACCCTTTCCTGTGAAGTACTGCTTCATTTCTTCTGTTTAGAATGCTTGTCTCTCTCCTCCTTCCTCCTTCTCTCTCCTCCTTCCTCCTCTCTCCTCCTTCCTCCTTCCTTCCTCCTTCCTCCCTTCCCCTCCCTCTCCCCTCCCCTCTCCTCTCTTTTCCCATTTCTCCCTGCCCCACTCCCTTCCTGCACCAACTCTTCCCAGCCTAAACAGATTCTTGCTATGTAGCCCAGGCTAGCCTTGAACTCACAAGCTTACTCCACATCAGTCTTGCCAAGTGCTGGGGTTGCATCAGCATGTCCAGCTCATTGTTATTTATTTTCAAACCATAATATTGATAACAGTTTGTATACAATGCAGACTTAACTTTGAAAACCACTACAATTTATACATATTTAGAAACAAGCATTTTGTGGGAAGTAAAAATCTAGAGTCAATAAGGTGACTCTATAGGTAAAGGTGACTCTATAGGTAAAGGTGACTCTATAGGTAAAGGTGCCACCAACCTGACAGTTGTACTCTGACTTCTGCAAGAGCAACATGGCATTCAGTCTCTCTCTCTCTCTCTCTCTCTCTCTCTCTCTCTCGCACACACACACACACACACACACACACGCACGCGCACACACACACACAGAGTAAAATAAAATCTTTTTTTTCTTTTTAACAAGGAAGAGAAAAACCTAGTGTTTTGTCATCGTGTAAGTTTTAGATTGCTTGGGAGCCCTAAGTGTTAACTCTGTGGAAAGTGGCATGATCTATTTTTAGCGTGCTTCCTTCACGTGCTGCTGGAATGGAAACATCTTTCTAGCTTCTCAGTGAATGTATGCCAAAGACACCAGTACTGAGTGTTTGAAATCTAAAGAAGCGAAAAAGGAAATTCTAAAAGGGCAACTCGAGAAATGCTATTGTCTCCATATGGTGGTTTATGAAATCCTAAGACATTTCTTACCTTAAAATAAACAATCAACGTTTAAAAACTAAGATTCTAGGGCTGGGGACGTAGATCAGATGCAGTGTGCTTGTTTAACACGCAGAAGCCCTGGGTTTGATGTCAGCACTGCACAGCTGGGCATACACTATAATCCTGGTACTTGGGAGGTGGACACAGGGGGATCCTGTGTCCACACAGGGACACAGGGAAAAAAGTTCAAGGTTATCCTGAGCTAGGTAGTCAGTTTAAGCCCAGTCTGGGTTACATGAGACCTTGTCTAAAAATCAAAAAAGATTCTTTAAAAAAAAAATATTTATTTATTCATTATGTATACAATATTCTGTCTGTGTTATGCCTGCACGCCAGAAGAGGGCACCAGACCCCCATTACAGATGGTTGTGAGCTACCATGTGGTTGCTGGGAATTGAACTCAGGACCTCTGGAAGAGCAGGTAATGCTCTTAACCTCTGAGCCATCTCTCCAGCCCCTCAAAAAAGATTCTTAACTCTTAAATTATAATGTATACCACTGTGGAAAGGGTTGAAAGCTTTTCAAACGTTAGGCATAAAATTACCATGTAATCCTGTAATTCTCCTCCTACGTACACAACCAAAAGAACTGAAAACAGCATCTAGCAGCATTATGAGGTAAGGACTAGCTCTGGTAAAGTGCTCACTGAGTATGCAGGAGGCCTGCAGTTTATCCCCAGCAACACATGGACACACACACACACACTATTCACAATAGTTAAAAGGGAGAAAGAATCCAAATGTAAATAGACAAATTAGATAAACAGAATGTTACACACAAACACACACACACAACTATTTGGCCAATGAAATTCTGATAGCTCATGTCTATAATCCAGCAACTCAGGAGGCTTAAGCAGGAGGATTGCAGGAAGTTTGAGACCAGCCAGGGATACAGTTTGAGACTAAATAAATAAATAAATGGCAAAGGGGAAGGGAAATGAAGGACTTCGAAGGGAAGGAGGGAGGAGAAGGGGAAAGAGAAGGAAAAGGGAAGGAAAGGAAGAAAAGAAATTCTGATAAATGTACAGCATGGATAAACCTTAAAACGCTAAGATATGGAAATTGGGATAAATATTGCCTGATTAAATTTGTTTTTTATTTTTTTTTATTTTTATTTATTTATTTATTTTTGGTTTTTCGAGACAGGGTTACTCTGTAGCTTTGGAGCCTGTCCTGGAACTCCCTTTGTAGTCCATGCTGGCCTCGAACTCACGGAGATCCGCCTGCCTCTGCCTCCCGAGTGCTGGGATTAAAGGCGTGCGCCACCACCACCCGGCACCTGATTTAATTTCTATGCAATATCTCAGGGCATGAAAGGCAAACTTATATGCAAGCAAAATCAAAAGAAGGTTACCAGGGCCTGGGAAAGGGAGACATTGTATAAAGTGGCCAGAGTATAAATAGTGTGTCATAATACAAATGTATTTCTTATAATTTCACAATAATATATCTCTTACCATAATAAAAATTTAAAGTATAATATATATTTATAATGTTCCTATAAACTAAAGAAAATAAAATATTTTTAAATTTAGAAATAGGAAAAAAGCTGAGTGGTAATGGTACATATCCTTAATCCCTGAACTCAGGAGGCAGAGGCAGGAGGATCTCTGTGAGTTCCAGGACAGCCTGGTCTACATAGCAAGTCCAGGACAGCCAGGGCTACACAGAGAAACCCTGTCTCAAAAAAAAGAAAGGAAGGAAGAAATAAAGAAAAAAAGAAAGGTAGGAAGAAAGAAGAAAAAAGAAAAAGAAATAGAAAATCCTAGTTGGGTAAGGGTGTACACCTATAACCTAGCAGCTGGGAGGTAGAGGCAGAAAAATCACTACGAGGTTAAAGCTATCCCAGTCTTTTTTATTTTTATTTTTATTTTTATTTTGAGACAGGATCTCACACAGTCCAGGCTGTCCTCACTAAGAGAGGATGGCCTTAAATCCTGATCCTCCTGCTTCTATCTCCCAAGTGCTTAGATTGCAGGCATGTACCAATACTTCTAGCTTCAGCTTGCTACATTGGAAGTTCCGGGCCACTGGCACAGTGAGGCCTTGTCGCAAAACAAATTAACAACCATTTAAAAATAGAAAATCCTACTCTTTTTTGAGATGATAACTATTAGAGGTGGATACACAATCTGGATGTGATGGTGCAACCCTTTAGGAAGGCAGGCAATGTCTGTGAGTTCATAGCCAGCCTGGTCTGCTACGAGTCCCAGACCAGTCAAGGCTACACAAAACAAAACAAAAAAGAATTGACGAATAAAGTTACTATTACAATGCAATGCAACATTATAATCAACTCTACAATGGAAATTTTTAAATAGGATTAGCCAATGATATCCTAAAAAAGATCAATTAACTTGTTATTCCTCAATCAAGACTCAAATGAAGTGTCAAGGGCCTGCAAGATGTCTCAGAGGGTAAAGGTGCTGCGACCAAGCCGGAGTACCTGAGTTCTATGCCTGGAACCCCCAAGGTCGAAGGAGATGACCAAGTATCAACATTAGTGCTAGTGAAAAAAAAAAATCAGCATTTGATTTATATAATCGGATAAGCAAACTTTTTGAATAACTGAGGTTTTAAAAAATCACAGAAAATATTCAAAGGAACAAAACTGTTTTGTTTCTTCCCAGTTACTTCAAGAGGAGCAGCCTCCACCACATACTCCATCCAAGCCATAACTGAGAGCTCTGCATGGGCCTGAAAACAATAGAGCTAATGACCCATAAAACAGGAATCCCAAATAAACCTTTCCAAAGAAACAAGTGTGATGGTTAGAAAGAAAATGGCCCCCAAAGGGAGATGTTGCTTTGTTGGAGGAAGTGTGTCACTGTGGGGGGTGGGGGCTTTGAGGTCTCTTTTGCTCAAGCTTCCCTCAGTACAACACTGAGACCATTTCCTGTTGCTTGCAAGATGTAGGGCTCTCAGCTACTTGTCAAGCACCGTGTTGCCACCATGCTCCCCATCATGATGATAATGGACTGAACCTCTGAAACTGTAAGCAAGCCACCCCAGTTAAATGTTTTCCTTGTCAGAGTTGCTGTGGTCATGGTGTCTCTTCAGAGCAATAGAAACCATGAGACGACAAGCAAGAAGAAAAAGAAACAGGGCTGAGAGGGCTCTCACTTTAAAAACCCTTACCAGCCCATTCCTTAAGTACTCCTAGCATAATATTTGTGATTTTTATTATTAATCATATTTCAAGAATGAGATCATGGTAGGCTGTCAGACATGTGGATTTGGACAAATCAAGACATTATTACTATATAGTAATTCTGCAAAGCCAGAAGTTCCAAAGCAATACGTATTCCCTGCAGATAAAAATCCTTCCTAGTTGGCTCAAAGCCCAAACAGCACATGAGACCCTGAGCAGCCCAGTCCTTGGGCTGGAGGCTGCTTGCCATGTCGTACATGAGGATGTTACTGCAGCGGCACTCACTTGCGATGTCTCAGTTGTAATTCCTACTTAGCCTGCCTGTAAGAAATCCAGAACAACATCTACATATTATAGCTCTTACTCACATACCTAATTATAGTTAATTTGATAGAGGATGGCTTTTATCTCCCAACTGAGGATTCTGGAGTTGAAGGGGAGGTTTAAATGGCTTACTTAAGAATCCACTGGTCGGCTTTTATGCTGCAGGAGCCACATGAGCTAGGCTAGAAAATTAATACATTCTTAAATTTCCTTCTTAAAATGATCTGTACCACAGAATTTCACACCTTAAAGGTTTACCATTCATCTTTTGGTCTGTTTGATTATCAAACTTCAGAGTGTAGTTAGTCCGGTCCTGCCTGTGTTTTCAGAAATGGACATTTTCTTAGACTATAATCGCATTGCAAAGCTAGGCATGGATCGGGCACAGCCCGGACTACAGAGCAAGACTAAAAAATAAAATAATATAAAATAAAACTCTCACTTATATGTTTATACATTGTATGCTTTGTGCGACACTGGCAGTCTTGAGTTGTAGTACCAGATACCTTGCAGCTGGCAAAGCTGCTGGCTCTTTACACAAACGCACTGACAAGCCCTGGCCTGGGTGCCTGCTGCCCAGAATGAGGTAGTGCAGAGCCTATGCAGCAGCCCTGAAACAATTCACTGGATACAGTGCACGACATACATAGGACTCACAGTGATACTGAGAAATGTGTCCCAGGTTGCACCACCTGAAGTGGCAATGTGTTCAAATCCCAGTCTTCCCAAATGAAATCATATAGGAGCATGAATGTATTGGAAGTTGAAACAAATGCCCCCAAAACTGTTAAAATTCTCAAATGCGTACGTGAAAATACGATACAAATCTTTATTTCAATAATTATTAATACCCCAGGTTTACCTTAGATTCTCCTTTATCCTCACACAAGGTTGGTATGTCAGTAAACACACGCACCCACATCTAACCCTCCCTCGCAGTGAGAGCCTGCCGGATTCACTCCCACCTGCTCCATCCATCAGAATGGCACTCCCTTTCTAGAACCAACTTAATTTTATACTTTATTGTTGAGATGGGATGTTGTTCTGTTGTCCAGGCTACTCTCAAATGCCTGAGGTCCAGTGAGCCATCAGAGCTTCTCAAGTAATTGGGACTAAGGTGGGGACAGCCGACAGGGTTTTCATTCTTGCCACAGTCTTGCACAACTCCCGGGATTTGACCTGAGCATGGGGCAGCCAGGGAATAAAGAAATGACAGAGGTGGTGTCATGTTATACCGATGAACAGGGAGGTGGGATTCATGGTTTACAGCCAACAAAGGAGGCAGGGTTTATGGTACACAATTCAACAGGGAGGCAGGGTTTATGCTATACAGCTAACACGGAAGCAGGGTTTATGGTACACAGTTGAACAGAGGAGAGTCTAGCTCCTCCTTTATAGGAAAATCTCTGTGGGGAGCAGTGTTCACGTCATAATCACCCAGAGAAATGTTCCCGTGGACATTTCTGCCCACACTATCAACATCCACACAGGAACCTAGAAAGGTTTTGCCATTACTGAGCCTTACTTGAGGGTTAGGCTTTGCCATTTTGCCATGGGTTTGAGGCACTTTGATCCTTTACCTGGCCATGCCCATGCCAACAACACATAGCCTGCTCAGAAGCCAGGGCTCCCTGTCCACCACAGTGCTCTGATTTTCTGAACAATACTCATTTTCTCCTATTCCTTGGAAACCCTGCTCAACATTTGTCTCATTCTATTTTCCTTTCTTTTATACCTTCAAGCACTTTAATCCACAATGTGATAAATCAGTTTAGATTAAAAACAAGTTGAAGAGAAAAACTGACCTTAATAATGACATTTCAAAAAATAATGACTTTGATAAAATGTCTATTATTTTAAATTCTATTAGTGAAATACATTACAGATTTTAAATATGCTGCCAGATAAGTTTTATTTGACTCTCAAAAAAATATGAAACAGTTCACAGATCTGCAAGTCATTCCTGCTTAGGGGCCATGCTAATCTTTTCTCTGTGTTGTTCCAATTTTAGTAAATGTGCTGCCGAAGCAAGCACCCATTCTATTTCCTGTGATTCACTCATCTATTTCATTTCTATTATATGTATGTTTTTCTTTTTGCTGTTTTGAGATAGGTCCTCAGGTAGCCCAGGCTGGACTTGAACCTGATAGGTCGCTATATCTAAGGAGAGCCTTCAACTCCTGATCCTCCTATCCCCACCTTCCAAGTGCTGGAAATACAGGTGTGTGCCAGCACGCCCAGCTCTGTCAGATCATCTTTACGAAGGCTTGGGAACTTCGTATGCATGCACATATTCATGAAGATGCTTTGTGTCCCACAGACTGCCCATCACAGTTCCACATCTGTAGTAAGCATCCACTGACTTGGACTGCCCGACCCTGTGCACCTAGTTGTGCACTGTGTCCCAATCTGCTGCTTACACACCGAGCTAGGTTGCCTCCAGTACATCTGTCCACTTTCCAAACAGATAAGAGGAAAGAAAGCAAGGAAAGTAAATGAAAGAGTTTTCGATTTCTGATTTGTTTTTGCATGATGTTCAATACTTTACGTATTCTCCTCTTTATCACTATAATTTCCCCTTAAAAGGCTAATATTACATCAGGTTTATCAATACAACCTATTCCCTCATTTAATCTTGAAGCCAAATTGCTCACACTCAGATCCCCTCATAAATAAGCACAATGTTCCAATTGAGCTCTTGGCAGCAGAATGTGTTCACAATGAGGAACCTTCACTGGCTTGGCAGGAATGACAGAATTGGCTAATTACAGTACAGTCTCCTATATCTGCTTTCATTGCGATAAGGGGCAATCTGGCAATATCCAAAGGCAAATGATCCAGAAAGACATCTTAGGATCCTTCTGCAAAGATGGTAATCTCCCCAAGTCATCTTAGATCGGCTGTTTCTCCACCTAAAATTTCCATGATGGTAAGAAGAACTCCAAGATGCTTTCACGAGAATGAGGTTTCAAAGTCCCGCTGTACAAGCCAGTCAAGAAGTGTTATTTTGGAGAGGCTGAAAACCTTTGGGGGCCAGATTTTAAGATAAGAGATAAAGGTAAAATATAGCCCCTGCCATAAAAGAGGTCGAATTTTCCTTGGGAGAGAAAAAGTTAAACAAAAGACTATTTGGAAGCAAATGAACATATTTTGGAGGTAATGTTCAAAAGTCTTTTGGGAAGCAATTCAGAGACTTAAAGCATCAAAAATAAAGAATTAAAAAAATTAAGAATTTTCATTTCTCACTGTGTTACCAATTATGATGACTACTGGGCTGCTGGTCTAGGACAAACATGGACCACTGTTTTGGACTTTAAGACTGAGCTACAAGAAGCTAGGTGTGGTTGTGCACAACTTTAGACCCAGCACTTGAGAGGCAGAGGCAGGTGAATCTCTTGAGTTGGAGGCCAGCCTGGTCTACAGAGCAAGTTTCAGGACAGCCAGGGCTACACAGAGAAAGCCTGTCTCAAAAAAATTTAAAAAATAAATTAAAAAAAAAAAGAGTGAGCTACACAAGAGACACTTCTTTCCATGATTTATATTCTGCTTGCTTCTAAAATAGACAAGAGGAAACCTGCAGAAGAAAACAATGTGTGCTATTTATGGTTAAGACAAAATTTGCCCCTTAAACAATGTAGGAATAAAGGTAGACAGTGAGGTGAGTCTAAGCTATCTGGAGCACAAGTACGGAAACCAGCTTCCGTGCCCAGCACTCTCCTACACGCGGTGAGGCGCTGTCAAGCACAGCATGGCCACAGGTGCACACAGAGTTGATGAAGAGCGCACTACAATGTCCCCTTTCCTTGACAAATTTAGAGAACCAAAAGTAAAACAGAATTCTGAGACTTCTGTCCTGCCTTCATTTACTTATCTTTTAACAACAAAGGATAAAAATGATAATAAAATCTTTCTTGGTTTGAGGGGAGAGCTTGGTTTTTTGTTTGTTTGGACGTGAGGCCTCGCTACATAGCCCAGGCTAGCACCCTACGGTGACACTTCTTACTCAGCCTCCCAAACACTAGGGTTACTAGTAAGGATGCAAACTGCAAAAATAAAATTATGCCATTAGAGCAGTGGTTCTCAACCTGTGGGCTATGACCCCTTTGAAGGGGTCACATATCAGATATCTTAATATCAGATATTTAAATTATGATTCATAACGGTAGCAAAATTATAGTTATGAAGTAGCAACAAAATAATTTTATAGTTGGGGGGGGGGTCACCACAACATGAGGAACTGTATTAAAGCGTTGCAGCATTCAGAAGGTTGAGAACCACTGCATTAGAGGAAGTCCAGTCAGGGTCACTTACCACTGCTGTGATGAAATGCCATGACCAAAAAGCAACTTGGGGAAGAAAGAGTTGATTTGGCTCACATATCAACAGTCATAGACCACTGAGGAAAGCCAAAGCAAGAATTCAAATGGAGCAGGATGTGGTGGAATATTATTTTAACTAGGCAAAGATATATTACATTTGTTTTATGTTGCAGAATATTACTTTAACTGTGTAACAGTGTGCCACATTTGTTTGTATGGCATCTGCTTAGCAATGTAAGGATGTATGCTTAGTTATATAAAGATGCATTTGTTTCACTTGCCTGCCTAAGGCACCTAATTGGTCTAATAAAGAACTGAACAGCCAACAGTTAGGCAGAGAAAGGACAGGCGAGGCTGACAGGTACAGAGAATGAATAGGAAGAGGAATCTAAAGAGAGGAGGAAATGAGAACAGGGAGAAAGAGAAGGAGAGGCCTGGGGGCCAGAAAGCTGCCAGCCAGACGGAGAAGCAGTGAAAGTGAGATATACAGGCAGAAAGAAAAGTAAAAAGCCCTGAGGCAAAGGGTAGATAAAGAGAGACAGGTTGATTTAAGTTAAAAGAGCTATCCAGAAAAGAGCCTAGGCTGGGCTGAGCATTCAGAACTAAGTCTCGGTGTTATGATTTGGGAGTTGGTTGGCCCAAAAGAAGCCTGAAGCAGCAGATGATGATAAAGCCACAGAGGGGTGTTGCTTACTGACTTGCTCCCATATTCAGCCTTCTTTCTTATAAACCCCAGGACCACCCACCTGAGGTGGTCCCGCCCACAATGGGCTGGGCCATCCCCCATCAATCACTAATTAAGAAAATACCCTATAGGCTTGCTTACAGCCCAATCTTATGGAGCCATTTTCTCAACTGAGGTTTCCTCCTTACAGATGACTTTAGTTTATGTCAAGTTGACATAAAACAAGTCAGGACAAAGGAGCAGCAGAAAACCATTCACTTTGTGTCTGTTAGCCAATAATCAATAACATCTTATAGACACAAGTAAAGGGAGATTTGGGGTAACATGGATGCCTATACACCAGTTAGCAGATGTCTTTTTTGTTTTGTTGGTTTGGGGGTTTTTTTGTTTTGTTTTTGATGTTGTTGTTTTGTTTTGATGATTTTTCAGGGCAGGGTTTCTCTGTGTAGCCTTAGCCATCCTGGAACTTGCTCTGTGGACCAGGCTGGCCCACAAAGATCTGCTTGCCTGCTAGGTAGGATTAAAGGCATGCACCACCACTGCCCAGCTGTGTCTTCATTTTCTTCCTACCAATTTTGTTCTGATTGCACAGTCCATAGAAAATAATCAACTTTGAACATGAAAAATAACCCAGACCAAGATCATCACTTTTGACACTATAATCCAAAAGATGAATTTAGATTTTCTATTTTAAAAGGCAGACTCCCACTTATGTTATTATAGATATTTAAGTCTTCCAATTTTCTCCTTAGTGAATCAACTATAAATATTTCAAACCGATAGAAGACTAATTTACTCTGGGAAAAAAAAATCATACCAAGATAAGTCACCTAAAATGCTATCAAAAGTGTGGAAAACAGTCTCAAGATAAAGTATCAACAAACATAAATTCACTATCAAAATCACAAAAAGGGGGTTGGCATGGTGGTAGATCATTTAATATTAGCTATTTGGGTAACTGGGGCAAGAGGATCGTTGCAAGTTGAAATCAGCCTAAGCAACATACTGACTTTCAGGCCAGCTTGTGGCACAGTGTGGACCCTGTCAACAAACAAATCAACAAACCAATAGGACTGGAGAGAGGACTCAGAGGTTAAGAGAACTCATTCACTACTTTGTGTGTGTGTGTGTGTGTGTGTGTGTGTGTGTGTGTGTGTTTCAAGACAGGGTTTCTCTGTATAACAGCCATGACTGTCCTGGAACTCACTCTGTAGACCAGGCTGGCCTTGAACTCACAGAGATCCGCCTGCCTCTGCCTCCCTGAGTGTGGGAGTTCCCAGGGCCCTTGTAGCTCACAACCTCTTGTAATTCCTGTACTTCTTGGGAACCTCTACTCATTTGCACAGATCGACACATATACACATCATTTAAGAAATAAAGCAAGTCAGGCGGTGGTGGCTCAGGCCTTATCCCAGTGCTCAGGAGGCAGAGGCAGGCGGATCTCTATGAGTCTGAAGCCAGCGTGGGCTACAGAGTGAGTTCTAGGACAGCCAGGGATACACACAGAGAAACCTTGTCTTAAATAAATAAATAAAAAAGCAAATGCTTTAAAACAACAACAAACCAATTGTGGTCATTTAGTGAAACACAAAAGATGACCCTCTTCCTCCTGAGGACAATAAGAACAAAAACAAACTAACATTGTTCTTGTTTTGGACCTTGCTGAGCCTGACAGTGGTGGCAAATGCCTTTAATCCCAGCACTTGGGAGACGGAGGCAGGGGGATCTCTGTGAGTTCGAGGCCAGCCTGGTCTACAACAGTTAGTTCCAGGACAGGCTCCAAAGTTACAGAGAAACCCTGTCTTGAAAGAGAAAAACAAACAAACAAACAAACAAACAAAAGAATCCTTGCTGAAAGCTGACAAAGCACTTACACCTTTTGAACTTACTCTGCCTGCAAAGTGTGAGCATAGGAGGTTCACTTGATGTTATAGGCAAGGGTACGGCCAACATGATCCCGGGAAACTCCTGAGGTGGGCTGTAAGAACAGAAACAACTTTCCTGGGCAGTAACTCAGGGGCTAGGGGGCATTTGTCTAGCATGTGTGAGACCTGGATTCGATTCCTAGCACTGAAGAACATTTTTTTAACTGAATGAGAAGCCCAAATAACCAAAGAACGAGTGGTGTGAAGTGTTATGCCTGACACTGTAAGAGGACTGTTCTAGAATGTAACTGTGGTGCTCTGAGAACAGAACACACTGTAGTAGCAAGTCAACTACATCAGCAGATGGCCCTGCCCGCCTGCCTGCCTCCAGCTGAAACACCCCAAACCAACAGCTGAGTTTCTCCTAATGTATTCGAAACTTCTCTTTTCTATGGTCTGAATAAAATTGGACTATGGGTTTTCTGCAGAAAGTAGCATTTTGGGCTTTCTCTTTATAAATCGGTTTCTGCTTTTTTGTATAGTTAATTTTAATCACCTTCAAAAAATTAGCCCTTTTTGTTAAATAAATTGCAAAAAAAATCAAATGTTCAATTAGATGAAGTATGTCTAGCACTGCCTCCATCAACTCTGTCCCTCCCTTTCTTCCCGTGTACTGGCAGGTG
Source organism: Chionomys nivalis (assembly GCF_950005125.1). Classification (NCBI taxonomy): domain Eukaryota; kingdom Metazoa; phylum Chordata; class Mammalia; order Rodentia; family Cricetidae; genus Chionomys; species Chionomys nivalis. The sequence goes on from NC_080092.1 coordinate 68,016,320, forward strand.
GAATGTAACTTGACCATTTAAGAAAAATTCTGCCTGTGTAGTATGAACAATTCATCTTGCTTCAATCAAGCATGCCCATATAAACCACCAAAGCATCATCTTTGAGTCACTAATATCACCAGAGCCGGGCAGTGGTGGCGTAATCCCACCACTCGGGAGGCAGAGGCAGGCGAATCTCTGTGAGTTCAAGGCCAGCCCGGTCTACAAGAGCTAGTTCCAGGACAGACTTCAAATCTACAGAGAAACCCTGTCTCAAAAAAAAAAAAAATCACCAGAAATAATTATCTTTACATTTACTAATTAACATAAAGTACATACTAATTAACATAAAATAAACTGTCAATTTTGCACAATATAATTATTCATTTTCAACTGATTCAATTAATTAGTTGAACTAAGCATTAAATTAATACAACTTTCCTTTTCTCTTTATTTTTCTGTGCCTTCGTGTTTTGCCTGCATATGTCTGTGTGGAGGTGTCAGATCTTGGAGTTACAGACAGTGGTGAGCTGCCATGTGGGTGCTGGGAAATGAACCCAGGTCCTCTGGGAGAACAGTCAGTGCTCTTAACCACTGAGCCCTCCTTCCAGCCCCCTAACATAACTCTTGGTTTCAGTTTTTAACTATTCTAAACATGGTGTGGTGTAGGAGGTCTTTCTGTCTTTGTGTTCCTTTCATTGGTTAATAAAGAAACTGCTTTGGGCCCTTGATCAGGCAGAATTTAGGTAGGCAAAGAAGACAGAACTGAATTCTGGGAGGAAGAAAGCAGAGTCAAGGGGACACCATGGGCCCAGGGCCAGGGGTAGACATGCTGAAACTTTTCTGGTAGGCCACAACCTCGTGGTGATAGACAGATTGATAGAAACGGGTTAAATCAAGATGTGAAAGTTAGCCAATAAGATGCTAGAGCTAATGGACCAAGCAATGTTTTAATTAATACAGTTTCTGTGTGATTATTTCAAGGGCTAACTAGCCGGGCGGCAGGGACGAACAAGGGGGCCCTCTCTTGCAACAATGGTGTGTACAGATTTTGGGAGCAAGCACCTGTCACAGGCCAGGCATTAAGTGGGGTGCTTTGCATAGAAATCACTTAATGATCACAGCCACCTTACCTTCCTATTTCCCAGATGAGGAAATTGAGGCAGCAAAAGAGGCAGAGCTGACCAGTCTGCAGACTAGGCTCTTCTTCATGACTGCTCATGCTTGCTACTCTTGTTCATAATTACTCCACTATAATGGTTCCTAAGACTACATAATACCCCATTTTATTGATATATGTTCATGGAAGATATGTTCACCGGCTTTCATAGAGACCTTTCCTTCATGTATATAATGTGCTTTGAGCACACCCCCACTATTCTTCCCCTTCCCATTCTTCCCAGTATTTTATCTTTGTGGATATGTAAATACAAAGGAAATTCTGAAGAGACAAAAGCTTGTAACACTGGACACATATATCCAAGCATGGTAGCTGAAACCTTCAGTCCATTACTTAGCATGCTGAGACAGGAAGACTCTCTGAGCCCATGAGTCTGAAATCACCTAGGAGACATCATAAAAACAAACCTCTGGGCTCAGCAGGTAAGAGCACATACTGCTCTTGCAAATGTCCGAGGTTTGGTTCCTAGCATCTACCTGGCAGCTCATAACTATCTGTAACTTCAGTTCTACAGTAATAATGCCCTTTCCTGGTCTTTACAGACTTGTGCATGTATGTGTGCACACAAACTCATGCAAGCACACACACACACATTAAAATCAATAAATCATTTAAAAGATCATCTCAAATAAACAGCATATAAATAACACTGGACACATACAATTGTCTCTAAGAGTGGAGGGGTGCTAGGGATGAAGTCAGAGCATCAGGAGTAAGGACAGCATGGGATACATAAGAATGGGTCTCAGGGAGGAAAAAGAGAAGGGTGAAGGAAAAAAAGGAAGGAGGGAGGGAGGGAAGGAGAAGGGAAGGAAGGAAAGTGTCAATAATAGTTTTTAAACAGTCAGATCTCATAAAAACAATCAGTTTTCAACTTCTGATAAACTCCCTTCACACTTACCCCGATGCACAGTCTGAAGCAAGCACCTTCCTCAGAAAGTTAGCAGCCACACAGAGAACACAACACGGTCTTTCTCAAGACTTCAGCTTCCTAGGTCTATAGAGCCACAGGGAACTAAACAGAGTTGTGCCCCACTTACTTAGCAGATGAGATCATATGAATCTTCTTTTTTAATATTTTGTCTTTAATTGTGTGTGTGCACGTGTGTGTCGGTTCCTATAAAGGGCAAAGGCCTAAGATCCCCTTGGAGCTGGAGACAGAGGCAGTTGTGAGTCATCTGATGTAGGTGCAAGGAACCGAAATTTGAGTCCTCTGGAAGAGAAGCAAGTGCCCCTAACCCCTGAGCCATCACTCCAGTCCCTATAGTTTACCTCTTGTTTGACAAATTGATCTTATTTTACAAGATTAAATTGTCAGGATTGATATATTAATTTATCAGAACAGTCCAAACCTCACCCTAAAGCAATACCAGGAGTAAGTTGGGCATGACGGTGCACACTTATAATCACAACTCTGGTGGCTGAGGCAAGAGAATCATCAGTTTGAGCCCAACCTGGGCTACACAATGAGATTTGTCTTACAAAAGCAAAAACAGTTTACCAATATTGGTCTGGATCCATATTGAAATAAATTGTATGAACTGAACAAGATGGTTATACTTGGAGGCTGAGATAAGAGGGTCAGCATGAGTTTAAGACCAGACTGGGATACACAGTGAGTTCCAGGCTTCCATGGGCTACAGAGAAAACCATGTCTAAAAAATCAGAGGCAAAGGGGAGGGGATGGGATGGGAATATGGTAAGAACTCACACACCTTTAGGTTCGCTTTCTTTACTAAAGGTTAAAAGTTTTTTCAGACTTTTGATAATTGGAAAAGAAACAATTACTTTCCAAGGCAATTTTTGTGGAGCTGCATATTTGTTACTTCAGAATATCTTGCATGCAATTCTATCAGTAAACAAGGATGTGTTTATCTTTGTACAGATAGTGACATCATTAAGGAATAATGGCAAGCATCTGAGGACACGGTTCAGTAGCAATGTGCAGCTTAGTATGCAAGAGACCCTGGATTCACCCTCAGCATCACAAAAACAGCAGCACCAAAGCATGAAGCTTCTGTAATGGGGACTGTTTCAGAGTTATTGTACCTGGTCAAACTATTTGGAGCTTGTACAAAGTAAATGGCAAAGCTGCGTGCTGTGACAAACACCTGCTGTCCAGCGTCTTGAGAGGCTGGCACAAGAGCGTGGCTCGAGCCCTGGAGTTCAAGGCTCCTGGCAGGCCTCAAAGGAAAAACTGCTGATGATAAAGCAAAAGCAGATAGATTTCTAAAGTTTTATTATAATAATGAAATTTAATGAATCATAACCTGCAAGGTGAAAGCTATTCTTATTCACTTGAAAAGCTTCCCCTTTCCTTAACATCTCCATGACTATATGAAATAATGAGCAACTATGTATACAACCCCAAAGCAGGCTAAAGGAAATGTTCAGTATGAACAAGAAAATAAGACAGGGCTGAGGAGATGGCTCACTTGGTAAAGTGCTTGCTACATAAGTATGAGGATCTGAGTTCAGAGCCCTGGCAGCCATGTAAGAGCCGGGTGCAATAGTGCACATCTGTAACCCTGTAAGTGCCGGGTGCAATAGTGCACATCTGTAACCCCAGTGCTCTGGAGACAAAATGAGCCCTGGGGCTTGCCAGCCAGTTATTCTAGCCAATCGGCAAGCTCCAAGTTTAGGGAGAAACCCTTTTTTGAAATATATGGTAGATAAGCAAGTGAGAAAGATGGGATATTCTGATGTTGACCTCTGACCTCAATATATACATGCACACTTATGAACTTGTATACACATGAATACATGATCATACACATACAGAGAGAGAAAGAGAGAGAGAGAGAGAGAGAATGCAAAGTCAGGAACCACATTCCCTCATCTGTTTAGTGTATTACTTACCCCTAAGTCCTGGCAGCCTAGAAGAAAGGGGTGACAGAACACACTAGTTCAGGGGTTGCTGGTGTTATCTCTGCCCCTCTGTAACTTTACTGCATACAGGTTCTGCTAAGCAGTCGTTCTCACCCAAGGGGAGATTGGTCTTTAGCTGTTTTAGTAGACAGAGGTGCTACTGGGTTTAAGAAGTACAGGACAAGTATGCTGTTAAACATATCATTGTTCCACAATAAAGAAATGCCAACACTGCCCAGACTGGAAACCCCTGAACGGAGGTACAAAGTACACAGTTACATGTGGCATTTTTGCAGTTGTCATTTACAGTATATGCATGAATGTGTATATATCTAGCAAACCATCATATTCTATACCTTAAGCATACATGCTAAACTCAAATTTGGAATCCTGCCTCACATTCTCTTTGGTATTTGCCTACTGGCATGCACCACCATGGCCAATGCAAAATATATAAGAAACTCACACAAATGAACAGCAAAGCACAAATCATCCAGTAAAAATGGGCAGAGGATTTGATAGACATTTCCAAAGAAGACATACAAATGGCCAATAGGCAAATGGAAAGGTGTTCAAACATCATTATCCAGGTAAAAGATAAGAGGTGAACGTTGGACAGGCTGTGGGGTGGGCGAGGATCTTTATAAAGCTGATAGAAGTGTAAATTAGCAAAGCCATTATGGAAAACAGTATGGAGATTCCTCAATTGGTTTTAAACTAAGAATAGAACTATCATATGATCGATCCAGCAACCCCACTTCTGGGTGCACAGCCAAAGAAAGTGAAGTCAGCATTTTATATAGATGCTAGCTAGCATTCCCTTGTTCACTGCAGCACCACTTATAAAAGCCAAAATATGAAAACAAATGTCCACTGGTTGAGCAAATAAAGAAACACAGAGGATATCCAGAAAAATAGCATTCAGATTTTTTTTCAAGACAGGGTTCCTCTATGAAGCCCTGGCTATCCTGGAACTCACTCTATAGGCCAGGCTGGCCTCAAATTCAGAGATCTGCCTGCCTCTACCCCCTGGAATTAAAGGCATGTGCCACCACAACAACCTAGGAAGTGTCCAATTTTTTTTCAAAGATTTTTAAAAACACGATTTCTTTATTGATTCTTTCGGAATATCACATTGTGCACCCTAATTCCGCTCACCTCATGGTCTCCTCATATCCTCCCCTCACTCCTGCAGTGCCTCCCAAAAAAGAAAATTAAAAAAATCAAAATAAAACAAACAGGGGCTGGAGAGATGGCTCAATGGTTAAGAGCACTGCCTGCTCTTCCAAAGGTCCTGAGTTCAATTCCCAGCAACCACATGGTGGCTCACAATCATCTGTAATGAGGTCTAGTGCCCTCTTCTGGCCTGCAGACATACACACAGACATAATATTGTATACGTAATAAATAAATATTTAAATAAAATAAAATAAAACAAACAAGCAAACAAAAACAAGACAAAACAAAATCCTTTCCCCTTCTCCTGTCCCGCCTCTCCAGCACCTCTTCATCCTGGTGGCACTGGGAGTGGTGTGTCACACAGGACAGCCTTTTGTCCAATCAGCTTTACTAGCAAATATCCATTGCAATGAGCCACCTGTCTGGTTCAAGGCCTCTGGTTTCTGGTCCCCATCATTACTCGATCCTCACTGCAACTCCTCTGGATCTCCCATGGTCACCCCTCATCATGGAGATCCTGCCAGTATTGTTCCACAGAACAGTCCCTTCACGAGCTCCAGTGGGTCCTAGATGGGGTAGATGTCAGAGTGCGCCAACCCAAGGCCCAGCTGTGGGCCTGGCTGACAGCTGAGCTAGTTAGTTCAGGCCACCTGCCTCAGGCAAGGGGTGGAGCCAGCTCCCCTGTGCCCTTGCCGTCAGGGTCTGCTTGGAGGCATCTCTCCCGAGTGCAGGTACGAGGACCAGCTCGCCCGTGGGGGCGGGGCCAGCACAGCATGACCCTCTGATTTCAACATGCATAGTCCCTCTGGCACCCTGAGGTGCAGTCACAGACATTAACACAAACCCAGGCTGCAACTGGACCATGGCCTTCAGCAGCAGCTTGAACCTGGATAACATCCTGGCTCTGGGTGGAAACACTGGCCACCCAGATCTGTACAGTCCCAGCTGCACCATGGCCTCCAGACTCTAACAAGGTTGTGGCTCAGACCCCAGGCCTATGTGTGTATCCTAGTGGCAACCTGGGCCACAAACTTCAACACAGACCCCAGCTGAAGCTGGACCACGGACCTAGACATGACTCTAGGCAACAGCTTAGCCCGATGACATCCTGACCCCGGCAGCAGCATGGCCCCAGACACCAACAAGGCCACAGCTGGTGGCCCAGACCCCAGGCTTCCATGAGGTCTTTGGTGGCAACATGGGCCATGGATTTCAACACAGACCCCGGCTGCAGTAGCACCATGGACCAGGCGTAGCCCTCAGCAGCAGCCAGGGCTGGCATCCAGCTTTTGCTGGATGGGCCAAAGGGATGAACATTGAAGATATTACACAGAAAGATAAAGATCTTTCTTTTCCACAGGTTCTACATTAAGCTGACTCTGTATTAAAATTGCAGGCTTTTTCTTGTTATTCCCCTCCAAATGGCAGTCTAGCAACTATTTACATGACATTTACATGCATAAGTATTAAAAGTTATTTAAAGATTACTTAAGGCATTTAAGAAGATAAGCACTGGTGTGTGTAAGTTCTTTAAAACTATCTGTGTATGTAGGCGTGCACATGCCAGGGCCCATGTGTGGAGGAGGGAGGGCAGCTTTGCAGAGACAGCTCTCCTTCCACTATGAGTTTCAGGGAATGAGCTCCAGTGCTCAGGGTTGAGCACAAGCACTTCTAGCCACGGAACCAGCCCCGTATGTACAGATTCTACGCCACTTCAGATGAGCAACTTGAACATCCTTGGATTTTGGCATCTACAGAGAGCAGCAGAATTCATCCACCATGGAAACTGAGGGGTGGCGGTAATAATCACTTCACATGTGGAACCTAAAATTACCAAGCTCATGGAAACAACAGAATGATGATGATCAGGAGCTGGGAGATGCTGGCAAGAGAAAGGAAGTACAAACTTTAGGAGCTGGTGAGAGGGCTCCGTGGAAAAAGACACCTACTTTCAAGTCTGACAGTGGGACTTCAATCCCAGAAGCCCTATGGTGGAAGGAGAGAAGCAGCTCCTGTAAGTGTCCTCTGACCTCCACGTGTGCACTGTGGCATGAGCATGACTCCGCTAACACACACAGAAATACCATACACACATACCTCAAACACACACAGAAAGTTAAAATTAAAAATTTTAAAGAATATTTCCTAAAGATGAAATAATTAAAATGCAGCAGGTAAGGCTGGGGTAAAGAATGTCTGCCTCAACTGCACAAAATCTTGGATTTAATAACCGGTACTGTGTAAATTAGGTATGATGGTGCAAATCCATAACCCTAGTACTCAGGAGGTAGAGGCAAAAGAATCAGAGTTCATAATGCTTATATAAGAAAACAAGAAAGAGGGATGGGCATGACAGTGCACCCCTTTAATCCCAGCACTTGGGAGCAGAGGCAGAGAGAGCTCTGTGAATTTAAAGCCAGTTTGGTCTACAAAGAGAGTTTCAGGTTAGCCAGGGCTGTTACACAGAGAAACCCCATCTCAAAAAGCAAAAAACAAACAAAAAGGAAAAGAAAAAAAGAAAAGGGAAAAACAAGAAAAGTATAAATAGAGGTACAACCTTTAAAAGCTGGAGAGGGTGCAGAAGATTAAAGCAATGAAAGAAAAAACCGCAGTCAATGACATGGAACCAAGCAAACAGAAAAGGAACACAACCAAAATTGGCTCTTTGAAAGTTCATAATATCCTGCTAGACTAAGACAAGAAAAAGAACGTGAGAACTGGAATATAGTTCAGCTGGTAGGATGCTCACCGTGGTGGCTTGAGTGAGAATGGCCCCCATAGGCTCATATGTTTGAATGTTCGGTCCCCAGTGAGTAGGACATTGGGAAGGATTAGGAGGTATGGCCTCCTAAGAAGAGGTACGTCACAGGGGCGGGGGAACTTTGAGGTTTCAAAAGGCAATGCCAGACCCAGTCTTCCCTCCTCCCCTCACTCTCTCTCTCTGCCTACTTCCTGTGGATCAGGATGCAAAGCTCTCGGCTACTGCTCCAGCACCATGCCTGTCTGCTTACAGAGCATAGGTGAGGTCCTCACCCAGCAGGGGAGACTGCCTCTCTACAGCCTCATAGATGAAGCCGCCCTCACCTAGTATTCCCTGACCTTTTTCTCTAACCCATCCCCCAGGTCACATGCAATTAGGGCAGAACTGTTTGCAACAGGTGGTTTGGAGTGGCGGGTTGAGAATCTACTCAGGGAAGAGTCTTGTGACCCTCCCTGCCCCTCCTACTACAAGAGGATGTCAGACAGCAAGTCCAGCAGGGATGATCTTTTGCAAGCGCGCACAGCCAAACTCCTGTCAGTGACCTCAGTTGGCTGGGAGGACAGTCCTGCAGAATAGAGCCCGATGCCATCTTCTGGCTTCTGAGCACACCAGCACTCATGAGCACATACCTTACTCATAATTAAAAAATAAAGTCCTTAGGGGCTGGAGAGATGGCAGCTAAAGGTACTGACTGCCCTTCCAGAGAACATGGGTTCCATTCCCACCACATGTATGGTGGCTCACAACTATCTAATAACATCAGTTCCAAGAAATCTGATACCCCCTCCCGGCCTCTGCTGGCACCAAGCATGCACATCACATACAGACATACTTAAAAGAAAAATACCTGCCGGGCGGTGGTGGCACACGCCTTTAATCCCAGCACTCGGGAGGCAGAGGGAGGCGGATCTCTGGGAGTTCGAGGTCAGACTGGTCTACAAGAGCTAGTTCCGGGACAGGCACCAAAGCTACAGAGAAACCCTGTCTCGAAAAACCAAAAAAAAAAGAAAGAAAAAAGAAAAATACCTGTGCACATAAAAATAAAATATTTTAAAAATATGTAAACAAATGCTAGCATATGAATCTAGAATAACATAATATAGAGAGGATAATAAATTCCATGGCTAAAGGGACTTACTCTAGGAACTCAAACTGGCTGACTATATGAAAAACAATGTTCTTTACTTCTCCCCTGCTGACATTTAAACAAATGTTCACACATGCTGGGCAAGCATTCTGGGTCTGGGTTACATCCCTGAACCTGTAATTCACCATATTAACAGAACAAAAGACAAAATCCAAAAAGGTACATAAGAAATATTTAACAGAGTTCAACATCCATCCACTACATAAATGCTCAGAAAGTCAGAGGCAGAATGAAACTTCAGTCTAATAAAGGACATGTAAAAATAGCAATAAGAAATCAGAGCAGAAACAAATTGAAGATTCTTTTGGGGGGGTGATTTTTTGAGACAGGGTTTCTCTGTGTATCTCTGGTTGTCCTGGAACTCACTCTAGACCAGGCTGGCCTCGAACTCACAGAGATCCGCCTGCCTCTGCCTCCCTGGGTGCTGGGATCAAAAGCATGCGCCACCACCGCCCAGCTTGAACATTCCTTTAAGTGTCATTTAGAAGAGAAAAACTGAGCAACTAAAGCCAGATAGGAGGGACTCAGAACTTTGGCACTGGGAGAAAGATGTCAATATATCTGTCCTGCCTCACCAATCCACGTGAAGCTGTGTGCCCCATGAAAGACCACACAGGCTCCTTCTGTCCTGAAAACAAATGATTCCGTCACTATTCATCTTGAGGAAATCACCTCACTCTAGGGATGAAAATCAAGGAAAGGGTTTATGGAGTTTGATGGGCTGAATGGCTGTAAAAATAGAAATGTGAGCAAGAGCTTGTATCGAGAATTGGCATTTTCATGGTCTAAAGAAAACTGTTATTTCTATATGCAGCAAGACCTATCTTTAAAAACCATTAAATTTCAAAATTATAGTTTCTTTTTTTAAGTTCAAGTTTATTCTTGAGGTTTTCCTCATCATGAATGCATATAATAATTCTACAATTGAAACAGCTACTAACACCTGCACTCAATTAACTTAATAAACATTATATATGAATCAGACATCTAAATTGAAATTTATATGTGTATATATTCTGTTTAAAATAGTAAAATTTCTTTTTTTCAAAATTTCAAAGGATTTCTCAACTTTTAATTATATGTATGGGGGAGTGATCAGCATGTAAGGGAATGTGGGCACTGGGAAGAAAACCCAGGTCCTCTATAAAAGCAGTACTTGTTTGGTTTGGTTTTGAGACAGGGTCTCACTACATAGCCTTGACTGGCCTGAAACTCGCCGAGGAGACCAGATTGGTGTTCAACTAACTGCTGGCCTCAAGTGCTGAGATTAAAGGCGTTGCCACCACACCTGGGGCAAATACTCCTAACCACTCAGCAATTTCTCAAACTCTTCTCCCCATTTAAAGATTCAAAACATTTAAAGTATTTATTCATTTTATGTAAGTCTTTTGCCAGCAGGTATGGACGTGTACCACAGAATGCCTTGTGCCAGAGGAGGTCACTAGAGGGTGTGAGTCCCCTGGAGCTGGAGTTATAAATGTTTGTGAGCGGCCATTGAGTACTGGAAATTGAATCCAGGTCTTCTGCAAGAACAGTAAGTGCTCTTAAAGGCTGAACCATCTCCCCAGCCCCAAGATTTTTTTAAAAGTCCACATTTATTTGTAACTATTCTGTATTAAAAGGGTATCTCGCTGGGCAGTGGTGGCGCACGCCTTTAATCCCAGCACTTGGGAAGCAGAGGCAGGAGGATCTCTGTGAGTTTGAGGCCAGCCTGGTCAACAAGAGCGAGTTCCAGGACAGGCTCCAAAGCTACAGAGAAACCCTGTCTCGAAAAAAAAAAGGGGGGGGTGTCTCAGCATGCACATGAGGGTGAGAAGATAATTCACGGGGTCCACAATCTCCTAGGAAGAAGACCAGGCTTCGTGGTAAACCTCACCCACTGAGTAGTCATCTCGACAGCTTTCAAAATAGTAAAATTTGTATATTTAAGACATTAGGACTTGGAAGATGGCTCAGAGGTTAAGAGCACTGGCTGCTCTTCCAGAGGTCAAGAGTTCAACTCCCAGCAATCATATGGTAGCTCACAATCATCTGTAATGAAATTTGGTGCCCTGTTCTGGCATGTAGGCATACATCCCAGAATACTATATACAGAATAAATAATTTTTTAAAAAGACATCTAGAAATTTAGATTTATGTCTGGGTATTAAATATTCCAAATTAATTTTTCTTTTCCTTTTTTGAGACAGAGTTTCATTATGTACCCGAGGCCAGCCTTGAACCTTGACATCAATGCTGGTACTAGGTACATCAACCACACACACCCACATTCTTTTTACTGAAGCATTCACCCACTAAGTGAAATAATTTCTATATTAGTTATGGTGCTCTCTAAGACTGTGGAATGTCAAATGCTACACAAACGGGAGTAATGATTAGTCCATGAACTCCAAGAGAAATGAATTACCAAATCTTAGAAGAAAAATCAGTTTTTAAACTTTTTTTTTTAACCTGGGCCTTAAGTGTCCCAGATTCTTCCCAAACTTCAAATGACCTTGAAGTCCTGGTCTTGCTGCTTCTGCCACCCAAGCGCTGGGACCAGGGGTGTGTGGGACCAGGGGTGTGTGGGACCAGGGGTGTGCACCCTCTTGATCAGTGCTGGGGGTGGAGCCCAGGGCTTCCTGAATGTTAGGCGAACACTGGGTACAGCCTTGGGCCCTAGACTCTCATTTTAAAAAAATAAATAAAATTAGGAGCAGCAGTAACAGTAATCATGTATATTCAGAGAACTTCACGCAAAATACCTAACCTAATACAACCACTGTGGGAATTTACTGTCAAAACTGGTTCTAACCAGTTAGTCACAGTCATGAATGCCATCTTTGTCATTTACTAGAGACTGCGGGCAAAGCTTCAAACTTTCCTGAGCCTTGAATTGCTTGTCTAATTGAATTTATGTGAGAATTAAGTATAAGTATGCAAAAATGATACCAATTATTGTCAGCATCATAGGCAAAGTTCAACATCAGTTAGCAGTTACATTAAATGGGACAGACCTTCTCTCCCAGAATTCTCAAAATCAAAATTATATACCTAGTCTCTAGTTATTTCCAATGTTTGCAAGGAATCTTCCCAGAAATTTATCTAAGGAAATTATTCAAAGGAAGACTAGTAGTTTGGGTACAATGTTTTTTAGATTAAAAAAAAAAACCTCCAATTTTCAAAATATGGGACTAACTTATCAAATTATGTATAACATACAGATGAAACATTAGGCAACAACATATCATTCAAGTGAAAAGGACAAAATAAATATGTGAGACAGTATAATTACAGTTCTGGGAAGTACAAGTCCATGGAAAGGGGATTGAAAGGGAATACATAATGAAGTTGTACCAGAGCTGCAGAACTACCACTGCTTCCCCCACTTTGTCCCTGGTTTTATAATATTCCTTTAAAAATTTGAGTGCCAGCACAATTTGACAAGAGAAAGAGACAGTACTCTGGCCAGCACCAGCATCGAGAGCATGGCTCTGGCGGGCCTTCTCCCATTCCCTCGGCCTTGCTCAAAACCATTCTTTAGCCACTTCCTCCTCCTGAGGTAGAAAACCAAGGTCCAACTATCAAAGTATTAAAGTCCAGCAATAAGAAGCCTCCTTTGGCTCACCTAATTAACAGGCTCAATTAAAGTTAAACACCTCATCCTAACATGGGGTAAACTGCCATTTTCCTATGTGCCATGTCTGTCTCCTCTCCATCCAGAGATAATCCTTTGTCCTCTGGGATAAATACCCCTGCTCCCTTGCCCTTGTTTGCTTCCCCTCTCTTTGTCTTTGACTCTTATCCCTGCTCTGTCTCTCTGGGCAAATATATCTCCTCTGTGCTGAGAACTAGGTCTCGGGGGTCCTGAGCCGATACTTAGCTTTTCAGAAAGAACGGTTTTCAACATATTCTGCTGTGGCAACTGAATATCCAAAGTGTGGGTCTCCACTCCCAGCATACACACAAATGATCTCAAAATGGACCTAGACTCAGGCATTATAGCTACAACACTCTTAGGAAACAGAAAAATCTATGGATTTGAGCTCAGGCAATATCAAAAGCACAAGTGGCAGGAGAGAAACCATACAAATTGGATGAAATCAAATCCAATGCCAGGCACGAGGCTGAGAGTGGACACCAGAAATCCAAAATTCAGAACAGCCTGGGTGACCACGCACAGTGAGGCCTACTCTCAGAAAATGGAGTATTACCCCACCCAATAAAACAAAACTCCCATGTTGTAACTATGCCATCAGGAAATAGGGCAGGTGAGACAATGGCTCAGCAGGTGAGACGGCTCAGGCTTTCAAGCCTGTGGGCCTGAGTTCTGGACTGGAACCCGCTCAGTGGAAGAAGCACTCCCACAGGTTATCCTCTGGCCTCCACAGCCGTCCTGCAGCGTGCACACCTCCCCACACAATGAATGAACGTGGGGCAGAGGCAGAGGATGCAACTAGGCAGAAAGCTCAACTGTGGATTTGATTCCCAGACCACAAAACTGTAGACCAGGCGGCAGCAAAGGGAGAACACAGGGCTAGGGAGAAGGCTCAGTCAGCAAGGTGTTTCTTCTGCAAGGGTTAGGTCCCCTGAACCTGGAGGCTCAGACCTTTGTGAGCCTCCTGTCAGGGGTGCTGGGAACCTGACTCAAATCCTCTGGAAGAGCAGCAATTGCGTTTGACCTCTGGGCCTTCTTGCCTGCCCCTCCCACATTTTTGTTTGTCTGGTTTTTTTCTTTAGACACACTCTTCCGGTAGCCCAGAATGGCCTCAATCCTGTGGCTATTCAACTGCCTCAGCTTCCTAAACTTTGGGATTGCAGGTGTGTACCACCAGGCTTGGAATGGGGGAGGAGTGGGCTTCTCCCCACCACCCCGAGACCGAGCCTATAAATAGAAGGCAAGAGCTCTACCACTGAGCCCTACCCCAACCCACATCCTAGCTTTTAATCCTAGTGTTTTAACAAACTTAGAAATACATTTACAAACCCACCAATCTACCCAACTTGCATTCCTAATGTCTTTAATCGCAAAGCAAAATGTATTTCCTATTGTGGATTTTGAATATAAGCACACTAAAGACCCTAACACTATATGGTGTGGGAGCAGGAGGGACTGAGCCCAGTATGTCACACAAACTAAACACTGAGATTACCCCGGCAGCTCTCACAACAATCTTTTAACGTTGCTTCTCAGTATTTAATGACTTAGTAAAATGCCCAATTGAAAGTGTTAAATAAGGCCAGGCAGTGGTGGCACAGGCCTTTAATCCCAGCACTTGGAAACCATCGGCATGCAGATCTCTGAGTTTGAGGCCAGCCTGGTCTACAGAGCCAATCCCAGAACAGCCAGGGCTACACAGGAAAAACCCTGTCTCAGGTAAGTGTTAAATACAATTAAAAGAACAGGTCACTGACAGGCATGGTAGCCTATCCATATAACCTCAGCACTCTGGAGGCAGAGGCAGGCAGATCTCTCTGGGTTCCAAACCAATCTGGCCTACATAGTGAGATCCAGGACAGCTAGGTCTGCAAAGTGAAACCTTGTCTCAAACAAACAAACAAACAAACAAACAAACAAAAAAACAGGAGACAAAGCTGTATGTGTGCACAATCTCAATTTAGTTATATTTACATTTGTATAGAAGAAAAGGGTGCCTGGCGGTGATGCACAGGCTTGGACAGGCTCCAAAGCAACAGAGAAACCCTGTCTCAAAAAACCAAAAGAAGAAGAGGAAGAGGAGGAGGAGAAAGAGGAGGAGGAGGACTAGAGAAAAATAATATTTCTTAAAAGTACCTATTTTTGAGACAGGGTTTCTCTTGGTGCTTGTCCTAGAACTAGCTCTTGTAGACCAGGCTGGCCTCGAACTCACAGAAATCTGCCTGCCTCTGCCTCCCAAGTGCTGGGATTAATGGTGTGTGCCACCACTGCCCAGCAAGAGAGAGTAGCTATTTCATACAGCAGAACACAAATTATTTTTCTGTTCTTTTTAGTTGTACCTTTCAAAAAACTCCTGGAATATGTACGAGTCTTACCTAGATAGGGAAAATGGGGTAGAGCATTTAGCGTACATATTTAATTGTTATGTAGATCTAAAACAATGAAAAATGGTACCATGTACTTACCATAAATCTTTCATGTACCAGGCACTGATTAACTAAAGAAAACACCCTTCCTGCCTCTCTGAGCTCATGCCCTACTGTGACACTCTAGAACGAAGATTAAATTCTATTAGAATCTAGAATATTCTTTCAGTTATTAAATGCCTTGTGTTCTGTTCCAAAGGCATTTGTTCTTACCTCCACACACCATAGTGGACTTTTCCGAGGCACCAGGCGAAATGCTACTTTACTAAGAATCATATTTTCATGGTTTTTATATTTATTATTATTTTTTTTCAAGACAGGGTTTCTTTGTATCTTTGGAGCCTGTCCTGGAACTAGCTCTTATAGACCAGGCTGGTCTCGAACTCACAAAGATCCACCTGCCTCTGCCTCCCGAATGCTGGGATTAAAGGTATGTGCCATCACTGCCCGGCTAGTTTTTATATTTAAATATTTAGGGTGGGTTTCATATTTATGCCAAAAACTCATTCTTTCTCTACTTTTAATAAAATGACAAAATTTAGACCAAAATTAACACCTAGGAAGTATCTTCTTGTTTGAGACAGGTTCTCACTATGTAGCTCTGACTGGCCTAGAGATCACTATGTAGACCAGACTGGCTTGAACTCACAGAGATCTGCCTGCCTATGCTTCCAGAGTGCTGGGACTAAAGGTGTGTGCCACACACCCAGATATTTTTATTTTTTTAGAGAGGTTCTCCTGCAGCAAGCCTCTGATTCTCTGTGTTAACCAATGACGTTCTTGAACTCCTGACCCTCCTTCCTCCACCTCCCAAGTGCTGAGATGACAAGTGCCTGCCACCAGGCCCACAAGAAATATCTTTTCTTGGGTGAAAATGGAGCTCAGGGCTCTAGCCCTGGGTTCAATTTCCAACATAAAAACAAACAAACAAAAAAGCTTCCCATGGAATAATCAGTAATCATTTTTAAAGATTAAATAGCAAGCAAGCCCTGTCCTTCCTGCGTACAGATAAAAATGCAACCGACTAGCTTCCTGTTCCCGCTGCCATGCCTTTCATGCCTGCTGCCATGACTCTCCTGACACAGAGGGCTCAAGTCTTCCGGAACTATGACCCAAAATAAGCCCTCTCCTCTTCCCTCTCCCCCCCCTAAAAAAATTCAATATTCATCCATACTCATTTAAATTTATTAGATTATACATTTTCACTAGCAGGGAGATATGTGCCAGTAATAAGAGGCTGGGGAAGAAGTACCCTTGTGTTTGAAGCCAACCTGGGCTACACAGTGAGTTCTTGGCTAACCAGGGCTACAAAGAGAGACCTCATCTCACAATAAGTAAACATCCATTGAAAATATTAAAATCATGATATTATGAGGCACATGATTTAACTATTTGTTTTTATTTTATGTATATTGATGTCTATATGTCATGTGATGTGTGCGCAGAAGAGTCTAGAGGAGGTGGGCATCTGATCCCCTGGAATTTGAGTTACAGACATTTGTGAGCCACCACGTAGGCTCTGGGTGGGAATCAAACCCAGGCCTTCTAGAAAAGCAGCCAGGGCTCTTCACTGTTGAGCTGTCTCTCCAAGCCCACTCAAGCACAGCTATGAACTTACTCAAGATTCAGAGAACCCACTCCTCCTCTTTTTGTCATGTTCAATTCTCATCTTTTCCCATCCTGAGCTTCTCTTTAATTCAGTTCTCTTCTTCTGAGCTGTCTTGATATATTAAGTTCAACTATTTCCAGCAAGATGACTCAGTGGGTAAAGGCACAAGTCACCAGGCCTAATGGCTGAGGTCAACCCCTTGGATTCATATAATGGAACCGAAAGATACCCACAAGTTCTCATACCTCCACACACACACACCATAGCATGCACACACACACACACACACACACACAATGAGTGTGGACACAAATGAACATGTAAATAATATAAAAGTTAAAATACATTATTTAAAGTACATGATATTTTTCACAAATATCACTGCAGGGAATTATGCCTAAAGTTGATGCAGACAGCAGTATTAGAATATGTCGATGCCATGTTCAATCCATTCTTTTAAAATTTTTAATCACAAAACCTATGTGTTTTACATTAAATGCATTCATAGAAATTCATCATCAACATTGAAGATTATTTACAACTAATTATGGTTTCAAAGACAGTTTCAAAATATTAAGCACTGATCTTTAGTTACATTTAGAAAAAATACATTGAAATATTCCCTTGTCATGCATCTACATCCACCCACACATACTTACATACAAACCCACACATGAAAAAAAATAGGAAGAAAAATTTCCTTGTAAGCTAGACATAGTGGTGCACACTTGTATACTGAGGGGCAGGAGGATTGCTTTGAGTTTGAGGTCAAACTACCTCTGCTTCAAATGCAAAGTAAATAGTAGGCCAGCTAGCATTACATATGAAATCTTTGTCAAGCGGAGTAAATATCTTAATTTTTTCCTTGTATTTTCTACCATACCATATATTAAATGTTAGCTTGCTAATAACATTATTGTATATCTATAGCATTATACAAGTGAAATATTAATTGGATCTTTATGTTTTTCTTGAAACAGTGATTCTTGGGCTTTCCTATACCCTATGATCACAGGAAGGCTTCTTAAACTGTAGGGTGCGACCCTCAAATGGGGTTATCTGACTGAACGTGAGAGCCATAAAAAAATGGCAACAATAAAAGGATTCTGGGTACACGATGACCAAGAACCAACCAAAATCAAATGCATAATGAATCCAGGGTTTTCTGGCTGCAGCCTTGGTTCTAAACACACGACAGGCATACTTTGCACAACTGTGCATGCCTCAGTCACACAGCACCAATGAACACTGAGAAACATAAGCTCAGAGTGAAGACTACTGTAAGTTATAAAGTACAGTGTTTTTACTGTACATATAACATTTTCTCCAAAGGACATAATGGAACCAGGCATGCTGGCGCATACCTAGAATTCCAGCAGGGAGGCTGAGGCAAGAGGATCTCTGTGTTTGAGGTCAGCCTGGTCTACAGAGTGAGTTCCAGGACACCCAGGCCTACACAGAGAAACCTGTTTTAAAAAACAAAAACAAGAGCCGGACGGTGGTGGCACACACCTTTAATCCCAGCACTTGGGAGGCAGAGGCAGGCGGATCTCTGTGAGTTCGAGACCAGCCTGGTCTACAAGAGCTAGTTCCAGGACAGGCTCCAAAACCACAGAGAAACCCTGTCTCAAAAAACAAAAAACAAAAAAAAAAAAAAAAAAGAACTCTTGTTGCTCTTATGGAGGAGTCAGGTTTAGTTTCAGGGGATCGGATGCCCTCTTCTGAAATTCACAAGTACCAAACATGAATGTGATACACATACATACAATGCAGGCTAAACACTCACATATAAACTTTAAAGAAAAAAAAAACGAATAAATCTAATTTTAAAAAAACGGCCTATACACAAAGGATAAGGAAGCAGAGAGGGAAATTAGAGAAGCATCACCCTTCACGATAGCCACAAATAGCATAAAATATCTTGGGGTAACTCTAACCAAGGAAGTGAAGGATCTATTTGACAAGAACTTTAAGTCTTTGAAGAAAGAAATTGAGGAGGATACCAGAAAATGGAAGGATCTCCCTTGCTCTTGTATTGGGAGGATCAACATAGTAAAAATGGCAATTCTACCAAGGGCAATTTATAGATTCAATGCAATCCCCATTAAAATCCCATCAAAATTCTTCACAAATCTTGAGAGAACATTAATCAACTTTATATGGAAAAACAAAAAACCCAGGATAGCCAAAACAATCTTATATAATAAAGGATCGTCTGGAGGCATTACCATCCCTGACTTCAAACTCTATTACAGAGCTTCAGTATTGAAAACAGCTTGGTATTGGCATAAAAACAGAGAAGTCAATCAATGGAACCGAGTAGAAGACCCTGATTTTAACCCACAAACATATGAACACCTGATTTTTGATGAAGGAGCTAAAAGTATTCAATGGAAAAAAGAGAGTATCTTCAACAAATGGTGCTGGAAGAACTGGTTGTCAACCTGTAGAAGAATGAAAATAGATCCATATCTATTGCCATGCACAAAACTCAAGTCCAAATGGATTAAAGACCTCAGTATCAGTCTGAACACACTGAACCTGATAGAAGAAAAAGTGGGAAGTACTCTACAACATATGGGTACAGGAGATCACTTCCTACGTTTATCCCCAGCAGCACAGACATTAAGGACAACATTGAATAAATGGGACCTCCTGAAACTGAGTAGCTTCTGTAAAGCAAAGGACACTGTCACTAAGACAAAAAGGCAACCCACTGACTGGGAGAAGATCTTCACCAACCCTGCACAAAGGACTGATCTCCAAAATATATAAAGAACTCAAGAAACTAGACTTTAAAATGCTAATTAACCCAATTAAAAAATGGGGCACTGAACTGAACAGAGAATTCTCAACAGAAGAAATTCAAATGGCCAAAAGACACTTAAGGTCATGCTCAACCTCCTTAGCGATAAGGGAAATGCAAATTAAAACAACTTTGAGATACCATCTTACACCTGTCAGAATGGCTAAAATCAAAAACACCAATGATAGCCTTTGCTGGAGAGGTTGTGGAGAAAGGGGCACACTCATCCATTGCTGGTGGGAATGCAAACTTGTGCAACCACTTTGGAAATCAGTGTGGCGATTTCTCAGGAAATTTGGGATCAACCTACCCCAAGATCCAGTAATATCACTCTTGGGAATATACCCAAGAGATGCCCTATCATATGACAAAAGTATCTGTTCAACTATGTTCATAGCAGCATTGTTTGTAATAGCCAGAACCTGGAAACAACCTAGATGCCCTTCAATGGAGGAATGAATGAAGAAAGTGTGGAATATATACATATTAGAGTACTACTCAGCGGTAAAAAACAATGACTTCTCGAATTTTGCATGCAAATGGATGGAAATAGAAAACACTATCCTGAGTGAGGTATCCCAGACCCAAAAAGAGGAACATGGGATGTACTCACTCATAATTGGTTTCTAGCCATAAATAAAGGACATTGAGCATATAATTTGTGATCCTAGAGAAGCTAAATAAGAAAGTGAACCCAAAGAAAATCGTATAGTCATCCTCCTGGATAGGGGAAGTAGACAAGATTGCCGGGCAAAAACTGGGAACTTGCGGGTGAGGTGGCCTGGGGCTAAGGAGAAATGGGATGAGAAATGTGAGAAGGGGAGGATGGGAGGAGCTTGGGGGATTGGGATGGTTGGGATATAGGAAGGGTGGATACAGGAGCAGCCAAGTATATATCCTAACTAAGGGAGCCATCTTAGGGTTGGCAAGAGACTTGACTCTAGAGGGGCTCGCAGGTGTCCAGGGAGATGTCCCCAGCTGGTACCTTGGGCAACTGAGGAGAGGGAACCTGAAATGACCCTATCCTATACTGATGAATATCTTACATATCACCTTAGAACCTTCATCTGGCGATGGATCGAGATAGAGACAGAGACCCAATTTGGAGCAACGGTCTGAGCTCTTAAGGTCCAAATGAGGAGCAGAAGGAGGGAGAACATGAGCAAGGAAGTCAGGACCACGAGGGGGGCACCACCCACTGTGACAGTGGAACTGATTTATTGGGAGCCCACCAAGGCCAGCTGGACTGGTACTGAATAAGCATGGGTTGAAACTGGACTCTGAACATGGCGGACAATGAAGGCTGATGAGAAGCCAAGGACAATGGCACTAGGTTTCGATCCTAATAAATGAACTGGCTTTGTGGGAGCTTAGCCTGTTTGGACGCTCACCTTCCTGGACCTAGATAGAAGCACCTTGGTCTTCCCGCGGGGCAGGGAATTTGGACTGCTCTTCAGTATCGAGAGGGAGGGGGAATGGAGTGGGGGGAGGAGAAGAGGAGTGGGGATAGGGGGAGGGGAGTGGGGGGAGGGGGCAATATTTGGGAGGAAGGGGAGGGAAATGGGAAACGGGGAGCAGGTGGAAATTTTAATTAAAAAAGAATAAAAAGAAAAAGAAAAAAAAAAGAGTAGCAGGTAGGACTTCTCTACTGGGAGTCCCAGCCCAGGAAAACCTGGAGAGAGCTGCTTATAGGGTCGGGCCAGCACAAAGGAGTCCATGACCTCTCTCTCCTCCCTTAAGATAATAGGAGTACGCTCATTACTCTGACAGCTCAGAGCAAAACACAGGACTGTACATTAAAAAAAATAAATGTCGCCACTAATGCAAAAAAAACCAAACAACAACAACAACAACAACAAAAAACGGTTTAACTGTAGAGAACAAACACATTATTCTATATTTTGTTGCAGTCATTCCTCAAAATGTGACTATCAAATTAGCATATCTTTGCATTGGATAGTATAAGGATGCTTGATTTTAAAGTGGTTGTTTGCATTGCTCACTTGAGTTTAATAAAAATTGCTAAATGAATTTTGGCTTGTGATTAACAGGGAACTGACAACCATTTCAGGAACAGCCCTAAATATACCTCTGCCATTTTGTACTGTATATTAATGCAAAGTAGCTTCCTCAACATGGACGACCATAAAATCAAATTATCAATTAACTGTGAAAAATGCTGAAGATGCTCTATGTCCTGCAGTATCAAATAGTTAGCCAAGATTTAATTATTTATGAAAATAAACAAGCATTAGCATGTTAATTTGTATTCATCTTTAATAAATGGTAAAATTATATGACTATCAAAGAACTGTGTTAAAATAGATTTCTTTACAATTTATTATCAGCAAATATTTCATCTGTATTCCTATTCTTCCTACCCATATGCCTTTGATAGTTATGCTTCTCTGCTGCCATGATAAAGCCATGTCCAAAAGCAACTTGGGAAGGAAAGGGCTTATTATAGCTTACACGTTAGAATCAGGACAGGGGCTCATGAGGAACCTGGAGGAGGAACTGAAGCAGAAACCATGAGAAATGCGACTCTGCTGTACCATGTGCACACCCGGTACACACAGACCCAAAAGAGGCAACCAGATCTTCTGGGGCTGGAATTAAGAATGGGTGTGAGCTGTGGTGACATCTTGTTTGTCCTGGACAAACAAAGCTTGCCTGAAGATCAGAGGGCGGAGCTAGTCACTAGTTAACCATAGAGGTCTGGAGGTCTGTACAGAGGGACAGGAAGAGAAGGCGGAGAGAGGGATATAAGGTGGGAGCAGACAGCAAGGTAAGAGTTAGCTGTGACTTGCTCCTTTCTCTCTCTGATTGTTCAGCATTTGCCCTGTTATCTGGATCCAGGTTTTTATTTTAATACCAATTAGAACTCATGCAACAATGAAACCAAAACCACCCATGACCTCTGGAGGAAAAGCCAGTGCTCTTAACCACTCAGCCATCTCTCCAACCCTCCTTGCCCCCCACCCCACCCCCCGCCACATGTGTTTTTTAAAGATGTTTTTTAAAAGTGTTGTGACTGAAGCCACAGCTATGTGGTAGATGGCTGCCTAGACGGGTGCTAGAGGTAGAAGCCATAAGTAGAGCACGCTTGAGATCCTGAGTTCAATTCCTACCATGGAAAAGAGCAGAAGGACTGGTGTAGGTCATGGGAGGGAATGGCACTTCTGGCTCACCTCTGGGACGTGTTTTTAGTAGGAGATGCCGTTTGAAGTGAGGGTTGAGGGCTGAATCTCTAGATTGTAAAAGAGAAGAAAATAAACTAATGAATAATAGATGCTGATTTATCAGCCAGTGCAGTCGTTCACATGCACCCAGCATCTGAGTGTGCTTCCATCTCTCCATACATGGCCTCCACGGGTTTCAGCATTTTTGTACATATATTATGTGCAAGATATGGTTACACCGTTGAACAGATATAAAGAAACAATCCCTATCCGTCTTTGGGAGGTAAACAGGATTTCAGCATAGTCGAATGGGCACGTTTTAGGGAGTCGTCAGTTCTAAAATCTTTACAGATTGGTATAGGGTAGCATGAAGAAAGAAACGGGATGAAAGGAGAGGGAAGGAGAAGGCAGAGGGAGAGAGTTCATGAATTTACAAGTCCTTGTTCTAAAGGCCCAAGAAAACAAACTGCAAGTCTGAAATGAGAGTCAGTTCAGGGGCAGCAAGATAATAAGCTTTTGGGTCAGATGCCTCAGACTTCCAATTCTGATTCTACTACATATCTTGTGTGACCATGGAGAAATCACCTAATGTCTAGTAAATCATTTGTGTGTTTGTGAAGCAGAGTAACAACACTGAGGTTTGGTGCACCACTGCATGCAGGACAGACACTGACCCTGCCCATGGCTCGAGCAGCAACAGATCGCTGGCTTGCTGCTCTGACTTTAAACTGCATACTTTTTTTTTTTTTTTTTTTTTTTTTTTTGGTTTTTCGAGACAGGGTTTCTCTGTGGCTTTGGAGCCTGTCCTGGAACTAGCTCTTGTAGACCAGGCTGGTTCGAACTCACAGAGATTCACCTGCCTCTGCCTCCCAAGTGCTGGGATTAAAGGCGTGCGCCACCACCCCGGCTGCATACTTCTTGAGAAAAGGGAACGTGTTTATTTATTTCTATGAAGCAGCATTCATCACAGTATTTGACATATGGTAAATACTTATTATTAAGAATAAGTATTATTCTCACTATAGTAAAATTATTTATCACTTGAAATCTTTTTTTGTAGTAAGGAAAAATAAACTTCATGTATGCCATTTTAAAAATAGTTTTTAATCATATTTTCTTAGAACTTACTGTTAATTATGCATATCATAAAATGTCAAATAATTTGTATTTTGTTTGAACATAGCTGGTCATCTATCCTGAAGGAACTGAATTCCATAATAATTTTCTATGATCTATATCAACCACAAAAACTACCAGGCAACATAGAAAGCCCTATTTATTTGACAACCACTTTAAAAAGTTAATATAATAAAAAGCTTTTTAAACCAAGGAAATTCTCAAAATGGAAAGCTCAATTAATTAAAATCTTTTATAGTCTTTGGGGAAATGAGAAGAAATTCAGTTTCATGGTTTGATGATTCTGACCTATGTAGGAATATAAAATGCACTAATTACTTAATGTTGTATTTAATGGACTTTTCCACTGTGGCATTTAATTGGCTCATTTGACTAAGAGTATAACTTTAAGATGCTCTTTACAATTATTTTACTTCATTCTGAGAGAATGTCTTTATTTTATACTTGATTTTTAATATGTTTTACCTCTTCCTCCCCCTCCTTTTGTACTGGGATCAAACTCAGGGCTTCACGCATGTTGTCCAGTGACTTTTACCACTTAACTACACCCTAGCCCCTTGATCGCCAATATAGTTTAATAGAACTAAGCTGCCATCTTTTTGCCCAGTTTTTGATAAGTGCTGGGATGTGAACTCAAGGCCTTAGTACATGCTAATATCACTTAGTGCATGTTAATATCGCTTAGTACATGCTAATATCACTTAGTGCATGTTAATATCGCTTAGTACATGCTAATATCACTTAGTGCATGTTAATATCGCTTAGTACATGCTAATATCACTTAGTGCATGTTAATATCGCTTAGTACATGCTAATATCACTTGGCCTACATTTTCTCTTCTTTTATAGTCAGTGGAATCCTGGCCTTTAATGACAAGCTTTGCGTGAAGCCATTTTTAATACATTATTCAAAAGAAAAATGATTTTACAGTAATGGTTCTGAAACTGTTATAGCAGATGGATACAATGGTGAGGGTTATAATTCATGACATTTTAGAATATGTATCATCAATTATTCAGGTTAATATTCAGTATGGGTTTTGTTGGCTTCTAAAACATATACTACATTTGTGATAGTCATATAACTTGAAAACTCAAAAATCTTTCTCCTCCTTTTTTAAAATATTAATTTATTTATTATGCATACAATATTCTGTCTTGTGTGTATGCCTGCAAGCCAAAAGAGGGCACCAGACCCCATTACAGATGGTTGTGAGCCACCATGTGGATGCTGGGAATTGAACTCAGAACCTTTGGAAGAGCAGGCAATGCTCTTAACCTCTGAGCCATCTCTCCAGCCCCTCTTCTTTTTTAAGTAATTAAAAAATAGGAGCTGGAGAGGTGGGTCAGCAGTTTAGAGCACTCCTTCCTCTTGCAAAGTATTAGAGCTCAATTCTCACAACCATCCCAAACTCCAATGCCAGGGGATCCAAGATCCCTCTTGTGGCCTCCACAGGCACCAGACATGCACATGGTGCATATTCATACATGCAGGCAAAATGCTCAGACATTTTAAATAAAATGATAAAAAATTTAAAAAGCAGCTAGGTGTGGTGGTACATGCCTTTATTCCCAGCACTAGGGAGGAAGAGGCAGGTGGATTGAGCTTGAGGACAACCTTGTCTACAGAGTAGGCTCCAGGCCAGTCAAAGCTATGTAGTGGGAATCTGTCTCAAAATAGTAAAATAAATAAATAAATAAATAAATAAATAAATAAATAAATAAATAAAAGGGGGCTGGGGTTGTACCTCAGAGGTAGAACACATGGTTGGCATGCGTAAAGTCTTGGAATCAAACATCAGCACCAGAAAATAAAATAGGAACTGAGAGATGGCAGTTTGCAAAGTGTTTGCTGTTCAAGCAAGGGACCTAAATTTGGATCATCAGTACCTACAGGCACAGGGTGCATTCCTGTAATTCCAGTGCTGGGGAGACAGCAAACAACGTAGCTGAATCAGTGCGCTCCGTGTCAGTGAGAGAACCTGCCTCAAAAATTAAGGTGGTAGCAATTAAGAAAAACATGATATTGACCTCTGACCTCTACACACATGGGCATGTGCACATACACACACACACACACACATATATAAATTAAATATTTTAAAAAGGATTGCTTTTCCAAACAGATGTGTGTTGAATAGATGGTAATGACATTAGGAACTAAAGTATAGAGAAAAAAGGATGCCTCTGGCTACTTCAATAATAATTGAAATTTAAATTTTAAGTAAGTTGCAGAATAAGTCAACTACTTAATAGAAAAAAAATATCTACAGGCATCTAAGTAAATGAACGATTAACTCCTTCTTTTAAAAAAATTTGCTATTCCTATAAACTATACACCAAGATACGAACTTTTTTAATTTATTGTTTAAATTACTGCTGGATTTCAAATTCTGTTTGCAATGGCAGCACTAAGAACTTTTCTTTGTGAAGTGAGGGGTAAAGGTGGAGAGGGCCTGCAAGTGAGGGTAGGGTTTGTACTTTTTAAATGATTTATTTATTGCTATGTTGTGTGCATTGGTGTTTTTCCTGAATGTATGTCTGTGTGCGGGTGTCAGATCTCTTTGAGTTGGAGTTACAGTTATGAGCTGCCATGTGGGTGCTGGGAATCAAACCCAGGTCCTCTGAAAAAGCCAACAGTGCTCTTTAATTGCTGAGCTATCTTTCCAACCCCACCTTTTCTTTTATTAGAAGCAATAGTTTAGAATAGTATTTGGTGCAAAAAAAATCCTTAAAATGTTCTTTATCCATAGGTAGTCTCTGAACAGGATTCCTTTTTGGATAAAAGATAAAATAAAAATCCCACATCCCCTCCCCCATCAAAAAGGATGCTAATTATAGTTACCAGAAAAATGCCTGTTCTGTGCAAAATAAACATCATCTACAATGGCAGAAAGGCAGGAAACTATGTATCTGCAGAGTCTCTCAGGGAGTTAAACAGTGTTGGCTAAACTAGAGCCAAAGGAAGAAAAACCAATGGCAGTCAGGAGTAGTGGTGCAAGCCTTTAATCTCAGCACTAGGGAGGGAGAGGCAGGTGGATCTCTGCATTCCAGGACAGCCAGGGCTGCATAGAGAAACCCTGGAGATAGAGAGACAGGAACAAAGACGGCACAATGACAGGGAAATTAGCTGGGAGTCTACTGAAGTAAGGACAAGATATGGTGAAGCCCAAACTAGAGCTGGGGAGAGGGTTCTGGGGGTAAAAGTGCTTGCTGCATAAGCATGAGGACCCAAATCCAAATCTCTAAAAACCCATGTAAAAGCTAGAGATGGAGCCAGGCAGTGGTGGCGCATGCCTTTAATTCCAGCACTTGGGAGGCAGAGGCAGACGGATCTCTGTGAGTTCAAGGCCAGCCTGGTCTACAAGAGCTAGTTCCAGGACAGGCTCCAAAGCTAATATTAAAAAAAAAAAAAAAAAAAAAACTGTTTCAAAAAACAAAACAAGAAGCTAAAGCTGGAGAGATATGAATCTTGTAGGCTAGTTAGCCTAGTGTGCACAGTGGAAAAGCATGGCAGAAGATGTCCTCTGACCTCCAGAGGCACCTGCACATGCACATACAGCAGGGTGGGGAGACAAAGAATTTTTAAAAGATAATCTGAATTAAGCAAATGGCAGTAATTAAAAACTCAAAGAATTATTACATCTGCATCTTCACTGAAATTTTCCTTGGCAGGAAATATATTTGTAATGTAACATGAGAATCATAAAATGGTCGCCATTAGCTACCAACCTTTATGTCATGTTTGCTAGATAATGGCACACTGATATACTGATAGTCAAACTTCTCCTACAAATCTGCCTTGACTTCCTCATCTGTAAAATTACTTACTATAAAGTGCATATATTTTCTGCAATGGTTAAAGGAGGAAACAAATATGAAACAGTGCCTATGTATACTGTAGTAACAATAATGTGCACTAGAGTAACAATAATGTGCACTGAGTAACAATAATGTGCACTAGAGTAACAATGATGTGCACTGAGTAACAATGATGTGCACTAGAGTAACAATGATGTGCACTAGAGTAACAATGATGTGCACTAGAGTAACAATAATGTATACTATAGTAACAATAATGTGCACTATAGTAACAATAATCTTTACTATAGCAAACAGTGCACTATTGTTAAAAGGGCGGCAGTCAGTTTGGCTGCAGACAATGCTGAGTGTCACAAAATTTACAATTTTAACATCATCTTACACAAAGATACTTTTATTTACCAATCCAAATTAGAGAATGCCCTGAGCAAAGGAAGTTTTCCCCACTCCCTAGACAGGGTCTTGCTAATGTAGTGATGATAGCCTCAAACTTCAATTCTCATATTTCAGCCTCCCAAGTTCTAGACTAGACTTACAAGCATTTGCTATCAAACCAGACTTGAGTTCTTTTTCTCTCCCCCGCCCCCACTTTTGTTTCTGAGACGGGGGTTTTTCTGTGTAGCTCTGGCTATCCTGGAACTCACTCTGCAGGCCAGGCTGGCCTCAAACTCACAGAGATCCACCTACCTCTACCTTCTGAGTGATGGGATTAAAGGTGTGCACCACCACTGCCTGGCTCTTTTTCTTTTTAGTAAAAAATTGTATTTGAGGCTGGAGATGTGGCTCAGTTGGTAAAGTACAAGTCCAGCATGCCCAGAGTCCTGGCCTCTGTTTTCATTACCACCTGAAACCAGGGGCAGGGGTGCAGGGGAGAGGAGGAAGGGACAGCCTGGGCTATATGAAATGTGTAGACGGAAGTTTCTGTCCCTCCCAGTCCCACAGCCATTCAGTCCCAAATAACACAAAGGCTAATATTAATTATGAACTGGTTGGCCTATTACTCAGGCTTATTACTAACTACCTGTTACAACTTAAATTAACCCATAATTCTTGCCTATTCAAGCCATGTGGCTTGGTACCTTTGCTCAGTAAGGCATTCTCATTTTGCTTCCTCCACAAATGGCTGGTGACTTCATCTCTGCCTTTCCTCTTCCCAGAATTCTCCTAGTCTGGTTGCCCCACCTATACTTCTTGCCTGGCTACTGGCCAATCAGCATTTTAGTAAACCAATACAGTGACAAATCTTTACAGGGTACAAGAGCATTATCCTACAGCAGAGATGCTGTCTCAAAGTACAACAACAAAACCACCACAGAGTCCATGGGCTGGGGATACAGTTCAGTTGGCAGAGTGATTTCCTAATGTGAACCGAGCTTTGAGTTCAATCCCCAGTACCACAAAAACCAGGAGTGGTGGTGCATGCCTGTAACCCCAATATTCAGGTGGTAGAGGCACGAGGATCAAAGGTTAAATATTATCCTCAGCTACATAGCAAGGTAAGGCCAGTAACAATGTAATAGTCTTTAAAAAGAAAAAAAAAAGTACTGATGATAGCTCAGGCAATAAGGGTGCTTGTCAACCTAATGACCAGAGCTCCACCCTAGGAACGCTCATGGTGGAAGCTGAGAACTAACTACCATAAATGATTCTCTGACCTCCATGTAACCTCCAAACACATGCTCACACATATAACAAACAGATAAATGTAATCCTTTTACACTAGAAAGGAATAACTCTACTGGGAAGAAAGATTTAGAATAAAGCCTAATAGTTGAGTTGAGAAGTTAGGGGAAAAAAAGCTGATTAGGTAAAGAAGCAAGAAGAGCATCCAGGGTCTGCAAATTCAATCAAGATCATTACAATTAGTGCATAGTTACTGGCCAAGAACACAGGTTAATTGAGGTTAAGACTAGATGAGGGGTAACCAGGAGCAGTCTTAGGTAGGGCCCTACAGACTCATCAAACATGTTGCTACAAGTTGAACACACTGAGATGTGTCTTAAGCAGACGGAAAAGTAACACTCTGAAGAATGGAAAATTGTTTGGTATTTTGTAGCCGAATGGTAGCTTGGACCAGGCTGGTGGGAATGGAGGCAGAACATTTTGTTTTCATTTAGAAATGAAATTAAAAGATTTCTAAACAAAATAATTAAAATGTTCCATCTTGCTTCTCTATGGTAGTGTAGAGAATTTCTGAAATGGCTCCCTAAAGATACACTGCTCTAAACACGGAAACCTAGGAACATGAATGAGACATTACTCCATGAATATGTGCTTATTATGTTGTGCTATTTTTTTTCCAGTGTTGGGGATTGAACTCAGGGGTCCCATACATGGAAGATAAAACTATCACTGAGTGAAGCCTCCAACCCCAGCATTTAAAAAAAAAATATTGAGTCTAAACTAAGCACACAGTTTGCTATGGGAGTCACTGGCCACCAGCACAGAGGCAGGCAGGTCTCTGAGTTCAAGGCCAACTTGGTCTACAGAGGGAGTTCTAGGACAGCCAGGGCTAATCAGAGAAACCTTGAGTTGAAGAAGAAGAAAGAAAGAAAGAAAGAAAGAAAGAAAGAAAGAAAGAAAGAAGAAGAAGAAGAAGAAGAAGAAGAAGAAGAAGAAGAAGAAGAAGAAGAAGAAGAAGAAGAAGAAGAGAGAAGAAGAGAGAAGAAGAGAAGAAGAGGAGGAGGAGAAATAATAAAGAAAAGATAAGAAAATGAGAGACTTATCCAAAGGATGATCATCAAAATGTTCTCAAAGTTTGGAATATATAACATGTTCAATAGAATTCAGGTTAATTACTAAAAACTCACTAAAAAATCATATAGAACATGATGAGAGATGAGGGAAGGTGTGTGAAATATAGATGAGGCAAAATTAATATGCTCAGGCTGGAATAGATATACATACAGAGAGAGAGAGGGAGAGAGAGAGAGAGGGAGAGAGAGAGGGGGGAGAGGGAGGGAGAGAGAGAGAGAGAGAGAGAGAGAGAGAGAGAGAGAGAGAACACTATATATTGCCTGCATCTTAGAGGGACTTTGAACTTATGAACACTGTTGAAACTGTAAGACTATGGAAATCATGAAGTTAGACCGAGTATGTTTTGCATTACTAGATAGATCACAAGCCTATGGGAGCAGGAACAGAAAATTATGGTTTGAATGTAAAATGCGCACCATAAGCTCATGTATTTGAATATTTGATCCCCAGCTGCAGTGCTGTTTGGGAGGTTGTGGAACCTTTTGGAATGGGGCCTAGTTGGAAGACACAGGGGTGTAGGAGCAGGGCTTAAATGGTTATTGGTAGCCCCAGTTCTGGCCCAACATTTCCATTTCCTGATTTGTCCAGATAGAACGTGCCATACCTAAAACTCTTACCACCATAGGCGACATCCCATCCACCATGCCTCCCCTTACCATGAAACTAAACTAAATCTTTCTCCCAGGTCGCTTCTCTTGAGTATTTTGTCTCAGCAACAAGACAAAATACACACACACACTCAAATATATGTGTAGGGAAACACACACAAGGTGGGGCAGCAGATTTTGTTTTTTTATTATTATTATTGTTCTTTTTTTATTTTATTTATTTATTTATTATGCATACAATATTCTGTCTGTGTGTATGCCGGAAGGCCAGAAGAGGGCACCAGACCTCATTACAGATGGTTGTGAGCCACCATGTGATTGCTGGGAATTGAACTCAGGACCTTTGGAAGAGCAGGCAATGCTCTTAACCACTGAGCCATCTCTCCAGCCCCTGGGGCAGCAGATTTTGATACAGGGTATGATGGTGAATCTGTCAACTTGTCAGGGTCTGTGAGGGAGTTTCTAGATTGGTTTAAATGAGATCAGAAGACCCACTATGGACAGCACTATTTCATAGGCCGGAGTCCCAGAATAAATAAGAGAAAGAAGGGCACCAGCAATCATTTTCCTCTGCTTCCCGACAGTGGATGCAGTGTGACTGGCTTCCTTATTCTCCTGTCCCAATGACTATAGACTACATTTCCCTATGACCGTAGACGACATCTCCCCTATGACCGCAGACAACATCTTCTTTATGACTGTAGACTATATCTTCCCTGTTACTGTAAACGACATCTCCCCTTGACCGTAGGTGCATCACATCTTCTTTATGACTGTAGACTATATCCTTAAACCATGAGCCAAAATAAACCCTCCCTTCCCTTGTCTTGCTTTTGTCAGATATCTTGTCAGTGATGAGAAAAATAACAAATGCACAAGGTCTTGGTATTTTATGGTCCAGTTTAGCTAAACTCATCATCCTTCTGCCTCAGTCCCCACAGTACTGTGGTTACAGACCATGCCTGTCATTGTTTTGTCTGCAGTGCTAGGGATAATCTTACACATGCTACACAAGTGTTTAACCACTGAGCCACTCTGCTGACCCTGCCCCCTATTTTTTTTTCCCTTTGGGACATGGTCTTACTCTACAGCCCTGGCTATCCTGCAACTCACTCTGTAGACCAGGCTGGCCTCAAACTCAGAGACCCATCTGTCTCTGCCTCCTGAGTACTGGAATGAAAAGCATGTGCTGCCAGTTGTGGTGGCGCATGCTGGTAGAATTTGCTAAAGCAGGCAGAGGCAGGAGAATCGCAAGTTCGAGGTCAGCCTGGGCTACACACTTAAGAAGAAAAAAAAAAAAAAGCATGTGCCACCATGCCCAACCCATACATTTCTTATATACCAATATTACATAATCTTTTAACTTGAATTTTAGTTAATTGCCGAAACACATTATTTTTTAGAAAAAGTATATGTAACTAAGAAAAGGATAACATGTTTTATTCTTGTGTTACAAAGTTCAACCTTAGACTTTCAAAAAATTATTTATTTGCATGTTGTGGGGTACACAGAAGCCAGAAGAAGGAACCGAATCCCTCAGAGATGGCGTTGTAGATATTTACGGAACACCTGT